>NC_045619.1:1250000-1875000 GCF_009829155.1 Mustela erminea
TGGGGGATGGACACGGGGTCGGCAGGACTGATCACAGGGAGAGCACAGCCTCCTCCTTTCCAATACAGTTTCAGAATCGGGGCATGACCCATGGGACGGGCCCTTTGGGGTGGGGGAGGGTGGACACAGGGTTTCCCAAGAGCTGGGGTGGGTAGTGCCTGTCCTTCCTGGGTGTCTGGTCCCTCCCTTGCGGGGTGGCTCATGCAACGATAGCCTGAAATAGTTTCCTCTCTGGTCCTGTCCCCAAGCCGCAGGCTCGGCTCATCTCGTGCTTCTTCAGGTGGGACGACTTGGAACAAGGGAAGGTCTGCTTCTGTCCCCGAAGTTGCTGGTGCTCCCAGGTTTGCTCAGCGCCGTGCAGAAGCCTCGGATGCGGCCCCAGAAAGCCCGGTTCTGCAGCCTTGGACGCTTGAGGGCTGACAGACAATTTGGTTTCCAGGCAACCGCTGAGTTTTCATAACCAACAAGTACAATACCACATGATAAATTTATCAGATAATAATGCAGCTTTCCTGCGTCACCCCATGCTGATCAAGCCCCAGAGAGCTGCTTTGCAAAGGACGTGGGACCCGGCACTATGCAAGACCCAAGGGACGCCACGTGAGGGGACAGGAGGCCAGGCAGGGGTGGGGACGCTCACGCCAATGTCCAGCCGCTTCCAGGCGGGTCCCACGGCTGAGTGCCTGCGGACGGGGCTGCCATTCAGTTGGGCATCTGGGGACAGACAGGCTGAGGGAGCCGGGCGTCGTGACAGACACTGGCTTGGCCTTTGACCCCGGCTGTGCTTTCCTATGTGGGGTTCTGTGCGTGTAATCTCCTCCCCCAGCCCCCTTCTCTGGCTCTCCCTGGGGAGGAAGCACGCCGAACTGCAGGTTTCTAGTCTCTTCAAGGTGACGGGAAGTCACGGTTCACATGGATACGGCTGCTGTCGTTTGGGGGAATGAGCCATTTCCCCCGACCCAGCGTCCACACCAATAGCTCTTCCACGGGGTTTGGGAATTGCCCTGTGGTGCCTTTGAATAAAATCAGATCATCTGAGCCCGAGCTCACCAGGCAGCAGGAGGCCCAGAGTGAAGGCAGCGTGCACAGCCCCCAGCTCGCACACGGCCCCAGGCCCCTGCACGTCCTCCCAGAACCTTCCCAGGAGGGGCCTGGGGCTCCCGTTGGAGAATGATGGCCCTTCTCAGGCTTGCCGGGTCCTTCCCCACCTAAACGTCAGAGTGAATTCTAGTTGTTTCCAAACGGCTTCCATGACTGGGGAAGCCTTTGGGTATTTATAGCCTCCGTTAACACACCGGCACCGGCTGCCCCGGGGGATTCCACCGGCACTTGTGGGAAATGCCTCCTGGAGAGAAGGTAGAGCCGTGGACGGGCGTGAAAGGATCTGGTTACCGTGAACAGTCAATGGCATTATCAGTGCTAAGAAAAGCACTGGAAGGTGTTGTCTGTTTTTAGTAAGACCCTCTGTGCTTCTCCTTCAGAGGCCCTGCCCCGGAGCCGCTAGTCCAGCAACAGCAGACATTCCTAGGCAGGAGAGTGTGCGTCCTGCCCGGTGGAGGGGGCGTGGGTGGACCCTACCATGGTGTGGACCCTGGGTCATGGCCTCAGGGACCCACGCAGACCCTTCGCGGAGGGACGCGGGGGAGATGGCTCAGTGGTCCTCACGCAGGACGCAGCCCCCAATCTCCCCAGGCAACGACAAGATACGGGACAGGAGGGACGTCCTGGTGGCAAAGCAGGGACACTCAGCATCACAAGGGGAGATAATGCACGCGGGTTGGCGGCGTGTGGGGAGACTGACTGTGAGCAGGTGCTGTGAGAGGTGACCGAGGGCTCACGGGGACACCGGAAGCTCGTCCTCCCCGGCCTCGGGTCGGCGCTGGCCCCAGAACCCCGCAGCGGGCAACACGAGAGCAGACTTCCCTCCTCTGCCTCCGAGGCCGGGGTCCGGGATCCAGGCACCGGCGGGGCCGGCGTCTCTTGAAGCCTTGTCCTTGCTGTGTAGAGGCTGTCCTCCCTGTGTCCTCACAAGGTCATCCCTCTGTGTGTCTGTGGCCTGATCTCTCCTTAGACGGCCCCTGGCCAGGCTGGGTCAGGCCCACCCCGAGGGACCTTGTTCTACCTCGATCCCCTCGGTGAAGGCCTGTATCTAGACAGACACTGTGTTCTGAGGTCCTTGGGGCGAGGACTTGTACGAACAGATTTGGGACCTGCTCATCCCCTGGCACTGGGCTATAGACACCCCCTCTGCCCTGTCACTCTGGGGGGGGGGGCTGCCAGTCGCACGGGTGAACTGTCACCCGGCAGGTCCGCTCTGGGCTCTCCTGCTCTCTGACTCGATGACTGTCCCCTCGGCGTCGGCCCCCAGACCCCAGGAATACGTTAGCGCCTCCTCAACGCAGGAAGGGCTCCATTTCCCGACCTCGGTTCCCAGCCCTGCGACTCGGGGTCCCCACGTGCACCAACCCGCTGCCCCCTTCCTTGAGTTCTCTGCGCTGCCGACGGACCCCCGCTCCCAGATTCATGAGCTGAGGCTCTGCCCCCCACGGACTGTCCTTGGAGATGGGGCTCTGGGGGCTTGTGTTCATGGACCCATCTGAGAAGGACGCCCAGCGGAGCCCATGGCGTCGCGCGACGGGGTGGGCAGAGCGAGCACCTGTCCCCCTGCACAGCGCCGGCTGTCCCGGCTGCGGTGGGAACTCGGGAGGGAAGGCGGCCCAGCCGCCGGGGCGCGGGCGGGGGCTCCGCGTCGGTCCCCTTGGAACGTTGTCACGTCATCACAGAGGCAAGCGCAGAGTTCCAGGACGTCACACAATCCCGGTGGCTTCTTCTATGCCAGACAAAAGTCACTTGGGGCCGTTTGCTCTGACAGCTGGGGAAGCAACACGGAGATCGACCCGCCAAGCGGGCCGTGGGCGCTGCGGCGACCAGCCTCGCCGGTGGTCAGTAGCACACAATTTAGATCATAGAACGTGAGCGCTGGCGGAGGCCTCGCCGGTCACCTCACCCCGCCCACCTTCCCTGAGCCGGCCAGGAAATCGAGTCCCACGGAGGGGCCCCGGCCCGGCCAGGGTCACCCATCAGCCGGCCTGCTCCGAAGGTCACCCCCTCCTGGCTGGGTGCGGGGCCTGCCCGTGTCTGCGTTAGCGCCAGCTCCTGTCAGCCCCGAGTCCTTGAGGCCCAGGTGTCAGCGCACATTCTCGCTGACAGACTGAGTCCCGGCTTCATGCGGTGCCCGCTGCTCCCCGATCTACAGACCCAGACAGACCCGAACAGATGGGCCTCCCTGTCCCCACGATGGGGCACCGGGAACCCCAACGCCCATCAGAGGAGGGACCTGGCGCCCCTGCGGGAAGCGCTGCCGATGACTGAGTGGGGGTCTTCTCTGCCCGCACACGCTCTGGGCTCCCTCCTGCGTCTGTCCTGGGCGTCCCCATTTCAAGGAACGTTTTGGAGCCCTGGAAAATCCGGGCTCATCACGGCCACTTTCTGAGACCTGCGGGCTTTGGCCAGAGTGTGTGTGTCTCAACCAGACATACCACGGGTGAGCGTGTGCCTTGACTCTACGAGTGGGCCCAGAGCCCCTCTGGCAGCTTCTCCCTGTGACTCGGGAGGGGGCCGAGTGTCGTCGCTTGTGTCGGGGAGACAGCAGGGGCTGAAGGCACAGTCGGGGCAGACAAGGATTCCACCCGTGCTCTTGTGGAATCCGGGTGGTCGGAACAATAAAGCAGGCAGAGGGAGCGGGGCTGGGCCTCTGCCGGCGGCTCCAGGGGAGTATCGTCACCGTCACCGTCACCGTCACCGTCCCCCGGTGTGAAGAAGGGCCGGTCCCCCTGGAGTGGACCCCAGCGGACTCTCCGGCTGACGCACCTGTGTCCCCCTGGCTCCGCCCCCGGGCTGCCGGCCCTTTCCCCACCAGATGACACAGTTTCCTCACATTTTATCGCCACGACAACCCATAGAGACTTGTAGCCGCCTGCGGCACATGCTGATTTATTATCTTAGATTAAAACCACCCGTCCTTCCTCTGCATCTGGGGAAGCGTCGCTGCGTGGAGACCCGTGCAGGCTCCCCGGCCGGCCCGCAGCAGCGATGGCATCAGGGCTCTGGAAAGACCAGATCGGTCAGCAGGGCAGTGGCCCCGCCCGGCACCCTCACTCCTGACCCGACCCCTGGGGCTTGTGCATTGCTTGTTCCTAACGCTCTCCAGAAAATTCTGATGGGGCCCTGCGGACCACACGAAGAGCAGAGGAGGGAGGAAGTAGGAAAACAGAAAGGACAAGCAGGGCAGCAAGGGGACGAGGGGGTGGTGCTCCCCAGTGGCGGCGCTCAGGAGACGGGCAGGGGAGCCTGCGGGTCCTGGGGGAGCAACCCCGCGCTCACACTTCGTTTATTCATTTTTCCGTCTGAGCCTGAGGCCAGGCCCTCGCGCACAGAGTCCCTGCCCTGCAGAGACGCAAGCCTCGGGCCAGTGGAGGGGACCCTGCGCAGCCCCGTGTGAGGACAGAGGCACCCCGGGCTGGGCAGGAGACGCACACCGGGAGCCCCAGAAACTCTGTGTGCCGGACTGCACTGAGCCTGGGGAAGCAGGCCGGGGAGAGCCCGTGTGAGACGCAAAGACCTAGAGATGGTGCAGAATTTGCGGGGAACCCAGGGTCCCGGCACAGGGTCGCGATGCCCATGGCTGCGACGCCGGAGGCTTTGTTTTTCGCATGTGTCCCACGTGAGGAAACGGGGAACAAGCCACGAGGCACGTGGGAAACAGCCGTCCTGGGGGCCTGATGTGAAGGCACGCTGGCCCCGGTGTCCCCTAAAGCCCACCACCATGTCTCCGGGGGTGCGTGCTGGCGGTCCTCACGCCCACGCGTTTGAGGGGCTCCGGCCGGTGCGGGGCTCTCCTCACGTACACACACGTCTGAAGGCACCTCTGGGCATAGAACACTCACCTCTGGGTGAAGCCGGGAGGAGCGTGGAGTGAAATCCAGCCGCACTGGGGGGCTTCAGGCTCTTGGACCCAGAGAAACATGCCCACTCGTGGACCGGGCGGAGCAGGAGCTGTGCGCAGAGCCGTGGACGGGGCCACGGACGGGGACTGACAATAGGCACTCAGCTCCCACCGCTCTGGCAGGTGGCCGTCCGATCGGGGCGCGGTGGTCGGTTCCGGCTACAGACAGCATGTCCTGGCTGTGTCCACGCACGGCGGACGGGGAGCAGGCCTCCCTTTTGTAAGGACGCCGATTCCGCCCATCAGGGCCCCACCTCTGACGTCATTGGGTTGGGATTAGGATTCCGACAAGGGAACTCGGGGGCCCCCACAGGGACGCAGGGCACAGCTTGCAGCAGCGTCAGCAATGGCCGCCCGGCAGGTTAGGGAGACCCCAGACCGTGGCCGTGGGGAGCCGGCAACCCGGAGGAGCCCCCGGAGGCAGCTGGGTCACCCGCCGGGGGCTGGTTTGGGGCCAGCGTAGAGAACGTGCAACGTGGCCATTGTGCCTTGAGCACCCAAAGGTCATTTGTGGTCGACCCCATCCTGTTGGTGCAAGACGCTGTGGGCCTCCAGCAAAGCTGCGAGAAGGAACGTTTCACTCCGAGGGGGACGGGGCCTCTATTTTATCGGACTAGAAACTTCTCTGCACGTCAGGAAGCACCAAGTACACGGCACACGTGTATAGACAACTCGGAAATGGAGTACTGGTGGCCCGTGGGGTCCCGTGCGGTGGGAGGAGGGGTCGTCAGCGGTCGGATGCAACGTCGGCAGCGCGTGTGAGCACGCACAGGGTGCACACGCGGTCTCCCGCCCCGTCATACCACGGAGGTTACGCCTGGCCTCAGAGCCCGCATGCGTTTCCACACGCGGATCAGTCATTTCTCTGACACAGTCACAAGTCATGCAAACCTGGGTCCAGGGCAGCGTCTGTGGACTCCCACGCCCGTCTCCCACCTCCGGACCCTCAGATACCAGCTTGCTGTCTGTCTTTTTTTTTTTTTTTTCTTTCCTAAGATTTTACTTATTTCAGACAGAGAGAGAGTGAGCTCACGGGGGAAGGCAGAGGGGGAAGCAGGCTCCTTGCTGAGCAGGAGCCCGACGTGGGGCTCGATCCCGGGACCCCAGGATCATGACCCAGCTGAAGGCAGATGCTTAACGGCTGAGGCCCCCAGGCGCCGCGGCTGCAGTCAGGCACATCTGATCAACGAGACACGATTTGTGGCCAAAGCGATACTTGGAGGTACTCTCACGGCCTTGAAATGTAACGTTAATATTCCCCCGGACGGAGGAATTTAGGACAACAGGGGAAATCCTGAAGAACGCAGGAGAGAGGAAGCACTTTTCACACCCTGAAATGTAAGTGTCTCTGGGCGCTCTGACGGGCAGGGAGCCGAAGCACAGTTTCAGAGTCGGGGCGGTGTGTCCGCACTGTGTGCTCCCGTAGGTGTAGACGGGTATGTTGGGAAAAGGCTGGATGTGATCCCAGAAAAGCGTCGTTGTCCAGCTGAGCCTGGGAGCTGGAACCGCACCAGGGCAGCGGCCGACGAGGGCCGAGCCACGGGCACCAAATGTGAGCCGATGCGCGGGACGCGGCGGGGAGAGCCGCGTGGCCGCCGCCCTCCCCCCGCGTGTGTCCGTGTGTGGGGCCGTCACTCAGTGGCCCTCCGTCCCATCGCGGGACAGTCTCCCAGCCCTGACCGATGGTTCTGATGCATTCCTTCTTTGGCCGAGGAAAGAGATGGCGCATCTGTGTTCCCAATGAGCCGTGTTTACTGTCCGGACCCTCCGATGGCGTCATCCCGCCACATGCTCCCGTGTGCGGCGTGCGCCTGCGTGTCTCCCTGGGGGGCGGGTCGTGGTGTCCCCCTGAGGCCCATCACCGTGCGCCCCGCGGCGTGAGGCGGGGCTGACCCTGTGCCGGTCCTGGGGTGCTCAGCTGTGTCCTGGTGGATGCCTCTCCGACAGGTTCGAGGGAAGAGGAATCCGAGGGTCAGGCTCCGTGTGGACAGCTCCGGCGGCGAGCGGAAGGCGGGAGCCTCTTTCACCCCATGGCCCTCCTGGATTCCCGCTGGTCCGGGGTCCACGTAGCAGGTGTCCCCGTCAGCATGGACTGAGTCTCGGAGCTCTGGTCTGTCCTCTTCTTGGTCAGCTTGACAGCCCTTGGACACAGGAGCCCCCAGAGACCAGCCCACGCCTGTGTTCCTGCCCAGCGGCGGTCACGCAGATGGCCAGAGTCGGGGCTGGGTCTCCGCCATCCCACGGACAGCCGTGCTCTGTGGCGGGCGAGCTCATCCGCTGAGCGTGGGAGGATCTGGACGCCACGTGGTCACGTCTACAGGGTGTCCGGGCGCCTGATGGTAGACGCGGTCAGTGCCTCACGTGTGACCTGCACGGAGCCCAGGGCTGCTCGAACGCTCCCTGTGAACGCGTGTGGAGGGAACAGGCGCAGGGACACGCTGGCTGGGACCTGGCCTGCCCTGGGGACCTGGCCTGCCCTGGGGACCTGGGTCTTCCCCTTCCGGCCGGGTCCGCCTGCTGCAGCCACACGGCCTCCAAACCCTCTGTGATGGGGCCACCGGGGTCAGAAGACGGGGACACAGCTGGCCTCGTGGCCTCTTTCAGGGTCACGGCAAGGCGGCCCCCTTCTCCAGGTGGACTGAGACATACGCAGACCCTCCCTCACGTCTTCCTGGACGCCTCCCGCTGCCCCAGTTAGGGCTTCTCCTCCCAAAGCTCAGGCAAGGAGGCTTCGCATTCTCCGGGGCTCCGCTTCCTGCCTCCTGAGAGGGGACGGCGTGGGGCAGGCGTGTTGGCGGGGCTCTGCACTCGCCCCATCAGCTGGTAACGCAGCGGGCTGGGGTCTGGGGACCCTGTGCCTCCGGTCCTGGTCAGTGAGGCTGCGGCGTCTTCCTCCCCGGCACGCCGTCACCCCCGGTCCCCGGGGTAGGATGGATGGGGTGAGCCGGCCTCTTCCAACAAGACCCCGTCCCCGAGATGCCCCAGGAATGTGCCGGGCGGCTGGCACTCTCTCAGCGTCCGGGTCCAGCCAGGGTCCACGCTCACGGGCTCTTCCCAGGCCTGTTGCCCAGGACGAGTCCACCGTCCCAGGCAGGCCACAGAGGCGAGTGACGGGCCACCGCCGGGCGAGCAGCGTGGGGGGCGCCGTGACGAGCAACGGGTCTGGGGGCTGCGGGGTCTGGGAGAGCCCCGTCCTGCTCCCCAGTGACGGCGGCGCCCAGACGTCCCTGCACGCCCGCCTCTGCCGGTCGCTGCTTCCTGCTTGTTTCTTCTGATTTCTCCAGCGTTTCCCTCATTTCTCTATCGTCCTCACCGTCTCCCGGCCCGGGTATCGGAAACGTCACGACCCACGACCAGCACCCTGCTGTGCTCACCCAGTGCCCGTTTGGCCCGCGGGCGCCCCCTGCACGTGGCTCCTGTGCCCGCGCCCCCAGCCAGGGGCTCCGCCGACGTCTGTCACTGTCACCGTCACCGTCACCGTCACTGGTGTTTGCAGTCCAGGACCCGTCCCTGCTCATCCCGGGCTTATCCTTCTTGTTTTCCTTCGGCAAATACATGTGTGTCTCTGTGTCACCGTGTGCATGCCTGTGTGTGTGGCGGTGGCCATGTGCGTGCCCGCGTGTGTGGCGGTGGCCGTGTGTACCGGGTGGACGGCTCCACCCCCACACCCCCGCCTTCCTCCCTGGGTGGACCCCGGGCTTCGGTCCCATGGAGACAAAGACAAAGAAGATGGTGCCTCTTCTGGGGGAGCCACTCACACTGAGATTTGGGGCCGGGTGTGTGCATGCCCAGCTGCCCCTCCGGGGGACTGTGCCGATGCTTACCCCCTGGGTTGGTGGACCCGGCCTCCCTCCCGATGGCTTACACAGCACTGGGGTGTCCCCAGTCCATAGCTGCTGTGGTTTGCACGTCTCTCACCACGGACAAAGCTGGCATGGCCTATCCTGAGAGTGTCTGGCCCCTTTGGGGGAAGCTAGTGTCCCTGTCCAGCGTCAGCCTCGTCAGGCTTCCGTGTGATGGAAACCTCGTGACCCCCAGGCAGGCCGGCATGTGGGCCACATTCAGATCCCAGGCCGGTGTCTGGCTTGGCCCTTCCCTCCCAGCACATCCCAGCTCCGTGCTGGACTCGGGGTCCCCCCTGCCATCCCGGGGTGGTCTCCCGTAGACCCGAGACCTCTCTGGGTGTCCGTGGGTCTTGCTGCTTGCCCCCCGGTAAATTCCACGGGGACCTCTGATGTCTTGGGACTCAGCCTTCTTGAAGGTTTGTGGGCGACCCTCGTCTAGGCTCTGGAGCCAGCGCCCTCCCCTTTCCCAGTCCGCGCTCGGGCTCACACCCCATTCCTCTTGGCCATCTTCGGACCCTGTCCCTGGGGCACTTGCTGGCCTGCTCCATCCTTGGTAATGGGGTCTGGCAAGCGTGCAGGCTGAGGTCGTGGGGCTCTCTGCAGGGACGGCAAACCACGCTGTCCTGGAGGGCTCGGGGTGGCCTGGGTCCTGTTTTACATCCGCGGAACCGGCCAGCTTTCCATTCGACCCACGCCAGGGGCTGCAGTGCCTCTGAGACCCCTGCCCTGAAGAGGACCCAGCGCATCAATGGCCCGGTCAGCGACGCGGGCTGGTCTGGCAGACTCCAGGCCTCAGGGAGGAAGGCTGTGTGCTCCATGGGGCGGTGGGGCTCCAGCCTGGTGGGGGTGGCCCGACAAAGGGACCAGAGTGTGGGTCCAGGCTCCATGTTCGCGGTGGGTCAGGTGTGGCCAGAGCCCCTGGGGTCATTCCGGGAGACCGCTGCTCGCAAACGCGGGATTCCGCAGAGACGCAGGCGGTGGGACGTGCCCCACGTCCGGGGCAGAGCTCCAGCGAGTTCCACGGGGAGGTTGCCCCTGCCACTCGTGGTCGTTTGGAGGTGGGCTGGGCGGCGAGCGGGACGCCGGTCCCCCGAGGACAGGGTTGTCCTTTATCAGCCCTTCATCCCGTGGGGCCGCGGGGCCGTGTTGAGCGCCGCCCATGCACCGCAGCTCCCTCGACGCCGATGCGTCCCCAGTGACGACAGGACGTGTGCCCATGTCCACCGGACAGACTCAGCAGAACCAGAGGGACGTGCACACAATCGTCACCTGGCCCGGGGGGGCCGTATGTGTGCCTGTGCGTGTGCAAGCGGGGGTCGGTGCTCGTGGGGCCCAGACCGCAGGGCCCACACCTACCTGCGCGTCCCGGGTCCGAGCTCGGGAACCACGCGTGAGGCCTTGAAACCCGAGAACCTTCAGCAGCTGCTGGGCTGTGACCGCTTCCGTCTGACCCCAGTCCGGGCGCAGGCCCGAGGGCTCGCCGCGTCCCCGTGGCATTCGGCACCCTCCCGGGAGGCCCCGTGCTGGCAGGGCTCCTGCGGCGGCCCCTGCGTCCCGGAGGCCCTGCTGGCCTTGCTCGTGCTGTGTGAGCTCGCGAGCACCGTCGCTGAGAAGCTCTGTTGGCGTTTCCCGGGGGCTGGAGGGCGCGAGGGCCTTTTCTATTTTCAGTTCTCTGACGCGGCCTGTCTGGAGGGTGTGAAATCAATCCGCCTTTGATTTCCAATAAATTCTGACAGCTTGAAGTTCAGATTTCCATCAAATACACATAGTTTCCCCACTTCTCACGTGTGTCCTGGGGCAGAGTCCCGTCCAGAGTCATCTGTCAGCGGTGACAGCGTGTGGCCTCCGCGTAGCTTCCTGTGACATGGAGCGGCCGCGGTAGTAGCCACAGATGTGGGGAGTCTCAGAAGCCCCTGGGCGGGCGCCCCCCGTCCCCACGGCGGCTCGCCACCTGGAGCCTGACCCGAGGCCCGGTCCCAGGGCCGAGGCGTGTGTCCCATGGATGGGTGGCCTGATGAGGCTGTGGGCGCAGGACAGCCCCGTCCCTTCTCCAGACCCCGTCCCACAGCTCACGCTCACCACCCCGTGTCCCACGAGGCCATCACCGTCTTTTTCTCCTTGTTCTGCTTGTTCCAAGAACCCGTCCTTTAAGCAACCGGGGACCCGTTTCTGGAGGTGACCCGTTTCTGGGGCGCAAACGGTGAGAAGGTGCATTTCGTGATTGGAGTCATAGGTCAGCACGACGGTGAACAAACCCCAGAAGCCTGACTGTGCTTCACCTGCGCCCCCCCACCCCTGGGCCCACTTGAGCCCTGCACCTCCCCCAAGACCTATGCCTGCTCCCCCACCTCCTCCCCTGCGCCCCTGTGCTCCCTGCCCCCGGCTGCCCTCCCCTTGGTTCTTAGAGGAGTCTGGGTGGAGACAAGATCCTGAGCAGAAAACCCCTTGAACTTAGACGTTGTCCTTGGAAAGGGGGGGTGCAGTGCGTGGGGAGCGTGCAGCAGGGGTGGGGGCGTGGACAGGGAGAGTAGGGCCATGGAGTGGGGGGTGGGGTGCAGAGTGGGGGTGGGTGTAGACAGGGGAGTAGGGTGTGGAGCAGGGCTCAGGGTGGGGGCGCTGGCCCGGGAACTGAAGAGACCCGCCTCCCGGCCCTTTGGGACGTCCTATCTCAGGGCTTCGGAGGGATAGAGCCTGCGTCTGATGCCGTGCTGGGGGCGGGGGTCCTCGTGGGCCCCTCACCGCAGGAGCAGTAACTGCACTCATGGTCCCCACATGGGCAGCTGTCCCTGGAGCCAGTGGACAAGATCCTTTATTTTATCATATTTAAAATTTTCTTTTAAATTTCTTTTCAGTGTTCCAGAATTCATGGTTTATGCACCACGCCCGGGGCTCCATGTGGCCCGTGCCCTCCGTGATACCCACCACCGGGCTCCCCCGCCCCGCCCCCGCCCCTCCACCCCCCAGTCAGTTCCTCTGGGTCCGCAGTCTCTCGTGGTGCGTCTCCCTCTGATTTCCCCCAACTCCCTTCTCCTCTCAATGATCTCACTTGTGATTTGTTTCCTAGACAGGAGGCTGGTCCGGCTGTGAGATCAGGGGGGCCTGAAGATCACGCGTTGGGCATCACGGGGGTCCAGCTGGTGGCGATGGGCTCAGACACGTGTCCTGACGGGACCCTGGGGCCCAACGACGAGCAGTCGGACGCAGCAGGGGGCTGTCGGGTCTGGGGGGACGTATGCCGGGGCCCCCTCCGTGGCTCCCCATCCCTCCAGGGGCGGCCGACCCCGTGAGCCCTGGGCCCTCCCTCTGGCCCTGCAGACGGCCTGGCCCACGCCCGAGAGCGGCTCTGTGGGCAGTTTGCTCCCCGCTGCTCCCTGCATGCTGGGGCCTCCCGGGATAAGGAGGCTTGCTCCCCACATCCCTGCGTTGAAGGCCTCCCTCGCAGTGTGGCAGACGTGCGGGGGAAGGGCTTCTGCGAGCTGATTTGGGTCAGGGGGGCCATGAGAGTGACCTCACACCGGGTCGGTGCCCTTGGGAAAAGCAGAGGAGAGGCTGGAGCCCTCCCTCAGGGGAGGACACGACGGCCCACTCCTGCCAGAAGCCCCATCCCCCAGTGCAGGGACCTCAGAACCGCAGCCCCCTGAGCCCCGGAACGTATGTCTGTCCCTCCAGCCGCTGGCTCCGGCTCCGGGTTTTCCGCAGCACCCCGAGCTGGCAGAGACAGGTGCGTTCCCGCCTCCCTCCCGTCTGCTCGTCCAGAGGCCCCAACCCGAAGGTGGCAGCAGGGACCCGGGGTGTTCCTAACTGAGACCGGGTTGGCGGCACCGTGCGTTGACCCATAGGGACGTAAACCCCCGAAGCCAACGCACAGCCTGGGACGCCTGCTCCCGGGAGCGGAGCCGCCGCGCGCTCCAGATTGCAGGTGCCGCGAGCCTTCCCTGGACGCCGCACCCAGCTCTGCCCTGGGCTCTGTGGAGACGTGAGCAGAAGCCTCATCTCTGCCCAGAGCGGACCTGAGAGCTGCTGGAGTTGCCCATTTTGCCGCCCGCGCCTGGAGCGAGCGCTCACCCAGGCGGTTCTCTCTCAGCGAGACCCCCGGGGCCAGCGGCTTCGGGAAACTTCTCTCCGCTCTGCGGCTCCCCCAGCTTGTCCTGGGCTTCCTTGCTGGGGAGGCAAAGCCCGGGCGCTGATTCGTGAGCCGCCTCTGCAGATAACATGAGCTCCGTGGCCGAGGGCTGGGCTGGGCCAGCGTGTCTGCCGCCTGCAGCCGTGGCTCAGGTTCCAGGTCTCCCGCCGTCCTGCGGGCGTCTTCGGGAGCTCGGTCCCCGCCCGTGAGACGCCGCCTGGGTCTGTGTTCTGGGCCTGTCCGTGGCGGGCCGTCAGGTGCGGCCGAGGGAGGACATACAGGGATGTTTGAGAACATGTGTGGGGGGGCCTGCGGCTGGGAAAGTGGGCAGGTCATTGGCCCCCCCGCGTCCTACCCTCCCTGGCCGCTGTTCAGCCGTGGGCTTGGGCCTCTGGGCCGGGGGCTTCGGCTCAGCTTCTCGCCAGCCCACCCTGGGGGCCGCGCGGGGTCTTCCAGTCACGGCATCGGGGCGCGCACACCGCACCTCGCCCTCCCGAGGCCCCAGCGCCCAGAACACCTGCGCTCGCGGGCGGTTCGCTCAAGGCGGGGACGGCTCCTTCCTGGAAAACCCCCGTGTTCGCAGAGAGCCCAGCTCGGAGGCCCGGGAGCTGCCTGTCCAGCAACGTGTCGTGTGTGTTAGGAATGGTCGGGACGGCCAGCTCTGCGTGACGCACGTTTTACCTTAATACAGAGCCTGACAAGCTGCGACGGGGTGGCTCTCTGACCAAGCGCTGGGCTCGGGGTCGCCCCGTGGTCGTGCAGGTGTCCTGACGGCTGTCACCGACCCGTCTGCCTCCTCCGGCCCTCACCCCCTCATTCCTGCTGCTTCGTTCTGTGACTTTGCAATCCTCTTGCTGTGGGAAACTGTTTCACGCACAGAAGCGCTGACGGGGCTCTTCCGTCCACAGCGGAAGGCGCTCCCGGCATCAGGAGCCTCGTCTGCCTTGTCTGTGATCGTCATCCCAACAGGTGTCCGGCTGGTGGGGGGGGGACTGTCGTTTGTTGAATGAATGAAGGAAGGGAGGAGCGAGCGGACCTCCTGCCGCTGGGCAGGTGTGGCCTGGATTAGCACGTGGGAAGCGGGGCTGCCTGACTTGCCCCCGGGCAGGTGCGGCGGCAGACGAGGCAGCGACGCTGAGGGAGGTCCATGAGCCTCTGCGGATCAGGGCTGGTGACCGTACGACTCAGGGCCCGAGCAGAGCGAACGGACCGCGAACAAGCCAGGAAGGGAGTCCTCGCTTCTGTGCCCTGTGGACCAGAACCCACGTGTGTGGACGGCGGAGCCCCAGGTCCTGCTTTCGGGGGGCACTCGGGGCGTCTCTGTGTCCTCACAAACCCAGCTCCTGCTCAGGCTGTCCTGTCACCGCTGGGGATGAGGTTGGCCCCAGTCACCGGCGAGTGAGGCAGAACCACACGTTCTTCACCCCAGACCACTCCGAATCCTCCCTCCTTGGCGTTGTCCCTGGTGCAGACACAGCTGCCCGGAGCTCCTGGCCTGGGGACTCGTGAGTGAGCTCACCCACGAGGGCAGAGCGCTGCGCTGGCTACACCGGGGCGGGCATGGCCCGGGAAGCCTCCCCAGCACACAAAGAGCTCGGGCCAGCTAACAACCGGGTCAAAGTGCCACGTGCCCTTGACCTGGCATCAGGGCCCCTCCCCTCCGAAGCGGCCGGGCTGGGCCCCAGCGGTGGGAGCAGGTGTCTGGGATGCTCTGCTGCTTCCCGTGCACCATCTAGCCTGGGGGTGGCACAAGCAGCAGGCATGGCCGGCCCGTGAAGATGGGGGTCGTGCTGGAGTTCAGTGCCGCACTTTCTGCCCCCCTGAGCTCAGGTGCCCAAGGGCAGGGCTTCCCAGATGGCCCCCTGGACGGTGACCCTCCCTCTGCCTCTGAGATGGGCCCACACCCACAGCGTGGGGATGTGTGAGTGTCCCCGCTGTTCCCCTGGACTGAGGCGGTCATCTGCGGTGCCCTCCGGATGTGCCCCAGACTCGGGGGGCGGCAGGTGCCCTCGGCATTGGGGGAGGGAGCCCAGGTCAGCTGCTTTTAAGGGCCTCTGACTCTTCCTCTGTGTGTAGAGTGAGCACACGGGGCCTGACCCTCTGGACATAGAGCTGACGGCCAGGCTGGAAGGCGGCCCCCGTGGTGGGAGGGACGGACCATAGGAAGATGTGCACACGGACGGCCTGGTTCGAGGTCTGCGACGGTGCACGTTGGTGTCTCGTTGGCTGGACCATGTCCCCATAGTCCCCATGGCCCCTGGCCCCAAGGCCCCCAGCAGAAGGGCATCCCGGAGCCGGCGAGGGCCTGAGCCGGGTGGGCAGGGGTATTGGCAGACCCCGAGAGGCAGCACTTCCCAGGAGGGTCCCCTCCGCACACCGTGTGGTCTCCGGTGAGGTGGCGGGAGGGGTAGGTCCGTGGGACGGGGTCATGGGCCGTGGAGGCCCCAGACTCCGCTGAATTAACGATCGAAACCCTGAGACAGCAGCATTAAATACACTCATAAACTCCCCAGCCACAAACCTTGCCCAGCTTCCAGAGTGACTCAAATAGCAAATAAAAGTCTGAAATTATTGAAAACCTTTTAAGGAGATTACTCTAGAGACCCGGTCAGACCACTTGAGCTCTCTCTACAGATATTACAGCCTCAGCCTTTTCTCTCTTTCTTTCTTTTTTTGCATCATGGTTTTTAATAAGAAAACATTTGGCCGCATGTCCCCCCCACGGAGCTTATCATTTTCGATCATGTTTGAAGCAGAAGGCTGATTTTTTTTTTTTTTTTAGTAATTTACCAAACAACTGAAAAACAGACATGTCCTTGTCCCCATGCGGCGACGTCCGGTTCCCACAGGGGAGCCCCCGAGGCAGCGGCAGAGCCCCCGAGGCCCATCCCTGTCTCCACACCGACCGCGGTGCTGGACACCCCAGCGGTGCGCACACAGCCCGGGGGGGTGGGAGGCTCCGGAAGCCTCTGGCAGATGGGCCCACCTGTCCCTGGGAGGGCTCAGGAGCCCCAGTGTGGGCAGAGGGGCCCACGTGAAGAGGACCTGGGATCAGCAAAGCCCTGTGGGGGTCTCCAGCCTGGGGCCGAGCACGGTGGGAGCCGCAGGCCAGAGCAGAGTCTGCCCCCAGGTCAGAACAAGCCCCTGTGGCTGGAAGCTGGGGCGGGGGGCATTTGCTAGGGCTCGGAAGGTGCCAGGCCAACCTTCTCATCAAAAACAGGCTCGGTCATCTCCATGGGGCCCGGCTCCCGGCTCCCAGACTCCCTGCACATCAGGAACGCCCGGACTCAGTCGCCCTCTTGGAATATCCGTGTTCACAGGGTCCCCAGGGTCACCCTGCTGACGACCGCAAACGCACAGCTTCTTAAGGTTCCCTTTCTGTGCCCTCACGGCAGAGTGTGCACTGAGCGGGGAGGCCCGGGCCACTGCCCCTGTCACGGCCGCCTGACGCGGAGTCCGCCTGCTGCGACAGCTCCTGGGACAGGGTCCTGAGGTTCAGACCCAGGAGCCCCTGGTCCAAAGCCGTGTGTCCGTCTCGGCTCAGGAGTGGGAGCCGGTGGGAGGTCAGAGCCCGGCCCGGCCTCACGAGGGGACGACGGTGAGCGGCTCTTCCCGTGCTTTCTGACGTTCCCCCGAACAAGGTCCCCTCCGAGCGAGGGTCCTGCCTCCGCCTGGCACCCCCTCCTCGGGGCTGGTTTCCCACGAGCCTTCGGCCCCAAGGACGCGCGTCTCTGGGAGGCGAGGGAGCGGGGAGGGCCGGGAATTGCCGGAACCGCTGTCGCGTGTGATCCTATTACCGCGGAGCCCAAAGTCTCCCAGCGCTCACTTCCGAAATGTCATGTCTGACAACACCTGGATTTACTCCCCAAATTTTTAATCTTCAGAGCAGAGAAGGCAGATGCCTCCCAATGTGGGGGGGGGGGGCTCACGTTGGCCTGTGGCTGGCTGTGGCGGCTCCACGGCGGCTCCTGGCACAGCCGCCCAGAGCGGGCAGTATCCAGAACCGTGTCGGATCCAGAGCTCGCGTTTGGGGCCTGGACGCTCCCAGCGGGCAGGGTGCTGTTTTTAGCAACGAGGCAGGAGCATGTACTGTGCTCGGTGGTGATAGCGATTAATCCGAGTGTCTTGTAGCTCCGTTCTGCCACACTGTGTCGGCCTCCTGCTCCCCCGAATGAACGCACGGCCGCCCAGAAGCCGGGGTGCGGGACCTGGCCCGCCTGCCCGCCGCGGTCCCCCCTGCTACACACACTCAGTCTTCAGCAAAACAGCAAATAGTCCCTGGACCACGGGGGTCCCCCGCCGCCAGTGCCCGCGATGGGGCTTCTTCCCTCCGGTTTTCTAGAAACAGCGTCCTGCGGAGTTGCGGTGATCTCTCTGCGCACTCTCTCTGGGGTGTCTGAATTCTGCTTTTCCAGCGACAGTTAAAATCTGAGCACATCAGGAGGCAGCTGTGGGTCTGGCCATCCGTCTTGGTGGTCCCGAGGGAGTTCTTTACGCGATGTCTCCTCCTGCACAGAGCCATCCACTGGCTCTGGGTGACATCTCAAGAAACGCGTCTGTGCGTGGACATTTTTTAAATTAACATTTTATTTGAAAACACTGTAGATTGATAGAAAACACTGTGAATGCAGGGTTCTGGAGAATCCTGGAATGCGATCCTGTCTTGGTTACAAACACGACTAACACTGATACACTGTTGCTAACTAAGCAGGTCCCTACCTTATTTAGAATTCCTTAGTGTTTCTCTGCCTTCCTTTTCCTGCCAGGATCCAGGTAAAATTTAGACATCACATGTCCTTGGGCTCCTCTGGGCTGGGACAGCATCTGAGACATCTCCTGGTTTTGATGACCTTGACTGTTTCAAGGGGTGCTGGACATACGTGTAGAATGTCCCTCGGCTGTGGCTCGTCTGAGGTTTGTCTTATGAGTAGGCTGGGGCCAAGGGGTGTGGCGGGGAAGACCCAGAGGTGAGGGCCCTTCTTACGTTATCATATCAGGACGCACAGTCATCAAGCCTCTACCTGCCCTGACGCCCTGGTCCCCCGACAAGGTTCCATCAGCATCTCCGCTGCGTCTTGCCTCTTTCCCGTTTCCCCCAGTGCACTGGGGAAGCGGTCAGTACATGTAGCCCGCACGTGAAGAGTGGGGTGTCTGCCCCCTTCCTGAGGGTGGACACCTGCAATTCGGAATTGTCTGTTCTCCCTGAGAAGATACTGCAAGGAGCCGTGTGGCCGGGCAGAAGGACGTGTTTCTGGGCTCGAGTGTCCCCTTCGCAGACGTCACACAGGAATGTCACAGCCGCTCCCTGCTCAACACGTAGGTGACAATCGCCGACCGCTCGCGAGGTACGTCTCCAGGGGAAAGCACGGGAACAAGTCAGAGGCGGGTCTGCCTCAGTGAGGCTGGCAGATTAGAGATGCACCGTGAATAGCACAAAACTAATGAAAACATTTAAAGTCCTGAACGATTTCAGATAGTGACGATGGAGACAGAGCGCTGAGTCAGTGGGGTTTGGGGCAGGAGGACGCCTCTGAGAAGGGTCAGTCTGTGCAGAGAGATCTCGCCAGGAGCAGACCCCCACCCCCTCGCACTCCAGGGCCCCAAGTGGGTGGGCACAAGCTTGCGAGGCAGAGGGGAGGCAGGTGGGCAGTGGGAGGGCCGTCTGCTGGGCTGCCCTAGGCTGGGTCACTCAGGACTCTGGAAGCTTTAGAGACTTTATCCCAGGGGCCTTGGGAGCAACACCCTGTGTTCTCTGCATACCTCATCTCTGCATTCTGGGGGACTTGGAGGGAGGCAAGAGGGTCCTTGTTAGGCCTCTAGCTCCCAGAGGGCTGGTCTGTACCCTCCTGGAGGGCCAGGTTCCCAGAGAATGGAAGCCCCAGGCTCACTGGCAACCTAGAAATGTCCCCGAGGAACAGCAGCCATCGCTGTCCGGCAGCTGCTCAGTGCATGGAAATGACTGTGGCCAGAACCAGCCGCTGAGGTTCCCAAGCCTTGAGGGCAGAAAGCCAAGGGGCCGCCCATCACTCTGGCTGCGGGGCAGAGCGGGTGCGGATCCTCTTCCTTCCGTCTGCTGGCGGCACCTGGCGCCCGGCACAGGTGTCGTCGCTGCGGCGGAGCTGGTGGAACATTCCATCCTGGTTAAAGGAAAGCCAGTGTGGAGAGAAACGGCTCTTCTTCTTCTTCTTTCTTTTCTGTCTTTCTTTCTTTCTTTCTTTTTTTTTTTTAAGTAAACAGGTCAAAGGATATGGGTGAGACGAGCTAATTAAATCAGGCCGCGGTCCGCACGAGGGCAGAGAACTCATCAGAGCCCTTGCTGGTGGGTCCGGCTCTGCGTCGGGGACCTCGGTGCCGTCTGATCCCAGCCTCCCCCCTCGCCCCGGGAAATGAAGCCCAGAATGCGAGGTTGTGCTCCGTTATCCCGAAGCCCCTTCCTCTCCTCTGAGCTCTGACATGGCAGCCCCACTCCGGCTCAAATCATGTTTGAAATTCCAGCGAAGCCCAAAGCTCCTCCTCACCCCACCGATCAGGCACCAGCGTCCTTTGGCAGCCAGCCTGGAAGGTGGTCTCCTGTTGGGAGGAGGGACCCGGGAACCCGCTGCTCTCGGCCCTGAGCCGACCTGCCAGCCAACACTGGAGGTGGCCGCTGTGGCTGGGCCACCAGAAAAACTCCCGCTGGGTTTTCTGAGACACCCCCTCCCTGAGACGCTTTGGAGGCCACCTGCTTGAGACGGCTGCGTGTCCCTGACCTCTGCTTACCCTGAGCACCCAGGACTCCCACAACCTGACCCTTCTGCATTTCTCACCATTAACATGGAAGGCTCCGTGGTAGGTGGGACATCACAGGGTGTACCCTCTCATGTTTCCTGGCAGTTAGGGGACAGGAATGTGTGGCCCCACAGTCACCGAGCTACAGGGTAGGTGCTGTCCTTGTGGACAGTTCCTTGGGGGAAGCTTTTGCTGGGCACCCCATGCACTAGATAGGTATTTTTAGGGGCGGAGGGGGACATGGGGAGGTCCGCTTCTACTCAGTTCCTGACGACAGTGACAGCACGGGCATTTCGAGTTCCCACTCGGCAGCACGTGGTCCCAGGCACGATGTATGCATCCTTCCAGCTCACTCTCCGGCTACCCCGGAAGCCCGTTAGGATTGTTTTCAAACTGCAGGTGCACAAGCTGGGGCTTGGAGTCCTAGCTGATGATCTGAGATTCTAGGAAGGGAGCAGGATGGGGGCGCTACTCCCTCAGAGCCTGTGTCATCCCTGGGGTTTGATCCCCACGGGCGGAGAGGGTTTGATCTCGGGTATCCCAAAGAAAGGGGCCATACCTCTTACGAGTCTGCAGGTGGCCGGCTTCGAGCGTCAAGACAGAGCTCACCTGATGGGGGTATTCACTGGCCGTGCAGAGCTGCACCTGTCGGGAGGCTCCCAGTGAAGGTGCGGTCACCAACGTTAGTTTTTGAAATCCGTGCCAGCATCAGAACACACTGGAAACAAGAGGGACACAGCCCCTGACCTTGCGGACTTCAGTCCGCGAAAACAGGCGCCTCCGCGCGCAGTCAGCTCTTCTCTATTCCCGTCCAGCCAAAGGCACCAACTCCACGATTCGTCGAGGCGCAGCAGCCGAGCGTTACCAGGTCCCTCGCAGCTCCTGCGTGCTCTCCGTCCCTGTGCTGAGCGACGCGGCCTCCTGCAGAAGCCGTACTCGTCCCACGGATCCAAGTCACCACATCCTCTCCCATGGGCTCCTGCTGCGGCCTTGGAACTGGTTTCAGCAAATTCTCTCCAGCACCGTGGAGATCCCCACAGAAGAGGGCAGAGATCGGGTGCAGAGGAAGGAGGCCTGTGGCGGAGGCGCCAAGGCTTCTCTTGGTTCCCGAACTCTAAGGCGGGAGCCACTGGCAGCGTGAGGTCCACAGAAAGCCTGGGGGATCCAGAGCCCATCCCGCCACAAGCCCCTTAGATTCTGCTCACGGCCCCCACAGAAACTGGACAGGGAGAAGGCAGTAGGATGGACAGGTGGATGGGTAGACGGGTGGACGGATGGCGGGCGGATGAACCAAGCACGAAGGCAGAAGGATGAATGAAGGGCAGGGACCCGTCCCCCGTTCCACACTGACTTTTCCTACCCTGCCATACTTTCCCTATAACCAGTTATCTGAGTGCTAGGACATTCTGTCCACTTCCCTTGTTAGCAAATAACAATTGATAAATGACAAAATCTCTCATTAAGACGAGTTTTTCCCATAGTTTTTCTGGGTCTCTTGGTTCTGTGACTAGGCCAGTGTCTCGGATCTGCCGCCCACTCGGTTTGCTACAACCCAAGAGGTAGGACCCAAGCCGTCCCTGCCGCCTCCACGGGCCGCAAGCACTTCCCTCTCCCCGTGCACTGTGTGATGCTGAAGACCTGAACACACGTCCCGCTTGAGAAGAAGCAGCTTGTCTAGAGCCTGGCACGGTGTGGGGACAGCAGGAGCCCCAGGCTCCCTGGGCTTCACGGAGACCCGGGTGAGGAACGGTCAGCTCCATGGAGGGGACAGGGCGGGCCCTCCCCGGGCCAGCCTCCTTCTCATTGTCTAAGGCACAATTATTTGAAAACTACCGACAATACCAACGGGAACTTGGAGTTGGAGCCGGAACAGGTACTCGGGCTTGGCCGCGGGCCAGGCGCTGATGAGCAGCAGCTGCGAACAAAGACCGGGACTGACGTGTGGCCGCGCGGTCCCTGCGAGGGGCGCGGGGCAGCTGCGCGCCGGACCCCCGAGAGAGCCCGTTGTTTACGGCCGTGTAGGCTGGGGTGATTCTTGAGAACACCTGCCTCGTTTCCTCGGCCGTGCGTAGACAGCGAGGGTGGGGGCAGCCCCCCGTCTCGGGACGGGCTCCGAAGGGGGCGGCGATGATTAATGGTCGGCAAACACAGACTTCGTCGGGAGAGGGCTGGGACCTGCTTAGCATGGAGCTAACAGGATGGAGAAATAAATTAATGTCCTCAATTACAAAGGGGCTCGGGGTATGGAAAGCTGTTGTCAACAAACCTCCCTCTGGAGGAGGAGAGGGCTGGAAGCCCCCGGCGCCATCCATCACTCCAAGGGCGTCCCGAGTGGAGGGAGGGATAGGGGTCTCGGAACCGGGGAGGGGGCCCTTGAGCGAACCCGCCCCACGGAGCTGAGGCTGTGGAGGACCCGAGGGCGCGGCTGCCAGAGCGGAGAGGGCGTGGGCATCCTCCCGGGGCCGTGGCTGGCCCCGTGGCTTGGGTGCTGGGGGGCAGGCGGGCAGACCCAGCGGGCTGCAGAGACCCTGCCGTGCTCAGTCCCGCCGGGCCAGAGGGTGGACAGCGCCCGGACCTCGGAAGACGTGTGGGCTCTGCTCCTGCGAGCCAAGCCCTGGTTCCCGTCACCTCTTCCGGCCGCGCTCATGCTCGCTGGGGTCTGAGGAACCGCAATTAGCAGATGGTTTGGGGTCTATTAGCCAATGCCCCCCCACCCCCTCTGATGCCGCTGGAATCAGAGATTGGATTTCTTAATGACAGAAGAATTAAGTAATAGGCCTGAGCAGGGCCGCAGGCAGCCGTGTGAAGCCATGTGCAAAATTGATATTTCAACAAGCCTGATAACGTATTAGGGCAATGGCCGTGCCGTGTCGCGGAGTCACACGATCCATCTTCGGTCAAACGCCGGCGGGCGCCCGTCAGCAGGCGCGCACAGTCCCCGGCCCTTGGAGGAGGCCGTCGGTTCTTCCCTCACGTGTCCTGGGACCCGAACCCCGCAACAAACGGCCAGGAGCTGAGCAGACCTGAAGGGTGCTCGCCGGCGGGCGGGGCGGGAGGGGGCCGCGGACCGTCCTCGCTGGGCGCAGGTCCCGGGGTGCCGCAGGCTGTGCCCCTGGGAGCCTTGACCCCACTGTGTCCCCACGGGCTCCGGGCCACAAGGTCATCGGTGGACCGACATCCACTTTGATTTGCAGCAGCGAGCAGAAGCTCGGGGGCCTGAGACAAGATACCAGGCGACAATTTTATGAAGATCAATGTTATTAGGGACTGAATTCTTGTCCGAAATAATTTGGATAAAATATCGTCACATTAGATGAGAATCTGTGCTGAATTATCGGCTAATGGGGTGTTGAATTGTGAGAGACCGCTGGCTTTTTTTCACAGCGTAATTGAACATGACAGATTCTATATCGGTCTGTGAGGTTCCTGAGCCCAGGAGGGGACTGGGGCCCTGGGTCGTGCCTTGGAGAAGTGGGGTGTCCTACCCTGCCCCCCTGCCCCCAGGGGTGCTCGTGACCCTCCCCTCCCACCTTTGTGGACCCTCAGATCTGTCCCCAGACGAGCAAGGAAAGCACGTCAAGCCCATGTCTCTATTGTGACGGAGACACACCCCAGCAGACCTGTGTGTCCCCGACCTGCCCAACGGCGCTGGCTTCCCCGGGCACGTCCTTCTTCCCAGGCGCGGGTGAGGGGGGCAATTGGAGCCCCGCCAGGTCCTGAGCGGGTCCTCCCCCGGCTTGAGGGTCCACCTCTTCCCGGCGAAGGGGTCTCCGGAGAAGCTCGACCACCGCACAGGCACCTTCCTGGTCCCGCTGCCCGTACCCAGCTCTGCGAGGGGAGAGAGACGAGGAAGGCAGAGGCAGCTGGGGGGCAGCGGGCACCATTGTCCCTTGGTGCGTCATCAGGGGTCCGTCCTCTTCCTGCAGAGGCTCCTGCTTCCTGGGGTCCTCCTGGCCAAGAGGGTCCCCCTTGGGAGTGATGAGCTGGAAGGGCTCAGGGCTCAGGGCGCTCCTGCTGGGTCCTGACGAGCTGGAGGTGTGGGGAGGTCCAGCTGTGAGGTTCCGGGGAGCAGGGCGGGGCGGGGGGCCTACAGGCCCCACACTTCCTGCACGTGGGCTGCCTCCCCTTTCAGCAGCTCTGGGAGGACACGGGGAGCGGGGGCTCATGGAACAGAGAACCCACACCTGGCTGGGCTGCCCTGGTCACATATACAAGAAGGTCACACCTGCTGCACCTGCTTCTGGCCGGATGGAACCTGCCGTTCCCTTCCGTACAGACGGCGGCCAGGGACCCACCCCCGGCGGGCTCCTGGGGCCCCAGCCATGGAGGTAAAGCCACGTCCAGCTCCGGGCCTCAGTTTCCTGGCCCTTCTTCCTCTCCGCAGCTCCGAGGCCTGCTGAGCCCGAGCCGGGCCCCGGAGCCTCGCCCCCACGATCAGCAGCGGCCCTGGCCTCTGGCCTCCAGGCTGATGAGGACGGGCGTGGGAGCAAGGGCGCTGGCCTCCTCCTGCCTTCTTGCGTGGGTGGCCAGTGGAGGCCAGTGTGGGAATCAGAGTCCCTCCCTGCCCCCAGCCTCGGGGAGCTGCTGGCTACAGCTCAAGGTCGGCTCCGGGTGCAGGGCCGCCCGAGGGAGAGTGCACGGCCACAGCAGTGTCCACACGGCCTGCCACTTCCTCCCCGGACGGTCCCCATGGAGGAAGCAGGGGTTGTTTCCCGACTTACTCCCGGCCGCCAGCAGCACGTGGGTCTCCTTGGCCCTGAGTCGCAGACGCGGAAGCCCAGAGGGGGAGCCGAGGGGGCCTGGGCCTGCGCAGCAACGTGGGCCGTGCGTGAGGGGCTTTGACTCTAGAGTTCATGTCGTCGTGAGGAAGAGCAGTCCGTCCCAAGCTCGTGGCAGAACATCGTCCTGGGGGCTGGACGCAGACAGGTCCGTCCTGCTCCCGCGGGCCCGGGGTCTCCAGCTTTTCCAGGCCCCAGACTGTACGTCCCAGCCCCTCAGCCGACAGATAGAGGACAGCTGACAATGTGGACAACGTGGCTGTGCCAATAAAGCTTTATTAACAAAGGCAGGAGGGGGCCGGGTGAGCCCCGGTGTGGCGACCACCGGGCAGGGGTGCAGGACAGCCCTCCATCTTTGTATCTGACGACAAACATACGTGACCGCGATGCGTTTATTGTAATGCTCACCGTTTTATCCACGTTTCAGGGCACGGTTCAGGGGCATTAAGTACGGACGCCCTGCTGGCTCCCGCTGTCCCCCTCCCGCAGCGACTGGCGTCCCCCTCCACCCTCCCCTGCTTGGCACTTGGCATCAAGGAGGTGACCACCCTGGCCTTGGCCACACGGGACCCTTTCTCAGCAGGATCAACGGTCCGTGCCGCGGCTGGCAGGTGGGCCGCCTCCCGAGTGCGCTCTGCGAAACCGCAGAGACCCCTTCCTCCGCAGGGTCCACCAGGCATCTGCAGGGCTGCATCCCCTCTGCACACTCCGGGGTAGGCTCTCTCCTGCCTCGGCCAGCTCCCGGGGGCTCAGGTGTCCCTCTGGTCTGAGCCTCCGTCTTCACATGACCCCTGTGTCCCAAAGCCAGCCCATCTCCATGCCCACAGCATCTCGTGGACCAGCTCCGTCTCTGATGCGAGCCGACCCTGAGGGGACTCAGCAGACCCCACGCCTTTGGGCCCCAGGGGACTCTCCTCTCTCCATGGCACTGGGCGGCCGGGACCACCCAACCTGCCCCCGAGGACCTGTCTGCCTGGTCTGGAATCAGGGGACATCCAAGAGTGAGGTCCAGGCTTGTGGGCGGCGGTGCCCATGGCACAGGTCAGACGGGGTCTCTGGGGACGGAGCCCACAGCCCAGGTGGGCCCCAGGTGTCAGGTGCTACCAGTCCCCGGGGCTGCCGGCTGCCACCTCCTCGTATGACCTTGCTGGCCTGCCGGCTTCCACCCGCTGTCTCCCCTGATTAATGAAACCATAGATCACAATCCACTCCGACCGGCTCCCCTGGCTTTGGCAACTAATTCTGCCACATAATGGGATGTGAACACTGTCTAATTTCCAAATTAAAGCTCAGATGGATGGCCAGGCTCTTCTGCTGACGGCGTGGCTGGGAGTGGGGTGTGCCCTGCCCCCGCGCTTCCGGGAGCAGCCACAGGCACCGCCTGCACCTGTCCCTGCAGTTTCCGAGGTCCCTCCTCCCAGGACTCCGGCCGCAGCCCCCAGAGGCGGCAATCGGACACCACAGGAGGGAGCACAGAGCTCAAAACCTATGCGCCCCTGGCCCACCAGCTCTGTCCTCAGACTGACCACTCCTCTGGGCTCCAGACCAGTGTTGACCTCAGCAGTTCGGAACCTGTGGTCCTGGGTCAAAAGTCAGAAGCCAGGGGCCCAAGGAGGCATCTGTGTCCCAGGTGCCCGGTTGTGCACGGCCTCCCCCAGGACCTCGACCCTCCACAGACCGTCAGGGGTCCCTGAGCTGTGGGAGGGAGCGGCTGATGGCGGCTGCGCGGTCAGCCTGCGCTTTCTGCAGCCCTGTGGTGTCTCCTGGGTAAGGAGCTGCCTCAGACGCGGGGATGGCCGGCGTGTGGACAGACCCAGAGGGGCTCAGCCCTTCCCGCTGTGTGATGTTGCCGGCGTGGGCTCCGCGGCCCCCATCTGTCATCGCTGAGCCCAAGTTAGTAAAAGGATATGAAGCTGTGAATCGTGCTGCGGCAGCCGCTGACTGCAGCGGGCCCCGCCGGGGAGGCTCGCCGCACGTCTGCGGGCTCCCCCACCTGCTCGAGGGAAAGCCGCCGCTGCTCTGCCAACCGCTTGGCCCGGTGCCGACGCCACAGCCGATGTCTCGCCCCAGCGAAGGGCGCCTGACCTCCTGGTGAGGTGTGGCCCTGCGGCTGGGGGGGACACAGGCGGATCTCAGGGAGATGCACCTGCTGGTTACGTGGGCAGCACTGTGGGGGGTGTTCCTGGTGGCCGAGCAGTGGGCCCAAACGGCCGCCTGCGGGCTCTGTGTGCCCTGCAGGGGCACTGGACGGATCTCTTGTCCTGGAACGCAGGGACCAGGGAATGGGCTGGGGCAGCCCAGTGGCCCGGAGGAGGAGGGGCATTCAGGCTGAGGCCCACAAGCTCGAGAAGTGGCACCGATGGCCCCAGTCCTCCAGACCTGGCACCGAATCCGTGTGGGAGCCGGGGGAGGGGACGCCGGGGGCAAATGGAGTGCATGGAAGCTGGTCCTGGCACGTGAGAGGGTCCCCTCACTGGGGCTGGTCCTGACCCTCTCAGCCCACATCCTCCCCAGAAGCCCCGAGACTCTCCCGGCGACCAGGACGTGGGAGCGGCTGGCCCTCCCTCTCCCCTGCTTTCCTGGGTTTGCTCTCAGCTGGCCGACTCACAGAGCCCCAGTTTCTCAGCTGAAAAGGGTCACAGCACCCACAGGTGATGCCGGCTACAGAGTGGGGTGAGCGTCCCCTCCTCGGTGAACTTGGGGTTTTCAGGTGACAACACACTCCCTCATCTGCGCGTGTCTGCGTTACGGGGTGGGGTGGGGGGAGCCGTGCAGGTCCCCGAGTCAGGCACAGCCCAGCACGACGACCCACTGGAGAACAGACCCCGTCTGCACCGGCCCCTGTCCATCTGGGATCCTGCCCCTACCTGGGCTGGGCAGGTGGCCCTGCCTCAGGGCTTGGTGGACATCTGCCCCGTTACTCAGGCAGCCTGACCTCCAAGCAGACGCGGTTCTCAGCCCTGCCAATGTGGCACCAGTGCCGGCCCCAGTCTGCGTCTCACCGACCCCTGCAAGTTCTCTTCAGGTCCTCGCTGCAGCCCCGTGAGCGGGGTCCTTGGACGACCCGGAGGGCGGCTCAGAGGCGGGACTGGGGAGCGGGTGGGCTGAGGGTGGAGGCCCCGGTTACACAGTCCTGCTCGGCGCCGTTCCTTCCTGCGGCCATGCGTGCTCCGGGCCCCGGCTCGCTCACAGAGCCCCGCAGTCCGCGGGAGTCGGGTCAGTCCCGGCAGATGCGGCGCTCCCTGACGCGTGGGACCCCAGAGTCCTGGGGCCTCTCCACTCACCGTTCCCACCTGTCCAGCGTCATGCAGCAGCCCAGGGGAGGCTGGGCCTGCCCGGAGCTGCGTCTTCTGAGCCGGCCCTGATCAGCGGCCGGGCAACGGTGTCCCACGCCCTCCGTGGTGGCTCCCCTCCCGGTTCCGCCCCAGGCAGAGCTGAGCCCACAGAGCTCCTGTGGGGCCTGGCGAGGGCGTGGCGTGGCTGGGACTGGCTGTGATTTCAGTGTGCGGAGCCAGGCGGCTCTCGGAGGTTAAAACGGTCCCCACCTGCTCGTGGGGAGAAGAATGCAATTACCCGCCTGCTCTCCGGTCTGCTCAGCCCCCGACGGCGGTGGAGGCGCAGGGAGGCAGGTGTGGCTCGACATGCGAAGCACGTTCCCCCACCCTCCTGCACCCGAGTCGCTGTTGGTGTAAACAAAAAATCCAGGAATTTATTAAATCCATCATTTCTCAGTTTGCTTCTGCGTTGCCGGTAATTAGCAGCGTGACATCTGTATTTGCTGCTGTTCCCCCCGGCCGCGGGCTCCCGGCACCGGCACCGGCACCGGCAGAGCCTCGCTCCAGAAGGACCTGCGCGGCCGGGGGGAACGTGTCTACATGGGCGTCCCTGCCTGAGGACCCCGGGAAGGTCTGACAAGGACAAGCCTGGCTGGGACGCCGACGGCCCTGGGATAGGAAAGCCACACAGTGGGGACGAGACTTTCCCCACGGAAAGGAAGGAACCCGACCACACACGCGTCTCGGGACCCGCCCCGGGCCCAGACCGCCCTTGACTCTGTTGGCCACCGGTCAGGCCCAGTTTGTTTAGGAAACTGCCCAAGGGTCTAGGCTTTTGACGTCCAGCAAAGGGGTGGTCTCCCCAGGGTCCGGCCCTCCAGAGGCTCTGCCCCAGAGCCGTCTCAGGCTCTGGCCGGGCGGGTCAGGAAAGACTCGTGCCGGCAGCCACTTCCCCGGATGGTGGGAAGCACGTGGCCCCTCCCGTGTCCGGCCGTGGAGCGCAGGAAGGACAGTCTCCCTCACTTTCCCTGGGCTCTGTCCTGGGGGCATGTCGAGCCGGCTCAGGCCCGGAGCACACCGAGCCCCCGGCAGCCCAGCGGTGGCCCCACATGCCTCTCACGTCAGACAGGAGCTGCGGGACCATCCGCCTCCGCCAGCCTGTGAGCAGGGCTCAGACCCGGCCTTCCCGGGACCCCTGTGCACACCCACCCCTGTGCACCCTCACCCCCACCCCTGCGAACCCCTACCTACACCTTCCTATGTGCACCTCCCCCGCCCCCTGCACCCACCGACCTGTGCACCCCCAGCCCTGCCCCCCCACCTGCAGGGCTCCCTGCCCTCCGTCATGAGAACCCCGTAGAGACCCGCAGGGAGGGCGTGAGTGACAGGGGACGCTCCTCCCAGAACCCCGTAGGACCTGGCAACACCCTGAGACTCCAGTCCCCTCTGAGCTCTGAAGCCACTGCCCTTGTGTGACTGACATTTCTTCTGTTTTTAATCAAACACCTCCGTGTTCTGGACACTTGTTTGAGGTCGTTCCGTTTTGTGGCTGCCGGTGGCCGTGCGCTCTTGGAGCGTTTTTACGGGCACATGCCTGCGGGGGATTCCAGGGCCGCAGGTGCACGCCAGTTCAGAGGGAGCAGCTGACGCAGAGACTCCCGGGTGTGGGCACCAATTCAGGCCTGGCAGGGCCCAGAGCTCCTGACGCCCCGACGCTCTCCAGCACCCGGGGTCCTGCCTTCCCGGTGAGCACGCCAGAGCCCCTCGCCTCCGCTTGGTCCTGGCTTTGGCCGGTGTAAGGTCCCCCATGGGCCTTGCTGGGAGGGCACCCACGTCTCCGTGTTGGGAGAAGAACCCTCCGCAGCCCTGCGGGATGCCTCCCCAGCCTTCAGCCGCTGTCCTGAACCTCCCCGGCCAGGTCCCCGGGGGTTCTGGGCCCTCAGTTCCTCATCTGAACCGAACACAGTCGCCGCCTTGAGATCGCCAACCTTCCTCATGGCCCGGGGTCCCCGGCCCCGTCCTCTGGCCGACCACTGGTGAGAGTTCGGGGAGCCTGCTCGGAGAGTTGGATTTCCCTCTAAGGCTGTGTTCTTCTCCCCGTCCCCTGGGGCTGCCGGAGCCCAGTCCAGTCCGCTTCCCAGGCAGCGTGCATCTGGGGCCCACGGAGCCCCTCTCTACAGAGAGCCCGGGACCCGGCTCCCAGACGCCTGTCCTGGAGAGTGATGCTGAGCGTGGTCCCCGAGCCTGGGAGGAGGTCCTGCTCGAATGTGTCCCTGCAGTCAGTGAGCTGAGGCGCAAGGAGTCCAGCCCCGTCGCACGGTGGTGCAGGGATGCGGCGCGGAGGGACGAGCGGGAATCCCAGACGCCAGAGGAGGGGGCGGAGGCGGGGGTCCCGGGCCGCAGCCTGAGGTGGGGGCTCAGAGCCGTCCCGGCTCCCGGACAGGCTGGGCTCTGGGGCGGAAGCAGCTAGAGCCAGCGCCCTGGGTCGTGGAGGATGAGGCAGGAGCTAATCCTGCGGCCTTCTAGACCCTTCCCTGCCTCCGCACGCCACCCTGACCCCCGTGATCTGTCACCACGGTAGCAGGAAGCGGTGGTTTTCTCCTGATGGTTGAGATTTGTTTTCTGTTTCTAAACCAAGCGCCCCCGTGCCCCCCGCCCAAGGCCATGAGCTCTCGCCCACCAGGATCTGCTTCTGACCAGCAGCCCCTCGGGGCCTGGCGGTCTGTGCACGTCAGCGGGGCCCCGCCACCCGTGGGCTTCTGACCTGGACGCTGTGGGATGGTAGCGGGAGGGGCTCTCCGGGTCCCCGCGTTTACGGAAGTCTGTCACCCCGTGTAGGGACCAGCAGTGTCCGCCAGCTCTGAGTGCGGGGAGATGCTCTGACGTCCGAGTCGCACTCACTGTACCGACTTTGGTCGTTAACACGTGAATTCTAAAACCGCACTCGATTCCGAAGCACTCATCGCACAAGTGCATGCCGTGCAAGGAGAGGGCAGCGGGGCCTGGAGGACAGAGACGCCCAGACAGGACCAGGCTGCAGCCCCACAGCCCTGCCGTGGTCGACCCTCTCCATCCCCTGTCGTGTCTGCGGCTCTGGGCCCAGGACTCGCAGCGAGAGCTGTGGCCAAGCAGGGCCTGGCTTCACCAGGCGGCCGCCCCACCGGCCATGGCCCCTGGGGCTGCCCAGGGCTCTCAGGACCCCTGCTCAAGCTCCTGGGACATGCCGCAGTCCGGACAGAACGGCCAGGCCTGCAGACAGTCCGCCCGCCGTCCGAGTTCACGGTCTGTGACTCCAGAGGACATGTCACGGGACCCCCCCACCCCGGCCGCCCTGCCCATGGGAGAGGCTCCGTGCCCCTCCGTCCACGCCGAGGACAGACTGCTGCTGCCCACCAGTATCTCGGCAAGCGAGTTCCCCAGGAAGGCAGGAGCGGGCGGCCCCATGTCCTCCCGAACCCCCCGGGGCGCTCCCACCAGACACAGGGCGCCGTCATTTCAGGCGTGATGGGCCACAGATCACACCACTTTTTCTGCCAAGCCTGGTGTCTCTGGAGCGGTTTTGCATGAAGCAGAGGAGCTGAAGGAAAACCTGGAGGAAATTCTGAAACATAATAAAAGTGGGCGAATCCCGGCCCACCTGAGAGCCTGGCCAAGTTAATCACAGCGTCGGAGCCGAGCCGTCTGCCGGGGCGGAGTTGCCGCCGTGGATTGCTCTTCCCAGAGTGGATCTCCGGCAGCTAATTCAGCAGGGACTCCAGGTACAGGAGAATAGCTCTCTTTTATTGACCAGATTGGGCAAATTAAACACAAAAACGTATTCCGTCATCACTTCGTGCAGACAGTGCTTTTGCCGCCAGATGCCGGGATGGGTCCCATCGCTGTCTGTCTGCGGGGATCACACGTCCCCATAAGCTTAAGTGGGACGCCGGCCATCTGTCCTCTGGGGCCCTGAGACACAGAGCACCAAGGGAGAGAGACTGTCACCGTGGTGGGGGAACTCGAGGAAGCCTTCCTGGAGGAGGCGTCCCCAGAGCCCATTTGGAGGCAGAGGAGCACCTGAGGTGCCCAGGGTAGGTATGGCCAAGGACACCCCGCACCACGCCAGTGGCCCCCACAGCTGCCCTTGGCTTTGTGGCATAGAGAGCAGGACGGACGTCCTTCTGGGGAGCCTCCGGGAGTGAACATGTGCAGGGGTGAGGCTCCAGGATGAGGAAGTCCCTGAGCTGCCAGCCGGGGTCCTCGGGTCAAGCGGCAGCAGCACCGCCCATTCCCTCTTCAGGCAGCCCCCCGGGAGGGCAGAGGCCGGAGAGACCCTCGCGAAGCCCCGAGGCAGGGTGTCACCCTTCAGCCCCTCAGCCTCCTCGACCGAGTCCCGCAGACCTGAGGACAGCGTGCACTCTGGGCAGGAGACCGAACGCTGGTTCTGGGGGTCCGCTCCGAGGAGAACCAGCTGAGGCTTGGGGCCGGCTGTCTTCACCCAGACCCAGAGAAGCGGACCGTCACAGGCTCCGGCGGGGGTCCTGGGCAGAGCACGGCAGGTCAGCCGGCCGGTGTGTGCGGAGAGTCAGCCGCGTGCCCACGCCCTCGCCCACGTACATCGGCGACGCTGGGTCTGAACTGCGCGTGGAGGTTTCCGTGGGTGTCGGCCGGTCTCCGCCTCCTCCTGCCTCGCCCACCAGCACCTTCCACCCATCCCCCATCCCCATGCCCGTCCGTCTGACCGTCTGTTGTGGTTTGTCCGCTAGGACGGAAGCAGACGCGTGAACCCGACCCTGGGGCCTCACGTCCGTTTTCGCCCCTCACCTGGCCAGGTTTCCTCTCCTGGTCGCCACACCACCTGCTCCTGCGCCGTGTTCACCTGGCGCCGCTGGACTCCGGGCGGTGGCACGGCTCCCGTGCTAAGGCTGTGCCAGGCACGAAGGAGGTCTGGACGGACGGACGGACGCAGGGGACGCAGCGATCGCCATCTCCGCCTCTCTTCAGAGTGGTGGGGTGAGGATCGAGACGGCGAGGTCCCGGGGTGGAGGGTCGGAGTGGCCAGGGGCCGGCACCCTCCAGGCTCTGACCCGGCGTCCGGAGGACTCTCCCGGGGGCTCCATCTCGGGGAGTCAGAGCAGGTCCCCAAGGAGACTTTCCCGCTCATGTGACTGGGACACGAGGAAGAAGACAGGTGAGTGAGCTACAGTTTGCTAAAAGGATTTCACTAGAAGCACATTTGTCTTCTGTGAATAAAACTTAGAATCAGAGGCTCTCGGAGCTGGACGCGGCCCACGGGGTCAAAGGCTTCCACCATTTCAACTTCCAGACCTGAGATGGCGCCTGGGAATCTGTGGGCGAGCCCAGGACCAACGAGTCTTTTCAGTCGGGTGCTGTCCTCACGCTTCCTGCGTCCTGCCTGGCCCAGCATGGTGACCGCTGGGGGCTGATGCATGGGTCCTGCTGGAAGGGGCCCCTGCGCAGGAAGGCCCGGCCCGGCCACTGGAGAGGAGGCGCTTTCCATGGCCGTCTCCTCTTCCCCGGCTGACGCCCGGCCCGGAAGGGGAAGCAGAAACTGGACCCACAGGGGAGCCAGCTCATAACGTGGGGGTCAAGTCTGCACCCTCCTATTTCCTTCTGGGGGCGCAGCCTCGGCCGGGCTGACCCCCGCCTCCTCCCTAGCCTGGCTTTGCTCTCCCCTGTGTGGGCTGCAGGTCACGGCCTCTGTCCCAGGGTGAGCCTCCCTTGGGCTGCCCCTCGGGATCCCCCGACCTGGCAGCATGCGGACCCCATGCCTCCTGGTCTAGTGTCCCAGGAACCGAGGGACTCCACGTTTTCCCACATGCCCTCCTTGGCCTAACTGGGCCAAGGGAACTCAGGCCGGGGCTGCTGCTGCCGGGGTGGAGGGGGGGCTCCCGTGGAAACAGGAACTTTTGACTGGCTGGGCCTCGGTGCCCAGAGGTCACCTGCCCTTAGCTGGTCCCCCGCAGGAGCCTGGGAGCCTCTCTCCCTGGAAGGAGCTGCAGCTTTGTGGCCAGCCAGAGCCCTGTGACCTCGGCCCTAGCTCGCATCACCCTGCGCTCGCCTCTGAGAGCACAGACGTGACACTTGACGGGACGGGGTCCCTGAGATCACACCGGGAATGGATGCGGGAGACTGTCACTGAGTCAGTGGTGCCCGAGCAGAAGGCCCTGGGGGGAGGGGCCTCCAGGGCTGTGGGGGTGTGGGCCTGGGGGGAGGGGCTGCAGGGAACTGGGTGCGGTGGGAGGGGCCGCGGGCGGGAGGAGCCTGGAGAGGAGCCTGGGGAGGGTTCACGGGTGTGTGGCTGCAGGGTGGGGGGCGGGCGGGGCAGGGGGAGAGGGCCCAGGTAGGAGGGGTGCAGCGGGGTGGACCTGAAGGGGGAGGGACGAGGCAGGGCAGGACTGTGGGGGAGGAGAGGTCGCGGGTCATGGGAAGTGGGGGTGGGGGCCCTGGAGCAAAGGGCTCTGGAGGGGGCGGCCCAGGGAGAGGCCCAGCGCTCCTTGTTCAACTGGAAACCCCGGACGAGGCGGCGGTTTGAAGGAGCCGCTGTGCTTTCTAACAGGTTGTAATCGCTGTTTTATGCCCTGATTACGTCACTCATGGGCCCTTGCTCCACTGTAACAATAACTCTGAGGACAAGCACGTGGAAGAAGTCGGATTCTGGACAAAAACGAGGAAAGGAGAAGACTCAAGTCTCATCTGTCTACACCGAGGGCCGGCAGCCGAACCCCCGAGGGGCGCGCCTGGCCGAGGTCGTAATTAAAACCAAACCCAGATGCCTGCTGCTTGCGTGAGAAACACGTAAGAAAAGTCGATGTTGAAACGAGCGGAAACCCCAGCACGTGCCAAGAAAGGAAGAGGAGAAGCCGCGTCCCTCAGCGTCCGCGCTCGGGGGACTTTCCCGGGACCCGACAGACCCGGCCCGGCAGGTGCAAGCTTGTTCATGATTCAACCCCAGAAATGGAATTTCTGAATAAATTTTACCAGCCTCCACGTTGTGTGCGCAAAAGTACAGCCGCTGGATACATAAATAAAGCAAAAGGATTACGGGTAAGAAACCGGACGGGAAGAGCACTGAGGGCAGGTGTCTGTCGGTGTCAGAATCGGGTGAATGTCTTGGACGGAACGGCAGGCGGACAGAAGCCGTAAGAAGAGCCGCGTCCACGCCGGGTGCGGAGACCGGCTCACGCCGTCACAGCCGGTGACGTTTGGCTGACCCTCCGTCCTTCCCAACAAATACCCGTAAATATAAAAACCGGCTCTGATTTCACAGCACTTTCCCTCCAGGTCGAAGCCAGTGAAATAAAAAGCATCTCGTGGAAGAGCGAACCCTGCAAGACCGCGTGTGCCGCGGGCGGCCCGGGGCTTCCCCGACGCCTGTGCTTGGGTGGCCCCTGCCGAGACGTCGGTGCCCCTGCTCTGGCTGGGGTGACAACAGGGAGCCCTGGGGGCTGAGAAGACCTGGAGGCTTGGATGGGATAAAAATGAAAATGGAACATTCACAATTGTTCAGGGAACCCAGAGAGGAAGGAGAAATAGGACGGAAAGCGTCGGCGCGGTGAGAACACGTCACCGAGGACGGGGATGGAAACAGACCCGTCGTTCTGTTACCCGCAGATGGTCGGGACAGACGGCCCGAGGGCCGATCAGGACAGCGCGGAAAGGTCGGCCCCGTCCACACTATCTGCAAGGAACCCCTCCCACCGTCGTGGGAAGCCTCATTCCATGGCGGACGGACGGGCAGGACGCGCTGGGGAGACACGAGTCAGAGGAAGCAGGAGGCAGCGGCCCGTTCGCGACCCGCTGGGAAGACGGCAAGAAGCCGACGGGAGGCGGAAGCGCACACTGCGTCCCGGGCACGGTCGAGGGTCCGCTCACCCCAGCGACACAGCAGGCGCTGAGCGTCCGTGCGTCTGAGAAGCTGAAGGAGAAACGGACACACACGTACGGTTGAGAACGTCAGCATTCCCTCTCTGCGCCCCACAGACGGAGCACCAGGGAGGCCCAGGTCCCGAGGCCCCCGCCAGCCGCCAAGAGCAGAACCTTCAGCCCTTTCCGCCCCCAGAGCGGTCACCACGGCCGTCCGGGGCCTGGCTTGCGGAACAACCTGAACAGAATTTAAAGAACCAAAATCACGGAAAGTGTGTTCTCGGACCATAATGGAATTAAATGATCAGGCAGAGAAAAGTAACAGGAAAATACCTGAGCCCTTGGAAATTAAATAACCCACTTCTAATTGAAAGGTCAAGAGACGGTCTCCGTCGAAATTAGAAAATAGTTTGAATTGAACAAAGATGAGACTATTTCGTATTCAAATTTGTAGCATCGTAGCGAAAGGAACACTAAGAAGGAAATTCGTGGAATTAATCACTTATATTAAGAAGAAAAAGGGTTTATAATCAATGATTTTAACTTTCTACTTTTAGGAAAAAAATAAGCCAACAATCGATAGCTAGTAAAAGGAGGGGAAAGTAGGGAAGAGAAGTAAATCACTTTTCTACGTGGTGGCGGCAGGTCGGAGACAAGATGAACAGGACGCGCGCGTGGGATCCCGCACGACGCCGACAGGCGCGGTCACGGGGGATCTCGTGAGCGCAGACACACCCGGCGCTGGAAAAATGACAAGTTTCCCCCCAAAGTTGTTTCTACAAATTTATATTAAGTCCAGTTAAAATTTCGGCACCGGGTTTTGGTGGGCACGGACGAGCGGATTCTGAACTTCACACAGAAAGACAAAGAAACTAGGATTCCGAACACAAAGCTAAGTCTGGAGGGTGTCGTGCCGTCATCACGGGACTCGCTTCACGCGACATCAGGAAGCTGCCGCGTCCATGAGGAGGCAGACCCAGAGGCCACGGCGCAGGGGGAAGCCCTCCGGCCGACGGACGCCGGCGATGCGCCTCCAACAACGCACGGAGACCGTTCGGTGGGAAGAACAGTCTCTCAACAAGGGTGTCGGGGAAATTGGACATCCGTTCATCTGCGGACAAGGAAAGTAAAAAGAAGGAGCCCTGACTGAGCTCTGGCCCCAGACGCGGAAGGTAACCCCAGACGGGCTGAGGACGGCGTGTGGCAGGAGACGCAGAGAGCCCCGTGACCCGGGGAGAGCTCTCGGGTCGGCCCCAGACCATTCCTTTTCCCTGGATTCTGAAGGGAAAACGCTTGAAACAACAGGGAAAACAAACAACACTATTTAAACGTGGGCCGAGGACGCGGAGGGAGGCGTCCTCCGAGCAGGTCAGGCGGCAGCCGGACACAGAAGGGTTCACACGGTTAACCAGGGTGAGCGGGAAGGCGGCCTGGGGCCCGCAGGGTGCCTGTGCCGGGAGCCCCTGGCGGGGACTGAATGAGGATCGTGCAGGTCGTGACCCGCTGCGGCGGGGACACAGCCTCCCTCACGGCCTCTTCACGGCTCCCAGACCCCCTGATCCCCGATCCTCACCGTTGGGGGAGGGCGACGTGCCCGAGGAAGGGCGGCCCTCACCCCAGGTCTCAAGCGGGCCACAGACAGCCAGCAGGGTCGCCGGTAAGCACCTGGTCCGTACAAGGTGGTTGCGGGGAGGTCACTGCCTTGGGGGGTCATTTCTGAGTGGTTCTGTCAGAAGGCGTCCTGGGCAGGCGGAGCTAGAGGGTGACACTCCGTGGAACAGGTCAGAGAGAGACGAAGCCGTGTGGCCGCACTCGTGGGGGGGGGGGGGGGGAGGGGGAGGGGAGGGACCAGCGGGTGGGGAGGGGGAGGGGCCGATGCCTGGGGGAAGGCCAAGAGGGGACTTAGGGCAGGAGTCCCAGTTCTAGGTCCTGTTCTAGACGTCCGGACTCTGGACGTGAGCGGGTCGCGACACTAGTCAAGTGCCGGCCGGCGACGGAGAGAGACGAGGACGGTCCTTCTCCTCCCGGGGCCGCGGGCCCGTGTTACAGCGGCTGGACGCGGGTCAGGCCGCACCACCTCTCGCCAGGACGGGAAGGGGCCGGGCTCGTCGCCCAGGGCGGAGCGCAGGCCGGTGGCTCGGCTGCTCCGGCGGACCGCGGGCACTTTCTCCTGGAGTCCCATGGGCGTTTGCCACACACCCCATGTCGGCGTTTCCCCGAGACAGATGGGCCTCGCGTCTTCATGGGACGCGCACGGATGCCGCCGCCGCTGTGCGCAGAGCCACGCGTGAGAACGATCCACGTGTGCCCGACAGGCGAGCGGTCAGCAGACGGGTCCGTCTTGCGGTGGGAGAGCAGGCTGGACGGCCGGAATCCGGGCCCTGGGGTCTCAGCGGGGAGCTGCTCGGCCTCTTGGAGGAACCCACATGCACACGAGGGCCTGAGTGTGCAAGGGAGACGTGCCGAGCGAGACAAGCCTCCTCTGTGAGGAGTTTTCAGTGACGCTGGGAAAAGCATAACGCAGAGAAGGGGGCTGAGGGGGGCGGTACGGCCACAGGGAGAGGCTCCTGGGACTTGACTCCTGACCGTCTCGGAGGCCTTGAGAATCCAAACACGTGTTAAAACCTGTCACTGTGCACACGCATTTAATGTCCATTTTACTGTACGTTCACTTAAAACGGAACCGCCCGCCTGCAAACGTTAGAAAAGAGTCTATTCGAATTGAAAGGCGAAGCATGTTCTTCTACCGGCGAATCTAGCATTCTCTCGTCACGTACGTCAGTGTTGGATTAAAATGTCGGTAAGCCAAAAGGTAGCGTATTAAGCAAGATATTTAAGAACAGAACAGAGTAAGAACTCGGCGCAGGGAGCTGGGAGGGAGCAAGGCGCAGAGATCTGTGAGCTGGAGACCGAAAATCACCACACGGAAGGCAGCGCCTTGAGAAGGACCCGCACGTCCCCACCGAGTCCGGTGGGGAGACGGACGAACCTACAGCGTGCGTTTTGGGGAATAACACAGGACCGTACCTTCAGAAGCAGCCGAGATTAGCAAGAGAACAGCTGGAATAATTTAGCACCAACGAATGATAAAAATCAGGTGAACTGGGCAGACTACGGAAGGACGGCGCGTCTGACGGAAGCAGAGAAAGGAAACATTTACAGCTCGTCTTACCGCCGAGGAACCTGATTCAGAGATAAAAGTTCTTCCCACAAAGAAATCACATGCCCAGCTTCCGAAAACAGAAAACCATCGATCCCCAACAAGACAGCGGCATCGTGAGAAAACCAGCAACAGGACGATGTGTGTCCGTGACTATAGACATGAAGTTCGTGATAAAACGGCAAAGAGAAGGCGGCAGCTCGTAGCAGAGGAAGACGGTCGTTCTGATCTGTGTTTGCCCCAGAGAGGGTGGGTAGTTCAACAGCAGGAATCAATGTGGCATTTCTCTACATTACATTAACGAAACAAAGGAGCAAAACGATATGCTCCTCTCAACCGATTCGGTTAAATTGTCTCATAAAACCAGACGTTTGAATAATAAAACATTTACAATAATATAAAACGTGGATAGTTCGCAGTCACAGTCCAAGAAACCGCGCGTCCACCAGTTTGGGGTGCGTTACTAAACCCCGGAAAAGCGGTAAGAGCTACGAGTAGGGGAGGTGCGCCACCGGCTGGGGTTGGGGCTCTGTCGCGAGGACGTCGGCTTCTCTCCCACCAGGTCATAGAGCTGATTCGTTTCTAGTTAAAAATCAAAATCCCGACATCAGCTTCCCCTTCCCTTCTTCTCCGTGTTCATCGTCGTCTTTTCCCGGAAGGAGAAACGTCCCCGGCAACCGCCGAGCTCGCCCAGGGGACGTCGGGGGTGCGGGCGTGCCTGTCGCCGGCACACGTCACCCCGCGGGGCCGGTCATTCTCACGGTGAGGAAAATGGAGTTCGATCCCCGTTCACGCCGGGAAGAAAAATTCCTTCTGTTCGGATTAGAGGCCGAGCGTAACAGTAACGGACGTCAGAATCGACACTGGGGATAATTTCATGCCCTTGGGAAGGTCAGAGTCCTCACGGGGCGCAGGAAGTCCAAACTGGGAACCAGAGTCCGACGGGTTACATCATCCCGAATTCAAGCCGCATCGCTTGGCGGCTGATCTGTGAGGACGGGGAAGAAGCAGGCTGCAGAGCGGAGACCACGTGGGGTCGGTCGGTCGGAGCTCAGGAGCGCAAGCCTGACAGCGGAGGCTCCAGCGCAGGGGTGCCCGGCTCCAACGCAGGGGTGCCCGGCGCCTGCTGGAGGACGAGATGCGCAGGAACATGCGGAGGGGCCCTCGGCGTCCTTCATGAGCTGGGACACGGGGAGTGACTCGGGACTGCGTCTCTCTCTCACACACACACACACACACACGTCCACACATGCACACACCCACACATGGGCTCACGCACGTACACATGCACGTTCATGTACAACACACAGATCCTTGCACACACACCTCGGTGGCCAGGATCACTGAGTCAGCGTCCTGAGGCAGCGGGGCTGCCACACACTGTTGCTGGGTCCCCGGACACCCGGACAGGCGCGTGGCGAGCAGGTCGGACGTCCGCTTGCTGGCGTGCGCTCTGGACAGTCACGGTGCACACACATTTGCTTGTGCAGCCGTGTGCGCAGCAGCCGTGTCCGAGGGGGTAGATCGGAGGCTGTCTCGAAGCCCGCGGCGGTGGAAGGCACAACAGCGAACACGGCAGCCGGGAACTTAGGGAGTCTGAGCTACACGTATCAGGCACTGATTATTCTCAAAAACACGGTATTTGAAGGAAAAACAAAACAAGCCACGGAATCGAGTCTGCCGCGTCCGTGGATTACGATGCTGCAAACGAGACAAAGTGAGGAATGTTATTTACGGGGTCCGGCGGGGAAGCAGCCTTATCCGGACAGCAAGGGAAGCTTAACGCAAACTTCAGGACAGATTTTATCTTGTCAAGGGGAAGCACCCTGTGACCACGGCGGGTGGGAGCAGGGCTGTGTTCTACCTCCTGTGCCTGGCGGCGGGCGAGCGCTCGACTTTGTCCTTATCATTAGCTCTTGACACGTGGGTGCCGGCGGTTCCCGCGTGCTGTAGTCGTGTTCCGGGAGCGACGTCGCGGGGGAGCCGCCCGCTCGCGGCCCCGTGCAGAGAAGGAGGGAAGGCAGCGTCCGGTGTCCCAGCTCCCGACATGACGCCTCCTGCCCCCAGACGTCAATGTCTGCGTGTTGGTGGCCGAACACAGATGTACCAAGACCCACGTTCCGTGGTCGTAGGTCAAAGAGACGCAGAACGGAGGACGTGCCCTCCCGCCGTCCTGGCGGGTCTGGATCTCGGCAGGACAGCCACGGGCCTTCCACCCATCCTTCCGGAAGGAGCCACGTGGACGGGGGTGGCACCTCCGTCCATGTCACAGGCACTCGCAGGGACGCGCTCTGCTCGCCGACGTCTCCGCACCTGCAGCCCGGTCTCCACGGTCAGAGCCAGTCGGACATGGTGCCCTGTCTCTGGGCTCCCTACTCCTGGGGATGGGGCCTGACTCTGGGCGGCACCTCTCTCCACTCTGCAGACCACCTCCCGTCTTGAAGATACAGGCAGCCAGCCAGAGGGTCTTCTAGCGACCACGATCACGGTAGGCCTGACCATGTGACAAAGGGGACCCCGCTGGGCCCCTCATACCCGCAGGACAGTTAGGTTTCTCTTGAGAACACGGACGGTCGGGGTGTATCCGCCTGGCCACGTGCGGCCCAGATTTCTCCCCACCTTTGTGATTTCTCAGCAGATTATCTGCGACCCTCGACCTGTCCTGCCTTAGTGTTCGCTCACTAGGAGGCCTGTTTTCTGTCTCCACTCCTGTTTGGAGAAGTTCTCTGTGTTTGAGAAGAGCTGGCTTTGTTTCTGAGCGTTTCCCCGACAGTGTGGATGCGTGTGTGTGTGTAAAGGGACAAGACAGACCCCTCGGATCCCTTGGCCCCCGGCGGTTCTGAGCCGCGGTCACCGAGAGGAAGACGGCCGTGGGAGCGTCATGGACAGCAGTCGGACGGCCGGTCCGCAGGGCGGGTGAGGCCCCCGTCCCCCTGTCCCCGTGCCCAGCGGGGCCTGACCGGTGCTCGTGTTAGTGCCGACTGTTGACTGAACGCGGAGGACGCCCCCAGAGCACAGCACGTCTGTGCAACGTGACTGTGACTCACTTTGCAACATGTCTGTGCACGTCTGCCCCGTCTGTTCGCTCAGCAGGCGCGTCCCCGCTTCAAGAAAAGCAACTTCAGGACAGGTCAGGAGGAAAAGAGAGCCCTGACCCTCAGCAGCGAGGAAGAGTAGGGAGGCAGAAACCGAGCCCACGGGCGTCCCGCAGCCCCGGCTGGGGTGTGGGGAGGAAGTGGGTCATATTTCAGTCGTGCATAAGAGAGCCTGGAAAGACTAACAGACACCTCCGCGTCCGCCACCCGCGGCACACCCAGAGCGGGTCATATTTGCTTCTGGTTCTTACGAAGACGCGCGTTTCAAGGAGCACACGAGGACGGTGGGGCCGGCTGGGTCTTCCCACTGGGGAGTTTCATACTTCACTGTGTGTCTCTATTTAAAACTTGCATTATATTTTGGTGCCTTATGTTGTAAAAGAGATCATTGTCTCTTGGGACCTTGTCCTGTCCCTCAGCATCATGGGTGGATTCAGTCCCGGGTTGAGATGGAAACCGTGTGCCGTGTCCCAGGGATCCGTGCGCCCCTTCTCCGCGGGCTGTCCCGGTGGGCTCTGGTCACTGTCGTTCGTGCCACGAGCGCCCCTGCCTGCTTCCCCGCGAGAGTGCCTTCCCGTCGGCCGTCTTTAAACGCGCTGCCGCCCCCCCCCAGATTTACTCTGGAAATCCCCAACGTGGGTCCCAAGTGTTCAGATTGAAGTCCACGTTCGTGAAGTTTCCACAGAACGGAAACGGCGACGTGGCATTTTGTGTGTTTTCTCCACTTCCATCATTCATCGCGTTTCTGGAAAATACCAGACAGGCGGGCAAGGCCTGTCATTCCAGACCCATCAGGCCGTCCACCGATGCTCACCTCAGGAGAGTCGGACTTTTGCAAACAGACGCTCTTCTGTACTCTGGTTCTGAGATACGGACTTCGATACCGAGACAGGGACAGGGACGCGGGGAGGAGGAAGAGGGAGCAGGGGACGGGCTGTCCGGGGCAAGACGGGCCGAGCAGGGGACGGGCTGTCCGGGGCAGCACGGGCCGACTCCTTGCATTTCCTGCAAAGCCCCCGAGGGCACACATCACTGTAGGATTTAAATCTGTGATGGACGAGCGTCCCGCTGTCTGGTTTGGGGAGACGGGGCTGCCCTGTCGCCGGGTGGTGGGAGTGGCACTCGTGGGAGGAAGGTGTGAGCGTGCGTGACCGGTGGTTCCCTCCCCATGGTGCCGAGACCCCAGTGTGACGAATACATAAACAGAGAAATCAAACACTGAGTGTAGAGACTGGGAAGGCTGAGGGACCAGGGCCACCTTTCACAGGAGTTCGTGGCTGAAGACCCTTGACGAGTCTGCAGACGGCGAGACCCACGGCCCCGGACGCGGCCCAGCATCCGACGTTAATTACCTTGTTTATTACGGTGACCACAGACAAGCAGGAAATAAAATAAAGAAAACAGTATCATTTGCCGTAACATCAAGACACGTTCAAGGTGTTCTGCAAAGGAACACATCGGACAAGAGTTCGTGGCCCTTCTACACCGAGCAGGGCAGATACCACAAAAGTAGCTGTTGCGGGAATCCAAGACGCGGACGGACGGGGCTCGTCGCGCTCTCGGGCAGGAGGACTTGCTGTGAAAATGCAAACGCTTGCCCGAGTGAACGCGTGGCCGGGTTTCAAGCTCGGTCAAAATTCTGGCTAAACCTCGGCAGGAAGCTGAGCGAGCTTCTTCTAAGGTCTGCTCTGACCTGAGCAGAGTGGCCGGACGCCACTGGCGGGTGTCTCAGGCTCCCCGACCCGCGTCACCACGATGACTGACGTCACCTCCCCCCACGGGCCTCCCGTGAAGGTCCGGGACCCCTTGCGTCTTGCGTGAGTCCCTGGGAATCAGTGGGAATCAGTGGCACAGGCCTTCGCTCCGTGAGGCTTATTCTGTGGGCTCCGATCCGGCCCCGACCTGACTCACCTCAGCATCCTTCCCACCGGGCTGCTCGGCGCACCTGCCAATGAACAGAGCCCGCGGGGCCTGGGTGGTCAGTGTCAGGGACGTGTGTTCCCTCTCTGCCCGGGGGGGACCCAGAGAGGTCACCCTCTGTCCCAGGGTCCCAGGCACCACCACACAGTGGTCTAGGAACTACCTGTACAAGCCCAGGTTCTCTGTTCTCCCCTTCCAGCCCCTGACCCTGCGTGGGGCGGGGGGGGGGGGGGGGTCTGTCCTGGGAGCGCTGGACTTCTCAGGTCGGGGGCCTCGGGTGAGGAGGCTGCGGGACGGGGGAGCTGCGAGCGGCTACAGGGCTGGGCGGCCGGGGCGGCCGGTCACCAGCTGCACCCGGTCCTGCTGGGCCACGCGGGGCCGAGGGCCTGGGACAGCGGCTGGGGCTCTCCCAGTGGGGGACAGAGCTCTCCAGGGCAGCCGCGCAGTGGCCGTGGGTACACACTCGTCCCTGCTCTGGGTCCCCGAGGGAACCGTCCCCCGGAAAGATGGTGGTTTGGGACTCGCCCTGGGCCCCAGGCTCATCGGCATGTGGTTCCTGCTGAGCTGTCCTCCACACGCCACACGGGGGAGCACAGGGAGGGTGAAGCCTGCCACGGGGCCGTGAGCACATAGGCTGTGCCCCGATGCCAGGATCCGGGATGCGGGATGTCAGGATCCCGGGATGCGGGGGTGCGGGGGTGCGGGGGTGTCGGGATGCAGGGGTGCGGGGGTGCAGGGCGGAGCACCCCAGTTTACCCAGACCTCAGCAAGCCGTCTGTGTCCGGCTTGTACGGGACAAGGGGTTCGTGATTTCTCTTGAGCAGGTCTCATCTGGGGGAGGCCGGGGAGCGTGAGCTGGGGAAGCCCTGACACGTGTATTCCAGACCACCGAGAGCCACGCCCAGGTCCCCTGGCTCCCAGGAACGCCCCCGGGTGCCCGTCTTGGTTCTAACCTGCTCCCTGATGCTGAGAGGATGCGTCCGCCGGACCACCACCCTCCGTAGGAGCCCCAGCCCCAAACAAAGATGGGACGCCCTCTCCTTTCCTCCCCGAGTCTCCTGACGCTCCGTCTGTGTCTGCCCGGTCTACGCCTTCCGTGGACTCTGCTCGCCCCTCTGCCGGCTCCAGTGGGATTCTGTCCTGTGCGCAGCCAGGGACCCTCTTGGCTGGTCCTGTGGGACCCCTCTGGGCCCCCGGATTCAGCCTGTGGCAGCACAGCACCCCACCAGTGTCCGGAACCCCCACCCGTCCACGTGAGACCCTCCCCACTCTGTTCAGAAGCGGCGGCCTCGCCCTCCCAAGTCAGCCGCTCGGGCACCGGCCGCTCCTCACCAGACGGTACTGGTGCTCCTCAGCTTCCTGGTCCGGATTCGCGGAGCCGTGAGGAAGCCTGGAGGAGTCGACGGGGGGCAGCTTGCGAAGGCGAGAGCGGCTCGCTCCCGTGTGCTGGGAGGGCGGCCGCGTGCGGACGGAGGACACTCAGGAACGGGCACTGGTGCGTGCGGAGAGAGACGAGGCGCAGGGGAGGGGAGTGAGGGGTAACGGCCCCATCCCTGCAGCGTCGGAGTGCAGACTGGGTGGGTCGGGGGCGGACGCCGGCAGTGGGGACGACGCGGCTGGTGTCCGATCCCACCGGCGCTGCGTCCGCAGGGCTGACTCCTCGGGGCGGAGTGAGGCCCCTGGGCCGGGTCTGGCGGGCGGCTGCAGGCTGCTCCTGCGTCCCAGCCTGGGGGTTCTCTCTCGTCAGAGCAGCGTCTCCCACGGACGGCAGAAATGACGGCCTCTCCCGGCCTCCCCCAGAGCCGCAGCTGAGGCCGGCTCCGCCGTCCTCCGGGAGCCCAGGGCTCCGCGCATCTCACCCAGCGTCCCCCCAGAGGGGACACTGGCGCCAGGGCCCCGGCTGCGTCTCCGCTGCAGCCTCTTCCTCCCGCCCCGCCCACGCTTGCTTGGCGCTGGGCCGCAGCTCCGCCTGCCAGCAGCCGGGCACCGTGGGACTCGGGCCGGATCAGAGGAGACCACTCGGCTGAGACCGGACAGGTGCCGCCCCACACCTGCGTCCCACCTGCAGATTGCCAGCAGCGCCCCAAGCCCCGAGCCCGCGACACTTTCTGAGGATCATGTCTCCTGCTGGGCACACGTTCCCCTAAAGCGGGCCAGGCAAGGGCAGCCTGACCTGAGACAGCCCTTCCCTGCATGGGTGTGCACGCACACGGCACACGCATACGTGCATTCCTGCCCCGACAGGAGCACAGCACGTTCCCGAGAAACGTGGAGGAAGTGGGGACCACAGGGCCCAAGAGGGACCAGTGGGACAGGGCTGGACAGGGCAAACGTGAGCAGGGCCCTGAGAGTGAGCACCGTGTCAGCCTCCCCTGCCCTGGCCGGGGGCCTGCGGAGCAAGGTCAGCCCAGCCCCCACCTTTCCCCTCACCCCTGCCACAGGGATGGCCTGGGTGCCAGCTTCTCTCTCTGTGCTTCTGCACACTCTGCTCCCTGGCATGTAGCTGGCTTCTCTGTGCTTCTGCACGCTCGGCTCCCTGGCGTGTAGCTTCCCTGTGGCAGAGCCCAGTGTCCGGCTGTCCGCCCGTTGCCATCTCTCCTCTTGTGCTCTGCCTCTGCCAGTCCGTGTGGTGACCAAGGACGCCCAGGACCTCCCCGGGGTGTGGGGCTGCCGGAGCCTCTGTAAGCAGGGTTGGTGGACACGGAGTGCCGCAACCCACTGGGCACGCGGCTTTCATTCTGCAGAAGAGGGAAGACCCGCGGGAGAGAGAGAGCAGAGGAATATCCACAGGGGCCGGGCCCGGGACCCCCCCGGACACTCAGGGAGCGTCACTCCCGAACCACAAACAGAATGACCGAGGACGGAGCTGATCAGCAGCTGTGTCTCCCTGGGACCGGGGCCCCGGGAAGGGGCCAGAGGGTCCCTCGGCTCCATATGGTCTTTGGAAAAGGGGTGAGTGTCCTGCCACCGGCTGTGTCCGGGTGGAAGGCCCGGGTGGGGACGCTGGGTGGGGCTGTGGCCACAAGCCCTGGTCCGATCCAGATCGAAGGTCCTGGTCGTCCGTGCAGGCGATTCGGGAAATTCCAGCCCCCGTCTTCCAACCGGGCATGAAGGTCTGCTCAGATCCCTGCGGTAACTGGCCCTGTTCCGGCCGAGCGGCCTCGAGCCCAGTGCCCGGGGCACGCAGAGCCCGGCCTCCGGACCTCCCTCCTCCCACGCGGAGGGTGAGAAGCCACTGAAAAACCCACTTACTCCGTCTCCGTGAATCTTCATTCTCACCTCTGCTCCTCTGAGCCGGGAGTCTGGGCGCGGAGTCCGCCTCCATGACGGCTTCTGGGGGTGGCGGGGGGCGGTGGGGGGTTTTCAAGGTCAGGAGCGCCCGCCCGCCGCCCCGTCCGTCTCCCAGTGATTGCCCCAAGAGCCAGTCTCCGGGCCGCACATTCCCGATTGGGAGCTCTGTCAAGCATGAACTATCAAATTATTGTCAATTCCGGCTGATTTTCTAACAGACAATGGAAAATCTTCCGTCGACTTCATATGTGACTTTTACCCACTTTCTTATTTATTCAAAAATAGCAGAGAAAGGTCACGGGCCTGGCACACGCAGTTAGATCTTTGCTGTTTATTGAGTTTTTATGCTTGGTTTAAAACTGAATTACTGGGGCATAAAGTGAAAATGCATTTATGCCCTTCAGGAAAATCTGTACATAAAAATTAAATTGTATTATGAAAAGCAGAGAGCCGTCTGGGAAGCCCAGAAGAATTGATTAGGAGATCAGAGTGCCCACGAGGACAGGTAATTAGCCTTGCTCGCCGTCGCGGGTGTGCTCTGTCACTGGAGGCCGTCCCCCCGGGAGCACGTCTCCGTGGACGCCAGGAAAGTGGTTGGCATGCTGGGCATTGATTGCCGGGTGCTGGGAGGTGGCCCGGACTGCAGCACCCCCAGATCCTCGCCCGACGCTGGTGGGGGGGCTCAGAGGAGACGAGGCCCCAGCTGCCCCCGGCACTCCACATCCGTGGGTCTGGAGAGGGCTCCGGGGAGAGGCAGCCCCAGAGGTGACACTGGTGTGTCAGCAAGGGACCCAGGGGCACGGACAGGCTCCCAGGGGAGTGTGGTTGTGGGCAAAGTGTCCGTAGAAAGGTCACAGTCACACCTGAAGCCGGGTCTCTGTATCAGGTAAGTGAACACGGTGTCGGGAGGAGAGTGTAAACTCCCGGACTCGTAAGATGAGAGAGAAGGTGGTTCCTCCCACCATCCCTGTTGGGTGGCAGAGCTGGTGAGTGCTCGGCCCCCTGCCCTGCCCAGCACGGGGTCTGACGGCGAGGACCCCATGTGTCATGCTCGCCTCAGCCGAGGTCCTCGTGGGGGGCCCCCGCAGCAGAGCGGGGTCCTCGCAGTCTCGGGCTGTGAGCTCAGGAACCCGTGCGCCCCAGGGCCCACACGTGCCGGCTGGTGAGCTCGCGAAGTCAGGGCAGCCGGCATGGAACATCCTGATTTCAGTGTTTCTGTTCACACGATTAGAACGTGAATTACGCAACTGGGACGCATGCCACGCGTGGCGTGTGGCAGCAGCCGTGAAGAGCTGTGGGGGAGGACACGGGGTCTGTGGGGCCTTCTCGTGTTCTGCATGACCACAAGGCCTGGAGGTTGCAGAGCGTGGACGGCAGCAACGTGGGACATTTGGAAAACATAGCATAGGCGCGGCCACCGCAGCCTGGTGTGGGGGACCCCATGGCTGCCCCGGCCAGGCACGCACAGGCTATGGACTCTCGCCCAGATCCACGTACACGGATGCCACACCAGCTCTGTGGAAAGAGACGTGCGAGACGTCGACGCCCCAGCTGGGCCGGCGCGTGACCGTCTACGGGGGCGCCTGTGCTGCCGCCTTCCGCGGTCAGTCGGTGCGGCCGCGGGCAGGACTTGGCTCCCTCCAGAGAAGCTTACTGTTTTCCAGGAACAGGATCCCTGCTGTCGGAGCCCTGTTTGAACTGGAGAGACACCACTGCGCGCTGCTTGGTGTGCACATGTGCACATGCTCGGGGCGCACATGTACGGCACGGCCTTGCCACTAATGAGGTGCTGGAGCTCGGTGAGGCTGGCTCAGTCCTGAAGTCTTCAATCGAGGGAGAACGCTCCGTCCCTTGCCTGGCGCGTTCACGGAGCCCCGCCTGGCCTTTCCGGGGAGTTTATGACTTGGAAACGGCGGTGCTGCATTTACTCGGCATTCATGAAGTTAGAGCAGAGCCGTCCGGCTGGAGCAGAGCGTTGGATATGCAGAATGGCGTGTCTCTGGGGCTTACAGGGCGGCTAACTTCTTAGCCTTCACCGGCAGACTTGTCGCTGTGAAAGACAGGTCGTTAACAGCCGGGACAGACCGCATTTAATCCTGGGGTGGCAGTGATTAACTCGACAGTCAGGACGGATGGGAAAACAGGCATTCACATCCGCGGAACTCTGGTCCGTACTGCCGCGGAGCAGACTCTGGGGAGAAGCGCAGGACGACTGTGAATGCCGCTGACGCTGACAGCCATGATGGTGACGCTGGGTCGTGGGGGCCACGACGGTGACGTGAGGGTCGCGGTGGTGATGACGGTGACACTGGGGGTCACGGTGATGATCATCATGATGCTGACAGTCTTGGGGACGATGACGCTGACACTGAGGGTCGTGGTGATAATAACGATGATGATGCTGAGGGCTGGGGTGACAGTGATGGTGACACTGAGGGTCGCCGTGGTTAGGGTGGTGGATGATGGTGATACTGGGGGTCACAGTGACGATGATGTCACATGATGCAGTGAGTCATGGTGACAATGATGGTGACCACAACATTGACGCTGGCAGTCATGGTAACAGTGACAAGACATCACTTGTACCCCTGGACTTCACTGGCTGAAGGTATGTTCATGTGGTCATCGTGTGACGCCCATGAAGACATTTTTTTGAGCTGGCCTGGCCTCTGTCAATGAAATCAGATATGTTAGGTTGTGGCTTGATGCTCACCTAGTTTTTTTTTGATAAAAAGCAAGTCAGAATGACCTGACGGCACACCAGACAGTGACAGTCTAGAAGGAGCAGAGAGAAAGGACACTGTAGGCCAGTCTCTTTCATGCAGAAATCCTCAAGGAAACATGAGACGAGTGAGTCTGGTGGGTAGAGAAGGAACACGCTGTGTGGCTCGGCTCCGTGCCTCGGCTCCATGCCTCGGTTCCATGGCTGGGCTCCGTGGCTGGGCTCCGTGGCTGTGCCCCGTGGCTGCAGGGGTGCAAGGCCGGCTCAGCATCCCGTGCCCACCACTGCCATCCGTCACCTCAATGGACCGACCAAGAAAAGTCGCACGGCCCAGGAATGGATGACGTTCAACACCCACGCGTGACAGAATGTTTCAGCAGAAGTGGGTCTGCTGGCCTCGCAGGAGCATCTACAAAATCCCGCCAGCAAACCCGTCACGGACTGTGGAGCACGCACGTTCCCGAGCTGGGAAACGGGCGGAGTTGTCTTCTGTCCGCGTCAGTGCGCAGCACCGTCCAGCGCGCAGGTGCGCAGGAGGGTGAGACACGTCCCTGGAAGGTGCGTGAGTGCGGAGGGAAGCAGTGAAACCCCGTGTCCTCGGATAGTGGGACAGTCTGACAGAAAACGGGTCTACGGAAGCCACAGACAAACCAACAAAACCAGAAATCCCTCCTGGAACTCTGAAGTGAGTTCCGCTGAGTTGGAGGGTCAAGTCCAGACAATCAGCGAGGTCTCCGCTGAGGACGGCCCGAGGACAAGCAGCACCTACAGCGGCAGCAAAGACGGGAACTGCCCGGGCGGGCACCCAGCAGTGTGCACAGGGTCGGAACCCCTGGAAGAGTGCGGCGCCCCATGCTTGCGCCCAGCCTTCCCCAAATGTCCCCGTGGGTCCCTGCGTCCCCTCCCGGGAGTTCCGGCTGCGCTGTGTCCCCAACCTGAGGCCCTCGGAGACAAATCACAATACATGGAACAGGTCACTGTGTGTTCCCCTCTCGAAACCCCCGTGGGAAGCAGCCATGGGGACGAGGGGGCCACGGGGGCAGAGCGAGGACCCTTGGCCGGGCACTGAGCTTCGGAGAAGAGAGCAGGGGGTCACACGCCGGGGTGTGACCTGACCAGCCTGGAGACCCACAGTCGGAGCCAGAGAGACCGGACCACAGCCACCAGGCCCGAGGTCCGAATGAGCAGGGGTCAGGTGAAAGGCCACCAACAGATCCCCCAGCACGTGCGCAGAGTGAGGGCTGCGTGGGACGGTGAGGACGGAGACGTGGAGGCCGTTGGTGCCCAGCGGAGGCCCGCCCCCTCCGTCCCTGGAGCCTGCCTGTGCCTGGATCCCGCAGCCCCTGTGTCCGTGGAGCCCAGGACAGACGCGCCACAGAGAAGCCCCACGGAGGACAGACGAGCAGCACCTGGGAACCCTGCCCCAGAGCCGACCCTCCCCTTCGCCCCTGCACCTACTGCCCCTCGCCTGGGCCCTCGGAGACCCCTCCCCAGCCTCCCGTGGCCCGCAGGCCGATCAGTGGTCCGCTTACGGCCTTGCGAGCCGAGCTGTGCTACCGGGAGCCCCGGGGATTCCAGCCTTCGTGACAGGGACGCCTGAACCCCCACGAGGCTCCTCCATTCCCGCCTCCTCGTCTTCCGCGCCCCTCCCCGCCGGCGTCCACGTGCGGGAGGGACGACCCGCTCCACACCGACCCCCCTTCAGCACCTGCGGAGTTAGACACGGCGTCCGGGGAGTACCCCCGGACCTGGTCGTTCAGCCCCGGTCCCCGCATTCTTCCAGAACATTCCGCGGCTTCCCCGGACCCAGAAACGTCCTGCCCGAATGTCCCGGCTTGGGACCACGGCCTCGCTCGGGAGTGCCCTGAGGGCTCAGCCCTGGAGCCTCCGGAAGCATCTCCTGCCCCGGCACATGCCGCTGGGCTCCTCGCTCCCGGGGGCCGAGACCTGGCTTCCGGCGGGGCCCGTGACGTGGGGACCCACCCACCGTCCCTCCTCTGCAGCCGCCAGAGACGCGCCCCCTCCTCCTCCTCCCTGCCCTGGACTCCGCTGCCACCCCAGCGTCACGCAGAGCGGACACCCCCTTCGGCGAGGCTCTGCTCAGCGCAGCCAGGAGACTGCCGGCTCTGCCCTCCTCCCCCCTCCCTCTCCCCTCCCCCCTCCCCTCTTCTCAGCGTCCTGCACCTCCTCCTTGGAGCACCCCCACTCCAGTCCCAGGGCAAACGCCCCGCTCAGTCGCAGAACCGGAGATTGTAAACTTCGCTCCTGCCTTGTTCTCCCGAGAGCACGTCCTGCTGTCAGGTACTCGGTACAGCTTTTAGCAAACACTTGTTGGATCTGTTTTCTGTGTCTTTCCCCTGGAATTCCAGGTCCCTGGGGGCGGGGACGCGCAGGTCCTGGGCTGGAGGCTGCCGGGCGCCCACAGCCTGGAAAGGCGGCGAGGACGGGCCCTGCTGAGCTCAAGCCCCCGAACCTCCGTCCAGCTGGAGCTGAGTAACCGCACCCGTGAGCCGAGGGGCCGCTTCTCCCCTTCCGCGATGTCGGCGCCTAAAGCAAAGCCACATCCGTCTTCAGACCGGGTTCGGCTCTGTCCGCGCCGCTGGGGACCCCGGAGACGCGGCCGGCCGACGGGGTCTCGGCATCAGCTCCCGGACGAGGCTGACGGCTGCGGCGGGTTTCCATTTTGCTGGTGTTAAAGCTCGGGCTGGGCGGACAGGATGGGAAGCCCACGGCCGCTGTCCTCGCTCACCTGTCCCACAGCAGTTCCCCGCCTGCTGCCGACACCTCCGGACCTCCGGACCAGACTGTGCTGTGACGACGCAGAGCAGGTTTGCTTCAAACCTCACTGTGGCTGCTTCTCACACCGATGTCACGGGAGCCGGGGCGGGCGCAGGTCTTTCCAGGCCTGGCTGTCTGCACCAGGCTGCAAACCACCGGCCCGTCCCTGCGGTGGGGACTGGGGGTCACGGAGGACCCGACGTCTGTGGTCTTTATTCGTGCTCTGTGGCAACAGGGGACAAAAACGCCCCGGATGCCAGTGGTATTTTCAGTTACGTCCCCTCTTACCCTTACGTGCTATAGGAAGCCCAGCTGTCCACGCGCCCTCTCTGCACCTTCAGTGTGTCCTGAACGCACTCCAGACGCCGGCTCGCCCTGCTTGCCCTTGTTCAGTCAGCAGCACCGCCAGCCGGACGGCTGCCGTGTGCGGACCGCGTGGAGCCCGAGCTCCGTCTGCACAGCGTGGCAGTGGAGGAGACGCGAGGCCAGGGTCCGGAGACCGGCTGGGAGCGGCTCCCCACACCGTGAGCAAAGCTGGAGGCCCTTAGACCCGGCTCGAGTCCCTGACGGCAGGGGACCGTAGATGGCCTAACGCCAGGCCCCGTGCAGCTGCCCCCGCCAGGCTGGGTCAGAGCGCCCCGGGGGCCCAGCCCCGTGACCTCACCCCTCTGCACGGGACGCGTCCCCCCAGGCGTTCGGGGACTGTAGCCGGGGCACGAGGCCGGGCCAGCAGGTGTGGGACGAGCGGACCAGCTTTATTGACCAAAGGGTCACTTTGCTGCAGCCCAGTGTTCTTGGAACAGTTTCTGTATATCATGGTTTTTACTGTTACTGTTTTTATTGGTTAATTAAATTTTATCAGCCCTGCCCAGAGGGCGCCGTCCCCGTTGTAATTTTCACAGCAGGGGCGTGTGTGCCGTGAGCAGGTGTGGAGGCTGGGCTCGGGGCTGTGCTCGGGCCTCTCCCCCGACCCGCGTGTTCGTGCCGCACGAGCTGCCGTCCCCACCTGGCCTGCTTGACCGCGCCTCGTTCTCACCGCCGCGGGCTCCTGCTGGGACAGGCGGTGTTTGCACACGTGCGTTTTCAGGTCATGGTAGTTGCGTTTGCCGAAAGCCCCTCCCGTCTGCCTTTGCTGGCAGCACCGTCCTGGAGATCTGCAGGGACCCCCGTGTCGTCAGGCCCCTCAGAGGCCGCTCTGCACCATGGGGGAGTGCACGCCACCGGCCCGGTGCCCCACGTCCCTCCCGCACGCCCGGCCCCCACGGCACCTCTGCCGGCGTCCCCCGTCCCCGGGCAGCAGGATGACATCTGTCAGGCTCGCAGGGACCCAGCAGGTGCCCCGCCCCACCCCCGTGGCCCACGGGCTGGGGGACCTGGGGTGCGGTCCCCACCGCCCACTGCTTCTGCCGACGGCCCCTCTGTTCCTCTCACGGTCCCTGGCTCCTTCTAGATCTCCAGGCGGCTCTCCCAGGGGGTCACCTGCCTTTCAAACTGCCCACGGGGCCTGTGTGAAACAGATGTCCTTCGTTCACTGGGGACGCGCTCGCAGCGAGGGCGCCGCGTCTCACGGGAGGACGCGCAAGGGCTTGGAGCATGCGTGGGGCCGCGTGCTTGCCCGTGTGGTGCGCTGCTGTCCACGCGCCTGGGCGGACAGTGCGGCTCGGTGGTGGCCAGACCCTCGGGAGGGGGGCCCTGCAAGCCCGAAATGCTTGCTTTGGCCCCACGTGCGTGTCTGTCTGTCCACTCGCCTACTTCTCGCAGTGACTGGGACAGTCCCGCTCCTGTCCGGCCGTCCCGAGCCCACCCCTGGGCCCTCTGGCCTGGACCCCACCTTGTCTGGGGCGTCGCGTCTCTGCCTCCCGTGGTTTCCACCCTGTGGCAGCTAAGCCAGGGTCCTGGCCCCAGGCTCTCCGTCTGCTGAGGTCAGAGGCTGGTCTTCCCGTGACAGTCCTGAGGGACAGCGTCCTGGGACACAGTCAGGGAGGGAGAGAAGCTGCAGACGGACCCAGAAAGCAGGGCCCAGGCCGAAGCTCAGGTGCCCGGAGGCGAAGGGAGGCTGCCGGGGAGCCACCTCTGTCACGGGGGAGGCCATGTGGCCGGGGGTGGTGAAGAGTGGCCGAAGGCAGCGGAGGTCGCCTGTGCCCGTGAAAGTGGCTTCACACCTGCACCCGGTCGGTGCGTCTCCTGAGCCCGGCTCTGTGAGGACGCCCGTCCGGGCCTCAGGCTGGAGCAGGACTGTGGGGTGGGGGGACGTCCCGGAATCCGTGTCCGGAGCTGGAGCCTGCCGTGGGGACAGGTGAAGCGGCGAACAGGGGAGCGAGAGAAGACAGCCGGGTGGCCTCTGGGGCACGGGGCAGGGTCCCTACAGGCTTTCCCTGAGGAGGAAGACGGGAGGCGGGTCCCCGGCCACCATGGGGCCTGTGTCCAGGAGGGGAGGGGAGGCTCTCCGGGGACCTTCTCTTGGGAAGCTCTGGGCCTCACTCTGCACCCGGCCTCCTGCTGGCCATTCTGCCCCCGGGATCCTCAGGATACTCGGGACGCTCAGCCCTGAGTGGCCTCATGGGCAAGGCCAGGCTGAGGCCAGAGCTCACGAGCCCCAGGCCCTTCAGCCTCGCTCAGCTGCTGAACTCTCCTCTACGGCCGGCACCCGGCCGGGGCTGCTGGTCTCTTGGGGCCAAGACTGCTTTTCAGGACAGCCACCACCACCGTGGCAACAGGACTCCTGAGTGCCCGTGGAAGCACGCCTCCACGCCGCCTCCACCGTGGCCTCCGTGCAGACTCCGCCCGTGGCCTCGGTGTCCAGCTGCAGCAACAGAGAACGTGCGGCTCTTCCTCCCGTCCCGGGCAGAGCAGGAAGAGCCCACCGGGGTCGTGGGGTCCGGGTCCTCCTCTGTCCTTCCATTCCCGCCACTGTCCCCAACCACGCAGCGTCTGGGACCCTCGGGTCACCTCCCTTGGATCGGGCACCAGATAGTCCTCAGGCAGGAGAATGTTCTGAAGCTACTGTTTTCACGCACTGAGACTCGGGCCAGAAACAAAGTGGAACAGCAGAGACAACCCCGGGGATCCGTGGATCGCGGCCGAGCTTCCATGGCCCTGTGCGCGGAGAGCGTGGCTCTGTGCTGGTCTCGGGCGCCCCGTGCCTTGGCTCTTCCTCCTGCACGTGGCGACATTCGCACTCGGCTAGAGCTCACAGGAGAACGGGCGGTTTTTCCTTTTCCGGAGTCAGCACCAGGCCTGGATCCCTCCGGCCTCCCCTGCACAGTCACCAGGTCCAGCGACTCCAGCCCCAGGGAAGCCCTGAGGGCAGGGCAGGGGCGTCCGGGATTAACCAGCCTCAGCCCGCCCCACCCCTCAGCCGGAGGGTCAGGGTCCAGAGAGCTCACAGGCTCCAGTTCCTCCCAGGGTCCTTGCTCTGCACACAGGCCATAGAACACGGCGGCCTCTCCTGGAAATCTGCAGGCAGGAGCAGGCAGAGTGCTGGTTGCAGGGACCAGGAGGATGCCAGGTCTGGGGCACAGCCACCGACAGACCCCACAGTGGCTGCAGGGGCCGGTGTGTCCTAGGATGTCGTGCTCAGCAGCCCGGGCGGCGGCGGCGGGGCGGTGGGAGCACTAGCGGTCTCCTTCCAGATTCTGTAGCAGCATTATTGAAGCGTCTCTGCAGATGCCCAGCTCACCCCGGGGCCAGCAGGGTGACCGGGAGGCTGCCCACCATAAGGGGACCGCGCGTCGCTAGCTCTCCTGCTATTGTTAGTGTCATTACTCCTCTGCGCTCCTACTCATGCGCTGATTTTCACTGAGCTTTCTGTGAACTAGAGGGGGGACGTGCTGGGGGACGAGGGTCCCCCACATGGTCCAGCTCCACCCCTCCCGCTGCAGGGGGGCGTCGGGGGAGGGCCCAGATCAGCAGCCGGCAGAGACGGACCGCTGCCGCCCCCACCCCTGTGGGCCCCCACGGCCCCTCTGAGACCGGCGCCTGGGAAGCCGAGGCCCAGGGCTCTGGGCGAGAGTTCCGCGGCCAGGACCCCCCGCCCATGGGGGCGCTCAGTTAGGGCCGCTGGGCTTCACACGGAGATGCTGATCCTTGATATTTTAATAAAACGGTCTTTGGTTAATCTGAGTTCCCTGAATATTATTCCCTAAGCAATTCCCTAAGCCGATGCTCACCGGGTCTTACCCCGTCCCAGCCAGAAGCCGTATTGACTCATCAGATTTGTCAACTGAGTAACTGATGAATTAATAATCCCAAATACTGGACGGCATTACGGGCTGCTGATGCGTCTCTGAGGGATAAATGAAAGGCAGAGCACAGTCGGGGAAGGAAGCTGTCTCCAGGCTCATTAATTTGGCGGTCTGAGCGCGCGTCCGAGTTCCAGCCCGAATAAATATCTGGAGGTGTTCAGGCCCCTGAGGTCTTTGAGAAAGTCAGTTGCAGGAAGGCTTGCGTGGGAAGCTTTTAACCTCAGCTAATTACCACGGAGCTCACCACCGTTTGACTTCCGTTAGCCCAGGGTCGGACGGTCCCTGTGCTGTCGCTCGCTCAGGTTAGGGGAGTTTGTTTTTATAATCGCGTCCCCGCGACAGCCGTGCGGACCGCGGCGATGAGATGCGGGCTGGGGCCCTTCTGCCTCAGCCGCTTTCTCCGGAGCCTCGTCCTCCCGACGTCCTCTGGGCTTCGGAACAGAGCGCTGGCCGAGCGCGGGGCGCAGAGTGCCGGCGAATCTGCGGGCGGCGCTGAGGTGGCTGCATCCGAGTTGGTGCCCTGGCCGCGGCGTTCTAGCACCGTCTCACGCGATGTGCCGTCGCGGGAACCAGGGAAGCGTCACCCGGGGTCTCTGGACGGTCGCTCTGACTGTGTATCGCCCTACGATGGTCTCCACATAGAACACTTAGTACAGAATGCTGCTTCCCATAACCCCCACTGGGACCCCGATGAGCCCACTGCATGACGCATTTCCCTCAAAATCCTCCCGGAAGTAATTTCAGGGGCCCCAGTGCAAACGCGTGAACACCCACGAATGACACAGAAACAGATCCGCGCTGTGGTTCTCCCTCCCTTGCTTCCGCCCGACCGTTTACAGACGCCACGTAACAAACATCTCCGTTTTTGAGATGTTCCCGATGCCGCTGGGAGATACTTGGAGGCTCTTCTCTCCCCGCGTGCACATCCTAGATGCCCAGGCAGCCGTGGGCCCTGCTCTGCTTCCGGCTGGCACTCCCGGCCGGCCAGGCTAGCGCGGCTCTCGGGCCAACGTCGCCGCTGTCGGCTCTGCCGGTAGAGCTCCCTGCGCGGGCGGCCCTCGCGTCTCCCACGTGCCGGCTGCAGCGGCTTTGAGCCCCATTGGCCGAGCGGGGCAATGGCCGCAGAGACTGTCTTGGAGGACAGAGCAGAAAATACTCACCCCCTGGCCGTTCCAGAGAAAGCTTGCCGACCCTGAATTAGAACGTCAGCTCGCAGCAGCTCACAGCAGCCCTCTGGGGTGGGATCTCTACATTTCTCACTGCTCTGGAGACGTGAGATTTGAGCTCTTTGTTTACCTCCCGGCGGGGCTCTGGGAAGGCAGGTGGGATCCGGGCTCCAAGCCTAGTACCTGGTGGTGACATCACCTCCCTGGCTCAGGAGGGACACCCGCCCGCGCCTCCTCTGCGCCGCCTCTGCCCCCGCCCCTCCCCGCCCCCACCCGGAGCAACAGTCCTGCTGTCCCTACGTGAGACCTGGGTCTGAACAAGGGAGTCGGAGGTGTCGTGGTCGTGAGGAAAAAGAAGGAGCAGAGGAGGGAGTAACATGAGACATTTGAAGCTTTAAATAGAAATCGAGGAAATATAAAGAATGGTATCAGGAAATCCAGAGAGATCACCTTGCGTATGATCAGGCTAAACTCAACTGTGAAGATATGGACACCATGTGATGGAGTGTTTCTGAAAACTTTCCAAGAGGCATAACCAAAATGAAACTACAAAAAAATTTACAGATAAATGGTTGGAAAAGATATGCCTCGCAAAGTAGCACTGTGAGATTTGGATCCAAATTTAAGATATATAGAAACAACGATGAGCAGCTGAGCTCAGTAACGGTGAATGGTTCATAATTCAAGGAGAAGAAGGCATTATAGACTCATATTCGCTTAATAAAATCTTCAAAATACACACAAAAATCTAAAAAGGGTAAGAAAAATGGATACACCCAGTATCATAACAGGTAAATTGAACACTATTTATTTCTTTTAGGTTAAACAAATAAACGATAATTGTGCTTCTACAGATTTGGATAATGAAACACCTTGGAGAAAATACAGGTGTGGGGATCCCATATGCAAAGCAATATATTTATATACGTGTTAGACATATATATGCAATACTTTTCTAGTATATATCTGGCATTTATAAAATTAACGCTAATAGACACTAGTGAAATCCTAATATTTTTAATAGATATATTTTTCCTGGTGGACAATACATAAAATGCAAGTATAAAGAAACATAATTTTGGAAACTTAAAAAAGTGGTTTTACCCACCAACATCAGTGCAACAAGAGGCAGCAGGACTGACTAGACACAGCAAGGATTTGTCGTATGAAAGCGTGCAGCCCCCGCCCCCCCGTAGCTAAAACAACACTTAGAATGGGGATTTTAGCCGTACATGGCTTTGTTAATCAAAATAAATAGATGCTCAACTCTGGGATATAGTAAAGTTAAAATAAATCTAAAGAAAGTAAAAGAAAAGATTAGACATGAGGATAAATCGATACCTTACAACACATTACGAAGAAAAAATAATCAGCTTCAACAAATGCAATGTTTTTAAATTAAGGAAAAAGAAAAAAAACTTGTTACGATGACTGATAAGAAAGACAAAAATAACCTGTATTAGTAGGAAAAGGGGAATATAACTTAAAAATAGAGATACTGAAAACTCAAAGAGAAGACTACAAGTGACTCAAGACCAATAAATAAATACGTTTGGCTCCAAATGGGAAAAATCAGTTCAGATCAGAACAGAGACATCATTAGCCCCTCTGGGTACATGCAGGCCAAGTGTATGATAAAATCCAACAGTCACACCTGATGATTCTTAGCAAACTTGGCAGCTCAAAAAATATTGTAAGTGCGATGTTTGAAAATGAGACTATGGAAGCATCTCCACTTACGTTAAGAACACATACGACTGCTTGCTGTGGCTTCTTGAATTTGACATTGCCCGAGAGAGAGGGAGGTGCTAGCTACAGCAATAAGACAAGAAAAGTTACATACGAGTTATGATACTTGAGAAGAAAGCGTGGAGTTCGCCATGTTTGCAGATGACGAATAGAAAATTCTGGGGGATTTACAGACAAGGGTTGGGACTAAAAGAATGAATCCAGAAAAGGCGGTGGATACAAAATCGGTCACAAAATAATAACAATTCCTCCATACCAGGGGTAATAAATCAGAAACTGTAATAGCAAAAAAGAAACAACATCCTCACCGCAGCAAGCCGAGCAGACGGTAGCGCTATCCACAGTGATGGCTGTATTCCTCAGAAGCGACCTCTTTGTTTCCGGACAATTTTCTCCACCATATTTCAACCTTCTGAGGATGGCAGTTACCTTGCATTTAAACTGCTCTTAAATACAAAGATACAACCCAGGATAATGTCTTTAGGGCAAAATAAAAGCTAAATGTTACCGAGCTTTCAACACAAGCCCATGACGAGTCACACGAAACGCTGCCTCTTTGCTCTCTTGCGAGGCGTGGGAGGCCGGCATCACATACGGTCTTGACAATATGAGTAAAGAACCCAGGCCCGGGAGAAAACCTAACAGAACATGGGCATGGTTTCTATGGAAATAAAACACAATTTATGGCAGACATAAAAGAAGACCTGACCTGAAGAAATGGAGAGAAACGTTGTTTGCAGATCAGAAATCCCAAAGTTGTGAAGCCGTAAAATCGAAACACGATTTCAACTCTCTTTCCTATGAGACTTGATGATCTTATCCTGAAGTCCACGTGATAAAACCAGGACGTGGGAGCCGACGGGACCCTTTCAAAGAAGGTGAGACAGGAATCCACCGCCCAGCCTTATCCCGCCATCAACCATCGTAGCTGAGTCAACACGCGCGGGGACCGCAGGCAGGGGGTGGGCAAGAGTGGGCAGCCCTCGGTCTGTCGTGCTGTCTTTCTTTAAAAAGAGAGATTTGAGGCAAAAATGGCAAAAGGTTAATGTCTGTTTCGTCTTGATGCAAGTACAGGAGCGCTCTTTCCGGATCTCGGAAACATTTCATTATTTAAGTGATGTTTTTAGGGCAGACCCTGGTCCCCCGGGGGCTGAGGACCTCTCCGTCCTCACCAGCCTCTGCTCAGAGCGCGCGTCCTTCTCGGCTTTGCTCTGAGGGCACCTGCTTTTCACCTGCGGGCTCCGGGAGCTGCTTGCTTCCGTCACGGCCCCGACCTGCATGGGGCCCCTGAGTACATGCTGGTGGGCTCCAGGCTCCAGGGTCCATGCTCCCGGCCCCTGGGGGACTTAGGACAACAGAATATTGGGATAATGTGTGAGTCAGAAAAGACGGGCTCTGGATCTGCCCTCGGTCTGCTGAGAGTCACTCACTGTGCCTGGGAATTAGTAGCCTGGGGAGGGCCGGATCCTCCCACCAGCATGGTCCCAAGACTCGATGTCACAGCCTCGCAAGACATGATTAGCACATCTGTTGAGACCGGGCTCAGTCGGGGGCAGAGAGATGGAGAGGCTGGAGTGCAGGGGTGAGGGGTTGGAGGTGGGAACCGAGCAGGGAGGGCAGTGTGGTCTGGGGTCCGGGAGGACAGCCAGTGGAGGGGGCGTGAGGGGGCTCTCTGGCTCGGCTGCTGCATGGGGGCCGGTGGAAAAGGCGCAAGCCACTGAGCTGTCCAGAGAAGGTGGGTCCCCATGTGGCCTGACTCCTGAACAGAGCAGCCCTTCCTTGAGCCGTGAGCGCCCTGGGCCACACTTGCTCGCCTGGCATCCCAGGACGGTTTCTCCCCCGGCTGCCCCTTGCTTTCTAGTGTATAGCTTGACGGGTTTTGGCTTCTTTGAGATTTCAGCAGAACTCAGCCCTGGAGAAGGAAGGACCAGGTGCGCTCAGGAGGTCGGGCTGGAGCGCGTGACAAGGACACAGTCCCTGATGCCTGCGAGTCTGCCTGAGCTCCTACGAGGGCGCGACCCCTGCCTCTCGTCCCCATCACGTCCCTGGGCCTCCCCCTGAAGCTCCTGCTGTAGCTGCGACCTTGGAGACCGTCCATGGACGGCAGCCCACCGTCTTCCGAGGCTGCCGGCCTCCAGAACAAAGCAACCTTCCTTTTCCAACGCAAACTCAGCTCTGGAGTATTGGCTTTTGGTCCCTAAGGGTCTATGCTCACCCGGAGAGGCGGTGGACGGCCCTGGCTGTGCCTAACTAGATGCTGCGTTTGGGCAAAGCATTTTCACACATGCAGAAGACTCACTTCTGCCCGCTGGTGCCCGCGGTTTCCCGAGAGGCCTCGGCATGGGGACGGCGAATCAGACGCCGCTGGCTTCCAGCAGGGACCCCAGTTCCCCTGAGGCTGGAGGGGAAGGCCAGCTGGCTGAGCACCGTGGCCCCAGCCCCATGGACTCAGGACTCCGAGGGAGGGGGTGCCTCGCAGGGCTGGGGGTGCTGAATGTGTGACCCCCAAGGCTGACCCCTGACGCCAGGTGGATGGGCTTGCTGGCCGGGGCCTTTCTTCTTCTGAGAGGTGAATGTGTATTTCTGAAAGCTGTATATTTCGTGAAACTGAAAAGTGATTTTATTAGCTTCCTGTAGCCACGTAGCCCCAGGGGCAGGGGACGAGGACTCAGACTTTCACCGTGTCCTGGTCCCCGAGGCCCGCGGTCCAGGGTCGAACTGTGGGATGGCCGGCTTCTCCGTGTGTCCTTGTTTGGTCTTCCCTGTGGGAGTGTGTCCCTGTCCGTCCCCTCTTCTTAACAGGACACCAGTGATATCAGAGTGCAGACCCGTCTGTGTGACCTCGGTTTAGCTCATTTACCTTCGTGACTTTTTAAAAAGGTTTTATGTCCACATGCTGGAGGTCAGGGCCTCGACATCGGGATCTGGGGACACAGCTGGACCCACAGCAACGACTGAGCTCCAAATCCTGCCAGTATGGGGGGGTTGGTCGGTGTGCTGGGGAGGGGAGGTCCCGGCGCCCCGTGTGCGGGTGAAGGGCGCCCCGCTTACCTTCGCCGTCGCCTGTGTACCTGTGTCTCCCCGTCAGCTCCCTCCTGGGAAGGTGAGCGGATCAGGACTAAGGAGTGACGGCACCATCTGGGAAACCCGATTTTGGGTGGAATTGAGGTTTTTGGCGGCTGTAATCAGTCATTTCTGCCCAGGTGATTGGATCAGCTCTGGGATAATCTAATCTGGGGAAGACATTTGTCAACGGCCGCTCTGCCTTCCAGCGGAGCCGTGGGGACCCCGGGTCTGAGTAATCAGGGGCCCCGTCATGTCCCACCTCCCTGGGGGGTGTGGACGGGCCGGGACACGGTCACTGTCATCCGGCCCCGAGGGGCAGAGAGATGTGATGCTTCCTCTGCCTCCCTGGGCCCTGGGTCGGAGCTCTGCTCCCCTACCCGCAAGGCCCTGACCCTGACCTGTTGCAAGGCAGAGATCCAGGCTCGATTTTAAGTAATGCAATTAACAATTCCACCTCTGAAACACGGTAATTGTAATCTGTCTCAGCTCTAAGTGTAATTATATTAAACTCTGATTTTTCCTCAAATATGCATTCTAATTCAATTTTCCTTTTTTTCTCTTCTTAACTAAATCTATTATCATTCCCTCAGTTAAATTATGCTTATTTAATCTTTGATGAGACCTTTCACTGGCAATCAGCTGTTTTAAATTAATGCTCCCAAGCCTTGGGGATCCTGGGGCTCAGCGCGGGCTCCGAAGGCTCCGGGGGAGCTGAACAAGGGAGCCTCGAGGCCCCGGCCCCACCTGGAGGGGAGACCAGAGGTGACCCCGCGTCACACCCCACCTTCCATGGCCCCCCGCGCACGGCCCCAGCATGCGACCCCCTGTTGCGGGGGACGCCCCATCTCCGCAGGACGCGGTGGCCTCGTGCTGCTCCAGGCCCACCTTCCTAGGGGGAGAACAGATTGCTGCTGGGAACTGCTGGTGACCTCAGTGGTTCTCATCATATGACTTAATTAAGTATAAATCCCGTAGGTTTACAGCTTTCACACAACCGTTCAGCCAAACTAATGCATGAATTCAATACGAAAATAACCCACAAAACAGAATGAGTCCAATGCAAGGTCTTAGTTGGGAGACAGGCAACGTCTGAATGCCACTGAAGGGTCCCCGCTGGGGTGTGGCCCAGCCCCACCTGTCCCGGGGTGACTCGGGGCTGGGCGCCCTCCTCCTCCTGGTTCCTGCGGCGGGAGCGTCGGTGCTCACGGCAGGCCGGCTGGGGTGAGTGGCCAGGTGTGGGAGCTGCGGCGGGTGACGTCGCTCACTGTCTCCGTGTAACCACGGCACTGTTGTGGGGGGGGGGGGCAGACGTTTCCAGAGGATGGAGGACAATTTAAAACAGAGATGTGGGGGCCCTCTGAGCCCCTGGGCTCCTGCTGTCCTGTAAGGGGACATAGGTGAGCCTGAATTCTGTCGGCTTCTTCCCTGCTGGCGGCCCCTGGCCCCCCCCACCCCCGCCTCATGTAGCAGCTCCCCTGCCCTGGGCCTGGGCTCGCTGGCGTGACTCAGGGGGGCCTCGCATGCCGGAGACTGTCCAAGACATCCGTGGGGGCTGTGACTCAAGAGAGACCCCAGGGGTCCCTCAGAGACTCAGTTTCCCTGACCATAAAATCGGGCCTCCCTAGAGCGGCCGCCGTGGACACGATCCCGCACAGCAGGTCCTGCACACGTCCGTCTGTCTGTCCGTCGGTCCGTCCGTTCTTACACTCAGAGCCAGCAAACAGCCTGAACACTATTGTCGAACTTTTCGCCGCACAAGCCGTGTGAGTCCAGACTTCATTTCTTTAGGACCTGAGGGGAGTTATTTGACTGATGAGCCGAGCCCCTCCGAACCCCTGTGTCTGCGGGAGGCAAAGCGGCAGCGGGGGCAGCGAGTCTGGGCTCCTGTCCCTCCTGTCCCGCCGGCCAGCCTTGAGAGCCAGGCTGGGGACTCCCGCGTCTCTCCCTCAGGCTGCCCTACAGACCAGGAAGGGACTCACCTCTGTCTCTCATCCGTCTGTCCCTGCGTCTGTGTCGCACAGGGCGTCCAGCAAATAAGCCTGACCCGACGCTGCAGGGGCCATGAGGACGACGCTGCACGGGCTCAGAGCAGGGGCGGCCAGACTGCCCGTGTCCCCCTGTCACAGGGAGCACCCGGGATGTCCGGCATCGTCACCGTCCACCCGGGAGGACCTCTGGACATCGGCCTGCCATCGTCACAGGGAGCACCCGGGCCATCGGGCATCGTTTCTGCCCGAGGAGCTGCTTGTGACCCAAATGGTGAAAGGGCTACAGGCCCATTATCCTGCTGAGGTGTCAGGAAGCCCAAGGTGTCCGAGAAGGATGACCCCCGGGCTGGCCAGTGGGGGACGCTCGGGTGGGAGAGAGTCCTCCATCTCGAGGAGGACTTCCTGCCTGCCGGAGCCGCGGGGCCCCACGCCCCACTGGAGAATGAGAGAAGCAGCCCTTGGAGGGAAGGACACGGGTCAGACCCCAGCAGGCGGGCCGGCGGACGCGAGCCAGAAGGGGCCACCTTGCTGCGTTGCATGTCCCGAACCCGGGCCCCGTCCTCACAAGACGGAGGCAGGAAGTGCCAGCAGGAAGTTTAAGTTTTACTGTCGGCATCGCTGAGAAATTCGCACATGGGCATCCCGCTGAAGTGCAACACGTACTAACCAGCACGTAACGCTTTCGAATCACTAGAAGAGCCTTGTGAGTCGCGACGTTGCACCACTCACGGCCGGACCTGACCGTTCGCGCATCAAGTCTCGCTGTTCTGTGATGCACACTCGGGGCGGCCAGACGTTTCTCCGAGGACCGAGGAGGTCCTGCGGCTCCAGCTCGTTGGGTGAGGGCTCCTCGTGGCAAACGTGCGGTTACGGGGTCATCGTGTCCGTGTGGGACGCTCACGCTGGGGACACGGATCCCAGCCGCAGACGAGTGCCAGCTCCTGCCGGGGGGACGTGTCGGGGGACGCCCCGCGCCGGGCCCAGATGACCTGGGAAACACGGTGCATCCGAGCGCGACCTGCGGGAAGACGGTGGCGAGAGTTCTCTGCAGCCGCAGCGTCAACAGCGGCACGGCCGGGGCCGCGTGCACAAGGACAGTGTGGGCCCCTTGGACGGGCGTGCAGGACGGCGGCAGCCCCCGCCCTCCGCGGCCCTTCGGAGCACAGGGCTCCGCGCACCGCACACGGTCAGTCTGTCCGTCGGTGGCCCAGCTCTCTCGCCTCACCTGGGCCTGGCCGGGCTGCAGCTCGTTGCACGAATCTGTGAAAGTGTGTGTCTGTGCGTGCGTGTCCGTGCGTGTGTGCTTCTGTGCATGCCTGTGTCTGAGTGTGAGTGTGTGTGTGCACATGCACGTGTGTGTATTTGGGCTGTGCCCCATGGGTCTCATCTGGGGCCCCCACCCCTCCCAGCCTGGCCCAGGCTTGCATGGATGGGGAAGGGGAAGCCGGGGTCCTGGTTTCCAGGGTTCACCCCTGCGGTGCCCCCCACCCACTGGACAGCTGGGCCTGACCCTGCAGGCTCGCCTTGGGGCAGCTGCCAGCAGCCCTGGGCCCGGGGCTGGGGCGACAGAAGCCCGAGTACCCGTGCTGTGTGCGAGGCCGCTGGACCGCAGGCCGTGCGCTCTGTGCTGCGTGCTGTCCCTCCTGGAGGACAGCTTCCCAGGAGCACCGTCCAGCACACTGGGGGAGGCACCCCGGGCCCAGCTGACGCCCGGACAGTGATCCGTCTTGCTCCCTGCGCCCCCGCAGCCCCACACCCCATTCCCCAATCCACTCACCGGCCTTCCCTTTCCATCAGCCGGCAGCTCATTCGAATGGACGTTTTCATTAATAATTCTCATGTGTCTGGTCCCCGTGGGGCTCCCAGAGACAGATGTCACTCTTCATCTGACAGCAACAGGTACCTCGTCCACCCCACCATGGGGGCACAGAAGCACTCGACCTGGACGAGGCTGTGGGCGCAGCCGGGGGGCCCCTCTCAGCAGGGCCTGAGCAAGTCTCCCACGTGTGCCCCAAGGGTGTGTTGGGACAAGTCAGGGGACAGGGAGGAGAAGCAGCTTCCCGGCCCCTCCCTGACGCACAGCGTGGGGACCCTTGTCTGAGCGGGGCTTCCCTGCCTACGAGAGCTGTGTCCTGTCTTGAATTGGTGACCTCGGGGGCCTCCTTTGTGCCCCGGGGCCCGGGGACCCCCCGTGAGAAGGCATGGGGGAGGGGCCGCCCCTTCCAGCCCAGCAGCCGAGGCTCCGAATCCTCCAGGAGCGGCTCCTCCAATGATCCCTTGAAAAGCGATTAGTGTCCCACAAACAAACATGAGATGCGCCTGTGTCTAATTTATTGAAGTTCGGCCCAAACCAGATATCAAATGTTTTATTAATATTTTCTACCATCCTTGCAAGTTAAACGAGCCACGGAAATTACCTCCAATTACCTTCTTCGACAGAAGAAAGAGGTCGGAAGAGGGTTCATTCGCGGGAGTGGCCACGCTGCCCGTCGGGTCATTCAACCGGAAGGGACCGAGGCGAGCCCCGTGCTGTCTCTCGGACACGAACACTGAGATGCCTCGTGGACGCGGATCCCTGAGCCTCACAGCCACAGACCCAGAGCTGCTGCTGGGCTGGGCATCAGCCCCAAGTGCCGGGGCAGGACCCCTATGCATGTGCTCTTGGCCCCCTTCCTAGCAAGACAGACAGACGGACAGAGCCCCGCTGAGGCCCCCAGCAGGGCCACTCGCACAGCCTGGAGCCGACCAGTCCCGTCCCTGCCTGCACCAGGAGGGACCCAGCACGTCGCCCTCTGCCCTCCCCTTCGTGCGCCCCCTTCCCTCTTCCCTTCCGGCCTTGGCCCCCAGACTCATTGCACAGAACACGCTTCCAGCTGTAGGGCTGTGTGTGTTCCGGGGGCCCAGGGTGACCCCGGTTCTATGTGCCGGCCTCTCCAGCACGGAGACCCACCGGTCAGATCTGACCATCGCCGTCCCTGACGTGACGCCACTGCCGGCCGTGCTCAGGAGCTGCCCCCAGAGCCCGGGCCCTGCTGTCCAGCCGGGGCCACATGGCTCCCTACTTCAGAGGTGACCATACCAGGGCTCGGTCCTGTTGTCCCCATGCAACGTCGGTGAGAGAGTCTGCGCACGTGTCCGTGTGTGTGTGGGTGGTGTGTGTGCACGCACGGCTGGCGGTTCCCCACAGGGCACCCCGGGGGGCAGACACCGTGCTCTGCTCTGAGTCCCCTGCAGCTCCTGAGCCGTCCGGGCTCAGCAGCGCTTGTGGAACGAATGGAGGTGACGCGGGGCTCCCTGGCTGAGCTGACAGCAGCCGGAGCCACTGGTGAGCGGGGCCCCGCCAGGCTGGGTGATGTGGGCTGATCTCACGGGAGGAGGGGACGGCCTAGGGGACAGCACAGGGGCTGCTGACACCCAGCAGGTGTCCGGGCTCTGGCAGCGCAGCCCTTGGACCCCCGTCCCCGTGCCGCTGCGGCTCCCTGGGTGGGAGTGTGTCCAGGGCCCTCGGCCGCCCCTAACACAGTCGTCAGTTGCTCGCGTCCAGATTTATTCTGGAGACACCGCGCAGTGTTCCGAGGGAGACGTCCAGCAGCCCGTCCATCCAGAGAGCGTGTCGTACCCCGCAGGGCATGTGGGGAATCGCACGGCTGGGAGCAGAGCAGCAAGGAGCCTGGGGGGTGTCCTGTCCCGTGGCCCTCGCCGGACAAACAGGCGTAGCGGGGTGTGCCAACGTGGTGATGCTTGAGAGAGGGGTGGAGAGGTGACCCGTACACGGAGAGGACACCGGCCTGGTGCCTTCCAAGGAGCTGGCAGGTGGACCTGCTTCTGGTTAGATGTCTGGATGGGACCTGGGGTGACACTTCTTGGCGAGAGGTTCGGCACAGCCGGTGCGTTCAAATGCGCGGTTTCTCCTGCCTCCCGTCTATGCACATGCTGAGCCCAGACCCACGTCCTCCGGCTTTCTCACGACCTGCTGTTTCTCTGAAGAAGTATCCACACCCCAGAAATGCAGCTGTGCCCTGGGGCGGCCTGGGCTTCGTGCTTATCCCCACCACGTACCTGAACGTGCTGTCCAGCCGGCCCTTGGCGCCACCCACTTTCCCAGCTGGACGGCCTCTCTGGCCCCCATGTCTCCACAAGTGGGTTGCATGGACTGTCCCTCAGACTGTCCCCTGGGGAGTGGGACCTGCCTGGGGCTCAGTGCTCTCCGTGCTGCACCTGTTTCTTGTCCAGAAAGGGGGACGAACCAGGACTTGCTTCATGAAGTCTCCGTGGGCTAAAGGAGCAGACACCTGCCCACCTCGGTCAGACGGGGCCCCTCTCCTGCCGGAGCCAAGACCTGGAGCCTGGCACTGGAAGGGGCACAGTCCACCCGGGGTGGCAGTCTCCCCCGGCGTCTTCGGTCGGCAGGACAGGCTGCATCTGGGACCAGAGGACCCTGGCCGCACACACCCTCGCCACATCTCCCGCAGCTGCTTTCCCAGCTCTGAGGACCGTCTCAGCTTCGGGGCCACTGTCCCCACCCGGGCCCCCACCCACGATGGTCCGGGTGACGTGGGTTTATGCCAACACGTCATTATTTTACGTAAGAGCTTGGACACGGACGAACAGCGCCAGGACCGGGCGACGTCCATGACGGGAGCCCCCCACCCCGCCGGGCAGGTGCCTCTCCAGGGACCTGCGTGTGAAGGCCTGATCCCACCGCCGTTTCCCCTCCCGTCTCCCGCACCACGTGCTGGGCAGCCCCTCCGGGTCGGCATTCGGGACGGACGCCCGTGGGCAGCCATCCCTGCCCCGCCGTCTTCTCCAGATTGGAGCTGCGGCAGCGGTCATCCATCATGCTCGGCTCCGGCCCGCGAGCCGGTGACGGCTGTCCACTCTCGGGGACCAGCCGGCCAGAGCCCCAGCGAGCCCTGTGATTGATTAACAGGCACACGCTGAATTACTCTGTAATGGTGATGAATATGGCTTGGACCTTTCTGGCAATAACGGTTGTTTATCCATTTTTAGACCCAGAAACAGCAATCAGGTTCCTTCAGCTGGCTATTAATTACCACGCTGGGCCTGCGGTGGGGGGACGCGGGCTTTCTTTCCAGGTGTCCCATCTGTCACAGGGAAGCGGCGTGAGACAATGTGCTGTTTCTCCCCGAGAGACGGATCCTTCCAGGGCCAGGCTGGCCCGGTCAGATGGACGCCGTGTGGGCTCCAAGACGGTCGGCACCCGCCCGTATCCCAGGAGCCAGCGGCTGTCATGTGGAGCAGAGGCGAGGGCTGGCTGGGTGGCTGACCCCCTCCTCCAGTTTGGGGGGGCCTGCAAGTCTGCTTCTTTGCAAAGCTGTCCTCTAGAACCACGGCCTTGGGGCCCTGGCCCCCACCTCCAGAAGCATGGCAGTGTGGACTGAGCAGGGAGCTCAGCCTCACCGGAGATGCTCAGACAGACGGGATCAGGAAAGGCAGCACCCAGGCCCTGCCTCCTGGGTTCCTGCCCTGAGCCTGCAGGATGCCAGCCATTCCCGGTCCTCCAGCCAGGACCTCCTCTTTCGAGCCTGCGTTCGGTTCCTGGGACATCGGGGGGGGACACAATGCACCTTGGGTGGAGGTGTCCATGGAGTCATGACGGCTCTAAGTGCCGCTGAATTCTTAGTGTCATTAGAACCCTCTTTTACAGGTGGGGAAACTGAGTCCGAGATGGAGGCAATCTCCCCACGTCTGAGCTTTACTGCGGCCCCACGGCCCCACTGCCGTCTGAATAGAAACCCACGCAGCCCAGCAACGTCCTGATACCCCCAGCCCGGGCAGGCGGAGCCCACGGCGGCGGGGCCACAGGCCCACGTGGTGCCCACGCGCGGTGGTGCTAGGATGTTTCAGCTTCTTCGTGTCGGTTTCCAAGACCCACGGCCTCACAAAGGCGACGTTATGGGACATGCACGAGGCCCAGATTAAAACCTAAAGCGAGCAGTGGTGGTGACCGTGGTGGGAGCCCTGACGCTGGGTGCAGGGTTCCTGCTCTTAACAAAACCCTTGTTCTGAGCCCGTGTCTGGGTCGTAACGGCACGAACAATAAAAGCCCGTGTCCGGGTCGTTACAGACTGTTCTCCTTCAAAAGATGCATTTCCTTCTTCGAATTCTCTTCCAGGAGGACTGGGGAACATCGACTATCTTACAACTCTTCTCCGGGAAAACATGATGTACGGAGATCTGGATTTACAAAGCAGACACATTTAGGGGACATTACTCATTTTGCAAGGAAGCAAGAAAATCTGTATTTGCCAAAGAATGCACATAGGTTTTCTTCAAATGGCGGCTGTCCTAGGCATGCAAATATTTATTTAAAATTCATATATTCCTTGAAGAAGAAGCGAGGGCAGGGCAGGCAGGAGACCTGCAGTTCCGGACATCAATCAGGGACGCATCCATCAATGGAAGAACGGAAATCGCTTGGTACGGAAATTCTCTGCAACCTGTGCGGTGCCCAAGGACGGTCCCGCCTGACCGGACGCCGGTGAGCTCCCCTGCCTGGGGCGCCCCCGCCGGGGAGGACTCGGCTGCCCGGAGCCGCGGGGGAGCCGGGCGGTCGGCACGCAGGGGAGGAGCTGAAGCTGGGACGGGGCACCGGGGTCCCCGGAGGCTCCGGGAAGGGGGGAGCTGAGCAGGAACCGGGCACTTGTCACCGCTGCTGACCGACTACTGTGGGGAGTGAGGGGAACCTCCAGTCTCCTGGGGCAGCCGGGGGTCGGCCCGGTGGTTTGGATCAGAGGTGGGGGGGGGTGTCAGCCTGTGGCGACACAGGAGGTGGGGGAGTTCTCTCCTGCCTTCGTGGAGACCTGCTCGGGTTGGCGGAATGTGGCCGGCAGGACAGCCCGGCCTGGACAGGCGGGCTCAGCCAGGGGACAGGGGAGGGGGTCTGCTGGCCGGTGGGTGTGAGTCGAGACCCTCGCACGGCGAGCCCCCAGGGCTGGGCTAAAGGTGCTGCTTCACTTCCCGTGGGTCACGGAGATGGCGCATTTCCGACTCCTGTGTCCATTGTTGTTACAGATCTCATTTGATCAGAGGAGCACACGTAACGAGTTTAGAGTTTCAGGTGTGTCCGTGGCTGGACCTGGTCTCAGAGGTGACCCTGGGGGTCACTGCTGTCCTCTGAAGTCGTGGGCCACCCTGCCCGGTTCCTGTTACCAGCTCCTGACCCCAACGGCTGACCTTCTGCCACGAAGCAGGTGGATAGTTCCACTGTCCCCACAGTGCCCTCTGCGGTGGACCGTCCCGCCTGCAATCTCCACCTTCCTTGTTCAGGTTTCGGGGACACTCAGCCCAGCAGCAGAAGAGTGACGCTGGGCTCGAGAGTGGTCACAGGTCACCCCGACTCCCGCTCACGGTAACCCACCAGCAGAACAAACGTAATCATTTCTGCACTTACCGCATTGCTTGTGGGAGGTCGGGGCTTGGGGAGGACACTGCGGCCCACGCATGTGCACGCGCACAGACGGAAACACGCACATGCACACGCATGAACCGCACGTGCTCGTGCAGACACACCCACACATGCAAGCGCACGTAAGTTCACGCACACGGGCTCACGCCCCACACACGGCGACTGGCAGACCAGGACCCATGTACCTCGGTTCTGCAAGGGGCTACCGGGCCCTAGAAACGTCCGTGTCTCCGTGTCAGGACGCACGTGTTTCTCCCCCTCTCTCTCCTTGAAGCACGAGCCTAGAAATCCTTGGAATGCACGTACCGTGATTTCACCTTCTTCTGCTACCTCCCTGTCGGACACAGCGTTTGTGTCACCACAGCTGTACCCCGAGCACAGGCACCGGCCGCTCTGGGCGACCGACGGGGCCGTACGTCCCGCCCCCCCTGCCGGGGTCTGACTCCTACGGGCAGACTCAGTCCCAGCGTGTGGCTTCCTTCCTGCGCCGTGATGGCTCCTGAGCGCCTCTGCCGACCCCCACTCACCCCAACATGATCCTGCTCCCCTGAAAACTCCTGAATTCAGTTATCTGCACTTAGAACTGACTGTCGTCCCTCAAGCAGGGGACCTGTTTGGCTGTGGCCGGCCCGAGTCCGCGGGGAGCGTGACTTTCACGCGTCCGCGGCGTGTGTGTGTTTCCTCGGGTCCCAGACGTCCGTGCCCGCAGCCCCTCGCTTGGCCTCCCCCCGCCACGACTGGCAGCAGCTCCCCCCGTTCCGAGGGCCAATCTGGTCCTGTTTCGTGCGTCGCAGTGTTTTCGCTCGCGTGACGTGTCTTCCCGCTTAGTTCACTGTGGCTTTTGTTATGACTCTGTTGAAACATCTCTATGTGGCCAGTTGTTTAAAGTTTTGATTTAGAAAACCTCGAGTGCGCACGATTACGCAGCGGGGCACCCGCGTCCCCCGCCCCACACAGCTTCTGCGGCTCTGCCCCCCAGGGCCTGACCTCGCCGGGCTTGTGGGGCGCCCATCCGCTTCCTCTGGCTGCGGCCTCAGCTGCAGGGGCCCCCGGCCTCTGCGTGGAGTCTGCGGCTCAGACGGTGCGTGCCCTCTCCCGGCAGCTTGGACCAGACGGCCGGAAGCAAACTGAGCAGAGGACAAGGACCGAGGAGCGCCCACGTCCGAGTTACCGCACACAGAGCTGCGGCGGGAAGGGCGGGGTGGCCAGAGATGCCCGCCGCCCGGTCCTGGCCCCCGTGGGAGCCTCTGTGTGCCGAGACGGTCTCACCCACCGCAGGACAGCCCTCTGCACCGTGTCTTCCCAGCCAGCAGGCGGGGTCTGGCGTCTCCCGCATGTACGCCACATGCCTGCCCCGCGTGGGTCCACAGACGTTGTTCCCAGCACCTCTGCTCGCTGGTGGCGCTCTACCCACTCTGTTCTGTGCTGTTTCCCCTGAAGGCCCCCCCCCCTGCCGTCTCCCTTGGGCACACTTGGCGCACACCCTCCCGGCACCCACCCGGGGCTCCTTCCCCCAGATGCACCGAGACACCTGCTGGGGCGGGTGCTTGGCTCGGACTCCAACGGCGCCTTCTCAGGGAAGCACTGGGGAGCTGGCGGGACGTGTGCCCAGAGATGCCGGGCCCCGCTGGGGTGTCCAGGCTGTGGCTGTGGTAAGATCGCAGCTCCTTGGGCTGAGGGTCTGGTCTGAGGCCTGCTGTCAGTTCGGACACTCGCTGACCCCTGTTCTTGGGCCAGGACTCCCAATCGGAAGCTCGGGCCGCCGAGGGAGTCCCTCAACACGGTGGGTGTTTCTGGAGTCAGGGAGGCTGAGGGCCCCACGTCAGCATCTGGATCCGTTTGGGATGCAATTTCTTGCTGTGTCCCGGGCACGTGTGAGGAAGGACAGAGGAGACGCTTACTGTCCCCCACGGGCCGGCGCACGGGCTTGCAGTGGCTGAGAGACCCCCGCATCCCCCATAAATGTGTGCAGGCACCCAGCCTGGCATTCTGTCCTGGCTTCATGCCTTTACAGCACGTGCTTCCCGTAGGCAGAGCCCAGAGCTGAAGTCCAGGACAATGGCCGGGAGAGAGGCCGGTGCCGGGAGGAGGCGCCAGCGCACAGTGGGACGCTGCGTTCAGGGGCTCTGCTGGCACACAGGGTCCCATCGGTCCGCTGTCAAGGTGCCCGGCAGGTGGGGGCTTTGCCAGCTCGGCCTGTGCCCCCAGGCCTGGAGTAGCTGCTCAGCGAGCAGCAAGGGGCCCTCGGTCACACGACGCCCGCAGCCCTCCGCTCCACGGGAAAGCAGGGCTCTGCGAGCAGGCGTGTCCTCGGCTGGGCCTCCTGATGCAATGAGCTCTGACGCCACGAGCTCCAACCTCCCCGACAGTTCTGGGTTTCTGCCCGCACGCCCGGCAGGACCCCACGGGGCAGCCCCTCCGTGTGTCTCTGTCCGAGTGCCCACCCCCGGCCTCCACCCCCCGCCTCACACGACACCTGAACCAGTGAGGCCCGTCGGGACGGGGCCCAGGTGTGCACCGGGCTGCTCAGCCGAGGCGAGGCTGCAGGTGTGGGTCTGGGGGCTGCAGGGAGATGGACCCATCTGTCTCCGAGCCTGGGGACGGCACTCAGAATGGACGGTCTGTGGAGCGGCTCTTCCTCCTGGAGCCGGCCTCGTGGTGGGCCCGAGCTGTGGCCTCCTAGGACCTGCCCCAGCCTGGAGGCCAGGCCGGGAAGTCCACGTGGCTCCCGGGCTTGTCTCGGATGTGGGAGGGAACCCTGGGCCACACGCCATCCCCAGAAGTGACCCAAACCAGCAGGGATGCTATCTGTAGGCCCAGAGGTGCAGGAGACGCCTGTCGCAGCCTGGGACCCTGGTCACGGCCAGCACCCTGGGCGTCGTGACACCCACGAGATCCCTTGGCGTTGCTCCCCGTTACCGATAGGAAACGGGAGTGTAACCCCCAGTTTAACATCCGGGAAGCAGGAGCCAGGTCAGCAAGGCGTCCCAGCGGACAGCTATGCCCTCAGGGTCCAAGGGACCCACACAACGGTGCTCAGAGCCGGCAGGCGAGCGTCTCCGCCCGGACCTTGCCTGCCCAGCCCGGGCCCGCCAGTCCACCCTGCTTTCCCCGGCACACCCAGCCCCGTCGTCCATGAATCCAGGCCCCCGTCTCTCATGCCGCTCCCTCCCCCAGGGTCTAAGGTCCAGGTACAAACACTTCCTTCCAGCTCACGGCCTGGGGTCCCCTCCCCCACCTGAGAGCCCACCCAGGGCACCTCACCTGTGGGTTTCCTGCGGGTTTCCTGCTGCTCAAGCCGTCAAGGAGGACACAGGAGGGAGTGAGGGCCGTTGCCATGTCCCCAGCTCTGGGGGTCCGCGCAGGGAAAGCAAGGCCGGCCCCCGGCGGACCCCCAGGGGGGTCAGCAGATGGAAGCTGTGGGACTGGCTCGCTGGGCTCGGCACAGGGGCTGCCCGGGTCGTCGGACACCTGCCCTGGGGTGACCAGTGTGGCCTGGTGGGGGCTGGTGCAGGAGGCGGTCGAGGTCGGGGTGCTAAGCAGTGGTGCGCTAGAGGAGGTGAGGGACCCACCTCAGAGGGGACGCCCCGCCCTGGCCAGCAAGGCCCCACGGTCAAAGCGTCAGGTGCAGATACGGACTGTGTGGTTATGACAGCTCGACGGGGGTGGCCTCTCCCCTGGGCTCCTCCCACACTGAGGGTACTGTGGGGGCCATGTCCCCACCCCAAAAGCCGGGAGAGGCCCCATCAGTGCCCAGGACCTGAGCCTGCCCTGCCCGTCAGAGGCGCTACCCGACCCCAGCCGAGTACCCACGTCCTGGGATCACAAGGATGCTGGGGCCCATGGGCTCGCAGGACACCAACGCCACAGATGGAAGCAAAGCCTCGGAGGCTAAGGGAGGACCAGGCCCTCCAGGGGTGATGGTGGCCCGCGTGAAAAGCCCGCTCGGATCCCCCTAGACGTGTGAGCCCTGTGGGGAAGGCGTTGTTCTAGCTCCTTCTACGAGGGGCCGTTGACGTGCTGAGGCGCAAGGCGGCCGCCCGCCGTCTCCAGAGGCGCTGATGTCCAGACGTGGTCCTCAGGGTGAGTGAGCAGGTGCCGGGCCAGAGGCAGGAGCCCCGGAGCCGCCTCCCTGTCGTTGCCTTGATCCGTTCCGCGCGCCCACTCCGGTGAGCAAGGAGCCCAGGCAAGGCACCGTGGACGCTCTGCCGGGGCCTGCCGAAGCCCGCACACGGGAAAGCGGCGTTGCTCTCTGGTAATTCAAACACAAAATCATCTCATAAATTCCAGCAGCCTCCCCCTCATTTGGCTCTGGCGAGCTCTCCTGTTTATGGAAGAAAAATTGCCTTTCCGGGCTGGCATCATCTCTCTGCTGTCAGTTGCTTCTGGCAAGGTGGTTCTGGTGCCCCGTGTGGACGGACGCCGACTCAGTGCCCGCTGACAGAGGGCACACATCTGTCGCGGGCACCGTCTCCTCCCCTAAACGGCACACCTGTGACCACAGACTGAGACGCTCCGTCCTTGCAAGGGAAGGAAGGCGGTGGCGGGGGGACACGTGAAGGTCTGAGAGCCCGGTCCAGCCCCTCACCGGTCCTCCCTCGGCCAGGGTCGGGAGCCGGGTCACTAAACCTGACGGAGGACACGACATCCCCTACTCGTGAGCAAGAGGCTTCCCGGAGCTCCTGGGAGCACAGGGTCTCACAGCCTCTGACACCGTCTAGTGTGTTCTAGAGAAGACCCTGGAACCCCTGAGACACCACGGACAGACCAGAAGGTCTTTGGGAGAACCTGAGCTCACTCTCCGTCCGGTCCCTGCTCTACAGGGGAGGGGGTCGGACAGACGGACTTGGACCCTCGGCCCCGGCCCCCACGCAGGCAGCGAGTCCAGCCTCTGCTGTGGGTCCCAGGCCCCTGGGGATGCGTGGCTCACTGTGGAGAGGCTGCCGGTCAGCCCGGGACCGCTCCCTAAACGCCCATGCGGACCCCAGGGGCGGCCGCCCACCTCCCAGCCTCAGACAACCTAGGGAGGGGCCTTCTCGTGTGTGGAACCTTCTCTAGAGGAGTGTTGATTGAGTCAAAATTGGATTTCTGCTCAGATTGATTATCTAATGTGATAGAAAAATATACAGTCTGGAAGCAAATTTAGATTTCAGTGAAAAATTAAACTGTTATACCAAGCTGCCCAGTGAAGCATTAAATGCATTCTCTATATAATTATATCTGCGGATTGTGAGGTGATCTGCCTGTCACCCCGGCCGCCTGTCTGGAGGGACTTAGCGCACGTGTACCCAGATGGCAGACCCCCCATCGGAGGCGTCCGGAAAGGCGAGGGAACTAATTGATTTCAGTGGTGACTCTCCATGAGCAGACGGCAGTGTTTTGGGGTTTGAGGGAAAAAACCCATGACGCCCCCTCAGAAATGGAGAGGAAGGTGGCTCGGGCATCGGTGGGCGCGAACAGGAAAAAACCCGCAGCAGAAACCGGGCGTTCCTGGGGTCAGAGGTGCCGGGAGCGTGCCCGCAGGGTCTGGAAAGCTGGGACAGAAGCCCTGTAAACCACTCTGTGCCCCGCATGCTCCCTGCTTCTATCATTTAAGAAAAAGTAAACTCTTCGCGTCGGCAGCGATGGGCCTGGGTTTGTCGCGTCAGCCGTTAGCGGTACAGTAGTTAGAATTTTGCATTTTAGGTAAATGTAGGACCGACAGCAGAGATAAGTTAACGTCATCGGACTTCTGGATGGGTTCTCCCTCCCCTCAGTCTTGCTAAGTGGCAGACGGTCACACGCACCCCTCCCAGCCGACTTCACCATCCCGGTCAGGCACCCTCCCCCACCCCCACAGGCATCACACGCCCATTTCACAGACTGGATTGTGTCCAGTGTGCTCTTTCGCGCAGAGACACGTGGAGTGATGAACACATGAAGTGCGAGGCCTGGGACTTCTCATCCTCTCTAATAATGGGCATTATCGGTCATTTTAGGACCACGAGGGCCTAACCAAACATGGCTTGTGATGGGCAAACCCAGTGCAGAGATGCCCCGAGGAAAGGTGGCCGTCACAGCCGTCCTCAGGGACTGGGGACTGTCCCGACATGGACAGAGGCCCACGTGATGTGCTCCAGCCACAGCTGGGGCCCCACGCTTGGCTGCCCCTGTAAGGCCTCGTTCTCACCCAAAGGATGACTTGTGCAGCTTCTGCCTCCTTCCAAATCACTGTTGACGTGTGAGAAGTAGGAACAATGAGTTTCGTGTGTGACCTCACACATGCGACACACTCACTCTTCTCTGTCAAGAGCAGGGTTGGTCACACCCAGTGACAAATCACCAACTTCAGCGCTGGGTGGAGACGTTCTAATATTTCCAGAAACAGCAGTTTGCAGCTCTGGGGTTCATGCTTGCTTCTCCGGGAAACTTTTCTTGGGGGAAACAATGGGGAATGTGTCAGATTCTCTTCTGAAGGTTACAGGCAATTAACCAAGGAAGGGGCCCTTTCTCTACATCTTTTATTAATCCTCTGCTATTGTTTGCTAGACAAATCGCTATGATTGGGGCCATGGGGAGTTCAGAACTGCTGAGTGGTGCTTAAAGATTTGGTGCCTCGTTCTGACAACTTTTCCCAAGAAATCTCTTGAGTTTGCAAGAATCCATGGCTCGCACGGAAGCCTACTTCTGTGAGGAGAATGCTAGCGTGACTGAAGCCCACCGGACTCTGTTTCTGAGCTGGAGAAGAACTCAAAGGCTGGAAGCAGAAACCAGGGGGTGCTGGGACCCCAGCCTCCCCACTGGTCCATAGCAGGACAGCAGCTGAAAATACTCTTGGCCCAGTCCACTGTTTTCCCCACCATCCTTCTATTCAGTTGTTTTTTCCAGTGTAGGCCTCATGGCTGTATGAGTCAGGGTTCGCCAGAGGAACAGAACCAATAGGAGACAGAGAGAGAGAGAGAGAGATGTAAGTACAGATAAACAGATAGAGATATACCATGAGATAAATTATGAGAAACTGGTTCACATGACTGGAGACTGAGGAGCCCAGGATCTCGGTCTGCAAGCTGAAGACCCAGGAGAGTCAGTGGTGTAAGTCCCAGTCTGAGGGCCAGGAGATGGATGTCCCAGCTCAACAGTGAGCAGAGAGAGGGTGAATTCTCCCTTCCTTTACATTTTGGTCCTATTCAGCCCCTTGGTGGATTCAATGAGGCTCCCCCACCACATTGAGGAGGAAGAGCCACTTTACTCAGCACACCCATTCATATCCCAATCTCATCCAGAAATTCCTCACAGACACACTCAGAAATAAGGCTTAACCAAATATCCAGCAGCCCTGGGCACTGTCAAATTGACACATGAAATTAATGTGGTGGTGGTGATGATGGTGATAGTGACGATTTTATGAGGTGGTGGTGGCGAAGATGATGGTAGTGATGGTGATGATGATGGTGGTGGTGATTGATGGTGATGATGATGATGATGGTGGTGATGGTGATGGTGATGGTGGTGGTTGTGGTGATGGTGGTGATGGTGGTGATGGTGGTGGTGATGATGATGGTAGTGATGGTGATGATGGTGGTGATGGTGGTGGTGGTGATGATGGTGATGGTGGTGGTGATTGATGGAGGTGGTGAAGATGATGGTAGTGATGGTTATGATGATGGTTGTGATGGTGGTGGTGATGGTGGTGATGGTGGTGGTGATGATGATGGTAGTGATGGTGATGATGATGGTGGTGATGGTGGTGGTGGTGATGGTGGTGATGGAGACGGTGGTGATGGAGATGGTGGTGATGGTGATGGTAATGATGGTGATGGTGGTGGTGATTGATGGTGGTGGCGATGATGATGATGGTAGTGATGGTGATGATGATGGTGGTGATGGTGGTGGTGGTGGTGATGGTAATGGTCACACACGACTAATAATACTGAGCTAGCCTACCATGTCCATGGAGACCTTGAACTTCAGCAAGCTCTTCTCATACCACAATGAATCCACCCCTGTAACACAACCCAGGGAGCCACAATTCTCCTCCTTGAGATCATGGGGAGCAAATCAGGCCTCTTCTGCCCAGTGGCTCCTCTGCTTTTCACAGTATGATGGCCTCCCACCTGATACTGACTTCCAGACGGCATTCCCAGCCTCTGTACTGTCCCTGTCAATGCTGAGGGTCCTGGGCAGCTTACTCAGGCAAACTTTCCCTCCCTAATTATTCATTCCTTGGTTAATTCATTCATCCATTCAGCTAACACCAGGGGTACAGAAGGGAGGCCATGCTGTAGGTGGGCTAGGCCCAGACTGGTTAAGGAATGCATGATCTCTCTACTCCGGGTGTGATGGTGGTTGCTGTGTGGTGCCCACATCACAAGGGCAATGCTGAGGGACTTGAGGCCAGCCTACCCTCAAGTCTTCCATAAAGCTGGACAGCATCAGCTCAAATTATGGCTGGACAGTGACATAGGTCCCCTTCAGACCCCAAATAGTTATCAGCTTACAGACTCTGAGGTCTTGATGCTCCCCACTCTTGAGCAGAAGGGGACACATAGGAGATGTACAAACAAAAATTTCCCAAATCCTTAGGGTCACTCTCAAGAATATCTCCAAGGCTTAGGAGGTTGACCTGAGGCTCCTGAGCATCTAGGGACTGCTCCTAACATTGCCCGCCCTGCTGCAAGGTAACAAATCCCCTCTCCTGTACTCACCACACCTCCCACCACCCCATCAGGAGCTCCAACCCAGGGGCTGCAGCATCATTAAGGAGAAGTTGACAGGACTCTGATTCTTCTTCCTGGGAGAGGCTGCATGTACAGGAGATTGATGACATTGGACTCCTGCTAAAACATCTATATGCATCCTCAATAAAATATGTTCACACCTATTCACTGGCACTAAAATAAAATGACCAATAATACCAATTTTTAGAGAGGATGAGAATTCGCAGGGCCTCATACTTTATTGATAGAAATATAAACTGTACAAAATATTGGAAAAACTCTTAGGTATCATCCCCCAAAGTTGAACTCTATAAGAACACTAACTCTATAAGATGCTGCACCTGCCAACCCCCTAACTAGCCGGCATGTGCCACCCCCCCATACCTGCAGGGTACAGGTACAGGGGTGCCCTGCATTCCCCTGTACCCAGCTGAAACCTTTACACACAACACACGGGTATCAACAACTGGGGCCACTCTGCTGGGTGAGGAAAAGGTGCACAACCTTGAACATTTCAGGGCACTTTTCTTGGGGGAATAAATGACAGGCTCTCAGGTCGCATCATGAAGACCACACGTGACAAACCACAGCTCACATCATACTTGATGGTGATAAGCTGAAAGCTTTCCCTCTAAGATCAGGAATAAGGATGACCATTTCTACCACTTTTATTCAACAAAAGTACTAGAAGTCCTAGCCACAGCAATTAGGCAAGAAAAAAAAGAAAAGAAAAGAAAAAGGCATTTAAGTTAGGAAGAAAGAAGTAAAATTGTTTCTGTTTGTAGGCATCATGGTCTTATATTTTAAAAAGCCTAACATCACCAAGAAAGAAAGAAAGAAAGAAAGAGAGAAAGAAAGAAAGAAAGCCAGCTAGAACACCTGTATGTCCCTCCCTGTTCAACCATTTTGCCCATCCCCTGATTACCCTCTCCTCTGGCAATAGAATAATCAGCTTTTTCTCTGCATTTATAGGTTGATTTTGCTTTTTGTTTGTTTATTCATTTTGCTTTTTAGATTCCATATATGAGTGAAATCATATGGTAGTTGTCACATTAAAAAATTAAATGTGATTATAGTAGATAACGCTGCTCTAAACATTGGGGTGCATGTATCCCTTTGAATTACTATTTTTGTATTTCTGGGGTAAATACCCAGTAGTGCAACTGCTGGATCATGGGGTAGTTGCACTTTTAACTTTTAGAGGACCCTCCATACTGTTTTCTAGAGTGACTGCACCAGTTTGCATTCCCACTAGCAATTCACAGCAGTTCCCTTTCTCCGCAATCTTGCCAACACCTGCTGTTTCCTGTGCTGTTGATTCAGAAGATGGGTGGGGATGGGATAAGTAAGTGATGGGGATTCAGGAGGACACCTATTGTGAAGGGCATCAGGTGTTGTATAGAAGCACTGAATCACCGTATTGTACACTTGAAACTATTACCACGTTGTATGTTAACTATACTGGAATTAAAATTAAAACTTAAACAAAAAGGAAACAAAAGTGAAAATGAACTTTTGGGCCTTCATCAAAATCAAAAGCTTCTGCACAGCAAAGGAAAAAGCCAACAAAACAAAGAGGCAACCCACGGAATGGGAGAAGATATTCAGAAATGACAGTACAGACAAAGGGTGGATATCCGAGATCTATAAAGAACTCCTCAAACTCAACACACACGAAATAGACAAGGATGTCAAAAATGGGCAGATGACATGAACAGACGCTTCTCCAAAGAAGACATACAAATGGCTAATGGACACATGAAAACATGTTCATCACCAGCCATCAGGGAGATTCAAATCAAAACCACAGTGAGACACCACCTGACACCAGTTAGAATGGCCAAAATTAACAAGACAATAAACGAGTGTTGGAGAGGATGTGGAGAAAGGGGAACCCTTTTACACTGTTGGTGGGAATGCAAGTTGGTGCAGCCACTCTGGAGAACAGTGTGGAGATCCCTCAAGAAATTAAAAACAGAGCTTCCCTATGACCCTGCCATTGCACTACTCGGTATTTACCCCAAAGATACAGATGTCGTGAAAAGTGCACCTTCCCGTGGGGCCATCTGTACCCCAGTGTTCATAGCAGCAATGGCCACAGTCGCCAAACTGTTGAAAGAACCAAGATGCCCTTCAACGGGCGAATGGATAAGGAAGACGTGGTCCATATACACTATGGAGTATGACGCCTCCATCAGAAAGGACGAATACCCAACTTTTGTAGCAACATGGATGGGACTGGAAGAGATGATGCTGACTGAAATGAGTCAAGCAGAGAGAGTCAGTTATCATACGGTTTCACTTACTTGTGGAGCATAAGGAATAACACGGAGGACATGGGGAGACGGAGAGAAGGGAGTTGGGGGAAATCGGAGGGAGATGAACCATGAGAGACTGTGGACTCTGAGAAACAAGCTGAGGGTTTTGGAGGGGAGGGGGTGGGAGGTTGGGTGAGCCTGGTGGTGGGTATTGTGGAGGGCACAGATTGCATGGAGCACTGGGTGCGGTGCATAAACAATGAATTCTGGAACACTGCAAATAAGTTTAAAAAATAAATAAAAATTTTAAAAAATCAACAAAATAACAACAACAAAAAAAACCACCTAAAGATAGGAAATACTACACTTTAAAAAAGTTAAAAATAAGTAAATAAATTAGCGGGAAAAAAAGAAAAAAAATCCTGATAGAACTAACAAGCGACTTCAATAAGTTTGCAAAACACAAAATCAACACACTAGTCAGTTGTGTTTCTCCACAGTAACAACAAACTATTCCAGAAAGAAAGTGAGGAAACAATCCCATGTCTGAGAGAATCATAAAGAATAAGATGCATAGTAATTAATTTGGCCAAGGGCGGGGGAGAAACCTGTATACTGCAGACAAAAAGAAATTCATAAAATAAACTGAAGAAGATTTAAATGAATGAAAAGTTATCCCATGTTAATGGATTGGAAGAAAATGTCCACGCTCTGAGGCATTTACAGATTCAATACAATTCTTATCAAAATCTCAAAGAATTTTTCACATAGATAGAAAAAGGAACAATCCCAAAATGCGTGCGGAAACACCAAAGACCCCAAAGGCCAAAACAATCTTGCGCAAGAAGAACAAAGTGGAAGCAGCGCACGTCCTAATTTCAGATTGGATGACAAAGCTGTAGGAATCCAAACAGCATGGAACGGACATAAAAATGACGCATGAACTGACGGAGGTGAGCTGAGACCCCAGAAATGCACTGCCGCGTAGGCGGGGACCTTCAGCAAGGAAGCCAGGAACGCAACATGGGAACAGGACAGTCTGGTCAGTGAAGGATGTTGGGGAAAACGGGTGTCCGCAGCGGACGAACAAGCCGGACCTCTGTTTTACATCCTGCACATAATTCCACTCAAAATAGGTTAGAGACTTGAGAGTAGGACTTGACCCCATAAAACTCCTGGAAGAACATTTTTTAAAAAGGTGTTTAGTTTTTTAAAGATGTTTTCATTTACTTGAGAGAAAGAGTGCCGATGGGGAGGGGCAGAGGGGAGAGAGCGCCGCAGGCAGACCCCCCGAGTGCTTAGCCTGATGTGGGGCTCGATCTCACGGCCCCGAGACCGTGACCTGACCTAAAATCGAGTCAGACGCTTAACTGCCTGAACCACCCTGGTGTCCCCCGCCAAGAGAAAGCTTTTTGGCCTCAGTCTTGACAATGAGGGTTTGAGCTTGACACCAAAGGCAGAGACCACCACAGCAGAAACAGGCAAATGGACTACAGAAAGCAAAGATCCTCCGCACGGCAAGGGAAACCGCCCACAAAATGAAGGGACACCGCCCACAAAATGAAGGGAAACCGCCCACAAAATGAAGGGAAACCGCCCACAAAATGAAGGGAAACCGCCCACAAAATGAAGGGAAACCGCCCACAAAATGAAGGGGCAGCCACGGAGTGGGAGAAGATATTTGCAAACTGTGCATCTGATCCACGGGTCGCGTCTAAAATGTATGAAGAACTCATACAATCCAAGAGCAGAAAAGACCCCAGATGACCCTGTTAAAAAATGGGCAAAGAACTTGAGAAGATATTTCTCCAAAGAAGACATGAAATGACCAACGTTTTCCTGTAAAGATGTTCAACATCACCAACCATCCCGGAAAGCCGAACGAAAGCCACAGTGAGGCGTCACCTCACACCCGTTGGAACGGTTAAAATCCAAACGACAGGAAACATGGGGTGTCGGCGAGGTCTCGGGGAGAAGGGATCCTCGTGCGCGGTTGGTGGGAACGCAAGCTGGGGCGGCCCCTCCGGAAAACAGTATGGAGGGTCCTCAAGACTGAAAAAAGAGAGCTGCCCTATGACCCAGCAGTGCCACTTCTGGTGTACCCCGAGGGCATGGAATCGGGATTTCCAAGACGGGGCACCCCCGTTCTCGGCAGCCTGACTCTCAACAGCCAAGGTATGTGGACGAGCCAGACGTGGGTTGTGGACGGATGGGTAAGGAAAATGTACGTCCACGCCGTGCAGTGAGCTCAGGCTTTAGAAAGACGGAGGCCCTGCCATCTGGGGTGGCAGAGATGGACCTGGAGGACGTGATGCTGAGCCCGAGAAGCCACCAGGGAAGCCAGAGACGGTGTGATTGGACCGGGGAGACATCTGGAAGAGTCGAACCCTGAGAAGCAGAAAGGAGGGTGGAGGTTGCAGGGCTGAGGGAGGCGCGTGGGGAGGTGACAGCCAGAAGACACAGGGTTTCAGTTGTGCGAGCTAGAGGGACCCCGCGGATCTGCTCCGCAGCGTTGGGCTACCACAGGCAGCACGTGCTGTGTGCTCAGAACGTGCCACGACAGGGCATCTCACGCTGCGCGTTCTGTCCACACGCTAACGAGTACGGGGCTCATCGTCACAGCAGTGCCGGTAACGGCAGGGAGGTGGGGGCGACTCTGGGAGGCGATGCAGGTGTCTGCGGTCTTCACGGGGTGGTGATGGCTCCCATGCTGTGAGCGTACCCCCAGACCCGCTCAGGGGGCCACACTAGCCATGTACAGCTTTTCACACGTCAATCATACCTCCACAAGTGGTGTAAAAGAAAAGAAAAGACATTTTTTTAAAAGAAAGTATTTCAGGCTTCACAACCACAAATATTCGGTGCTCCGAGTATAGCGAAAGCGGCCGTAGACAATATGGAAGCAAGGGGCCTGGCAGTGTCCAATGAAGCTTTATCCACAAGCACAGGAGGCACCTGGATTTGGCGCTCGGGCAGCTGGAACTCAGTGGTCACAGCCAACGCGGCGGTTCTCCAGTATGACTGAGGAATACACGGCAAGGGAACACAGCGTGAGAAAGCCCGATGGCACTGCGCACTACTCTTCCGTGGAAGCTGAAGGCAGCACGAACCCCGCAAGGCAGCGGGCGTGTGCAGACATGGGAGTGCGCACACCGGAACAACACACACACATGCGGACACAGAAGTGCGCACACCGGAACAACACACACACACGTGCAGACAAGGGAGCGGACACACCATAACAACACACACACGTGCGGACACGGGAGTGCACACAGCATAACAACACACACACGTGCGGACACAGGAGTGCACACAGCATAACAACACACACACGTGCGGACACGGGAGTGCACACACTGTAACAACACACACACGTGCAGACACAGGAGTGCACACAGCATAATAACACACACACGTGTGGATACGGGAAGTGTGGACACCATAAAAACACACACACATGTGTGGACACGGGAGTGCGCACACTGTAACAACACACATACACATGTGGACACGGAAGTGCGCACACTGTAACAACACACACACGTGCAGATGTGGGAGTGTGCACACCGTAACAACATACACGTGCGGACACAGAAGTGTGCACATTGTAACAACACACACACACGTGCAGACACGGGAGTGCGCACACCGGAACAACACACACACATGCGGACACAGAAGTGCGCACACCGGAACAACACACACACACGTGCGGACACAGAAGTGTGCACACTGGAACAACACACACACACATGCGGACACAGGAGTGCGCACACCGGAACAACACACACACGTGCGGACACAGGCGTGCACACCCAGGCGGGGAAGGAGGGAGCGAGGCTCAGGTGTGCACAGGTGGGGAGGTGTGCAGTGTTCCGGATGGAGCCGCGATCAAGGTCCCAGTAGTGACTTCAGCGGTGAGCCCGTGGCCCCTCTTAGATCACCGAAAAGGACGGATCCTGCCCTTTGCACACGCGCCGCCCTAAGAAGAAAAGGAAGGAGCCAATCCCAGAGACGGTCGCGCGTGACGGGACGGAGAGACTCGCGTGAGGACCCGCTGTCACCTTCCACATCAGGCGGGGGCGGGCGTCGCGCCCTCCTGCCCGTGTCCAGCAGACTTTCTGCTTTGCCTGAAATCTGGTTCGCCTCCTCAGAACAAGGACAAAAGGCAAGAAGAGAGAAAGGCAGCCCCGCGGGAGCCGGCCGGGCAGGAGGGCGCGCTGAACACAGCACTCCGGCGGGCCCTCTGGCCGGACCAAGCCTCCCGGCCTCCGCGGGGGCAGGAACTCTGGCCTGACACTGTCTAAGTGGGCTGTGCCTCTAAAGAGCCTGTCTTTTATTCACTAGGATGGGTTTGTCGGCTAAGTGCTTTTCAAGGGTTTAGAATGCTCTGAGACTCTTCAGAAGCGGCGGGAGGAAAGCCTTCCTCGTTTATCAGCTTTCCAGGGCACTGGGGGCGCGGGGAGCGCCAGCGTGCCGATGATTCCGGTCCGGCACACCTCTCCACTCTGCAAACCTCTGCTCACCAGGAAGGTATGTTAATACAAGTGAGTTCGGGGGGCTGTGGGTTGCATCATAAAAAAGGCCATAAATAGTAATGATGGTATTTCTTTATATTAGGAAAAACACTTCAGATTTTTCAAAACCTGCTGTAAACATTCTCTGCTTTAATCCCGACAAGAACCCGGGGAGCGGCGAGCTCGCTCCCGGCAGCACGGGAGGGCCGGTGGGTGCGTCTTCGGGAGCTCTGTGAGCCGACTGTAACACGCCGTTCCGAGGCATTACTGCGCGAGCTTAGGAATAAATAAATGACATTTAAAACCAAGGCAATGAAGTTAATAAAGGGCCCCTAACGCAGCCTCAAACAGCAAAGGACCCCAGTAAACACGGGCGAGGGCTTGAGTAGACCTGTCTCCGAAGACGACTCTCGGATGGCCGACACCACGGGAAAAGCCGCCCGACCCCGTCTGCCGTTACGGAAATGCGCCTCTGAGCCACGAGACAGCTCTGCGCACCTACGGGCACGGCCGGCGTCAGAGAAACGGACAAGAGCTCGTTTGGGTGAAGATGAGGAACATTCGTAACTGCTGGTGGGAAAGCGAGGCAGCACGACCGCCGCGGACAAGGCGCTGGGTTCTCACAAAGCTGAGCAGAATTACTGTCCGGCCAGGCACGGCCGGTCCCAGGCACGTTCCCTAAGAATTGAACCCAGGGTCCGTCTCAGAAACGCACTGGCACACCGTGTGCAGCCGGTGTTCACCAGCCAACAGGGGGGACAACCCCAGTGTCCGTCCGCAGGGGAAGGGATGGACAGAATGTGGTCCGTCCACCCGGGGAAGCCAACAGCCTTGCAAAGGGGGGAGGGGCTGACACCGGCTTCGCCTCGGGTGAGCACGTGAGGACGTGTGTGAAGTGAATGAGCCGGTCACGGAGGAACAGACACTGTGTGGTTCCTCTTCTACGAGCCGCTTAGAGCAGTGACAGCCGCCGAGGCGCGTGGATGGTGGGTGCCCGGGGCTGGGGGAGGGCATGGCGACCGTCTTTCACGGGGACCGAGCTCCAGTTCGGAAAGATGGGGAAGTTCCAGGGACGGTGGTGGTGATGGTCCCACGACGCCGTGAATGCACTCTGCGCCCCTGACCGTTCACGCACAAGTGACGAAAATCCACGCGGTTTCACATTCTATACATGTCATGGCCCCAGCAAAGGAGATTTAAAGAGCAATAAGGCAAAGTCAGTGTGTCCGGCTCTGTTCGGGACGCTCTCCTGCCGTCCGGGATCTCGAGCTGCAGCTCATGATTGTGTCCGTTGTGCGTCTGCTGACCCGTGCTCCGTCCTCTTGAGAGTGGCCAACCTCAGGAGCTGCACCCAGAAAGGCCAGAACTGGACGTAGGAACGTCACCTGCTCCCGAGTCTCCTTCCGCTGCTTCCTTAACGGGGTGAGATCGGCTTCCAGGAAAGTTCGGAAAACCGGCAGAGGTCAAACGGGGAGGAAGACCCTGCCTTGACCTGCCGTCCAGACCCAGCACTGTGGACCCCCCATCCGCAGGTGGCCACTGGGCTGGCCCCAGGGGAGTCTCGCTGGGCGGCTACACACACGGATGACCACGTTTGGGCGCAGCGGGGAGTTACCGGCCTCTCACCCGAACGGGTGCAAACCTCTGGGCTGGACCGCGCACCCCACCGGACCCCGCCTTGTCCTCCCCGGGTGGCGTCACGTCCTCACACACAAGTTTATACTTTGGGAAAAGACACTGCCTCTTAACGGGGAAGGAAACGCGTGTTCGTTCTAGAGAAGGTTTGCAGAGCAGAAGGACACGCAGGTAAACGCGCGCAGACCTGGTCCCCATCGCCACATGTTCTCGGAAGCTCCTTTCTGGGACGGCATGCCATTTCTCCCCTAAAACTGAGATTTCACTTTCTCTGTTGTTTATGGCCAGATTTTAGTGGATCGTTTACCACGTGCTTTAGTCGTGCCTTCCCGGAGAAAAGAACCGGTGAGACGTGTGTCGACACAGCCCTGGTGTGTGGGGCTGGGGTCCAGAACCGGCTCGGTGGTGGTGTGGCTTCTGCCCCAGGCCGAAGGCAGGTGTTCCCTTTGAAGACTGGCAGGTCCCCTGCCTTTCGCTCTGTGCTGGCCTTCCACAGGGGGACGAGACCCCCGTCCCGCGGAGGGCACCTGCTTCCCCAGGTACTGACCCCGCCCAGAAACACCCCCACCGACACACCCGGGATGACGTTGAAGCCAATATCCAGGCGCCTCGTGGCCCATCAGACCGACACATGAATTAACAGCTGTGGGGCGGATCCGCGCACCTAGTGGGAGAACACACCAATGCTTACAACAATCCAGGTGAGCTGAAAGTGATTGTACAGATAATCTGGAAGAGTTTACATGAGAGGCAGTTTGGGGAAGAAAAGTGAGTGGGCAGCAGGGACTCCGTTGTCAGGTCACTAGTCGCGGGGCTGCGGCGAGACGGCGATCCTGGAACCGAGGACGATCTTCAGAATGAACTCCGAAGCCCCAAACAGCGGAGCGCCAAACACGAAAGCACCGGCAGACTCGCACGCGGAAACCTCAGGGTGCAGCCCCTGGTCTATCCCGGCCGGGGGTCTCTGGACCGAAGGAGCAGGAACCCCACACGCTAGGCTGCCGGGTGCAGGACGACTTCGCTCAGGAGCCCACAGCCCACGCAGAAGCGCGCTTCCTGTGGATGGGGGTCGCGCCCGTGAAGCACAAGCCCACAATTGCTGGGGGCAGGGGTCGGTACAATTTCCACGACCCTGGGGAGGGGAGACCGCCGTACTGAGTGGAACGGAGCCGGGGAAGGGAAGGCAGTGGGGATGCTGGTCCGTCCCGGGCTGTCCCAGCGTCCCAGACGGCCATGGCCCTCGCCGGCCATCGCTCCCCGCGCATATTTGTTCTTAAACATCGAGACATTTTCATTGCAGAAGGTTTATTTGGCAGTGCCGGAATACTCGTAACAGGCCGCAGAATTCAGTTTGCTCTGTTCACGTGAAATACGGATCTCCGCACGCCGGGACGCGAACGCTTCGCTTCTTTACCGTACCGCGCCGCGGCCGTCGGACGTCGGAGCCGTCCGTGCCTCCAGACACGTATGTGGGACGAACTCCTTGCTTGGAACTTCACCCCAAACCGTTTCTTCGTTCTTTAAAGTCCTAACATTCTTGAGGAAGAGAGGCTGTGGGTGTGTCCTGCCTCGCAGAAGGGGCTCTAACCCGGGCTGGGGGTCTGCACTGCGGAGGGGCAGAGGACAGAGCAGACCCGGGCAGACGCGGGCGAAGCTCTGAGATGGGCCGTGCTCCGGGGGGGCCGCAGCTTTCCTCGCGTCCTCGGAGTGTCCCCACATGTGGGTGACGACTCCTAATCCCGCTGTAACATCTCTGCCGTCTCCCCTCCCCGTCCCTTGCTTTGTCTTGAATAGACTTGAACTTCAAGAAAATTGTCTTTTTTTACTTTATTTTTCTCAAAAAGAATTAATTTTTTTCTAATCTCCTTAGAAATGAAGGATTTTTTTTCATTGTCCAATTCCACACGTTGAATGTTTAGTTCCTTTCGCCCTTTTCTGAACATGAAAAAAGTAATTAACTCCAGAGGCAGCCGTGGCCCCTCCGCGGGCGGACGGTGGTCGTTCTGGAGGCACCGTTATTGCTACGACGAGTGTTTCTTCCATCTCCCAGGACTCGACTCTGTGATGGGAAGTCCATTGTGTCCGGGCAGGCGAACGTGGTTTGTGCAACTTGTGTTTTTTTGTTTTTTGTTTTTTTCTCATTTACTGAAGTTTTCTGGGTGCTATTTCTGCAGCACCGTTCCGCGCCAGAAAAGAAGGTGCCCACGTTCACACCGTGATGTGCAAACACTCGCCAGGCCTGTGGGAAACACCTCCCTTTGCGACAAGTTCACGGCCTCAGCGCTGTGCTTCCCCAAGGGCAAGGTGGGTTCTGGGCATGTTTGGGCAAGATGGGGACGTTTCCGGTTGTCACAACTGGGCACAGGCCGCTGGTGCCGCAGGGAGGGGGCAGCAGGGCTTCTAAGCGTCCTCCACACCCCGGGCCCCCCCACGCCGTGGGAACCCCCATGCCCTGGGCCCCCCCCATGCCACGTGGCCCCCCACACCCTTTGCCACAGGTACCGCGGAGAGGCCTGCACAGCGGCCCTGCCATCCTGGAGATCCTAGTGCTCAGTCTCCATGAGCCAATGTCAGTTTGATAACAATGACATGTGGGGCGTGGACGGGGTGTGGAGAGGGGTGTGGGGGGCCAGCGCACGGCGGTCTCAGCCTGGTGGACGGTCCCTGGCCATCGCCGCTATTGGGAAAGCTCCCGCCCTGTCTTCCGTGGCCGCCGGGCTGGAAGGTCCGCCTGCCCGCGTCTCACCGGTCATTCTGCCCAACTCGACCCTTTCTAAGGAGTCCTCTACCCCGCCCCTTGGAACCTGCTCCTCGCAGCGGGGACTGAGATGGTGTGTGTCGGCGTGACCGTCATGTGTCGGGGGTGACTCCTGTGTCTCACGTTCCTGGTGGCACCCGGCTCGGGCCTTGTGTTTCATTTTCTCTTCCGTTTTCTGTATTTTATCCATACAAGTGCGAGACGTCGATCTCCTGCGGTGGTCTTGGTTGGCCACATCTAATTTACTCTTTCTGTTTGAGGCCGCGTCAAGGTTCGGAAAGCCGTACACGAACCTCCGGTCCGACCCAGGACCACAAGGAAAACAGCATTTGCTGTGACATCCGTTTGTAAGTTGAGGAATTTTGAGTATTTTACTGCCCAGACCTCACCCCGTCTCCTTACTATTAATCATAACTAGCACCGTTGCGTTAAAAACCACTAAGCTCCTGTTTCGTTATTATTATTATCATTATTCTCATTTGCACCGACTTGACAAGACGCCGACCGCCGCTTAGTCCTGCGTCCCACGCTGTGTCCGTACGCCTGCACCGTGAGCGGATGCTGCCCGCGGCCGAGCGCACCGGAACCGGAACCATCCCCTGTGCTGGAAGCCGAGGGCTCACCTGCGGAGACACCGTCAGGACGGGTCCCGGGTGCTGTCGCTGGAGAGAAGCACATCTGAGCAGGAAAACCGTAGCTGTGTGACTCCAGGTGGACGTGCCTCTTGCCTCAAGGTCTGGCGGTGAGGACAGCCCAGAGCCCATGCATGGGACGGGGGCCAGACTACAGGGATCCAGGGCAGGGACAGGGCGCGGCATCCACACCGGCCTGGGCACACCTGGTGGGGTGAGGACACCGTGCATCGCACCGCGGAAGGGACGCCTGCCCTGAGCTCCTGCCCTGAGCCCCTACTCGGCCCTCCTGCCCTGAGCTCCTGCTCCGCGATCCGGCCCAGGCCTGGCAGCACCGGATCCGCCCTGAGTCCTCTCCCTTTCCTTCTCCAACCACGCATCCTCCAGGTGACGCTCTGGGTCGACCGCACAAGCAATTGCTTCTCAGGTAACGCCCCGTCTGCTTTGTCTTCCCCCAAATGGATTTGATTCAGCCACATCTGCAAACCTGGCATTTCCTCTGGGGCTGCTTCCGGGTTATGCCTCACCTACGGAATCTCACCATCGGGTCGTGGTGAAGGTATCTGTATGATCCCTGCTTCCCTTCTGGGGAAACTGAGGCAGGGGCCCGTGAAGGAGCCTGTAGTGCAGCTGGGTAGTAGGGAAGCGGGGCACTCGTCCCTTGGAGCCTCGCTGCTCTGGGGCACTTGGGCTGGGGGGGGGGGGGGACAATGGCTTTCTCTCCTCACCTTTCTGGCCTGTCCCTGGGGAGTGGGTTTCTGACACATGTCCCCCTTTAGGAGGGTGTTTGTGGTGTCCCCCAGTCTCCGCGGTCCCTTCGTGGAAGGCTTACTCACCCCTCGTGATCTGAGCCTCGTGCCCCGGGCCGCAGGACCGTGCTGGGCGTCCGTTCCCCAGAAGCTGGCGAACCTGAGCAGGGTCTGCTGGCCGGAGGCCCGGGTCCGTCCATCCACGAGTGGAGTCGGGGACTGGAGGCGGCAGGGACTCGCGGCTCCCCGCAGACGGCTGCTCTCACGCTGACCCTGGCCACGGGGGTCCTCAGCAGACGGTGCTCTGAGCCATGCTCTGAGTCTCCGTTCTCCGCGCGTGGTGACTCCCTGGGCGGAAACCCTGGGAGCAAGGAAGGAGGAAACCCCTGGGGTCCAGGCAACTCTTTCTCACGCGCTGCCCGGGCACAGACCCCGCCCCGGCTCCTGCTTTCCCTCCTTGCCTCTTCAGATGCTCCCCAAATCTGCTTTTACATCAAGACGGGGTCAGGAAAATGACCATGATTCTAAAAAGGGCAAACCTGAAACCAGGCTTCCTGTGGGTGGGAATTGCTCGCTCTCCGGAGGGAGGAACTGGGGGGTGTCTGTGGCTCTGAGCGGAGCCCCCAGCGCACAGCTGGGAGCAGCACCGACCGAACCAGACAGTGACCCGATGCCAGAGAGCCTGCCCTTCCTGTGGATGCCACGTGGAAGAAATCACCTTCCGTGGCCCGTGGGGCCGTGGACAGTTGTGTCTGCCCCGAATTCTCTTTGGCTTTAACCCTCTGGCTGGGTCCCTCCTCAGCTGGTGAGCTACATGCCGTCCGCCCATGCACACATTTTATACTCACATGAGGGTCATCAACCTGCCTTCCGGAACATTCCACCGCAGCCCACGTCCGCTCCTTGCCTGGTGTTTCACCCGCATTGCCCGCCTAGGTCCCGCCTCAGCGGCACCCGAGCACACAGCCCTCACCCCGCGCCCCCACCGTGTGCCCTCCAGGCTCACCCTCTTCGTCCTGGGACCCAGAACCCGGGATCCAGGACTCCGCGGCACGTCTGCAGCCTCCCGTAGGAGCTGTCGAGACGCAGGAGCTGTCAAGTCCTGAATATTTACCATCTTCTTCGTCCCGACTCTGCCCCTGAGGTCCACCCCAGCTGCGGCCGCCCCTGGTCCGGCCCTGAGAGCGCTGTGTGCCCGGTCTCCTGGCTCCCCAGCCATCCCCGACCCTGCATAGGATTTTGCAACAGCAGCCGCAGTCCCACAGCCCTGGGGCGGTCCCGAAGGGAAATCACAGGGACTGAGCCCTGAAGAGCACCGGATCCCCGTGCGGATGCTCTACCCTCCTTGGGCCCAGCTTGGCGGGCGCCCTGCTTGGGCCCCCTGGGCACGCCGTAGCCCCCCATCTCGGCCGGCTGCCCAACGCACACCTTTGTCTGGCCCACCAGCCTGGGCTGGGGCCTCTCCTGTGCAGAGACAGTGTCCCTACCCCATCACGATTGCCTCTGCTTCAGGGTCTCCTCAATGCGACACGAAGTTCCTTGCAGATGCTCACGCCCGCCCACCAGTGCCCGGCCCCACACCCGCACACCATGCTTCTCTCTCTTCAGCCTGCACTGCTGTCTGCTAATTCCACTTCCGCACAAGAAGACTTGCGTCTGTGTGTCTGTCTGTGCGTCCTGTGGCCGGACTGAGATCATCAGAAGGCCACTGAGTGCTCCCTGACTCGAGGTTCATGTCCTGGGAATGCGGGGGTTCCAGGAGCTGTCCCCTATGCTGCCCCTTCATGCCCTGCTCCTGGACACTGTGCAGTCCGAAGCCAGCGCCGCACTGGAGGCCTGGGCCATCCCCACGTCCTTTGTCTGGCGGGGCCCACCCACTGAAGGGGTCCCTGGGACGAAGGTGGTCTTCTGGACCCACCACCCTCATTACTGTGTGTGTTGTGGAATTACGTTGCTGTGATGTGCCTGCAACTGTCCTTTCTTGCTGGCCAGCTCCTGTGTTTCTCAGCACGGAGCAGGCCAGCCAAGTCCCAGTCCTTCCTGGCCTGAGATGCGTGCCTGGCCCCGGGGTGGAGGCGGGGTGATGCCCCCAGAGCAAGGGCTGCAGCCTCGCTTCCGCTCTCTGAGCCGGGAGGGGAGGGATAGGAGGAAACAGAAAGCAAACATCCACCGTCCGTCCGTCCATCCACCGTCCGTCAGTCCATCCCTCCTTCTGTCCACCCGTCCATCCGTCCATCCACCGTCCGTCCGTCCCTCCTCCTTCTGTCCAGCCGTCCATCCGTCCATCCACCGTCCGTCCGTCCCTCCTCCTTCTGTCCACCCGTCCATCCGTCCATCCACCGTCCGTCCGTCCCTCCTCCTTCTGTCCAGCCGTCCATCCGTCCATCCATCGTCCGTCCGTCCCTCCTCCTTCTGTCCAGCCGTCCATCCGTCCATCCAACCGTCCGTCCGTCCGTCCATCCAGGTCCCTGAGGCCTGGGCCGGCGGGTCACAGGGCTGGTCATTCCCTGCAGCTGACTTGTCCTGGTCACCAGGAGGAGTCTGTGCCTGTCCCCACATCCACGGCCCTTCACGGCTGCCGTCTCCACTTAGGTTTGGGGGTTCACAGGTGCGTAGACTATTCTGCTGGTCAAGTCAAAGGGATTAATGATACAACTCACATAGTTTTTAAAAATGGCATTTAATGCAGCCTTTCTTGAATGCATAGAGTGTGCAGTAGACACCGTTCCTGTTCCCCTGGGGATCACAGAATGAGCGATCTCAGTATCTCAGTGTCACTCGAAGTCATAGAGTCCAGTAGACCGTAAATAAGATAGAAAGTTAAATAAGACAAATTAATTTTGGCCGTTCTTTTTATTTTATTTTGTTACTATTCAAATGTCCGCAATTAATGATTTCAGGGGGAAAAACCTTTCCAAATAAACCGTACTGAAGATTTTCTTTTTTCTGGAGTAATTTATCCAAAACCATTAAAATCACTGAGTTCACAATCGTTACCTCCTAATGGTTATTGAGCCCGATTCTGCCCTGCAGCCGCTCAGTCCGAGGGAAATCACTCCTGCTCGGCCGTCAGTCTCACTGAGCTTCAAGGTCAAGCTCGTCGGCTTCCCTTTCAGACAGGAGCCGTATCCAACTCGCCCAAGAGCTTGGGTTTAGAAAATTAATGGCCTAATTAATAGAAATCATTATTAAACCACACAATTAACATCTTAGAGCAAAACTAAATCTTAAAATGAAAGTCCTCGATGTGCTAACGGACAGATTTAGCAAACCTGGATTGAGTTTTCCCCAGGCACGGGCCGCAGCACCCAGGTCAGCATCTGGATAACCTACAGACGACCTTCACCCTCGAACGGGACGACGGGGCACGTCCTTAAAGCAAATGCATCGGTGACGGCAAAAGAAGGAAGAGGCATGAGTGAAAACAGGCTCATAAAATCCGTCCCCGAGCTAGAGCCACACACAGCAGGGGCGTGGCCTCGGGGGTCGGGCGCCCGCGACCTCGAAGCCTGGGAGGCGGAGGACCGGCTCAGCAGCGGCACCTGCGGCAAAGCAGAACGCGGAGCTTCCGCAGAAGGACGCTCCACAGCCAGGGGAGGGGCCCCAGGACGTCGTCAGAGACGTTTCCAAGTGTATTTTCTCGAGGAAAAATGAGAAAACCGCCAGACGGCCAGCAACGGCAGAACAGCTAAATCGGTGTGGGGAGCCCCCGCGGCCGGCACCACGCGGCCGTGAGAACCAGAGGGAAGCCGTCCCGGTACATCCCCCCAGGCGGAAACCGTCTCTGAGAACGTGTTCGGAACGTGATAAACTTTCATAGGAAGTTTCCCTGTCTGCACACGTGCACCCAACGCGCGTCTGAGTTCCCGCGGATGTAAAAAAGGATGTTCTTGGATCTCCCGATTGTGGGGACGTGGGGCGAGCCTCCGCACACAGACTGGAGGGCACACCTGAGCCAGTCGCGGGGGAGACGGAGGCCTCCTGCCAGGCACCTGCCGCGTCCCCACCGGGAGACGGGCCGCGCGGGAGGAAAGCCGCCCACAAACACGGAGCTCGCGTCTCCTCCAAACAAAGGATGACGCGTCCTCCCTGGCCTGGAAGCCAAAGTCAGCTCCCAGTGCCCTGTCCCGGCTCCGTCCACTCCACTCCCACGTAACTCAACTCCGGCAAACCCTCCTGGGTCAGCGGATGCCGGCGTGGGAATGCCCGGAGCGGAGGCCACGCAGCAGACATCTCCCTGCCGGGCTCCACCACGCCCGAGAGCCCTCGCAGCCCCACGTCCCCTGGGGAGAGGCCACACGCCCGAGGACCTGGGGTAAGAGGCTGCCCGAGGGGAGAGTGACAGCCCTGCAGAGCGCTCTCCCGGCCGGGCGTGGTGCCCGGGGGCTGGTCTGTCGCAGAGACCCTGCCCTGCTGGACGCCAGGCGCCTTGGGACCAGCTCCCCCAGCCCACGGTCTGTCCCCCACAGCTTCAGGCCTTCGGTGCTGTTTCTGCACCACCCGGACACGCAGGCCAACGGGGCTCTTTCAGGCTGCGGGTCGGACGGCGGGGAGGGGCCAGCAGCAGGTCCCCGGGTTGTCCTCCGTGGGGTTCCCTCCAGGAGGGACTCCTTCCCAGGCCTTGGGGCGGCTGCCAGGCTGGGGGGACACCGGGCCCTCCAGCACGCGGGCTGTCCCCCACGGTACCCGGAAACCCTGCCCCGAGGACTCTGATGCTCACCGTTACCCAGAGCTGTTGATTCTCCGAGTACAGTCAGAACTTGGCCAGAGTCTTTCCGGAAAGTTCTCCTCATCAACCCTGCTTGTGGCGTAGGGCTGTGGTTTACGGGCTTTCAGAGACGTGGTACATCATGGGGTGCGTGGTGAGGGGACGAGGCCACTGCCCACTTCCCCCCACACTGTCTCCGCTCCCGTCTAGTCCTGAGCTCAGCGCCCCCGGGAAGGTCTCGGGGGGAGGCGTCTCGGCACCGTCTTTTCTGGCTCGTGCTGGGTTTGGACAGGACGGTGATGCTGGGATCTCTCATTCTGTGATCCCCAGTGTAACAGGCACCGAAAGCTCACCGGGGTATCGTTGGCACGGCGGTGGCCAGGGATCGGCACGGCCCGCGGACGGTGCTCCGCGGTGGCTGAGAAGGGGGCCACAGGGCCTGCGGCGCCCCAGCCGCTCACCCGTGCGGAAATTACCAAGGGCCGAGGATTACGGACGTCTCTGCAAGGTTTCCAAGCGTAGCTCAGTCCCTCTCTTCTTTCCTGTTGGTTCCGAGCTCAGGACGGAGAGTGGTGATGGCTTGGAGGCCATCAGAGAAAGGCCAGACGCAGAAAGCGAGACCCGCCCCAGGGTCTCCATCCAGGGCGCCGCTCGCGGGACCGAAAGGGAAGCCGCTCTCAGTCCGGAGAGCCTGGGCTGGAGACCCTGTCCTTAAAAACAACTTAGCCTTTCTGAGACCTGGACAGGAATTTAGAGACAATGGACAGCCTCCAACAGCACATGGTCCAGCGACCATGGCACAGAGCGTGGCCTGTACTCATGTCCCGGGCCAGGTCCCGGGAAGGGGGAGGGGAAACACAGACTGTTCTCAGACAGCAGAGTGGGGGCGGCTGCCAGGGACCAGCGTGTGTCCTGGACGAGGGAGCCCTCCACCTGCCGGCAGCCCGCTCCCTGGAGCAGGGGCTGCGAGCGTCCTTCCTGGCTTCAAGTTAGACCATGTGCCCCGACTCTCCTTCCCAGGGAAACAGTATCCCTTGAGAACTCCTGACGTCAGAGGGACCCACATGGAGAGGTGTGCGGGCACCGTGCTGGCGGGGATGAGATCTTGCCCAGGGCCGCGTGGGTGAGAAAGGGGGCCTAGCTAAGGCGCCGAGACCGTCAGGACGTGCTCCACGAGAGCACAGTGTGGGAGAAGTGCCCGGTGCCCCACATTTCGGCCACAGGTCGGGGCAGGTCCAAGCGTGTGTGTGCTCAGGGAATGACCTTTGATAATGAGGCGTCCCCCTCCAACACCGTGGGAAGCGATTCAGAAATCATCTGATGCTTAATGCTGTTCAAGCCGGCAGTGGATTTCCTCCGGCTGCACCTCCCACGCGAGCAGAGGAAGCCCGTGTCCCCTGAGAGGCAGCAGGTGGCTTCCCAGCCAGGGACTCGGAGACACCTGCTCCTCGCAGTGCAGAAAAGACACCCCTCCAAGCTGCTTGGCCGGCTTGGAGGCTGTGTGGGGACAGTACCCCGATTCACTGACTGCGGCCGGCATCCCGGACCTGCCCACCGGGGTGCAGCGCCCTCCATGCAGGGAAGAAGCCAGAGCTCGCGGACAGAAACCCTTCCTGCTGGCAAGTGGGAGCCACGAGTCACCGAGCAAGGGGTTTTCAGCTCAGAGAAGGACGTGTGGCTCGCACGCCCCGTCCTCACGGACGTCAGTCCACGGAGTGTGTGCTGCGGGTCCACAGGGTGGACGGAGTTGTTACCGGAAGTGAGACATTCCCGTGAGCCATCAGGGAGGGTGTATATTCGAGGGGACGGACTCCTGCGTTAGTGTTGTGAAGGCTTCACGGCTGCTGCTCACTCCGGCGTCTCTGCGGTCCTCCAGGGCCCAGCACAGGCCTGGACTCCCCACTTACCGGGTCAGCCACTCCTCTCTGAGTCCGAAACGCATCACAAGATAGAAAGGGAATTTGCTGATTGAGGATCAGATTGTAGTCACTTTGACAACAAAACTGATCTTCGGAGAATGCGATTCAGGGTACAGCTCCTTCGCACACCCTTGAACCGGCTCCCTGCCCATCGACGCAGGCCAAGGCCGCGGTGGGCCGTGCGGACCGCGTGTGCGGCCTCCGCGCCTGACTTGTTCTTCCTCCAGAGCAAAACCAAACTCCGCCGCTGGTCCCCACGGCGGAGGCGGACAGAAGGGGCTGGACTGCACACCCCCAGCTCCTTATTCCAAGGTGCCCCGTAAGCGCCCCTGAGTGGGAAGGATGATGGGGGGGACAGGCAGAGAAAGGATGTGAGAAGTGGGGAGCAGTGTCCCTCACCCCTACGTCTAGATCACAGCCAAGGCTCATGACGCGCTTGGCCGTTCATTGGTTCACGGAGGCTGGAGCGGGTCAGAGACGGGCGTGTTTTAGAAAGCCGACGGCGAGACTCTGAGAGCACCCACGGCCCCTCCTTCTTCCCTAGTCGCCACATGGAACCCCACGGGCCATTCAGACAACCAGACCCCACCCCATCCCAAGCCTCAGGGAAACACGGGTGATCCCATCTTTGCTCTGGGGACTGAGGGACAAGTCACACAGCAAGGCAGTGATGAAGGAAACACCCCTTCCCTAGCCATGGAAAGGGGCCGCACCCCATGGCACTTAGAAACCTGGTTTCTAGAATCCTGGGTCCTGAACTGTGCTCTAACTGATGGGTGGCTTGGCCTTCTGAGAAGTCTGAGGGTGTTCAGACGCCAGGACTGGGGGACTGCATGTACTTGCTGATACTGTGTGGGATGCAGGAGGACGCCACTGCTTAGAGAGCCTGAGGCAGCTGTGGGGGAGTAAGAATACAGGGGTTGCAGGAACAGCTGGATCCAGGTACCCCTGGCCTTCCCCCAGCATCGTCTTTCCTCTACTTCACACTCAGGGTTCTCTTACGACAGGGGGTAAGTGGCCTTTCCTAAACGTACACTGACATTTTGTGTGGGTTTTGTATTGTTTTAGACGGACTTATGGACAGTCATACATTCCGACTTTGTTGGGCTTAGTACAGATGTCACACCATGTGCGTACAGCTGCTTAAGGAATAGAAGTGGTGCCAACGTTTCAGTCAGCAAGAACGTCTAACCCATCAGATAATAAGCGTGGGAGGAGAAGACGACCTGTAAGAAGGGTCTTTAGTGCAAAACATAATCTCTAACGTAGAATTTAGGATGTATATGTTATATCATATATTGTCTAAAGTATACGACACTTCTCCAATGAAGACTTACAAATGACTAACGGACACATGAAAAAATGCTCATCATCACTAGCCCTCAGGGAGTTTCAAATCAAAACCACAGTGAGACACCACCTTGCACCAGTCAGAACGGCCAAAATTAGCAAGACAGGAAGCAACATGTGTTGGAGGGGATGTGGAGAAAGGGGAACCCTCTTACACTGCTGGTGGGAATGCAAGTTGGTGCAGCCACTCTGGAAAACAGTGTGGAGATTCCTCAAGAAATTAAAAACAGAGCTTCCCTATGACCCTGCAATTGCACTACTGGGTATTTACCCCAGAGATACAGATGTAGTGAAAAGAAGGGCCATCTGTACCCCAATGTTTATAGCAGCAACGGCCACAGTCGCCAAACTGTGGAAAGAACCAAGACGCCCTTCAACGGACGAATGGATAAGGAAGATGTGGTCCATATACACTATGGAGTATTATGCCTCCATCAGAAAGGACGAATACCCAACTTTTGTATCAACATGGACGGGACTGGAAGAGATGATGCTGAGTGAAATAAGTCAAGCAGAGAGAGTCAGTTATCATACGGTTTCACTTACTTGTGGAGCATAAGGAATAACATGGAGGACATGGGGAGACGGAGAGAAGGGAGTTGGGGAAATCGGAGGGGGAGACGAACCATGACAGACTGTGGACTCTGAGGAACAATCTGAGAGTTTTGAAGGGGGAGTTTGGGGGTTTGGGTGAGCCTGGTGGTGGGTATTGTGGAGGGAACAGATTGCATGGAGCCCTGGGTGTGGTCCATAAACAATGAATTCTGGAACACTGCAAAGAAATTAAAAAGAAACTAAGAAAAATATTTTTTATTTAAAACAGTGGAGAGTAACAAAGTAAAGTGACAAAAACTGGTGAGCAGGAAAGACCATGTTTGTGCTGAAATAACAGTAAGACAAGACAGATGAGAGAGGATCCTGGACGCCAGAAGCCACTGCCTCACCACGACAGAAGGACGCCGCTCAGCCCGAGGCACTCAGGAAAGCACAGGAAAAATGACAAACATTATCGAAACGTACCCATCAGGGTGGATAAAACATAAAAGAAGACAATGCTAAGAACAACTCTAACCAAGAAATTTAAAAAATGTCATCAGAGGTCACAACCTGAAATACTATCCTCCAGAACCATTTTCAGACACATGATGAGAAAGTACATACATTTAAAACAGTTAAGAAATCTAAAAAATATTTTTAAATCAAATAGCGTTTCTGCTTCCCATCCACAAACAAACAAACAACAAAGAACTTTGCAAGTTTCATCTCAGGGAACAGGAAATTTCTTTTACTAAAGAAATTATATGAAAGTTTTAGGAAATTAGGAAAAAATGGAAATATTCCCAAATATTTTTATGAAGCAATTAAATCCTTGACATCAAAACTAAGACTTCAGGGTGCCTGGGTGGCTCAGTTGGTTGGGAGACTGCCTTCAGCTCGGGTCATCATCCCGGAGTTCCGGGATGGAGTCCCGCGTCGGGCTCCCAGCTCCACGGGGACTCTGCTTCTCCCTCTCATGCTCTCTCTCACCGTCTCTCTCTCAAATAAGTAAAAATATTAAAAAAAAAAAAAGACTTCAGTTACACAAGAAAGAAAAACAAGGTCCATTTATTTATGAACATAAATCAGAAATTCATCAATAAAATAAATCAAACCAAACACAGAAGGCATCAAAGTCCTAACTTGAGTTTGGAAGGTGTTTCTACTGACCTCCCCGCTCAGAGACAGCACATGAGCGTTTACGCGGCCCTGGTTCGGGGCTGCCTCCCGCGCCTCCTTCTGTCGGAGCTCAGCTGTGGCATCCCTGTTTCGGGTTGAGCAGACGCACCGAGTAGACCCACTCGCTCTCCTCTGTCTGTTCCGGAAGGTATTTGATAACATTTCGCCTCCTGGTGTGACTCACAGAAAGGAACGGTAAAGTCTCTTGGTCCCCTCGGTCTAGAGGGCCCGTCCTGACTTCACTGTGGTGAACGTTCCATTTCACAGGAATCACTAGAAACCGATTTCACATTGAGTACAAGGAAGGAATATCAACAGAAATCGTTTTTCCTCCAAACTGTGCTTGAAGAACTAGCCTGTTTGATAAGACAAGTAAATAAATAAGACGTAAAATGCTTAGAAAATCATGGAAGGCATCCTGGCTGTCTGTTCAAGGTTCCAGGAAAGTTTATGGGAAAATCATCAAAGCTAACACGGCACGTTTGCTCTTGGGCTGCTGCACTCGAGGTCTGCACTGTGGACCTTCTTTTTGTCGACAAATGCTTCCCGGCGCCTTCAGGGTGCCTCACGCGTGGCTGGGACTCAATTAGTTCTCATCGGTGAGCAGTAAGGAAATTGTGAGACTGCAGGACGCTCGTTAATAGTAAAAAACCAGGGGCACCTGGGGGGCTCAGTGGGTGAGGTCGTGATCCCAGGGTCCTGGGGTCGAGCCCTGCACTGGGCTCTCTGCTCAGCGGGAATCTGCCTCTCTGCCTGTCTCTCTGCTTGCTTGTGATCTCTCTCTCTGTCAGATAAATAAATAAAATCTTTAAAAGGAAAAAAAAAAGAAATAGTCAAAAATCAGTGATGTCCCCATAGACGAGCCAGAGAAACAGAAAATACGACGTAAAAATTACCGTCACAGCAAGGGAATCTCTACTTTGCCCAATGACACATCTGACCAATGAGCCCAGAGCTTTGCAAAAACAGTAGGAAATACACCCAGACAAACGGTGCATGGAGACGACTCAGTACCAAAACTACTGCATTGCTTCCCAAAGTGAACCCCCAAGGACCCCCAAGTTCTGATAGACACCCCAGCAGGGTTTCTCATGAATTTGGGGCAGACGCTAACTTGCGTTGGGGAAAGTAAGAGGCACATACAGGAGACGATAAAAGTACAAAGAAGACCTAAGTTTTCTTAGAAAATCGTCCCGCTGCTGGCAGACCACAGGCCAGTCGGCCATAGGGACGGAACAGGGGGTTCAGGTTCACCTGCGTGGGAGCCAGAGCTCGTTGGGGGCAGAAGCAATATGGCTCAGGGTCGAGGGGAACATGGGAGCTGTCAACCTTCCTGAGACGAGCAACATCTGAGCACGTGGTGAGTGTGTGCTTGTGTTTCCATGTGTGTGTGTGTGCGTGTGTTTCCGTGTATGTGCGTGTGTTTCTGTGTGTGTGTGTTTCCACGTATGTGTGTGTTTCCATGTGTGTGACAGTGCATGAGTGTGTGCATGTCTGTGTGCGTGTGTCTGTGCATGTATCTGCATGTGTTCATGCACGTGTGCACGTGTGTGTCCATGTGTGTGACCACGTGTCCGGGTGTGTGCATGTGTCCATATGTGAGTGTGCCCGTATATGTGTCTGTACGTGTATCCATGCGTGAGTGTGTGTGTGCGTGTGACCACAGTGTGCACGTGTGTCCGTGTGAGTGTCCGCGTGGGCATGTGTCACCGGGCACACGGACTGCGCAGCTCACGCGTGTGCATGCACTGCGAGCAAATGGGGCTCGGCGCTTCCTCTGTCCCAGCACAGGGATGTCTGCTGCAGGCACGTCGGGCACATGAACGAGGTAAATGGACGCAGAATCCTGGTTGGGACTGTAGAAGAACGCCGGGGGCGACTTCCTGGCGGTGGAGGGAGTTTCCCAGACGAAGCCCCATGAGCACGACACAAAGGCGAAGCCGATGGATTGGGTCCCATCAGCACGCGGCCCTGGAGGACGGAGATGCCGCGGAGAACGGGAATATGCAAACTTCCGGCCGCAGGCGTGACCCGCATGCCCCAAACCAGGGCTGTCCCGAGGCCCGGTGAGAGGGGACGGACACGTGGAGTGCGGCCCGATGGGTGTCGGGGAACTCGTGGACACGCACCCAGGGTGGCCGGTCAATGGGTAGGGAGACGCCTGCTTGTCACGGGAGAGGCAGGGCGGACCGTGCCCGCGGGGGCTTGCAGAGCAACGGCGGCCACAAGCCCTGTCTGTGCGCCGGGCTGCGGACACTAGGCTCTGTCCCTCGAGACGCACCCGAGTCCGTCATCCACTGGCGTGAAGCACGGCAGACGGTGGGTACCACCCAGCACCCCGCCCTGGCAAGTGGAGGAGAGAGTCAGGCAGCTTGGGCAGCAGGTAATGAATTAATGGAAACGACCAGGACAGACACACACGCCTTCACAGCGATGCCGTTCAAAGCCCTAATCCGGAGTGGGCAAAAGAAAAGAAAAAGTCACGGACGATTAAATATGATAATCCACAGATCACGTGAATGTCTTAAATGTAGACCTGGCCAGACTCGCGATGATGTGCGTGGGAAACGTGGGGCGGTCAGCATCCCGCACAGCAAGTGTCCTCCCGGGAAGGCGGGGGTGTGGGCTGTGGGGGAGCCGGACAGGACGGCTCCAGAGCAAACGCTCAAAGAGCAGCAGGGGCGCCGTCTCCACGTGGGCGCTTGGGTCCCGCCGGGTCGTCCTCTGAATCTCCTGCACGCCGCGATGCTCACAGTTCGTGTTTCTGAAGGCGAGTACTGGTGACGCTCACACACGGACCGGCCGCGGCACACGTCTCCCACCCTCGGGACACGCAGGCAGTTTACGGTTCTGCTGAGGCGGCCGCCGTCCCCAGCGCTGTCCCCGCCGCCGGCCACGTCTCTCACCACACTGGAGCCCACGTGTATTGATTCGTCAGTCATTATTGGTCCCTCGCCCCGGCCCATCGAACAGGAGCCCACCCACAGCGGGGCAGGGGTGAGGGCTGTCCTGGGCTGCGAGGGTGGTGCGTGGCCAGAGCATCTGCCCTGTGAGCAGATCCGCAGGACGGCACCCCAGGACCTTCGGGCCAGGTCAGGGGGGCGAGCGGTGCAGGCCCCACACACCGACGCCGCTCCCGTGAGGAAGACCGGCTGCGTGTTCGTGTGGGTCCACGGAGACTCCGCGGCCTCGCCGCCCACCGACCTCTCCCTGCGCTGACACTGAAACACTCTTGCTCTAAACTCTCAGCATCTGTCTTCTGACGCGAGCCCTTTCCGTGGCCTGTGACCACCTTGGGCCCGGCCCAGCGGTCTGTGCGTCCTGGTTGTGACGTCCCGGAGACGTCTGAAAACATTGTGGGCCCAGAACGCCTCCCGTCTAGGAGGCGGTTCCGAGGACCGATCTCATCTCAAACACCAGGGCGGCCCGTCCTCCCGATGGCCCCTGGGGACGACGGTGTTTCTAGAGCTTTTGTCGTCAAGCCAAATGCTGGTGCGTGTTCTGAAAACCAGCTTTCCCTGGCACCATTTCGGACGGAGGTTTTCCCGTCGTGGCAGACGCGCCCGCCTGTGCCGGCAGCAGCCCGTCTGTCCCGCTGTGATGGGCGGCCTCCCCTCCGCAGGTGCGCTCTGACCAGCTGAGTCCTCAGGGGAGAGCCCTCTGGGCAGGTGCTTACCACCGCCCACCCCCTCTGTGGCGAGGGGATGAGGACCAGGCCCTCTCGTGGGCACCGGGGATGGGCCGCGTGGCCCCAACGGCCACATCCTGAATAGTGATCAGGGTTGACAGGCTTGGTCCCCAAACCGGGCCTGGACTTTCTGGAAAATGCGAGAAACCACCTGACCCCATGCTTGGGCGGGGCACTGAGATAAGCCACACGGGGTAGCGTGCTGAGAGCAGCCCAGACGGCAACGCCACGGAGACACAAGAGCCACACGGGCAATCCCAGTGTTGGACCGGCCGGGACAGGACCGAGACACTGTGGCACAGCCCAGTCAGAGAAGAGAAATGGAGGAAAACAAAACCTGCATGAGTCCTGTGGCAGCTCAAAATCCACGTGGCGAGTTCCCTGCTCCCCCTGTGGATCCTGGGGCTTGACGCCCTGCACCCCAGGGAGGCAGAGGGAGCCGGGGCCCGCCGGAGAGGGGGAGGCAGCCCGCAAGCACCCCGGGGTCCCTGACCCGGAGCCTGCACGGTCTGCAAGGAGCTCAAGGCAGCCTCGTGGACTGCCAGCCTGGCCATGGCCAAGGCCACGTGCAGGGGAGCTCAGTGGGGCTCCCGCCACCCAGAAGGGGCGGATGGATTGCTGGACCGTGGAAAAGTAGAGCCCTTATGACTTAACAGCGTGTGAAGGTTTCTTACGCTCCATCTGAACAATTAAAATGATGAAATGCATCGGGAGTCGGACTCCTGGGCTGCCAGCACGCCCTGCGGACGAGGAGCACACGGGCTCAGGGGAGAGGCCGGCAGCACGGGCACGAAGCAGTGCGTTTCACTCCAGACACGCACAGGACCGAGGCAGCAGGGCCCTGAGGGTGGTAGGGGCGACCGCGGCAAGGAAGGAGCTCCCCATCCGGCTGCAAAGCACACTCAGTCTGGCTCGCAGACGAGGAAATCAGAGCCACAAAAACATGCGTGTCACACGTGGGGGTGAGTGAGAGGCACGGGCTCGCACGGCCGGCGACGGCAGAGAGGGAAAGCCGGTGCTCCCAGGCCGATGCAGCCGGCAGCGGGCGGCAGCCTCGTGGGAACACGTGGACCGTATCTCAGTCCTGTGGACAGGACGACCTGCCCCAGGCGGCTCCTGCGGTGCTGGTCGCCTCCGGGACGAGAGAAACCAGCCGGAATGTGGTTTAATCCGCAAACGGACAGTTGTCGCACTTAGTGCAAACGAGCTTCGAGAGCGTGTGTAACAGTTGGGCACATCTCCGGCTCAGGTTGGGCGGTTTAAACAGCCGTGTAGGACGACACGGAAGCAGAAGCCGCACCTGTGTGAACCCACGCAGCGCCTCCTGCCACCTGGCTGAGGGGCGCATCCTGCGTGCGAACACTCGGACTCGGGTGGGCGCGGGGGCGCAGCCCTGGGCGTCTCGAGGTCCCTGCCGAGCTCGGGGGCCCTACGGGAGCTGCCCCAGGGCTCACTGGCATCGTGACGACTTTCTTAGAAAAGCAGTTAAAGCAAATACTTTGCAAATGACTTAATCTGGACGGCGGGAAACGACTGTGTGGTTTATCATTCTTCTCCAGGCCTGAAATACGTCATTTTCCCAGAGGTCAAGGGAAATACAGCTTCCGTACTAACTAGTGACCGGCTGGTCCCTCCGTCAGACCGTGACCGGGTGGCCTCCCATTGCGCAGCCTGGCCTGGGGCGGCGAGCCTGGCACACAGGACGGAGACCAGGTCTGCTCAGTGCAGGGCTCACGCTTTGTCACACGTATGTACACCTGTGCAGGTGTGTGTGTGCGTGTGCGGACCTGCAGTACAGGTGTGCATGTGTGTGTGCACGCAGAAGAGTGTGTGCACACACGTGCCATGCAGATGTGTGTTTGTGTGACCTGAGCACACATGTGTGTGGGCAGGTGCCTGTGTGCTTGCACACCTGTGCGCACATGCAGACGCAGCCCGTGTGTACGTGCCACGTGCTCCCCAGAGTGTGTGTGTGCCTGCATGCGTGTGTGTGTGCCTGTATGTGCATGTGTGTGCGTGTGTGTGTGTGTGTGTGCGTGCATGTGAGCCGCACTGAGTAGTCGTCTGTGTCAAACAGACGGAGCCTGGTCCCCAATAGCTGGTGGATCGTCGTTTCTGAGTGTGTCTGCGGGTGGGGTGGGCACGTGGACGGGGCACTGGGCAAAGCAGGGGACCCTCCCGTGAGGGGACCTCGTCCGACCCCTGAGGCCAGGACGGAGCGAACACATGGCAGAGCAGGAATCCACTCTCCCCGGACTGGACCCCACAGCCCCGCTGGCCGGTGAGCCCACGCGGACTCGAACGCCCACTCTGGGTTCTCTGGGGTCAGAGCTTCAGGGTCTGGTGGGAACTGCGCTCGGCTCTCCTGGGTCCCCTGCTCGCAGACGACGTCTCTGGTCACCCGACCTGGGGCTGCCGCCCCTCTGGTGCCACCTGAACCCCGGCCGGGGTGTGTGCTCCCACACCTGCTCACCCCTGCCCCACTCTGCTTCCGCTCACGGCCCCCCCGTCCCCACCCACACTCCACACGCGCTACGTCGTCTCCATCTGGGCCCCTCTCTGGACACGAGTCTGGCTGTCTACGGCAGGTGTCCGTGACTCACTCTGCGGGGCCTGGACCAGCGCCCGGTCCTTGCTGGGAGTTCCGAATGCACGTGTGTGGACATGCTGCACGTACACCCACTGGTGTGCGCCCGCCGGGCCAGGACTTCACAGCCAACCTCCCAAATCGGCGTCTTGTGACCAGAATTTCCCAGAGACCCTCCAGAGTCCCATGATCTGCCTGGTGCTGAGCTACCGGCCACCAGCCAGCTGCACGCCCCCACGGCATGCTCTCCAGGGACATGGGCACTCCTGGGGTGCCCGGCCCATGTGCAAGGCCAGGAGCCCAAGCACAGGTTCCACGAGGGAGCCTGCGGCTGCCGGACGTGTCCTGCCTTGCCACCCTCAGCACAGGAGCCGACGGGTGTGTCTGCCGGTGTGCTCAGCTCCCAACAGGGGAGTCCGGGGTAAAGCACCATGTCCACGTGTCGGACAGGCAGGGCACTGAGAGTGTCCACGCGACCTCACGTAACTGACAATGGTTCATTCACGTCTGGAGCCTCCGACAAGGACACTGGGCCGAGGGGGCACACGCCGCGGCATCTCGAGGGAGGCTGAGCAGACGGACAGGAGCCTGGGACGCAACAGGACGGGAGGATGTGAGCGGAGTGACGAGGCCGGTAGCTGGGCGGTGAGGGAGACGGGAGCCCTGCCCGGGGGGTGTCGGGGCAGCAAGGACATGTGGACCGGATCTGCGCGCCACAGAGGCCCAACTGTTTCCAGGTGTCCCCCCGTCACGGGAAACCACGGGGGGACGGGGCAGAAGCAGTTTACAGGGAGCGCCACGGGGCTCAGAGAGGACAGAAGACAGGGGTGGGCAGCTCGCGGCCTCTCCCGGGCCCGCTGTACCCTATGCCCCAGGGAGCATGAGCCCCACATGTGTCTGGGCCGGTCTGGCCACTGGGAGGCCTGGAGACAGAGGCAGGGTGCAGCCACATCCCCCAGGAACTGACCGTGACTATCCAGAGCCGAGCCGGCCACAGTCACCACGCTCTGCAGGTTCTCCGGTGGCTGTTGAGAACCACAGAGGCCATGAGCTTCCGGCAGAAGATGAGGGCTCCCGGTTACGAGGCCATGGAAACAGTGGGAAACCTGCCCGGACGCGTCGGGGATCCCCGCTGGGGCTCCGCCCTCACTGAGGATCCAGATGAGCCCGCACAGAGCCGGGGGCCGAAGAGAGTCTAGCTACGTCGTGCCGAGCGTCCGGGCAGGTGGGCAAGCGAGCCCACGTCCGGGGGTCCATCCGTGCCCGTCTGCCTGTCTGGTCCGCGAGCTGCAGGCCGGCCTCACGAGGACGCCACGTTGGACAGGCGCGCTTTGTGCAAGGGGAGCTCCGCGGCCGGGGCAGGCTGGGGGCTTTGGGTTACTTCAATGTCTGATTTGCTGAGCGTAGGCGCGGATGGTCTGCAGTTCTCTGTCGTTCGGTTAAACACGTGTGCGTGGGTCAGCCACTGTGCACCTTCGCCATGGACGGAATATCGGAGTCCCCAAAGCCCCCGTGTGAAATGCTGACTCCAGGGGGACGGCGTCTGGCGGTGGGGCCTTCGGGAGCTAATCGGAGCTTGGGGGTGGAGCCCCATGCGTTGGGATTACGCCCCTGCCAGAGACCCTGGGGAGCCCTGTCCCTTCCTGCCACAGGAGCACGGGGCAGGGAGGCGCCGTGTGTGGAAGCAGGAGGCTGGTCTGCACCGGACCGAATCTGCCGGCACCTGCACCTCGGACGTGAGCCTCCAGAGCGGCCTGCGAACCCCCAGCCTGGCGTTCTCTTAGAGCAGCGCGCGGAGACCCCGTCTACCGGGTCGTCCGGGGCCGGGTGGGGCGGCCATGCTCCGGCCTCCGCGACAGCAACCCGGTACGCCCATTCGCTCGCCCGCCATCCCCGGGAGCCCCATGGGGTCCGTTCTGCATGTCCAGAGCGGCGGGTTGTTATGGGGAATCACGGTAGCTGCGCCAGAAGGGGGGCGGGGCCCGTCCACGGGGAGGGCTTCCTGGAGGAGGACACCTCGGGCCTCAGCGACTGGAGAGCCGACGCTGATGTGGAGCACAGGATGGTCTGACCGGCCGCGCGGGAGCCAGGCGCGGAGCGGGGCCGGGAACCAGGCGGGGAGCAGGGCCGGAGCCCACCTCCAGGTCGGGAGAGGGGCTCCGCCACAGCGGGAGGGACAGGGAGGTCTGAGGGGAACCGAGGTCCAGCTGCTGTCTGTTGGGGGCATCCTGGCTGGAGGCATTGGGGCAACTCTAGGGTCCTGCTCTGACCGCTGGGCTGACGGTGGTGCTCAGAGGCCGATGAGGGCCCTGACCTGGGGTGGGGCGTGGTCGGAAGGAGGACTGGACGTACTGCCCGACAGGCTCCACCTGAGGGTAGACACGGGTCTCCCTAAACACATCAGTGGCTCCTCAGTGCCTTCTGGGTGCCCGAGCCTGGCCCTGCACCCTGGGGCAGCCTCCGCTCGGCGCATTGGCAGGAGCTGTTTCCTCCTCAGCCCGCCCTGCGCTCCTTCTCCTGCTCGGGGGTGACTGCTCAGGGGTCTGGACTCCGCCGAAAGGCCTCGGGTGCTGCCTCGTCGATGCTCAGCCCTCGTGCACCCCGTCCGTCCGTGCGTCCCGCTCGTGGCCTGTGGGCTCCCGAGGGCAGAGCCCACCAGCCACCTGTCCACTTGCAGGGCAAGTGTCCTGTGGGAGCTCATGGCTCTTCCTCACGACGGATGGGCCGCGTCTTTCTCGTGCCGGGATGCCTAAAGTTTGTGACAAAGCACCATTGTCCAGGGCACAAGTGGCCTCGGAATCTCGACTGCTGTGCTGGCTCGGGGCACAGAGAGGGCTTGGCGCATCCGCCCTGACTGTCCCCCCCCCCCCTCCGTTCAACGCCATCTTCTTCCCCAGCCTCGGGGCCTCGAGTCCCTGCCGGTGGCCTGTGGGCAGCGTCCGGCTCCGGAGGGCAGCGCCAGAGCCTTCCTGTCTCTCCAGGACAGGGTGGGCTCCCTGGGAGGTGGTGGATAGAACTGAGCGTTCTGAGAGAAGTTTATTTTTGTAGCTCTTGAATTTATTTATATTCGTCAAATATGTAGCCATCGCTAAAACCTCTCTGGAGGGTTTTCAAAAATTAAAGAATCTCTCTAAAAATACTGACCTTGATATTCAGTGCGCGTGGATAACTCCCCTGTTCCAGCGACATCGGGACGACGACGTGGCCCGGTGGGTGGGGGTCTGTGGGAGGAGGCGTCCCCATCCCTTCCCTGCAGGCCTAAAACAGCCAAAAACAGACGAGGGGCCGGGTGGGACTGGGCCAGACGCGGTAGGTGCAGCCGGAGAACCTGGTGTGTTCGTTTCCCCCCGTTGGCTCATTGTTTACTCGTTCAGCGCGGCTGCCACGGGCGTGTGCCGTCCACACCCACCCAGAGGGGCTCTCGGGTTGCACGGTGAACCCCGCCGCTCGGAACCCGCGTCCCGTGTGATCCCCCGTCCGGAAGGCTGGAAGCCTCCCTCTGGGCGACCGCGGAGAAGAGAAGCTCCGGCACCCGCTCCCGCCGGGACGCCCTCCACGAGGCTCGAGTCAGGGCCGCGCTGGGCAGGGCGTGGCGACGGCAGAGCAGACGCGAAGCCGTCCTCGCTCCGGGGCAGAGTGGGTGCGGGACAAGGTGCTGGCCGCTCGGCCCAGGATGCCTCTGCCGGGACCGTGTGGGTCCTCCGCGTGCGTCCCCGACGGCAGCCGGCCGGCTTCCCGGAGGCCGGAGCACCTGTCTCGGGAGAGGAGACACCTGGTCTTCAGAAGCTCAGACCTGTGCCTGGGGCTCCTGGGGGCTGACCCGGCCGCCCTCGCCCCCGGCTCAGTGTGGCGAGACTGTCCTTGCGGGTGGGAGGCGACGGGACAGGGAGGAGAGGACACAGGACTCCCAGGGTCCCGGCCAGGAGGAAGCAGGACTCCACACCCTGAGCGCAGTGACCAGCAGGAAGGCTGGCCTGTCCGTCCAGGAGGGGGAGGAGTTAAGGTTCCCCATGCCCCACCCCTGAGCCCCCGGAGGTCAGGGTTTGGGGGATGTTCCTGGGACAGGAGTTGGGGCCCCAGAGGAGGCATTCCCATCCCCATGCGCCCAGCAGAGGACCGGCCATCGGCAGAGTCTGGAAGCGTGGGCTGGACCCCGCAGGCACCTCAGGTCAACCCCGATGTTTGCTCCATGAGTCCCCTCAGGGTGGTGACCTGTAAAGTGTGTCCAAGGGGGGCGAGGGGGCGCCCCAAAGTGGAAATACCGGGTCATTGTTGAATTGGATCCCGACTCCTGTAGAACGCGGTGTGCCGCGGTCCAGGAACCGTCCCGTCGTGCACGCCCGGGCGCTCGGTGACAGGAACGTCCACTCAGCTCTGCCTTACGACGCCCAGCCGCCCGGTGACCCACTGGTCTCATTCCCTCCTCACCCTGGACGGCCACACGCACTGCATCCCGGGTGCCCCAGTGCCTCCACCAAAGCAAACAGTAGACATTGGAGCACCAGAAGGCCCCCAGCGGGCAGAGGGCTGGAGGCCCTTTGACCCCAGAAGACAGGCCTGCCCTGCACAGGAGGGGACACTGAAGGCCTTGGCCACGTACCCTGCTTAGCAGCCCCGGCCCCCTGCCTTCCTGGGCCCTCCTCCAGCCCACGCAGTGTGACCCCAGGTCATGGCAGGGGGCAGTCATGCGGGAAGGCAGGGCCTTAAGGCAGGACACAGGTCTCGACCACTCGGCCGTATTAGGGTGAAGGTCCTGACATTCCCTCCCAGCCTCTCCTGTTCCTGCCCATTGGCCTCGGGGAGCCTGTAGGTGACCACCTGTCTGTGGCAGGGGTGCAGGCAGGTGCCTGGACAGTGGCATTCTGCCCTGCGGAGGGAGCACAGCCCAGAGCCGAGGGGTTCTGGCTGTCCTGTGGAACTGTGGGGCCAGGTGCTGGAGGGGGCAGAGTCTGGTCCTCAGGGAGAGGGCGGGACAGGGGCCTCTTTCCCAGAATGCCACTATTTTTGTTTCTAAAATTCTAAAATCTCATGGATGTGTGTGTGTGCGTGTGTGTGTGTGTGTGTGCGTGTGCGTGTGCGTGGGGTTCCAAGCGCCTGGGCTCTGCTGGGGCTCGCCCAGATGGCGGGACGCTGTGAGCTCGCCTGCAGACCGAGCCCCGTCCACCTCCGACCTTCCGCTGGGAACGTGTCTGGCCTTCCCGTACCGTCTCCTGGTGACTGTGCTTTTCCTCCAGTGCGTTGGAGCTCCGTGACCTTGTTCCCGGCTGGCCCGCCGCCGCCCACCCCAGGACGCACTCCCTCCGGTCCCCTGCGCTGGCCCCCAGAGGAACGTCTGCGGCTGACATGGACGCAGGGGCCGGGGCCGCCGCCCGCCTCTGCCCTCGCCAACGACTCCCGCAGGGCATCCCCCCCCCCACCCCCCGCAAGAGCCTTTCCTACTTGTCAGCCGACGGACGGCTCCGCAGATAATATTATTCTTAAGAATTCAGTAATTATGTATTTGGTTGCTACAAACCGCGGAGAAAATATGCATATTAGGGCGTCCGTAATTGCATAACAAGCGCGTCCTGTCAATTACATTTTGCTACGATGGACTCTCTGTCCCCTTTATCTTAAAAAATTTTTTCAGAAACAATTATCATAAACACGAAAGGAGATCAGGCACCAGCGGCAGGTTAATGTGAAATCAGGGGTTTGTTGGAGCCCGTGGACGGGTTCTCTCCAGTGTCCCGGCCGTTGTCCCCAGCTCCGCAGAGGGAGACGGCCCCGCGCAGGAGGGCCCGGGGCTCCCGCCGCCCGGGAAAGGCCCCGGCAGAGGCCCCCCGAGGAGCCCAGCAAAGTGCCTCAGCATCGGGGCCGGCACCGAGCCGCCCATCTCTGGGCCTCCGTGGGGCAGGCAGGGGCGCGGACTCCGCATGGGTCGTGCAGAAACCCTGCATCTACCCAGTGTTCTCCTTCGTGACCTCACGGCGCACAAACAGAAGGAAGGAAAGCAGGAAACAGGGCAAGGCTGGCCGGGTCTCTCCCAGGGCGGCCACGTGAGCCGTCCACGCTCGGGAAGTGGCCGTGGCACCCCCGGATTGTCCGGGAAAAGCTTTTGGAGGAAACCGGTTGGCTCGTCCCTCTGGCTTCTTCCCCGGGCGCTCTCCCTTCTTCGGCCTGGAGGATGATGTGATGCCCGACGTGCACCTGCCCTTTCGTGCACACGAGGCAGCCCGGGGCCGGCCGGCTGGACAGATGCGGACTCAGCCGTCTTGTGCTGCAGCAGAGCGGGGCCTCAGGCTGTTGGGACGGCCCTGCGAGAGCCCTGCCACTTGCAGAAGGACAGGAGGCCAGGAAGCCCTTGGCACGGAAGCTTGTACTTGAAGGTGGAAAAATCACGAAGCCTTGGATGGCCTTTGTTCTTAGTTCTTAGTCCTTATTTCGCTCGCTCGTGGGGCCAGGCCTGTGAGGGCAGAAGTGAGCATGGCAGCTGCATCCCAGGACGGGGTGGTCTCCTGCTGCCAGAGCCCAGGGGAGCCCCCGGCCTGGGGGCTGCCTACAGAAAGTCCCAGAGCTCAGCTCAGAGCCCCACCAAGCCTTCCACGAAACCAGCCACGGCTGCGTGATCTTTGAGAACACGTGGTGTATCCAGCCCTTCGCACCGTCCACGTGCCCACCTCCAGACAGACGCCCTGCACGGGGGCGGGGGACACAGGGCTCTGAGGGGCTGCCCTTCCATTTTGGTTGCGATGTCCCCCTGGGGGCCCTTTCCTCGTGGTGTTGCTTCTCTCCAGGGCCCTGGTTAAAGGTGCTGGGCATCCTGTCCAGGCAGCGGACCGGGCCAGGGGTCAGCTCTGGTGGCTGGCGGCCCCTGGTGTGTCGTTCACCCCAGCAAGCTACGCGATGTCATCTTTCCCACGTTTGCCAGGGTCTGGAGCGCCTGGCGTGGCAGGAGCCCGGGCGAGCAGAGGCCGGCAGGGCCCGTGCTCCCTCCGCCGGTTCCTCCGGCCCACGAGCGCCTCCCTGGACATCCGCGATCCCTCCCCCCTTTATTCAGGCTCCAACCAAGGGCCACCCTGGGAGCCTCTTCAGGCCTGGTGGCCTCTGCCCGGACAAGGCTTCCTTTCTGCCATGGGTCGCGCCTGCCGGACTGACTAGCCGTGTGTGCTCAGACACTCAGAGGCACCAGGACTGGGTGCCCTCGGACAGGGATGTGCTCTGCCCTGAACTTGGAAGGGAGCTTGGCGCTTGGTTGTTCCCCAGTGATTGCAGAGGGACAGTGGGACGGATGAAGGAGCCACAAACGAGCGGGTAGAACATTCTTCCCATCCCACTGGCTGTGTGCGGCTCCACGGGCCCGGCCTTGCTTGCCTCCCCGGGGTGCCGCCCCACTGACCGCTCAGACTTGGAGGAACGGCCGTCCCATTGGTCCCCGCGGCCGCAGCCTGGGAAGGACCTGCGGGTCCCCGAGGAGCTGGGGACGCTGGCCTCGTGCCCTTCCCTTGGCCCTGCGCCTGGGGGTCCCACAGAAGTCTGGACCTGAAGGTCTGACTGTGGCCAGCACCGCCTGGAATCCGGTGGAATGAAGTCACCAGTCGGCGATGAGTGAAACGAAAACCAAATTGCAAATTGCTTAAAATCTAAGAGTAGAACTTTTTTTAAAAGAAAATAATCCAACAGCCAAGTTCCGTCTGCAAGACCGGAAGCCAGGGCCAGAAAAATAAGAAAGAAACAAAGAATCTGTCTTCTGACTCCTCTGTGCGGGAGGCGGCCGGCTGCGTCCCAGGACGCCCCACATCTGCTAATTAGCCTCCCCACACCTGCCAGGGGCCTCCTGGCCGCAGCGACGCCCCAGGGCTGCTGCTGGCCTGGGTCCCGGGAAGCGGGTTCTGGAAGCCGTCTCCCTCCAAGGAGCAGACGTGGCTCGCGGCCCCCGGACTGTGCCAGAGCCTCGCAGAGGCCACGTCCAGCTGTCGCCTCCTGTCTCTCACCCGGGGGACACGGCTCCAGGACCCAGGCCCGCCGGCCGCCGCTCACACGCCAGGGCTTCAGCTGCTCGTGGCCACAAAGCAGATGTAAGGGGGCCTGACCCGGGGCCCAGCGCAGGCGGCCTCGGAGAGAAGCCCTCTGCCCTCCACATGCCCGGGCTGTGTGCTCCGGCCTCCCTGCAAACATGGGGCTTCACGGGGATCTCCGGCCCCAGCTGTCCTGAGTGTTCTCACGACGGGGAGGAGGCCGGAGCGGCACGACCGGGCGGGGGGCTCGGTGAAGACCACGGAGGGGGAGCCCGGGTCCCAGGACCACGAGCCAAGCCGGAAGCCCGTGTCTCGTCCGCCTCTCCCCTGCTCCCCACCAGTGCGCAGCAGAAACAGGAACCAGGTTCCTTAATGAGGACACGTCTGCCTGCTGGGAGGCGTCATCTGAAATCCCAGTAATAAACGCATAAAACCACAAATTGTAAGAATGAGATGAATTTCAAAGTAAAGTCCAGCAATAAACAAGGAAGCCCTAAAACACTGGAAGCCCCCGCCGACCCTGTCGCCTCGCGCACGCATCTGCGCGCCCTGCCTGGGACGATGGCGCCGGTCGTGGGACAACTGGGGTCAGGGTCAGAGCTGGAGGGAGCGACGGGCAGCCTGCGCTGGGGCTCCGACATGGCCCAGGGGCCCCACGAGAGGCAGAGGGGAAGGGTGGGCGGCACTCAACCCCCTGGCCCGGCCCCGAGGGCTGAGTCCAGACCCTCCCGAGGGAGGCCTCTGGAGACTCGTGGCCGCTGATCCCTGCAGGCGGACGTCCAGGCTGGAAGGAGTCCCTGAAGCGGGGGGCATCTGGCCAGCCCCCAGCCACGCATGCTGGAGGGCCACTCGGGCTGGGCTGTGTCTCGCTGAGGTCCTGTGCACGGCACGTGCCAGCTCTGTGGCCACACGGCTGCGTGGTCTGCGGGACTGGTACAGTCCCTCTGTCCTGTAGCCTTTGAGACTGGCTTGGGTGGGGCTCGGAACCCCCCACAGCCACCCCCGCCGCATGGTGCCCCTCCAGGTGGCTTCCCCACGCACCTCGGGACAGGGCCGACCGGATGCAGCCCCAGGGATGGGCTCCCTGCGGTTCAGCCCGGAGCTCACATGGCCCCTTCCCAGGGCCGGCCCCTCCGGCGGGCAGGAGGACCAGGAGCCGCTTCTCTGCCCACACGGCTGCGGTCCAGCCTCTGCCCTTTTCTCGGAAGCAAAGCCCTCCTGCCAGGCCCCCCCACCCCCCCAGACCACTCTCTCGTTGCCCCAAAGAGCCCCAACCCCAGTGCAAGTGAGGTGCGAGCCCATGGAAGCTGCGGGGGCTTCCACTTTGGGGTACAGCCCAGCAGGGGGAAGAGGGACAGAAATCCTCAGTTATCCTGTTTCCATGGCTGCCCACCTGGTGCAGCACCTGCTGGGTCGCAGATTGTGGCCACGCCCCTGCCGACCCGGGCACCGGGTGCTGTGTCCTCCGGTGGCAGCTGCGGGACCCATCCTGAGCCCGGGGCAGGTGGGAGAGACCAAGCCCACGCAGGCAGGGCAGGGGCAGGCAGGAACCACGAGCAGGCCTCCGGCCCCCGACGCCCGCACGCCTCTCCCCTGCCCTCCCCGTCCTCCGAGGTGGTCCGAATGCCGTGTGCCTGGCTCTCCGCTGTTGCCCTGAGACACCCCCTGCCGTCCCGAAGCCCACACAGGCGTCTGGTCATCGCGGGTCGGCTCCGTTGCGGGCCCTGTGGCCGCGTGAGCGTCACGGACCGATCACGCGCAGACGGATTCTCCCAGCCCCTGGTGCTTCTCATAAACGAAGCCCTTGGCCAGGGTGGTGGCCGCCGGGGTCGGCCCTCTGCACACCGCCACGCCTCGGTGGCTGTCCAAGCAGATGGCTCCCGGGGAGGGGGCACCAAGCCGTGGCTCCCACGCCGCGGGGCGCACCAGCCACGAAAGCTGGCACAGGCTCCCTCGGGTGGCGTTTCGGTCGGAGTGAGGAGATGCAGCCTGGAAACACCCAGGGCTCCCCCTGTTACTGCAAGAGTGGACGGCAACGTGTCTGGACCCCCACGCAGCACGATGGCCCTGGGCCCATCGCGGCCTGTGTGAGCCCTCTCGGGGCAGGGCCACCGGCGACGGCGTGGGGCGAGGCTCAGGCTGCGGACTGCGACACCGGCGGAGGGGTGTCTCCCTCGGGCCGTCCCCTCTGCCGCTCCGAGCCCGGAGGCTGCCGACGCTCTGAATTTGGAGTGTGTGTTCTCCATGTGCTTTGAAATTCCCCACAAACACATATTCCTGTAAATACTAACAGGTTCATTCTGTTCTGAGACTCTACCTTCCAGGTACACCGTGTGCGTCCCTTGGCGCACATCCCTCCCTGTGTGCTTCTCCGCTGCCCGCCTTTGGGGCCCGTGGTATCCACGTCGGCACCTTGAGCTCCTTATTGACGAAGGTGCTGCGCAGCTGAGGAAACCGCGGTCCGCTCCCACGCGGACCTGCCCCTTCCCCGGGCACCTGCTGCCGGGCTGTGACCACACCTGCCCTCAGGCAGGCCACCCGCTCTCGCCGGGGGGACGGGGGCCGAGGCACAGCCAGCAGGACCCTTCGCCACCTCCCTGCCATCATGTGGATTTCTCTGGTCCCTGCTGAGCGGGACACATTTCCACGTGTCTCCCTGTCTGCTCTGTGAGCCGGTCCTTGGCTCAGGGTCTCCGCCGGCCCGTCGGTGGGCTCGGGGTCTCCACCGGCCCGTCGGTGGGCTCGTGCACACTCTCCGCCGGCCCGTCGGTGGGCTCGGGGTCTCCGCCGGCCCGTCGGTGGGCTCGTGCACACTCTCCGCCGGCCCGTCGGTGGGCTTGGGGTCTCCGCCGGCCCGTCGGTGGGCTCGTGCACACTCTCCGCCGGCCCGTCGGTGGGCTCGGGGTCTCTGCCGGCCCGTTGGTGGGCTCGTGCATACTCTCCACCGGCCCGTCCGTGGGCTCGGGGTCTCCGCCGGCCCGTCGGTGGGCTCATGCACACTCCGCACCCTGCGATGCTTCCTCTGCCGTGTTCCACTCGTCTGTGTCCCCTCCCTCGGGTCACGGCCACAGCCTCGGATCTTAGTCTGACTTTTGACGCAAGGCTCTTCCTTTCTTAAGAGAAAAGCCACCGTTGGCGGCCTTGGCGGTAACCTGACTTCGCTGGTTGTTGACGTCCTAATTCCTCTCTTCATTCTTGTGGCCCCTCGCATATTCTCTTCTGTGCGACTCAGGTTTCATTCGGTCCTCACGAGGATCGAACTGCTTTTCCCATCCTCTTTCTAATCTAGCCGTGCGCGCCTGTGTGCGGGCGGGGACCTGTTTCCAGGCCCGGGGTTCACCATTGATGTCCATAACAGAAGCGTCCGCGGCCTCCGCCTGGGCTGCGGGAGTCGCGCAGGCTTTTCTTCCCCACCTCCGCTTCGCTTCTCAGTTTGGTCAAAATAGCCTGGGATTGTCGAGCTATTGTTTACTTTTCAAAAGGGCCATTCTCTGGCGTCTGGCAAATCAGTCCCTTCCAGCCGGGGCTGATAGCGTTACACAGAGACACCCAGGCCTGTCGGCAAGAAGTCTCAGGGCATTTATTTATCTTGATTACTTACAGGTGTCTGGCAAGAGGAAGATTTATTGAATTTTAACTGTCAGTTAGAATAGAGAGTATTGAACTTTCTATTTTTGTACCCTTCCGAGCAAGGTCAATACCGAGACGTCTGTCACCTGTCACCCCCGAGCTGATATTCATAATCCAAACAATCCTCGGCCTGTCAGGAGAGAAAAAGAAACAAGTTCCCTCTGCTTCCCCGATAACGGGAGGGACGGGGCACCCGCCTCGGACCTCCGGAGTCGTCAGCGGGAGCGCGGGATCACGCGGCCAGCCTCCCGTCCCCGCCCCAAGCCGGAGCCCGGCCCGCCAGCAGGAGCGTCCGACACAGGCCCGCACCCCTCCGGCCACACGGCCTCCCCTTGGTGGGAGCAGGGGGCGGTGTGGGGACCCGGGAGCCCCGTGGACCCAGTGTGAGGGCCGCCCCCTCCATCCTGACCAGCCTCGGGCAGCTGCACGTCTCCGTGGGCCTCGGTGCCTCACTGGGGAAGTCGACTTAAAAGAAGAAAGCAATGGACTCGTGACACGGCTTAGCAAGTACTGACCGTCCCACTTGAAATCCACGGGGGGCTGAGGCAGGCATCTGCAGCCAAGAGGGCTTCCGGGAGGAGGTGTCTGAGTGGGCCAGCGTGGGATCAGGACAGTGAGGACGGGTGCAGACAGGAAGATGGGACGGTGCCTGTCCCGACGCGCCCAGCGGGTGGCCCGTGGGGTGCGTGTGAAGAGCACTGCCACTTCGGGGCACACAGAGGGACGCTGGCCTGAGGTGAAGCAGGAGGCCACGGTCCAGAGTGGGCAGGGCCTCCTGTGCCCCTCCTGCCCCTGCAAACCCAGGCTCACACCCAGACGGACGCCCGTCGGTGTCCACCAGCCTCCACGCTGCCCGACCGTCTCAACCCCTGGGGCCTGGTGACCACGGCCCGCCCATCGGGACAGGGGAGCAGCACCCCTGAGTGTGCGGAACCTGCCATCGGCCAGAGCGGGGTGAGCTGGTGCCCGAGTCTGCCATCTCTTGGGGAGCCACTGGGTCATTTACATTTGCTCTACATTAAACGTCAAGCCTCGGTCCTGGGCCCGAGAGGTGCCCCGGGTTCCCGCACGGCCCCTGCTCCCTGCAAGTTCAGCTGAGCCCGCGGGGGCTGAGGGCGTGAGTGGAGCCTGGGAACACAGCGGGGGGGGGAGCCTGGGGGGCTTCACGCGACACCTCCTGCAGCTCCTGAAAACCCGGGCAGACGCAGGAGCTGAAGGACAAGTAGGACGCTGCTCCCATCAGAAGCGAGTGGACGGGGCCTGATGAGGGCCGGGTTCCCTGGAGAGAACTCAGCCCTGGGCACCTGGAAGTGAAGAAAGTTCCAGAAACTGGCAAGGCTGTGCTGAGACAGTCTGCAACAGCTCAGGAGCCCCAACCCCAAACACGAGGGAGGGTTAAGGGCCAGGGATGCAGACGCCATAGGCGTATGGACTCAGGGCCAATCCTGCACCCAGCGGTTGTTCCAGAACCTTCCAGGCTCATGGAGTGCTAGAGCTGGGGAGGCCCTCGGGAAGGGAGCAGGCTCCAGGTGCCCAGGAGGACACTGGAGTCGGAGCTCCTGGCAGGTGGGTCCCACAGCGCCTGCTGACATACCCCAGTGAGCACATGAGGCCCATTCTCATGGCCTCGTGGAGCCCTGGGAGTCGGGAATGTGGGGGGGCACCCGACAGGGGCAACGGAGCAGGACGCAGGGCTGGGCTGGCTGGGGAGCGGGTCCGAGGAGGCTGGGGGCTGACTCGTGCTGGGGTCCCCGCGGTCGCACACATGGGCAGCCCGGGCAGAAGGAGGAGAAGCTAAGGAAGCCCCCCGCTGCCGGCATGTTGAGATGTCACATGGGTGCGCTGTAGTCACCCCAACACGAGGTCCGGGGCATCCCCTGTGAGGCTCCCGTGAGGCTGCTGGCCCGAGCCGCACCCCTCCTCGTGGTCTCCCCGACCCCCTCCGGGCCCCACGAGGCTTGCAGCTCATGGAGGGCAGCCCCCGCGGGGTTCAGCCCAGTGCGGTGACCCTTGGGGCCTCCCCGTCCCCACGGAGCCTTTTCTTCCCCGTCATCTCCCCCGTCGGGTTCGGTGTTTGGGCGACTGACACCGGGCACCTGGTATCCAGGGCTCTTCCCTGCCTCAGGGACACAGGCTGCGACCGTCCCTCATGCCCAGCGGGTCCCCGCAGCAGTGACCGTCTGAGTGTGATCCGCCTCCACACCTGCGGTCAGGGCAGCGGTTGGGGAGCGGATCCTTGGTTCGCGGGAGGCCACGAGGACGCTCACCCCTGCAGCGCAGGGAGCCCAAGGCTGTCCTCTGCCAGCAGCCGGGTATGAGCTTCTGGAACACACAGAGTCGAAGTCATGAGGACAGAGTTTCGGGACAGTCACAGAAGTGCCCGCACGCAGCCGGCCGGAGGAGTCGCTCTGGAAACGGCCGCGGGGCAGGAGTCATCCAGGTAACGGGACGGCTGCCGCGGCACACAGCCTCCTGCTCGGCCCAGGTCGCCGGCCGCACGCCCCGTGGAGCAGCACCATCTCCAAGCTGCGTTCCCAGAGCGCGCCCCTGGGCCCGTGCGGGGAGGCCGGGGCAGGGGGCGTTTGTGTAAACGCGGCCATGTTTCCTCCTCCTGCCCCAGAGCTGCCTGCCCCCCAGGGCCCGGGGAGTCCAGATCCCCATGTGCCCACCTTACTCACGAGGCAGAAGGTCACCAGCAGGGGTCAAGTCAGTGAAACAACGGGGGCACATGACAGGACCCAAGCGTCAGTCCGGGGCCTGATCCAACATGAGGGCTACACGGCGCTATCGTGGCTACATGGCGCTGGGCCCAGGATGCCCCTCTGGGCGGCTTCCCTGTGGGGACAGACTGCCTGCCTGGGGCCTCACACCTGCGGACCGCAGGTGACCGTGGGAGCCACGATCCCCGAAGCGGGAGCCTTGGATGCGCCTCCAGGAGGGGAAGGAGCTGGTGGGAGGCTGGAGGGGCCAGAAGGAGGAGCCGCACCCAGGCTGCCGCGTCTGAGCCACAGCTGGGGGCGGGCCGCGAGTGGACAAGGGCTGTCCCCCGACTCAAGGCCAGATGGCCACGTGATGAGCCGTGGACCGCAGACCCCCACTCAGGCCCCGACGGCCGCCTCCCCAGGGTTTCTGGGCCGACAGGAACTCGTCTTCTTCATAGTAACAGACTTCCGGATGCTTCCATAGGAAGCTCTCGTTTTGGCTGTCACTGTGAGGAGGGCCCGACACCCCGGTCAGGTAGGACAGCCGGTGACATACTCATCAGTAAAACAAGAACGACCTTGAGCAGCTACTAGCTTTTCCCTCCTTTAAACCGCCTGCTTATTCGCACCCTTGCCGACGTCGTGGGACGTGTCCTCTTACTTGCCGGAGGTCGTGGCCATCATGGTAGCCGACGCTCGGCTTTCTGAATGTGCCCCTGGAGGCTTCCTGCAGCAGCACCCAGACCGGCCCCGGCCCCGCTTCACGGCTTGTGAACATACGGGGCACTTGGTGTTGGAGAATCTGCTCCTGCCAGGGGCACCTGTTCTCCTGGTCGTGGGCGTGTGTTCACGCAGGCAGGCGTGCACGTGCACACGGGGCACCGGGTGCCTTCCTTTCCGTCTCACGCCGTTCGGGGTCTCTGGGCCAGAGGCTCCGGGAAGGGTCGGGATCCGCAGACACCACACGCGGAGCAGCCCTGGCAGACGTGCCTCCCGCGGGAGGTTGCCCGGAAGACGCAGGTTATTCCAGCGCGCAGGACAGTTGGCACAGCTGGATACAAGGTAAATACGTGACAATCAGGCGCTTTCTCTGTTCCCGAAGCTTGCTGCTCCGCACAGGCGGGGAAGCCGTCCTCGGGCTCAAAGACGTCTTGAGAGACGCAGGTGTCCCAGTACGCGGACAAGAACAGTGCGGACCCGACCTTTGGCGGCTCCAGGAAAACTCAGCGTGATGGAGACGCGATTTCCTCCGCGGGATTTCTCGGCGCTCAGCTGGGAGGACTTGTGCACTGAGCGTGCGGACGGACAGGAACCCGGCCAAGGAGACGCAGCGTGTTCACACAGAGGAGGAGCGTGGCCTGCGTCCCAGGGTGTTCAGAGAGAGGGTCACAGCGAGGGAGCGCTCACCGTCCCGGGTGTCGAGCTCGGCGCCCTGCGGCTGAGATCCAGCGCCGGCGTCCACATGGACGTGTAGAGCAGGGCAGCGTCCACGCAAGCTCCCCACGAAGCCCGGCTGACGGCGGGCTCTGCATTTCACGGAGAAAGAACAGTTCATGGTATTGGCACCAACCAAGTGGCCGTCTGTTCAGAACAAAAAAGCATTCCTGCCCCACGATTATAATAATTTAGGATAGATCAACTGTCCACAAGTAAAACAGAAACAGAAGAAAACAGAAGATTCCATGTTTTCTTCTCAAACAAAGAAGACTATCTGGAGAAGTTTCACTAAGTTGCAGGAAGCACCAAGGAGCCGCAGTTTAGATACTGGCACATCTCCCTGCCGGACACGCCGTTCTCCTGTGTGAGCCACAGACCGCAGCACCACGACCGGCGACAGTGGGTGGCGCCGACACGCACGACCACTGGGCACACATGCGTGTCTTCCACGGACGAGCCCGAAAGGACGCACTCAGATCCCGGCGACCAACGACCGTCCAGTCAGGAGCGGCCCACACCCCAGGCCTCGCCCGTCCTGCGCCCCCAGGCTGGCCACCCTGCAGGGCAGGGCTGTGCGTCCGCAAGGACATTTCCCTCCTCTGCTAAGGGCTCTGGCCCTTCTCCTGCCCAGGGGTGCCCAGGGCGCGGCGGTCTCCATCCCTCGGTCCTGCCCAGCACCGCAGGCCGCTGTGACGCCCGGGTCCCGTCCTCGCCAGCCATCAGCTCGTTTCTGCTCCCGTAGAGGGGGACGGAACCGACCCCGCGGGTGACCTGATGGCGTGCACCGGGCCAGCGGCCGGCTCGTGGGGGCTCAGCAAGCTCCCACTGCTGTCCTCACAGCTTCCCGGGCTGCCTGGATGTCTGAAACGCGGGACAGTAGCAGGCCTGTCCTCTGGGCTGTTCCGAAGATTAGCCGAGGTGCTTCGGCCCCAGGCGGGTCCACGATGACGCTCGGTGATGTGACGCCCGTCCCCTCAGCCACCGCGGCCTGGCACTCACCCCTTTTCCCGTCTTCTGCTCACATGCCGCTGGGGGAGAGGAGGGCCTTCCAGGAGGGGCGCGGCGGCAGCCGGCATTCCGGAGCAAGTGGGAAGGGTGGAGGGTGCCGGCAACGTCTGGGGTCCCAGGGGACGGAACTGGGGAGGGCACATGGGGGGGGACAAGACACGCCCTTGGGGGGACGTGGCCTGGGGCACAGGGACCGAGCCGGGTGGTGAGGACAGAGGCCAGACCGAGGGCCCTGGGCCGGGAGCAGGTGAGCAGGTCCAGGACGGCCTCCCGGGCTCCGGGCGGGGGAGGGGGGCAGATGCAGAAACCAAGAGCCTGCGGGGCGGAGAGGTCACTGGGCTGCGTTGTGTTCTGTGGAGCTGGTTGCACTTTGCCTTGTTGACGGCGGACTCAGCAGGTCTGGGCCTTGCCCCGAGGCAGCGCGGGGCTCCGTGGCCCTGACCCGGAGCTTCGGCGCTCGCGGCCTGCAGGCCCCCCACCGCCTCCCCGGCGTGCTCCCCGAGCACCCAAGTCCTCCCCTGCAGAGCTCAGCTGGAGCCGTCCGAGTCCCAGCCGGCCTCTAGGGGGTGGAAGCGATCCGTGTGCCGCAGCCTGCGGTCCCCAGGCTCCCAGCAGCCCCAGTGAACACAGCCACCTGCCGGGACTCAGTGCACGGGGCTTCCGCATCGGACAGGTGGGCGGCTCCTGGAGGCGGCCGGCGCCACGCCAGGCAGGGTCAGCTGCCGGGCTTCTGTGGCGTGAGGACGTCCACAGGGAAGACGGGGCGCCCCCGGGGGTCCTCAGAATCAGCCCCTCCCTTTCCCCTGGGAGGCCCGGCCCCTCCCCGGGGAACCTCGCAGAGCCCTGTCCGTCCGGGCGGCAGCGTCACCGGCAGGAGGACGTCTTGCTCCCCCAGACTCCCTGAGCGCCGTAGCCGTGGGTGTTGGGATTTCTTCAAGAGTAAATAAAATGTATATTTCTTATACTTGGTGAGAACAAAAATCAATATCACACGTGTACCGGTGCTAGACAGGCTGGGAATTATTACGAGTGACACGGGTCTGCACGCCAGGCGAGACATTCTGAATACATTAGAGAAATAACTTGTGCTTTCGTTATGGTAATGTTTTTATTGCGGACTTCCTTCCGTGCCAGAAAACACGATTCTTACTTAGCAACGCAGATCAGACTCCGTCCTTCCCCAAACATGTAAATAACAGCGCAAGCAGCATCGGGGCCGAGAATCAGGATGCCCACCCTTGGGCCAGCATGATGGATGGTGAGGAGGGACCCCCCCGGAGACCCTGCCCCAGAGCCCCTGGCACTCCATCGGGGCTGAGCTGTCCCCAGACTTGGCCCCGGAATGATGGGGCAGGGTCCTGCCTCAGCCACAGAGACTCACTCCGGTCCGTGGCCACCTCCCCCGCAGAGAGGAGCCAAGCAGCGTTCACCGTGAGGTTGGCTCCTTGCCATTTTGAGGTCCTGCTCAATGGGGTCCTGCTCACCAGGCTCCACCCCCGATCCTCACCCTCCTGAACCATGATCCTTACCCTGTGCTGCTGGCGGGGGGGCACGTCCTGAGCTGAGAGCATGGGGGGACACAGTGGTGTCCATCCAGCGGACTCCAACAGAGGGTGAGACGTATGTGGCCCCTGTGAGACCTGGGACCCCAGCCGCATGAAGGATCCCAGCAGAGACCAGCAGGGCTGCCCGGCACAGCCCTAGCACTGACGCTGGCCCTGCGAGGGTGTGCTCTCTGGGTCCCCACGGGACACCCCAGCGTCTGGGAGTGTCCTCGCCCGCGTCCGTGGACTAACAGGTCCCGAAGCCCACTGGCGACATCCTCTGTTGAATGAGCCCGAACTCGGATGGCTTCAAGTTCTCGTCCCCTGCCCGAGGGGGCCGGGTCTCGGCCAGGGAGGGAGAAGCCCTGTGGGGAGCGGCCCTCCCTGCACCCCATGAGCGGGGCGGGAGGGTTGCAGGGAGGGGAGGTCCCAGGACCCCGGCCCGCTGGCCGCCTGCCCGCCGGAAGCAGCAGCCTCGACCCTGCAGGTGGGTCGGGGTCCGGGCTCCCTGCACCTGCTCCCTGGAGGCTGAGCGTCTGTCCTGTGGCGGAGGGCGGCAGCGTCCCGGGGTCTCAGAGCTTCTGTCCTCCGCCAGCCCCGATAGCCCCACCTTTAGCCGGGACCCAGAGCACGGCAGACTGGGGGCCCCGGCGTGGCGGGTCATGTCCGTGGAAGCAGGGCCTCCGTCCCCCACCTGCCAGCTCTGCTGTGGTGCACACAGACACGTCCCTCCCTCTCTGGAGCAGTGTCGTGGCCCCGGGAGCAAGGCCGGGCCGTGGGGAAGACCACGGGCAGCCAGGAAAGGCCTGCTCCCCATCCCTTCCCCGGGCGCCATCCCCGCACAGCCCGGAGGCCCTGGAGAACAAGGGGGTGTCCTCCAGCGGCCCAACCCTCCGATGCCCCGAGGAACAGCCGCAGCCTCATCCCCGTGGACCCGAGGGCCGCCTCACAGGTGGGAAGACGGGGCCTGCGTGGCGCCAAACACGGTCACACAATCCAGAACAGCTCATGTTTGTAAAACGAGCACGAGTCCCCACTGCACACTGGGACCGTGGCTGCCGCAGGGTCCTGAGCGCCAACAGCCCGACCCGCCAGGCCTTCGCTTCGGCTCCGAGGTCGCTGGCGGCAGGTGGAAGCCGGGCGTCCCGGCGGCTGCAGGCCCAGCACAGGAGCTGCGAGCCGGGTCCTCCTCACCCCACGCGAGGGGGCGGGAGCGCCATTGCCATGGACCCGCGGTGGCGTCTGGGAACTGGCTCTAATCTGCCCCAGAGGGGCCGTTAAACCCAGCAGGTCGTGAGAGAACAGCCCCCGTGAGTACCGGCGGGTCCACACACCTCCCTGGCCTGGCGGGGAGCACCGCCCGCCTGCCGCTGCCGCCTGATGGGGACGCCTCGAACCTGTCACTTCAGCCGTCTCTCGGGGCCAGCGGGAGCCGCTTTTCCGTGAGGCCTCAGGATGCAGAGTCCAGATCTGCAGCGACAGGGTGGTCCTGGGGCTGGGGTGAGGCCTGGGGGGGCCGTCCGTGCCGGGGTACACAGGTCTGTGGTCCCGCTTGTCTCGGAGTCTCGGAGAGGGTCTCACCCTCACACCCATCGAGGTGGGGGCGGCCCATCCACCACGACGGGAGACCCAGGAGCGAAGAGGCCGCTGTGCTGAGACGGCGGCTGACCACGGTGGGAGGGGGCAGGAGAGGGGTGTCCCTCGTAGGCCTCGGAGGCAGGTCTGGGCTGCTGGGTAGCACGGGGTGGGGACCCTTCCCGTTCCGGCGACCCAGCAGCACTGGGGCATCCTCAGCACTGAGGCAGCAAAGACAGAGCATCCCCGCTGGGGAGACCCCCGTGCGCCCCTCCTGCCCTGCCCGCTTCCTCCGCGGCCTGGACGTGCTCAGAGCTGTGGAGAGCGCAGGCTGCCAATGGAGGTGCCAAGTGGGGCATCTGTTTCCCTGAGTTGTCTTTGCAGATTGGACTTCTTGCTGTTTGCACACACGGAAAGAGCTCCACGCTTCCCACGGGGTGCTGGTCTCTCCTCGCACGGACCACAGTAAATATTTGGTTAGCGCTACGGTCCCCAGCACTCCCTGTGGCGGCGGCCCCGCGCCTCTTCCCGGAAAGGAACAGGCTGCCCCGAATCCCGGCCTCTTTCCCCATGAGTGACACTCACTCCCAGCTCCAGGGACCCAGAATCGCGGCTCACTTTCAGACTCAAACACCCAGACCTGGGTGGGGACCCCGTGCCCGCTCCCACCCGCTGGCCCTGAGCCAGGAGGGCCACGCCGCCGCCGCCCGGCACGGCTCCCAGGGGTTCTGTAACATAGTGACAGCATCTTCACGGGACGCTCCGTGCTCCCGGCCACATGCCGTCCTCCAAGGACCCCGGGGTCTGTCTGCAGAGCACAGGGGCTGCCCTGCCTGGGTGGGTGTCCGGTCAGTGGACACGTGGGCGAGCCCAGGGCTGCCGGCAGAATTCTCCAGAGGCTTCGGGAGATGAGCCGGCCTTGCGGGACGTGTTTGCCCCGCGGCCGGTGCTGTGAGCTTGACCTGGCTCAGCTCAGGTCAGGTCAGGAGGAGCCGAAGCTTCCTGGGCATGAAGACATCAACCTGCTTCAGTTTTGTCCTTTGGGAAACGGAGCTGTTGGCCCTCAGAGAACAAGGTCACGCAGCAGGAGGCTCTCGGGGGTCTAGGCCACCCATGAACTCTAGAGAGCGGCCTGCGACACGTGCAGACGCAAAGGCTGCTTTGGCTGACGTGCCTGCGTGTGCTCGCACGTGTGCTCGACAGTGTGTGTCGGTGTCTGTGCACACGCATGCGTCTGGGTGTGTACCTGTGGGGGGGGGTGTGTCCGTGTCGGGCACGCATGCCTGCGTCCATGTGTGGAGTGTGTGCGTACGTGTGCGTGTTGGGGACACTGTCACAGTGTCGCCGTTCCCCGGAAGCTCTGAGTCCCCAGAACCCCCCGTGGGCACAGGGAGCGACCTGGGGGCCCTGAGACATGAGTGTGAACCAGGAGATCCGGCCTCGGGCCGGCAGCGGTGGCGCTGCACGTGGCTGCCCCACTGGAACGTTTCTGCTCTGTGCCTGCTCCGCGCGTCTCAGAACACCGGCGCGGGTTCCACCGGAGCGGTCCGCACGCCGGGCTCGGGGGTCCCGCCCAGACCCTCACCCTGCCGGGCGGGCGGTCCCGCTGTAGGGTCTGCACCATCCGAGGACACTCTGACTTTACGGTGGCATCTCCTGTACTTCCCTGGACGGTGGGGACGGCAGTGCACAGCCTGAACGTCTGTCCTTGGATGCGACGGGCAGCTCCAGCGGCTCCGGAAATCCAGGCTGGACACCGTTGCCTCACGCTGCGTGGAAGCCGTGTTCCTTCCCTGGGTCCCCAGGGTGGTCGAGGACACGATGCTGTCCTGACTCTCACCTCCCTTCCCCCGACCACATTCAGTGTCTCCATCTCTGACGCTCTGAAATCTCACAGGGATGAGCTTGTGCAGTCCGTCTTTCCATCTGTCTGTCCGTCCGGGGATGGGGACAGATGGTGTCCTGACGTGAGCTCCTGCTGGGGCCCCAGCCTGAACTGGGGGTCTGCTCTGTCTCCTCACATACTCCTGCCCCGTCCAGCCTCTTCCCGGGAGCACAGCTCAGCCCCGCACGCAGGCCCCGTGCCCCCTGCCCTCATTAGGAGCCCGAGTTAATGACCTGAGGTGCCGTCAGGTGAGCGGCCCTCCCAGTGTAGCCTGAGGGGCGAGGGGTCTCCTGGGTCATCAGTCGGGCCCCTGAGGACGCGGGACGCAGAGCGCGAATCCTGGTGAAGTCAGGCCAGCGGATGAAGCGAGGCAACGCCAGCTGCGTGTCCGGGAAGTGGGGACCGGCCCGTGGGCTCTGAGCGTTTTCACGTCAACAAAGGAGGGGAATTCGTCTGATTTCTGCAAGATTGCGTCCTGAGGTTCCCCAGACGAGCCAGGAAGCAGGGTTGAAGCCCCAGGGTCCACGACGGACATGTGGTCAGCGCCCGTCCTGCTGCCGTGCTGGCTGGGTAGGCGCAAGAGAGCCCTCCTGTCCCCCTGCGAGGTGACTGCAAGGGGAGGTGGCTGGGCCCGGCCAGCGGGCGCGGAGTCCAGGGAGACCCGGAAGGGAGGACACGCTGGGCTGGTCATTCCGGGTGTGGGATCAGACAAGACAGGAGAGGGCCGGGCATCTGGGAAGGAGGTGCTGGACGAGCTGAGGGGCAACACGGCCCTGGTCTGCCTCCAGGCCCTCAAGGCACCCCAAGGGGACACCAGGATGGGGTCGTCTCCGTCGTGAGCCCCAGCAGGAGCCTGCAGACAGCATGAGGTCTGCCCGTGCCGACCCCCAGCCCTGCCCACTCAGGGACGGGGAACATCGCTGTGGGGCATCAGGCGGCGGGCCAGGAGCCCCTTGGGGCAGGACCACGGGTCGGGCCTATGTGGGATTACAGAGGCTGCACGGGAGGCCAGCGGGTCCCCACACATGGCTGTGTGGGGCGTGCCTCCCTGGGATGCTGCCGTGCGCAGAGAGTGTCCAGAGGGACACGGAGGTCCCACGGGGTGCCCAGCTGGGGTGGGGCCGTCCCCAGGCCGCGGGGGCGGAGCACAGTCTGACAGGCAGGATCCGGAGCATCTGTCACCGGAAGGTGGGTCCAGGGCAGCGGCTCCTGTGTCGGAGCCGGAGAGCAGAGAGGGAGGCTGGCGGGGGGCCCAGGCAAGGCTCTGGTCTGCAGCTCTACCAGGGGGCTGGCGGGGCAGAGAGACACCCCCAGGAGCCACCGGAGGGGAGAAAGCTGCCCCACGCAGGCAGGAGGCCAGGGGTGCCCCCGGCAGCTCTCGCGTGTTCTGGGGGGGTGTGCTTTGGGTTGTGTTTTCTCCTCCTGGAGAAATATAGTCTTCCCACCAGCCCGCTGGCTCCAGAGGGAACCCCGAGTGTCCTGGGGACATAAGCAAATGACCACAGACACTCACTGACCTCCCACGGGGAGCCAGAGCCTGAAATCCAGGTGTGGGACAGGCTCTGGGTGGGGGGTCCGCCCTGCCTTGTCCAGTTCCGGGGCTCCTGGGTCCCTGGCCTCATGGCTGTCTCCGGCATCTGCCTCTGTCTTCAGGTGGCCCTGTCCTGCGTCTCTGTCACTGCAGCAGGGCCCTGGTGAGTCTGCTGTGGCCACATCTTTACTTGGCTGCGTCTGCCAAGGCCTGTAGCACCAGCAAGGCCGATTCCCAGGTCCCGGGGCTGGACACGGACCTGTGTTTGGAGCTGGCGGTTCCACTCACTGCACAGCCCTTCTGCCCTCGGCAGAGGGACGGGCCTCCAGGAGCCGCTGCCTCATCTCCTGCTGCTCCCGGGGGGCTGGGTGCAAGCCCTCTGTGTCTGTCCCCTCCTCCGCGAGAAAGAGATGTCACCGGGAACTTGCCGTGGCACGTGATCCCGGGGCAGAGCCTCCAGCGCCATTTAATTATTATCTTATACTGAGGTCAGAAGCTTTCAGAATCAGCCACTGAAGCAAGACGCCGGCCCTCGCCTACCCGGTGGCGAAAACAGCCGTCACGGTGGACAGAGACCGTCTCAGCGGGTGCGCTTGTGGGTTCAGGGGTGGCTGGTTCACTGTTTCCTTCTTTTGGACCAAAGTGCAGAGTTCTCTTGAAGTCGGAATGTGACCCACGACGTGTCCACAGCGGGTGCTCTGTCCCCGGAGAGACAGCGTCCACGTGGGAGCCTGCGTGCGGAGACGTGCGTGAGAACAGCGTTCTTGTGGCAAAATAAAGAGCAAGGAGGGAAGCAGGCGTCAAGGCCACGGAAGCACCCACCACGTAGGGCCTCCGGCGCCCACGGAGCGAGCCACGGACTGAACCAGCAGGCAGGAGACTCAACGCTCCCGGCTCGGGTCTCGGGTCCGGGAACTCGTCCCATGGGCTGAAAGGCACGTGACGGAAGCCAGCCGAAGCAGGCGTCCACGCCGTAGCTTGACTTCATGCACAGGAACTGTTTTAAATTCATTTAAAACAGTAATTTGTCCATCATTAGTGGCTAAATCCTGGGATTGAGAATTACATGAACCGCTTCTGTAAACAGATGGTTCGTGATCTCGGCGTCACTGTTCATACCCTGATCCGTTAGTGCTTCTTAATGAGTTCGGGCCCCACATGCTGGTGGGAGGGGTGTCGGGGAAGGGTCCATGAGTCCCTCCAGGCCGCAGGGAACCGGGAGGAGGGCGCGGCCCTGCGAGCCCAGGGCTTGTTACCTCGAAGGAGGGCAGCACCCCCGTCCTCACGGGGCCCGGCACCCGCCTGGCCAGAGGGGACGCGGGCAGACACGTGTGCACTCTATCCCGAGGACAGCGCGTCCCAGGGCGTGGGGCTGTCCACTGCCCACTCCAGCACGGCTGGCCGCCCGTGTTTTCCCGGTGACTCGTGGGGTGGCGGTCATGAGGGCAGCGGGCGCTGGCGTGAGGTGACATGAGGCAGCAAGTGCGATGTTCCAGTATCACCCGCGTTGCACGTGCATGTGTGACGAGCTCCCCGTGTGTGCTGTCTGTGGCGTTTCAGGCTCACAGGGGATCCACGGAAAGGCGTACGGGGGTCAGCCAACGCTCCCATCACCAGCCCCCGAGCTCCAGGGGCCACTGCCGGTGTCCACATCCCGTACCAGGCTCACAGGACGGGCCTTCGGGACCCGCTGTCCCTTCCCGGTTCCCCAGCTCTCCCCTCGGGCGGGAAGGCGTGCAGCTCACCCCCTGCAGGGTGCCGCGGGTCCAGGCGCGCGACGCGCCACGGTGCCGTCTGTTCCACGCTTTCTGGAGATCACATGGTTCTCTGGTTTCCCGGGTCTGCATAGCGCCAAGGGGTCACATGAACGCGGGCGTCTGGCCTCCTAGACACGTGTTAGCAGATGGCAGGGGTTCCCTCCGTGGCTTTGGGCGTCCCGCCTGTGGGCTTGAGCTCACACACATGCACGTGAGCATGTCAGGGCCGAGGCAACGGCCGGGCTTGCGTGTGGTCCGATGGCCGGAGCCGGTTGGAATCACGAGCGGTGCAGGGAGCACCCACTCCGGTGTCCGATCGGTGAGGGTTCTGGGGCAGCGGCCGAGTCCCTCTGCGTGCAAACGTCCAACCTGCCCACGAGCCGCCTTTCCCTCCCCTCGCTGGATGCCCCAGACTCCCCTCATGGTCATTCTCTGTTTTAAAATCACATGAACACGTCGCACTGGTAAGTAAATGCTTGTGTCATCTTCCTGTGGCCAGAGAGGACGGTTGTGCCCCTTGCCAACAGGTGGGGCACGGAGAGGCCCCACGTCCTGCTCAGGGTCACACGGGACAGGGGCGGAGGCTGGCCTGTGGGAGGAGAAGCCCCCTGCTGGCCACAGAGCTCGGGGGACAGGGACAAGGGGCAGGGACACCGCTGAGCCCCCAGCCCCACTCTGCCAGGGACGCGGGGCCCAGCGGGGATCGTCCTCTGGGCTCCATCGAGAGGAGCTCTGCGTCCCTAGAAGCTCTCAGATGACTTCTCGACTCTTCCACTCCGAGGAACAAGGGCCGCCCGCGCCGAGCACGGTGCCCGCACCCCTCCCCGGCAGGCCTCACGAGCACGCGCTCTGCCCAGCCGACCGCAGGCTGCTGAGGGCAGGGCCCACCCGGCTCTCCCCACCCCCTACCCCTTCTCCCTCTGGAGCAGGGAGGGCAGGGGCGCCTGGGGGCTCAGGGCTGGTCTTGCTGTCCTGCAGCCAGTACCCGGTAGCCAGTGTCCGGCACCCAGTGCCAAGTACCCGGTACCCAGCGACTGGTACCCCCTGGTACCCAATGACCCAGTACTCAGTGGCCAAGAACTTGGTACCCAGCACTCAGTGCCAAGTACCCGGTACCCGGTACCCGGCACCAGTGCCAAGTGACCACCACTCAGTGACCAGCTCTGCACCTGTGGATCCCTGCCCAGGCCCAGCATAAGGCTCTGCACCTGCCGGCACCGCCCGCAGCTCCTCCTCTCGGCGCCCACCCACTTGCTCTCCAGGTGCTCAGACACCTGCTGTCTGGTCAGCGGCCTCCTTGGAGCCCGGCCTTACTCACGGCCTCCAGTCTAGCCGCCCTTCTGGATGCCTCTGCCCAGAGCCCCCAGCTGCCGCCGTGCTCCCCAGTGTCGTCCTCCGTTGCTCCAGCGGTGCGGGCTCTGAAGGCCCTGCTCCTTTCGGACCCTGCCCTCCCTCTGGGTCAGAGGATTCTGACAGGTCCCTCCCCCGTTTCTCCCCAAGCCCATCCCGGGGAGCATCAGACGGCCGTGCACCTGTCCTTGCCACCCGGGAGCCCACGGCCAGCGGGGCCCGTGGTGCCTCCCTGATGGGCCGAGCGGAGTGAGTGGGCCACAGAAGAAGGGGGAACAGGGACTTGCCCATGCTCGGGACGTCTAGACGGGAGCCTAGGACGTCCTCGTGCACACTCAGAAGGGAAATAAGCTTCAACCATCCCCTCACCTGCAGAAAGAAGAGAGGCAGGCGTACGCCCCCGAGGGCTGTCCCCAGATCCACCTGTTCCAAGGCCCAGAGGTGAAGCCAGACCACCCTGAGCAGGGGCACAGACTCCCTCTGGGCGAGACGGCTAATCCCTCCCACCCCACGTGTTCCAGGTCCCCGTGGCACCAGGCACCAGCCCTTCCCTGGTCCTGATTACTTGCCCGCTGTCAGCTGCCCACAGCAGCTCCCACCGGAGGGGCTGGGGGTCAGACGGGAGCCCTTCAAGGTCAATCCGGTCAGGATGCCCCCCACACCCCGGCCAGCAGAAGTGGCCAGAAGCTGGCGGGGGACCCTCTGGGTTCCTGCCCCATCCTCCTGTCCCCACCCCGGCGTGCCAGACCGCGGCTGTGCCTTTAAAGGCTGCTGTCTGGAAGCCTTCGATAATTCTTCCTTCCAAAGAGACCTCACCTCTAAATTGATTTTTCAAGAGCTCTGGCTTTTTTCCCCCCAAATTGAAAAGGGTTTAACACAATTGACAGATTACAAAAATAGGTCTATCAAAGTGATTTTTCTTCTCAAGGGAAAAGCCTCCCCACCCCAACGTGCCTGGTGGGGGGGAGCGTGTTGCTCCTCGTGCAAGACAGAACGGAACACCCCTAGTTTCCAAAGCTGTGAACTCCAGCGGCACTTGGGGAGACCGTGCTGTGAGGGCAGGTGGGGGGTGACCTCAGCCTCCGGCTGATAGACGCACTCCAGCCCCGGGGTGACACCACCTCCTGGGGGTTAGCTGGACCCCAAGCAGGGGGGAGAAGGGGACGGGGCGTCTCCTGGTCTCCAGGCTCCCCCACTAGCTCCCCGGGCAGGGGGGGTGGCAAATAGGGTACCTGGAGTCCGGTCCTTTTCTCAAGGTCACACCCCGGGCCCTGTGGGACCAGGGCTGGGCCCCTCGGAGACGAGCCTGATGGGAACAGCATATCCTCTCTCGGGGCTGCGGCAGGAGACTTCCCGAAGCCCGGGCCGGGGGCGCCAGCCCACAGCGGCTTCTTTTCCCGGATCACCAGAGCACATTCCAGATAGAAATCGCTCCCTGCACGCACCGCACGCCCGGGGCAAAGTTGACTTCATGATTAGATAAATTATACAGGACGCCATTTATCTGCCCATCTCTCTAATTAGCCTTCCCGCCCCCCGTATCTGCGGCAGAAGCGCGGGTCCCGCACCTTTAATAAACCGAGGGGAGGCTGGCGGCCCTAATCTCCAGAAGCCGGGATGATAACAGATTCCGCCTGTTTACTCGGGATTACCGGCGAGCTCTGCCCTTGAGCCCGGAGTGATTGTTTTCTGAGCCGACTTTGAATTGGAAACCTTGTTGTCTTTCAAAGAAACGGGCGCCTGCAGACGCAGCCAGGCTCAAACGCGGCATGGCCGACGCCAAGGACCCGGAGAAATCGGAGCCGCCTTAGTGAAAGAAAATAACGAGTTTCCAAACGTCGCCGCACCCCGAGAGCCAGCCGGAGGCAGCCGTTCTGCTAATCCCCCCGAGCCGGGCCCGTCCCGATAATGCATGCCTTAGCAATAATTAGATGCTTAGTGGGCTAATTATTTTGTGAATAAAATCAAACAAAATCAAGTAATTAAAGAGCAGACAGAGAATGTCTAAACTCCTGTCCTGAACCCTGGTCAAAGTTCCACCCGACAGGGGGGTTGATGAATAAAAATGGAGTCTCCGTGCGCTGCCGGGTCCGGCGGGGCCTCACAGGGCAGTGTCCTTGGGGAAGAGGTGGGTGACCAGCCCAGAGGCTCACTGAGGGAGGGCAGCCTGGGCAGGGGGGTGAGGCGAGGCTCTCCTGGGCCGTTGGCTCCCCGGATGCCCACTCATTCCTGGGTGGGTCTTGCCTCCACCCTGCAAACGGGTGTGGCCACCCGGGTCCTCTGGACGCCGAGATCTGTCCCATGACCCTCCACGTGCCACCGTCATGGTCTGGTGGAGCCAGACATGGACGCCAGGCTCTGTAATCTGCTGGGCCCTGCACGGAGGGCGGTGCCTCCTACCACCCACCCAGGCAGGGAGACTCCTGGGACCTCGAAGCACCTTCCAGATGCTGTGCTCTGACAGGCCATACCCGGGAAGCAAGTGCTTCCCCGTCTGGGAGTTCACTCTGCTTCTCACCCTTCTAACTGTGCTGCTCGGCTGACCATCCGTCTGATGACCATTTCCTGGGTGGGTCTGGAGGCCGAGGCAGGGGCCCGTGGAACTTTCTCTGCAAGCCGCCAGGCACCCAGTGGAGACCAGGGCTTGGCAAGCGTGTTTTCTACGGGGTAGACTGTGAAGGACAGTAATGACGAGCTTGATAAGGGTTAGGTAATTCAATAATGGGGCAGAATTCAGACAGTTTCGGCTTTAGGAACCCACTGGTCCTTGTCATGCCGGCCCCACTTTGCTGTCACCGTGCACAAGATGCCAGAGACAATAATCAAAGAAATGGACGTGGCTGTTTGCCAATAAAACTTTATTTACAACAACAGGTGCTGGGCCGGATGTGGCCTCTGGGCCATGGCTGGGGGCCCCTGATGGAGATGAAGCTGTTCAAATCCACCTTCTTTGGGGAGATGCCCTCTGTAACACGGGCACACCTGCTCCTGCCAGGACCGGGTCTGGTGGCCGGGAACGCTCCGTCCTGAGCCGGTGGTGGGCAACGACCCCCGCACGCGTGACACACGCTCCCGCTCCCACACGCGAGCAGCTCCGCGCCCCCCACGGCGGTGCGTGCGCCAGGAAGCTCCTACCTCAACAGCTGACACCGTCCTGCAGCACATTCTGTGCGCAGCGGACCTGCCGTATTCCGAAATAAGAGAACAAGCGATTTCACACCAAAACACCACACAAGAGTTCACGTCTGCGCCTGGGAGGCCGTGCGCCGAGGGCTGAGGACCAGTCCCCTTTCTGTCCTGCCGACAGTGGCTGTTTGCCCCTGGGCATTCATGTCTCTCCATTTAAATCTCATTTTTTACATCTTTTTTTTTTAAATTAATCCTCAAGATTCTTGCATTCAAGGAGATAATGTCTATGACAGGCTCAATCTGGGTCCCCCTAAAACAAGATCCCTTATGCGTGGGGCCGCAGTTCCCCACCACCAAGCCCATCTGAAAAGACCCGGTGTGGCGTTGGGCCCCCGGGGCAGACCCTCCACCCAGGAAGGCGACATTTTGAGGCATCTTCTCGCCAAAGGAATCTCGCCTTCAAGAACAGCATACGGGTAGAGCGGCCACGGCTGACTACAGAATTAGCTGCGTGCAGAAGGAGTTGGCACTTGGGATTTGGGGACAGGCGGGAAGTCTGGCCAGGCACCCTAAAATAGTATATTTGTGTTCGATCCTTGCCCAAAATACAGACGCTGCATTGGCACAGGTGCAGCTGCCTGTTTTCATACAGTCTAGCGAGTCTGGAAAATAAACACGCCACCCTGAGCTGCCTGGGGGGGTGCGGAGGAATCTGATTAAAGGCATTTCCATGGAGCAGAGCTGTTCAGACCAGAGTAAAACGGATTTGGAAGGGACGGCGTCCTGGACGCGGAGATGCGTGGGGCGGGGGCGAGCATTCGCCGACTTCAAATTGGTTTTAAATGTTGTCTGCTTTTTAATAAGATTCGGCTTTACGAAGTTATCCTCTGTGCCTGGGGAACGTCCCCTCCCCTGTCCCCCGCCAGACGTGGGGCTGGAAGGAGCGGCCGGCGCGCCCTGCTCAGTGTCGGGCAGGCAGAGGCCAAGCCGGGTCTGCATCTGAAGACGGAGAGACGCTCTGGCACGGGCGGGGTGCTGTGGACAGGCGGCCGGCCGCAGCCCCGGAGTCTGAGCTGGGGACTCCCTCTCGGCCCCTCCTCTCTCCCCCTTCCCCTTCCCCATACCCTGGAGCCCCTGCATGGGCCAGCCCTGCTCTGGAGCCTGAAAGACAACGCCCCCAGGAGCTGACATTCCAGAGGAAGGGCAGACCACAGGCCACAGACAAAGTGAAGCGGAAGGCCATCAGCATGCTAGGCAGTGGTCACAGGGAAGAGAGAAGCAAAGCAGGGGAGAGGCAGAGGGGCAGGGAGGGGTGTGGCTGAACTCTGGACAGGGTGTCCGAGGACTGAACTTTAAACAACCACAGGAAAAGACATTCAAGGAGGCCAGCCGTGCAAATGCCCTGCGGCATATTCTAGGAAGCCAGGGAGATGGCGGTGGCCCAGGAGGTGGGCCCTGAAGGCCTAAAGACTGTGGCTTTTCCTAAGCCTGCAGGCCTCTGGCCTTGAGGAACAGGCAGATGTCCCCTGGCTCCCAGTGCCTGGAATGCCCTTGGCTGCTGGGGGTGGGGCCCTGGGGCAAACGCAGAAGCCACCGTCCAGGCCATCCCGCTGTGAACTCTGGCAGGAACCCACGAGGCCGGCAGGAAGGTTCACCCTGGCCTTCCCTCCTTCTGACCCTGGACCCTCTCAGCCCTGCCCCATCGGACACCAGGCTCCTCTGGCCGAGCATGACCTCTGTTTTATGGCCCCTTAGGCCACAGCAGGACTGTGCTTCCTGGGCCGTGTTCCACAGTGAAGACCTCCTGCACCCTGCACACCCCCTCCTGCGGCTTTCCCTCCTGGCACACGAACGCCCCAGCCCCTGTGTGTGTACACACGCGTGTGCACACTTAATCACACGTGGGTGCATGTGTGTCTGCCATGAGCTGTGTTTCAAGTGTGCACGTGCACGCCCGTGTGTGCATACGTGCATGTGTGCACATGTGCACACTCACATGTGCCCGTCTGTGCAGTGCGTATGGCTGGCCGTGCAGTGGCTACGTGAGCGAGGGCTTCTCTGGGCCGCCGCGAGAGCAGCCCTTGGAGCTGCCCGGGGACAAGCTCGGGGACACATTAAAACCCCGGAAGGGTGGATGGCCTCCCAGGGATGTCGACCCCCAGGCCATGGCTGGTTTTCCGACCCCCTGCCGGCCCCCCCGCGGTCTGGGAGGCCCCGAGGAGACGCAGAAGGAGACACATCAGCCTGGGGAGGGGAGCGGACGAGTGCAGCCACCGTGTGGTGGCCCCGGGGCCCGCCGCCGGGTTCACGTGCTCCTCGTGCGGGAACTGAAGGGGGGACATCACGGCCTCCCCGTCTTGGACCTTCAGCCCAGGTCCCCATCTGGGGCAGAGGATAGTCGTGGACTCGGACCCTGGCACCTTGCCAGGACCCACGTCCACCTGGACCCCAGCACAGACCCAGCAGAAGTCCTGTCCGCAAGCCGATGGGGACGGGCACGCACGGCCACCCAACGGCCAGCCCCTGGGGAGCGTCTTGTCTTCATCTTTATGGAAAATGTCCAGTTTCCGTGGCGACAGGGGTGACAACAGCAGCCCAGTCCTGCCTGTCCTGGGCACAGTCAGGTGTAGCCCCTGTCCCTCCTGTTAGGGGTCTGCATTGGCTTCGCAGGAGGACGCTAGGCGACCTCCCCGACGACACCTACCCTCAATCACAAAGGGTCTGACATCCAAAAGCCTGCTGTCAAGGAAAAAGCATCCCACGGTCTGGAATGAGGTGCCCAGTCTCAGGGCTCCTAGGTCGGAAATCGGCAAATCACCCCAACTCCATCACCCGGCCCTGGGCCTCTTGGAGGAGGCACCAAGACCCTACTCCTGCCAGTTACACTGGTGTGTGCGCCCGGGGGAACAGGAGACGGATGTGAGCTCGCCCGGGTATGAGACGCTGTCTGTGCTCGTGGTGGGGGTCCCCCTATGCAGGCCTGCCGGGGACGCCCTGTGCACGGTGCTGGCTCACCGAATGCCGGGCCCCTCCTCCCATGGCCTGCAGACCCTGCTGGTCAGGAAGAACAATGGGCTTGCCGGCCGGGAAAAACGGCATTCAGCATCCGGGTGCATAATGTGATCGCAGGAATCCAGGACAGCAGCTGGGCAGCCAGGGCCTCGCGGCACGCACCTGGGAAGCTCCCAGACGGTAAAATCAGAGACTCTCCTGACATAATTTCCTGCAAACGAGATTGTGAAATATGCAGAGCATGTGCCGCTCACGTTAGAGACGGAGTCTGGGCGTCTCATGTCGTATTTCTGTCCTCGCTCTCCTACGGGTTGGACAGGCAGGGGTCTCCCGTCCGGGTCACTGCTCTCCGGGGCTGTCCTGGACAGGCCTCTTTCCAGCGCTGGAGGGCGTCACCGGGAGCCCCTCCTTAGGCTTGTCAAGAATGGGCGACACACACACTGCACAAAGCCGCGCTCCAGCCCCAGACCAGGCCCCAGACCACGCCGCTCCACGTGCGGCAGGGCCAGGGACGGCTTGCAGCCCCCAGGCCTTCCAGGGACCAGAGCCAGGCCCCCTCCTGGAATGCTGCTCATAGCAACGAAGATTCCGAGCGGGACACACGGCAAAACCTCTGAGAATGAGCCGGGTCAGACGCGCTCCCGTCGCTGGCTGGTGGCTCTCTGCCCTGCGAGCCCCCGGGGCCATGCACATCCTGTTCCTGCCGGAGGGGAAGCCAAGCAGCCAAGCAGACGCGGCTCCCCCAGCCACGCGGCTCCCATCCAGTGCGGGCGCGGCCCCAGGAAGAGGTGTCCCCGGCAACCTGTGATGGTGGCTCGTTGGAAAAAGGGTCTGTGCATATGGGGCCCAGCGAAGGGCCTCAAGGGGAGGTCACCCTGAGCCAGGTGAGCCCTGAGTCCCATGACGGCGTCCCTACAAGAAAGGAGGGTGAGACAGCACAGCCAGAGGACCCCGAGCACACAGGCAGGGACAGGACGGACGACGCCCTGACCCCGGAGCCCTGAGGCCACCAGAAGCTGCAGGGAGGGAGGCAGGACCCCCCCGCAGAGGTTTTTAGAGGGAGTGGCCCTGCGGAGACCGAGAGGGCTCCGGAGCAGCTGACCCCACGAGGAGTCCCTGAAGTCCTGTGGGGGCGGGACCTGGACGGGGCGGGGCCTGGCTCGCTGGGCGGGGCCGGGGCAGGGACGCTGTGGGGGCGGGGCTAGGTGCCTTGAGGTGGGGCCCGGAACCCCAGGCCTGATTTCTCTGTGTGGGCGGGACCTAGGTTCTCCGTGGGGGCGGGGCCTGGACCCGGGGGGCGGGGTCTGGCTTCACCGTGGGGGCGGGGCCCGGGCTCTCTGTGCGGGGGCGGGGAGGGGGGAGGTTAGCTGGCCGCACTGCCTTGCTCAGGGTCCCGGGTCATCTGCGGGGGCTCCAGAAAGCGGCCGGCGCAGCACCGTGGAGCAGCCGTAGCTCCATCTGTAAAGCCGGAGGCCGGACCACGACCTCGGCAGCTCCCGGATCACAGGCTGCGGTGCCCACGCGACCTTTCCTGGCCGGGGTCGGCCTGGCACCTGCTGACTTCGCTCTTCCAGAAGTGTGGAACCGGTCGTCATCCAGACACCGCCAGTCACCTGGGCCATCAAAGGGCAAAGAGGGACCTGCCCTGTGGCCCAGCCCACCAAGAAGGGAGTGTCAGAGGGACAACCGACCAGCGGTCTCCAGTGGCTTCTCCATTTCTAGTGGAAGAGAGACGTGGCTCCTGCCCCATTTGCTCTCACAGGTCTCTAGGATCCGGGGGGCATTTCTGTCCCTGCTCACGGCATCTCTAGAGGTTAGCATGCAGGGTCACCTCGTCCCTCCCATTCTCCTGTTTACGCATCACAGAAGCCCAGGGGCAGGGCTGTTTGGCCTGATGTGGGCCTGCGAGGTCACCTGAGCCCTGGAACCCCACTGATCTCCATTGAGCTTGCCCGCCACGGGGCTGACACTGATGAGTTCTTCTCCAGGGTGCACTGGAACTGTGTCCCTCAGCCCGAGGCTGGTGATGCTCAGGGTCCTAGAAACAAGGCAGAAGTACAGCAAGTTTTACAGAAATGCTGTTCCCTCCCCAGTACCAACCTGGTTTTGACCAGCCACCAGCCGTCTGGAGGCAGAGCTCTGCTGGGCCGGGGCTTGGGTTCCCATTCAGCTAGGCAAGGGCCGAGGGGGGGCGGGGTGGTCCAGGCCGACAGTGCAGCTGGGGAGCTCCTCTGTCCAACCCCAGGGCGGACTGTGCGTGGGCACAGGGGTCCATCAGGCATGTCTGCGTCATGGCCCCTACAGGGATGAGGCCAGTCCCTCCTCAGGCAGCTCAGAGGGCCTGACCCTGCCAGCGAGAACTTCAGATCCAACAGGCGAGTCAGCATTGGGTCCACACACCAGCATCCGAGCCTCCTTAAGACAGAAGGAAAGCACAGCAGGCCGCCTCCCTCCCAATCTCTCCCTCGCACACAGACGTCCACACACACGCACTGTGGTTTCTCGGGTGCAGACACGGGTCTGATTAAACCGCTCCAATCAGGACACACGCGGCTCTTCTCCCCACACCTGTGTTTTCCGGTCTGGTATGTCCAGGAGCAGATCTGTTCCATCGTCAGCGCTGCTGGGATGTCCTGGGCTAGGAGAAGAGCTGCAACGTGGCCAGGGACGCTCATTTCTTCTCCCCTTCTTTCCCGGAGAGTTCCAGATTCCATTACGCCCATTAAGCTCATCATTCCCCAGAGCATTCCACAGGCCAGAGAGTTCCTTCCGACCTGATTTCCATTTTCTAACAAAGAGAAGTGACATTTCTGAGTTTTGCCAGCAGGTAAAATGCCTGGTGAGGCCGCGCACAGAGGATTCTGGGCAGAGCCGCGGGAGGACTGAGCCTCACATCCCGGCCCCTTGTCTGCTAAGGGCACCTGTGCCGACGCTCACCCCGCCGTCCACGCACTGCTGCTGTGCCAGCACACGCAGGCCCGCGCACGACGCAGCCTCACGCGCTGCAGACCCTTCCCAGCCTTCCTCGAACCTCAGTCGCCCCGGATGAGCTAGACCAGAGCAAGTGCAGATGGCTTTCCATCAGTAGGGCGGACGGCTGCCGTCTTCCAGGACCCGCCGCGTGCCTGCGCTGGGCTGCCCGGGTCAAAGGATTCCATCCTGACTCTGCCCAGGGGGCAGTGCTGCCCCTTGCCATTTCCGCGCTAGAATGTTGGGGCTGTGGTCTGGTCCCGGCCAAGGAGGGGCAGAGCCAGCAGCACCCCCAGCTGTCTGGACGACAGAGCCCACCTCCCTCCACCACCCCCACTGCCCTCCACACCAGACCCAAGGTGCAGAGATCCGGACCAAGAATGCTCAGATGGGGAGACGGAAGCCCAAGTGCCCACCTCAATGTGCCTGTCGGGACCTTTGGTGAAACTTTAGTGAATTGTTCGGATTTAAAGGCAATAATACATCACTCACGTCTGTGCACACGCGTACAAATTTGCCCAGCGGTGCCAAGAGCTTTCTTGCCGAGGAGCTGGGAGCTTACCTTGCTGGGTGCTCTGCCAGCCAGGGGAGGCCTGGATGGCAAAGTGGGGGCCAAGGTCCTCCCACCGGCCACCTCACCCACCCGCCGGCAGCCTGGACACCTGGCGGATGGCCCTCGTCCCCCGTAGTCTGCTCCTCATGGTACTGGAACCCAGCTCTTGCCGGCGTCACCAGTGGGAAGCATGTGGCCAGCAACGTGGTCTGCCTCTGCCACTCTCTGTGGTTGGTGAGTTGATGCAGGAGAAGGAAGCCACCGGCATCCGGGCAGTGGGCAGGCCAGCTGTCACGGTGGTCTGAGCAGTGACATGTGCCATCAGCAGGACAGATTGGCTGTTCAAGGAGACTTTCTCACCTGCACAGATGCAGTCCCCACCCCCCACTTCCAGTGGGCGCACGTTGTGGTCTGCTGGCTCTCTGTGCGCGGGAACGCGCCCCGCTCTGCCCGTCTGACTCAGCTTCTCCCACATGGTCACCTCCCATCCAGGGCGGCCGTCCTTGTCCACACCCCACCGGAGCCTCAGCAGGACCCCTCATTGCTTGTCTGCAGGGTTTCTGGGAGCGCCAAGCAGAAGGAGACTGTCCTACCCGAGGCTGACCCCAAGCACCAGCCACCGGGCCCTGTGCTGGGCTGTGACCAGTGAGAGTCAGGACATGGATGCTTGGGGATGACGGGCCCGCCAGCAAATGAGCCCGCGGTGGGAGACAGCCCCGCTTTGACCCCGGGCTGGAGTGAGTGTCTCACACTCGTGTGGAAACTCCTACCCCCGCCCGTGGCAAGGGGGTCACGCACACCTGCCTCTTGGTAGACATTTGTTGAACGAAAATGTGGAAGGTTTTCCAGCAGGTGATGGTTAATGGGCTGTTAATGGCGCCCTAAATAAGACCCAGCAGTCGGCTGTACATTTCCTCCCGCTGTGTGTGAGACGGCCGGGCACCTGGCAGCAGAGAGGGGAGAAGGGACATGTCGGGGGCCGTGTCGGAATGGGCTCCGTGGCCGTGTTTCGGCGAAGCCCTTACCGGAGCGGAGGCTGGGAGCAGGGAAGAGTTCACTAAGGGCGAGTCAACCTCGGGACGCGGCGGCTCCGCTTCCTTCAGATGAGAATCGGGTCACGTAAATGCACGCACTTCCTCTTTCAGAAATAAGACTCGAAATAATAGAAGGTCAAATTCCAACACAAAACTTTGTCTGTTATTTTTAACTTGCGGTGGACACATTTTATGCCACCAAGGAAAGGGATGTCCGATTCCCGACTCTGTGCCTCTCGCAGAGACCATTACGCGTTGACGTGACTCGGAAAGAAGGGCTCAGGACGGGGCACAGGCGCGGCCCGCGTTACAGCACGATCGGGTCCTGCTCGTCACCCAGCCAGACGCACGGGGAACACGGAGCGAAGACGCGTCCCCCCCTGCTCTGAAGATGAGGGCCGGAGGCACCGAGACGTGAAGGAACTCACCCAGCGTGCTGCGGCCCGGGGGAGCTGCGACCCCGGGACTCAGAGCAGTCGCGTGACGCCCGAGGCCGTGGTTTAAGCTTCTCCACTAAGAGACAGAAGTGTCCTAGCCGCATCCGGGCCCCGTGTGGCTCCTGTTGATTCAATGACCACCCACTGCAAGGGGGACCCACTCAACGGATCAACACGACTTTCGTAGAAGAAGGTATGAAACAGTCCACAGGAGTGCGCTCGGGAAAAAGGAAAAGTGCAACATTTTTGGGTAGAAAATCTTAACGACCCATTTATGTCTGTTTTTCTTCTTGAGTCCCCGTAACGTTCCATCTGGTTTTAGTTTTGGTTTCTGGAGTTGGCACGTTGACGGCAGATTTTATCAGGAGCAGGAAGGGAGCCAAGGAAACCCTCAGATAGGAGTGCGGGGGTGGGGGGGGCAACTCGTCCAGCAGCAAAGCTTCGCAGGAGTCCTGTGTAATTAGGGGTCGGCGCGGGGACAGGCAGCCTGGTGAAGGAGAGTGAAGATCCAGGAGTGGACACGATTGCATATGAGATTCAGTTTGAAACAGAGACTACATCTGGAGCGGGACCAGAAGTACGCACTGTCATCGGTCGTGCCGAGCAGCTGCAGACACCCCGTCGGGCACATTCCTCCCCCGTAGGTGAGCATCCCTTCCAAACTCCTGAGAAATTAAAACAAAACAAAACAAAAAACCCAAAGAGTATGGGAAGAAATGTCACAAGTTCAGCTGTAACCCAGAGGATTACCTTGACGCATAAAAAATAAGAAAAAAGGACACTTTGGTCGTGCGGAGATGCCACGAGCAAAGTCAAGTGTTGCGTAACAGCCAGTAGAGCGTGCACGCTCGCCGCAGACACGGGGTGACTGCATTTAACCCAGAGATGACTCTCTTAGATGACGGGGAGAAAAAGACCAGATCCAGTGAGAAAGACGAGCTGGAGCCACCGACACGGGAGAATGAATGCAAATTGTCACCCATCCCCGGGAATGAGGCTGCGCAGTCTTGCTCCCGAGAAGAGAATGGAGATTAAAACTGCCCCTGTCTGGGCAGCGTGCCAGGGAAGAGGGGGTCGGCCCGCTGCGCCCCGCGTGCCCCGTGGAATGCAGCTGAGTCCCGGACGGGAGGCCCGGAGCGGCCACTGCGGTGCTGAGAAGCAGACGCAGCCGACGGTCCAGTGAGCATGACCAGGACTCAGAGTTCCACCGCGGCCCCGTGAGCGTGTGCAGTCTGCCTGCGGGGTCACCTGGCCTGCACGCAGAGGGGCGTGAGACCCGCACGTGGAGCACCAAGAGGAGGGTCGCCAGGGCAGCTGCTGTTTTCTGGTCCGAGGAGTGGGGAGTGGGACGGGCATGGGGGCGGGCGGGGTCCGACCGAGGAGTGGGGAGTGGGACGGGCACGGGGGGCGGGCGGGGTCCGACCGAGGAGTGGGGGAGTGGGACGGGCACGGGGGGGCGGGCGGGGTCCGACCGAGGAGTGGGGAGTGGGACGGGCACGGGGGGGCGGGGCGGGGTCCGACCGAGGAGTGGGGAGTGGGACGGGGCACGGGGGTCGGGCGGGGTCCGACCGAGGAGTGGGGGAGTGGGACGGGCACGGGAGGTCGGGCGGGGTCCGACCGAGGAGTGGGGAGTGGGACGGGCACGGGGGGGGCGGGCGGGGTCCCGATCTGGTCTTCCTCCGTCCTCCCCGGTCAGCCCAGGGGCAGCGACAGAAGCAACACGGACAGCACGGTGGCCGCCGACTGCCCGCCTCAGCCCCGGGTGTGCGGTGACCCCGTTCTATCCCCTTGGCACCTGGGCCCAGAGGAAGATGCTGGAACCTGAGGCCTGAACATTGTCTGGATTTCCTGATAAAATGACACTGAGGAGGTCAACATTCAGCTTGGATTCCGGAAGACCCAGAGTCTCTTGGGAGGACGCTGGGAAAGCCCGGGACACAGTGCAGAACTGCTCAGCGTACGAGGGAGCGGGGACCACAGTGCAGCCAGCGGGAGACAAGGAGCAGGAGCACAGGCACGCCAGAATCAGCAGACCGGCTGCTCCCGTCGCGCCGCAGGGAGCGGGCGGACTCCCGGGCACAGGGACAAGGCTCCGCAAACAAACGGAGGGTGTGGGCACACACCGGATACACGCTCACAGCCAAGACCTTCATCAGCCAAAGCAGAACATTCACCACAGGGACTCCTCCCCAAATGGAGGTGGTTGTAGAAACAGAAGAGGAACGGAAATTATTTGGAACAGCAGAAAAGGAAAACAAATATTGGGAATATATAAGCAGAACTCCAAGATTTGTGGGATAATAGGACAGGACCTCCTCCCTCAAACAGTGTGGGATTCGGGCCCCAACAGAGAAGAGCCAGGATGGACACGGGGATGGCGCCTGGGACGGGGCATGGCGGGCATCCTGCCCAGGGGCCATCCCCCGGGCTCGGCATATGTCCCAACGCTCCAAACCGTACTGTTGAAATCTGGCTCATAGCGGAGAGATAGACAAATGGGACAAGAGCTCGCTGCCGAGAGGCTGATGAGCTGCTCAGGGTAGATCCGAAAGAAGGAGTCAGTGACCATAGTCAATACAATGAATACGTCATGGTAGATTTATTTTTAAGGATTTATTTATTTATTTGACAGACAGCGATCACAAGTAGGCAGAGAGGCAGGCAGAGGAGAGAGGAGGAAGCAGGCTCCCCACTGAGCAGAGAGCCCGATGCGGGGCTCGATCCCAGGACCCTGAGATCATGACCTGAGCCGAAGGCAGAGGTTTTAACCCACAGGTGCCCCCATCATGATAGATTTAAAAGCTAAATGAAAAATTCATGTACTTTAGAAAATGTAAATGAGAAAACTTGTTGAAGGAGAGTGAAAATAACTGTGAGGAAACATCGTCAAAAAGAAACTCAGACCATCAGTGCTCGGCCTTTCGTGGGCCTCAGCCCGAGGGGCACCTGGGCTCCGCCTGACCCACGTCAAGCAGACAAAACCTCCAGAACTTCCAAAAGGGATGGAGAGCTGTTCTGACAAGAGACTAGAAGACATTGTATGTCCCTAGCCTAAAAGGCTTTATATCAGCAGCACGAGGCCGTGCCAACTGTAGGACGTTTAGTCGCGTGTGGTTACGGATGATGGAGAGATAAAACCTGTGTAGTATCTTGGAAAACACCAAACGCGGTCCGTAGATTACCCATTTTTGGGTTTTTTTTTCCCCTAAGTTTTAACAGATTAATACTGTGAAGAAGATTTATTTTATGATAAATAACATTTGAATTTATTTATACAAATTTATTTATATTTTTTTAATTTATGAGTCCTGGACAGGAGGCTTGGAGGCGGCCTCTGATGTAATTTATTACATGGATCTATGACAAAACCACAGCCAGTACTGTCATCAATACTGAAACACAGTAGATTTCCATGATATAAAAGAAAAGCACATTCGATCACTATCTCCTTATGCTACTGCTGTTTTTCTAATTCAAAGGATTTTATTACCGCCATCGGCACCATCGTTCAGGCTGTTTATGATGTTATCCCCCAAATCTAAGCTCCCAGGGACTTCGCTCCACTCTCTGCCCAGGACTGAGAAGATGGACCTGTGCAGCGCACACGCTCCTTCAGAAAGTGTGGAACGAGTGGACACGCAGGACGACTGGCCGTCAGAGCCGCCCGCACACTTGGAGAGGGTGGCCTTCAATGCAGAAGTACAAACAAAGGAGCTAGCGGCATGAAAAAGGAAAAAGCTTTTAAAATGTATGATTTACAGATGGAATGAGAGAATCTGGAAAAGCCAAGAGGATAAAATGGAAACTTGTAGAATTATTTCAAGGAGGCAGAAGGTGGCCAGGGTACCAGATCAAAATACGTGAACCCAACAGCTTAATTTTACACCTAGGGAGACCCGAGGAGAAATGGATCTACCATATTCCTGTCATCAGAAGAAAACTCAGACTACCCAGAAGAATTCACAGCACATCTATGTGCACATACGCACACACATATATAGAAGATAGGAAATGCAATGGATGCATCTCAGAGAGTTGTGGACATTGCTGAAGAGATAAAAGAAGACTCGTCTAAACGGAGAGATGAGCAGTGCTTCCGTGGGGAAGACAATACTGTAAAGAATGTGGGGTAGCGAGGCAGCAAGGCTGACCATGCAAACAGAGGTGAGGAACAGGACAGGGAGCTTTTGAGCTGACGACAGGGGAAAGTTATGAAATAATGAATTCAAAAGACGAAGCGTTCACTCGGGGGCAGACGTAGGAAGATCAACAGGCAAAAGCATAATAAAAACCCAAGCGCATATGAGAATGCGGCATGTGCTGAAGAGGACATCAAAATCACCATTTTCATAAAGTGTTTTGAGGCCAGGACAGCCCATCAGGGGAAAATAAAGACTGAGACTTTCTTACACAATAAATAACCAAAAGCTTCATTTCTGAGTGACGCACAGAAGAACTCAGATTCGAGAGAAAAGACATACTTGTCTGCATGGAAATGAAACTAACGGACAGCGGTGGTATCCTCAGCAACGTGAGTAGAAATAACAGAGGAACTATTTGAAATCCGTGCGAGATTGAAAATTAGTATTAACCGTGTGTCAGAACCATAAAGGAAAAGCCAACAGTGGCGACATGGGCGAGAGTGTGAACAAGAAACTCAGGGAGGAAGAGGACAGCGGCTGCCTGTCAGCCAGACACGCGCCCTGGGCCCGGAGACGAGGCCTCGGAGCCCTCGGAAAGGGGCAGCGGGAAAGCGCGTCAACTGCTGCCCGCTTTGGGCGAGGTCCCAGGACTGTGCCTTTGGTGAGAAGGCTCACAGCGCATGCCTTCCGGGAGGCAACCTCACCGTGTCTCTCTCAGTTTAAGATTCACTTCCCTCTGCTCTGGGCATCACAGCTGGTGGAGGGAGAAAGACTCAGGCTTACGTCACAGACGCATACCCCCAATTTTGCTAAACAGCATGTTTGTTAGGAAAACCGCGAGAACCCCTCGGTGCCCGCCAGCAGGGGAGCCGCTCCACACGGAGTGCATCTAGCCTGCAGACCCGCACAGCCGGCCGCGGAAAGGGCAGATCTGTGTGCACGTGGGAAGATTCCAAAACACGACCTAGACACGCAGAAGCAGGTGGATGTCACTTATTTCCAAAAGGTCAGCCCACCTGTGCATGCACGTCCCCGTGTTTCGCCCACCTGTGGGGGCTGGGAGGTCACCTGTCGGCGTCCCCGTGCCCCTCCATCCCGGCAGAGGAGGCTTCAGCTTCCGCTTGGCAGGTGCGGGTGCTGAGGCCGCAGTCACTGTGCGGAGGCAGAGCGGCTGGGTCTGAAGACGCGGGAGAGCGGCCCCTGGGAGGGGTGCAGGCATCTGAGGCAAAGGGCGGACAGAAGGGGGAGGGGAGGAGGAGAGAGGGACACGGCACCCAAGGCCCTGTAGTGGGCAGGGCCGACCTTCACCCAGAGGCGCCTCTTCCCTGGGCCCCACTGGAGGTCCACACCGTGCCCGAGGGCTGCTGCCCGCGCAGCGCAGGAGCTTGGCTGGGATCCCCCGAGACGCCTCCCTGGACCCGCAGAGGGAGCACTGCTCACCGCCACCTCCCGGATGCCGCGGGTGTCCACCGAGGGCGGCGTGCTCGCCTGAACCGTCCCTCCTCCAGGAGAGCAGCTCCCAGCTCAGGCCCCTGAGCAGTGCGGTCGGCAGCGTGTGGGCCCCTCAGCGTGGGCTTCCCGACGCTCGCGACGCCTGTTCTCTGTCCTGCCCGTGTCCTTGCTGGGTGTGACGTCTGAGTCTGACTGCTCGGGTCTCGCCTTCCCGTCCCGACACGAGAACGCGGAGCGCTAATGTCCGTGACCCCGCTTCGGCGGCTGGGGCCTAAGTGGTGGGTCAGTGCCTCAGAGGTCACTAGGGACCGGACAACATGGGCATACCCTGGGGGGCTCCGGCGCTACCTGGAAGGCCTCTCCGGAGCCGCCAGCCCAGGCCCTGCTGTCCGGGGGCCGGGCTCACGCAACGGAGGCGGCTGCACCCCTCCCTGTGGCCCTGGCCAGCCCGCAGACCACGCCGGAGCCGTCGTGGCCGAGGGAGTGATTGGCCGTGGTATTGGCGATGGGTATTGACAAAGGCCTTCAAAGTCACAGGTTGACTTGCCAGATCAATAACGGTGCAGGGAAATAATTAAAACTGTCAGATTTAGAAAGTATTAGAGGTACTTAGAGCTTTCTGCCAACTATGGAAAACAGGGATTAATGGCGTTATCTCCCGCACTTCTAAGTTACAGAGCAAGTTATTAAAGTCTTTCTTTGACACTCATTTGCAGTGAAGGGTCAACATCAAAGGTTTCAGAGCAAACTCTCGGAGTCCATTAACCCGGAGCCCAGCTGTTTCCGCACAGAAGTCAGACGGGGCCCGGGAGATCACAGGCGCCTTCCAGCGAGAGGCTGTAAAGTTAAAAGGCACTTAGAGCGCTCCTGCCTCGCCATCCCTGGGGGTCTGATATGGTCTGGGGCCGCGAAGGAGGAGCCCCATTTGGGGAACTCATGCTGTCCCAGAGGTGGGGCAGGGGCCAGGGGGACGACAGGGCTCTGGGACCCCTGCACGGCTTGCGGGACCCTCCATGCTCCCATCTGCTCCTCCTGGGAGCATCCTTCTGCAGGACCCACCCGTGGGTCCCCTCTCCTGTCCACCCTGCCTCAACGTTTCTATCCACCTGGCGTTTCCAGTGGAAGCAGGTCCCCGAGACCCAGAGGGTGGGGAGTTCCAGGGCCAGAGGGCAGAGGGGACACGACCGACAGACACCCTACTTTTGGGGTGAGCCACACACCTGCTGAAGCTCGCAATCCAAGTACAGTGCTCCTTATTGCCCAGGGACTGAGAGCGTCCTGGTGGCAGAGGGCATGGCCCATGTGGTCAGCCTCTAGACGGGCAGTCCCTGGCCAGCAGCAATGGAGGATGGGTTTGGGGCCACAGAAACAGCTGAGTCACCCTTTGGCATCAGGGAGCTTGCTGGTGTGTGGCACCTCCCTGCAGGGGAGCAGATGACAGGTGACAGGTGTGGTTGGGAGGAGAGGGGGCCCCAGGGCCCAGAGTGGGGTCCAGCTCTGAGATGTAGGACCGCACACTCAGACCCTAAGGGGCGGAGGGAGAGGGGCATGTGCAGGGGACATGTGGCGGTCGGAGCTCAGGCCGTCCAGTCGAACTGGGGGACACCTCGCACTCTGGTGCAGCAGCTCTTGGAGACCGCGCATCCACTAAGGGCCCCAGGAGAGGGCGGGGGGCCAGGCTGGGCCCCGGTATTGGGGCTGGGACTCTGCCCCGGGGAGCTCACCGACATGAGCGGGCGGCTGCGGTCCAGGGGCGGCCAAGCTGGGTGCCGGGGGTGGAAAAGGAGCTCACCTGGGCCCAGCACACCCTCCCCCGGCCTTCTGCGTCTGCTCAGGGTGAGCGCCACAGTCCCCGGCGCGTGCCCGCCCCGCCTCCCCCACGGCCGTGTCTCTACGTCCGCGGCCCGCTGCCCTGCTTCTGCCCCCGGCTGCCATTCCGGGTTAGCTCGTGGTCAGCGTCCTGGCTTGCCGACGGGGAGCATCCCATGAAGGACGCCCTGTCCCAGCAAGCCTTGTCCTCCAAGACCTGTCCCTTGGGCCTCCGCGGTTCCTCCCTTTCCGCGGTTGGGAGTGTCCGAGGCAGACGGCAGACGTACAGGGGAACGATGGGAGAACGGCCCCGATGGACACAAACGCAGGAGGCACGAACACACGCACGGGGGCTGGTCAGGCACTGGTCGGGCGGGAGGACTAAGTCACGGGGTAGTGGACGCTGCGTAGGGACTGTGGCCGAGGACACCGTGACTGCATCGTTCGAGGGCACGCGGCGCCCACACCGGGTCCAGCGCAGCAGACCGTCGCGAGTCCGGCTCACGCAGGTCCACCTGGAGCCAACCTAACCCTGCGAGTCCCCTGTGCCTGGATTAAAGCCATTTACCGAGGCAGCACACGCGGACGCATTTGGATGGCGGTGTGTTTCCAAATTTCGTCGCTCGCACGGCCAGCCGGCCTCCGGCAGCCACAGAGCCGCGCTCTGGTCTCCAGCAGTGGCCTGTGCGCTTCCAGATGCACGACCACGAGTGCTGCGCGGCGCTTGTCTCTGCGTCCGACTGGTTTCCCTTCGCACAACGTCCTCCAGGTCCCTCGAGTCCTCACGCATGGTGGGACCCCGGCTGCTCCGGAACCCAGCGACGCCCCCGGTGAGGGCGGCCCCTCTACCCACCTGCCGTCCCCAGTGGATACCTGGGCTGCCTCCCGATCTCGGCTCCGGGAAGCGGGGCTGCGGGGGACATGGGGCTGCCGATGGCTCCTTGACTTCGTGCTTTTGTTTCCTTCAGAGAAACGCCCACAAGTGGAGCCGGGGTCACAGGGTCCGCGTCTTCCTTTCTGTGTCCTCCGTGGGGCTTTCCGCAGCGGCGGCCCCAGGGCCGAGCCCACCCCCACGCGTGCCCCTGCCCCCGCGCTGGCCCTCTGGCACCCCCCATCCCAGGGCAAGCCTAGGAGCCCCGCCCCCAGCCATCTGGGACCCCTTATGGGGCGGAGACCCCAGCGGGGTGGGAAGCGGCTGGCTGTGCGCAGACCATGGAGCCCTGTGTCCCTCCTGGTGCTGCATCAGGGGCAGCCGTCTCCGGCCAGGGCTGGGGGCCTTCCTGGGCTCGGGCCGAGCAGTGAATCTGGGACCCGTGGTCGGGAAGACCAGCCAAGTCGCCTGCAGCCTTGCTCTCCCGCCCCGAACACCGTCCTCCAGATGCCGTCCGGCAATCTCTGTGCTGCCCGGCCCCCTCCGCCCAGCCCGCAGCGACCTGTCCCCGGCCTCGTCCGGTCTTCCCTGCCCCAGGCCGCCACATCCGTGGTCCTGCCAGAGCCTGAGCCGCAGCTTTCGCTCCACCGACGTCTGCAGAGAGCTGGTAGGCACGCTGGGACGGTGCAGGGTCACAGCCTGCGGCCCCTCGGGGAGGGCGGGGATAGTTAATGCAGGAGGAAGGCAGCCGCCTCGCCATGGGGACCCCGACTGCCCCCACACCCCCCGCTCCTGTCCTTCACTTGAGAAGGGCCCCGGCAGAGGCCGTGGGGCTGCCGGCTCAGAGCAGCGGTGGGGGAAGGTCAGGAACCAAGAAGGGGGAGGGGCCGTGGGCCTGGCCAGCACCTTCTGGGTCCTCCTTGCCCACCCCGGGCATCCTGCTAGGCCCACAGCCTGCCCCGTCCCTGTTCGTGGGGGCTGAGGCGACCCAGGTCTTCTCCGTGGGGTATCTGCTTGGACTACGGCCGGGACCTGGGCAGGCGGACGTTGGAACCTCTCTCCTGTCCCAGGAGCCTGGCCTGACTTCTGCGGACCTCGGGCCTGTCACCGACACGGTGGGCATACAGCACAATGCAGAGGGCTGTGGGAGGCGTGGTGGTGGCAGGGACAGAGAGGCGGCCCGGGAGGAAGGTCCCGCTCCCCGGTTCCCAAGGCCCTGAGCTGGGCGCGGGCCCACGCGGGGCCACAGACCTGTGCCCTCCTCACCCCACAGAGCGTGTTTGGCCTCCAGACCGGGACACCTGCTGCTTCCGTGCGACGCTGGGCCAGCTCGGGTCTCGCGGGCTGCACCCTCAACCCCTTGTCCCTGACCCCAGCCCTCTGTGGGCTCACAGGCAGAGTGGGAGCAGGGCCAGCGAGGGGAACTTGGCCTGGGGGACGCCCAGGTCCCGGAACAATGTGGCCTGGAGACACCTCAAGGACAGTCGTACGCTTCATCACGCACGTAAACAGGCCACACGGCCCCCACCACACGCCCCGTCTCGGTGGATACAGTCCCGCAGTGCGCCCAGCCTGTCTGGACCGGCTTAGCAGTGTCTGTGCCGCCCCGTCCCGCACGTATGGGGGTGGGGCGCGTGCAGCCGCCGACAACTCGGGGCCTGCGACACCTGGCGTCCTGGTCTCTCCTGCCCGGAGGCCCGGTCACCCTTGTGCGCAGGGACACTTCTTTCTCAGGGACAGATTTTCCAGATGGGAAGCCAGGCCCACGGTTTTCTGTGTGTTTGCTGGAAACGTGCATTTCGACGGCCCTCCGGAGGGGCGGCTGTGACTCCCACCGCTGCAGTCACGCGCGCTCCCCCCCTCACAGCCCCTCCAGACCGTGTCACCTTTGTGATTTTTGTCTGAGAGGCGAAAATTGGTATTTCCTTATTAAAACAATTTGCATTTTCTGGCTACTTGTGACATGGTGTAACTTTTCATAGTGTGTTTGGGCATTTGGGGATTTTCTAGTAAGTGCCTATCCATATATTAGGCTAATTTTCTCCTGTCATTTTAAAAACCCATTTTAGAAGCTCTCGGCCGATTGCAGCTGTGAGCCCCGTAGCCGCTCGGTGCTTTGCAAAATGTCTCCCGAGTGTTTGTCTCGGGGCTGCGGTCTCTTCCGCTGCACGTTTGTTTCACCGTAGTGACATATGTTTCTCATAATTTTTGTCTTTAATAGCTTCTTAGTTGCCAATATATTCATTAAAAACATTTGTCTGAAGCATAGGTTATATAGATGTTCCCTTTCTTCTAAGATTTTATTGTTTTATTGTTAATATTTTATTATCTGACGCATCTGGTCTTGATTCCGGCGTGAGCGGAGCCGGAGCCCAGCCCGTCCGAATCCGCCTTCCTCTGGCACCTTCCCTCTGACCTGCCCCCTTTCCCGGGGGGTTCCATCCCCCCCTCCGAGGGTGGTTCCTGACGTGTGTGGGGACAAGACGGCAGGGCCCCGTCGGGAGAATGCAGGGCAGCTCGGAGGCCGGACAGCCGGGCAGTGGGGGCAGGGGGCTCGCCCGTGGGGGTCCCGCCCTGCAGTCCAGACTCTGGGCAGGCAGGTCATGCCCGGGCGCCTGCACCCACAAGTCAGAAGACACCAGCCAGGGACATCCCGAGGTGGCCCCAGCCGCCAGCTTGTCCTGGAGCGACACGAGGGCAGGGGCACAGCTCTGGGAGTTCTGTTCCCTCGTGGGCTCTCGTTGTGGGGGGTGTAGACGTCGCCGGCGGGAGGCTTCTGACACTGGGAGCCCGGGGACTAGCTGTGGGCACCAGGTCTGCGGGAACAGTCTGGGGTGGCAGGTGTGCACCGTGGCGGGGAGGAGGGCCTCAGAGGCGAGGTCTACCCGCAGGTCGGGGCGGGGGCAGCGCGTCCCCGTGGCTCCCGGCTCCGGCCCGTGGCGCGGTGGCTGTTGGCCGGGATTGATCACGAAGCCAGCATCTGCCTCCGGAAAGATGAACACGGCATCGCGGACGGGCGCGGCTTCCCTTCTCGGGAGTCGAGAACGGGGAAGGAGCAATTAAGCGCGACCTGAGGCAACCCAAAATATTATCCGTCAGAAGACTCACAGCCAGTCCTCCTGGCACATTCATCAAAATGTCACTTATTCCAAATACGGTTTTATCTTATTAATGCTAATTTCTTCCACGGCAAGACCGGCGATTGCGCCGTTCAGGCTTATCAGGAAACGGAAGGATCGCTCTGCATCGTAATTCAGGGCCGTCTTGTTTACCGTCAGCTTCCCAGAGCCCGCGGCCCGTCTCCTCCCTTCTCGGCCTCGGGGCGGCTCACCAGGCCGGGGCTGGGACGACAGTCCCCAGGAAGAGGCGGTCGCCTCCGCTCAGGATTTTGCTGCCCCATCCGTGCCCGGTGCGTGACGTAGAAGCCCCAAGGATGCGTTCGGGCAAGCGTGCCGCTGCTCTGCCGGCGCCCAAGACGCGGCGGGCGTGGCGGGCGTCCCTCCACACGCCCGTGGAACGCCTGGGGGCACCGCGCTGTGGGGACAAAGATGACCCCTGCTGACCCCGGGCCTACTCTGCCATCTCCCCCCTCACCCCACCCCTGCGGGCATCCAGGCCCGGGAGGTGCCCTGACCCCTGAGGAGAGGCGGGTGCACGGGGGATGGGCGGGCTTGAGACTGGGCGGCACCTGCGGGTGCGGGTGGAGCCGGGCGCTCGGGCCCCCAGGGCCTGACCTCCCTTGGATAAAGGCCCCTGTGCCTGCTCAGGACTCCAGCGGGCGTCGTAAGGAGGGTGTTGGGAAGTGACTTGAAGGGTCAGAAATCAAGGTCCTGTTGGGCAGAAATGCATAATGAACGGCCGGTCAGCACATCTGCGGGAAACACGGTCGATAAAGAGACAAATGAAGGATGAACGGGGAGAGACGGGAGGGGGCCCAGTCAGCCCCGCCGCAGGGGAGGGGGCGGCGCGCCTGATCGCCCCTACGGGACGCGGCGTGGGCCGTTCACAGACAAAGCCGGAGGCTGCGTGGACGCCCGTCTCCCCCGCGCGAGAGCGGGACACCTGCCGCTCACGGTCCTCCGGGCTCTTGGAGCGCCATGTGCGGTGGGCACCGGAGCGGCTCAGGGTCACGCGAGCCACCTGCCCTGGGGGGTGACCTGGGACAGAGCCTGGGGGACACAGCTCACGACTGGAGCTCACGGGAGTGCGGGGCCAAGGCTGCCCCGGGTCAGGTGCTTGGACCGACTCCCACAGGCAGGTGTGTAGAGGCCGTTACATCCCTGGCTGCTGGGATCCAGGAGGGCACGGCCCCGAAGGGCTGTGACAACTGTCCAGAGGCGCGTGGACAGGCTGCGGCCGACGGCCACATGTGCCCAGTGGACAGAAGGCATCATGCCTGACTGGGAAAAGCACAGGAAAGGCCCAGAGGGACACAGGAGGAGGAAGGGGAGAAACACGGCTCGGGCCGCAGGACACATCGGTAAATAACGAGAGTGAGGAAGCTTCGGGGGGGGGGGGCGCTGCTGTTCCCTTGACGCCCTGGCCTCCTTCGGGGTGGGAGCAGCTGCTGTCCGATGACTGTTATAAGTCAATGAATCATGTTGTGTCGTTAGCAGAAATCACGTATTAAATGCATTCCCATTGTTCTCGTGTTTCTTCCTGTGAGCCGTTCCCAATACAAATAAAACCACAGCAGATAGTGCAAAACACACGCTTCACTTACGGCGTCTGTAACAGAGTTTTTATATTGTCTGTATTTGTGTCTGGTTGTTGTTTTTGAGAAAAATATGACAGCTATAACTGAGACCCCTTCTTCCTGTCCGTCACTCCAGGCCCCTCCCTTCCCAGGAGTGCCCATGAGACAGGGACAGCACTTCCTCCTGCTAATGGCCTGGAGTCGAGGTGGGATTGCTGGAGCACTGGCAGCCTTTCGGGAACATGAGGGGACCTTGACAGCAGAAGCTGTTCACAAGGACGGCGCAGCAGGAAAATAGTGGGAGCCCGTCACCATCACATCCCCCAGACCTGCACACGAGTCCTGGGTTTTGGCCTTTAGACGTCATAATTTTATGAGAGAAAAGCAGTCAGTTGCTGTGTTTGATCAGCGTCTGCAGTCACTGGTTGCTGCGTGGCGCTGCTGAAGCTACTTCTCGCTGAACCAAGCCCGTCTCCTCCGTCAGGAAGTTGTCCTCCCTCAACGAGGGGGCACCGTCCCTGCACAGCGCACGGTACCACCCTCCACGTGCGTGGCCGTGTTTCCCGGCACAAACTCCTCCTGCACCTTGTTGCACAATACGGCTGCGGGATCGCGCCCGCCTCCACAGGCACAGGTCTCCTTCGCCCGTTTTCACGGCCCAGTCATGGCCCCGCACCACCCCACAGACGTTTCGGTTGTGTCAGGAACGTGTGCGTCACTGGAGACATCCGGAGTTCGCGTGCTTGCGTCTTGTCTGTACGGGGTGGAAGTCTGCGGGGTGGGCGTCCGGAAGGAGGGTTCCTGGGCCCGGGGGCGGGGGAGGGGTAGTGCCTGCTCTGCGGGCGTTCCTGCCGCGTTCCTGCCGCGTTCCTGCCCCACGCGGCGCACGTGGGTGTTCCCACTCGCCTGTCCTCTGCGGGGCCAGCAGTGCCCTGGGGCCACCGACCTCACTGTCCCGCTAATCACAGACTGAATGGTCCAAACGGTGTGATTTTTATGTGATATTGCCTGAGCTTTTGGCCCGTGGGGTCTACCTGGGTGGGCCGTGCGGGTCCCCAGCTCTCACCGTCACTCCGCACGCCGGTTCTCGCTGGGGTTGGTGATACACGGAGGTTCTCGCCAAAATGGCAGCAGACGTGGTCTCCTCGTGTTTCCCTGGATCTGTCTTTTCTCTTTTAAATGTTTAAGCGGGAAAATGCCCCTGTGCTTCGAGCAAACGTTCTTTCTACCGTTCCCGTGGAAAGACAGGGAAAAGTCCTTACGATGACTTGCCCCCTCTCTTCTAGTCACAGAAAATTGACCGAGAGAGGAAAATGGAATTTCAATGTCCTGAAGAAGGCCGGCGCGTTGACAGCCCGCCGGCTCGGTGACCGCGGTGCCCCCGGGGACGCACAGGGGGTCTCGCTGAACCCCGCAGCGCAGTGTCTCCACCACCGGCCCGGCTTGTTCTAATTAGGCAGCTCAGAGAATAAACGATTTCATGCTTTCTCCCCGAAACTGTTCGGACTCATCATCTGAACGCGGAGGGCTGGCCTGGCCAGCTGTGTGCGGGCCCTGGGCCTCGCACAGACGGTCGGCGTGCGGAACCCCATGGGGTCTTCACGGGGACCGAGTGGCCGGACAGGAAACCGGCTGCAGCCCTGGGGCAGCCGGGAGCGCGAGGCTGGACGCAGAGGGCCCGTGGACAGTGACGTCCAGCCCGATGCTGCTGTCCCCCTTCGGGTCCCACGGTGGCCTGCCCACTGTCCTCACAGCCGCCCGGCCCCCCAGCTGCAGCACTGTCTTGACCCCGCGATGCTCCCTCACACACGGGGTCGGGCCCGATCTGGCTGGCACCTGCCAAGTCCTCGGGACCGGGCCCTTGGTGCCCTCGGTGCCCTGAGTGCCCTGCCCCGTCCCTGAGGCGGCCCGGCAGTCCTGTGTGGTGACGGTGACAGCAGCGCTGGTGACAGCCCAGTGCGGCAGGTGCTGTCCTGCGCTTTGTGCTGACACAGCCCCCCACGCAGACGTCCGGGCCTGCAGGTGGGCAGGGGCTGAGGGGCAGCGCGCCTCCAGCCTCCCCACCGTCCCGGGCCCCAGAGCTGGCCCAGGGCACTCCACCCCACTCTGCGGTGTTTCCATGGCGAGCCCTGTGGCCGTGCACACGTGTGGGCTCAGGGACGGACTCCAAACCCCATCTGCCCTCTCTGACCGGCCCAGCCCCAGCCCAGCCCCAGCCCAGCCCCGCCTTGAGAACGTTCTGCTGGTTTAGGGGTCGGGAAGTCTGGATCCTCGCTGGAAGCTGGAGTCCCGGGAAATCAGGGTGCCTTCCCGGGACGCCAGGAGCTCTCAGACCAGGCCCTCAAACCCAGAGCCGTGAGGTCCGTCCCGCGTGCAGCGAGAGCACAGAGACCTCCCCGGGACTCGACCGACGCCAGACGCCTCAAAACAGTGGTGTCTCCTCATGCGGTTGGCAGATGTGCTCCCGGGGCGACGACTCTTTTTCCCTGATAGGAAATACTCGGCCGTCAGGTCTGTGGGGGAGAGGCCCCTTGTCCGGCTCGTCTGCAGCGAGAGAAGCTCTTCTTGGCAACACTCTTGTATCTGCAAGAATCTTTTAGAGGTTCCCGGCCAGAAACAGAGCATCCCTGTGCGGGGTCGGCCGGGTGGGGCGGAGAGCGGGAGGGCAGAGGGGCAGCGGGTTCTCCACATTCTGGAACGCACCGCCAGGCTCCGAGCCGACGGGTGGGTCCCCGAATGCTGTCACAGAGCAGTCCCCGCTGCCCCTGGACGATGCCCCCGCAGCCCCTGGATGGATGTCCCCCCTGACCTTGTGGGTCTAGCCCCACTGTTCCTGGCAGGCTGCGGGGAGGTGGGGACCCGGCCCATTTCTGCCTCGTTTCTCCATCCGGCTGTTCCGCCACAAGCCTGCCAGCGTGACTTCCGGCTGCTGCTCCCTCGCCTCCCACTTCCCAACGGGCTCCAATTCGGGGGCCAGAGAGGGGATTACTATTTGCCCCATAAATTGCCCCGAAGCCCTCCTGATGGGCAGATCCCAAGCCCTGACATGGGGAGGTCCGATGGCACTCGCAGCTTCTCCATGCTCAGACAGCATGCGTCCCCCTTTGAGGGAAGCAGGGTCACGTTCCTGTCCCCCAGCTCGGGACACAACACAGGGCCTGGTGTCGCTGCTGGACTCCTCACCCTGGGTTCATTCTGTCTTCACGACAACAACCCTGCTCGTTTCTGTGGGCGTCGCCTCCCGCCGACGGGGCACTCCTGAGCTCGACCTCGGCAGCCTCCCTTCCCCCATTGCAGGGCTGTGGCGTCCACGGAGGGAGCTGGCGGTTTCCCCACTGCTGGGAGGTTCTGCAGGGGAAACGTCTAAGGATTTGCCGCCGATGGTCTCAGCCTGGACGGTCCAGCGTGGAAGCCGGAGGCCATTCTGAACTTGCCCACGGAAGCCCTGACCCTCCCATCGGGCGGCTCCTCTGTCCCCGGTCCCCGCGTGGACCTCTCTCAGCAAACCGCAAGCCCAGACCAGGAACCGAGTCGGGCAGGGACGGGGTGCTGCGCAGGTGCGCCGGCCGACCTCTAGGTCCACTCCAGGCCCAGGGGCTCACGAGCAGTTCTGACTCGGAACTAGGGAGAGACTTTCTTTTCCCTGCTCTTGTCGCTCAGAGCCCCAGACACAGGAGCCCAGGAGACCGTCAACCCTGGGCTGTGTCCCAGTTGATGTGCCCTTGTCCCCAGGCCTGTATACAGCGTCAGACCCAAGTGCCCAGGACCCCAGGGCCCTTAGCCCGGACACCCCAGGCCGGCCTGCCCGCTGACCCACAAAGCCTCCACAGATGGTGGGCTCGGTCCCGGGGTTCACCACGAAGGCTAGTGTGGGGAGGAGGCTACTGCCTGCCTGGGGCCCCCGATGGTGCCCAGGGGCGTACGCCGGAGACCAGACCAGGATGGAGACATGAAGCTCTTTGGAAAGCAGCACCTTTTTTTTTTTTTTTTTTTTTTTTTAATTTCCCTTTCATGGTCACCAATTACCCTCATTTCAGTGCTGGTTTCCTGTCTTGCCTCAAATGCTTCGGATGCAAACCGCGCAGCTAGGTCCTTGGAATGTTCCCAAGCCGGGGCCCGGCTTGGTGGAGGAGATGACTCAGAAGCGTTTCTGCACTGACATCTGCAGCCTGATCCTGAGACCAGACCACCGCGGAGGCCTGCGGGTGCCTTTCTGGAACCCGCACGACAACACAGAGAATTCCCCCCATAGGTCCCATTCGTGAACTCTAATCTCGGGGAAGGGTGCATCTCCAGGACCCAAACCACAGATTTGCAAACGATCCAAGCCTCACCACATCCCTGAGCCGAGTCTACCTCTCCTGGGCGGCCGTGGGGCCTGGCCCGGCCGCAGAGGATGGGGGGGACGCCTCACCCCCGGGGCGCCCCACACGCCGTACCTCTGCACCCCGTGTCCGCCCCAGAGACAGGCACATCTGGGCCCACAAAACTCCCCACTTGCCTCGTCAAGGTGTCCTGATTCCATATGCTGAACCTTGAGTCTTCTTAATGTGGGATCTGGTTCCGGAGTTAGTGGTAAACATGCACACATGAAATTTTATTGAGATTTGCAGGCAGTTGCAAGAAGCAGCAGAGAAATCTCTTGGACACCTGGTCCCATCTCCCCCAATGGTAACACCTCCCAAACTCCAGTAGAATATGTTGATATCAATACATAAAGTATTGATATATTTGGTTATAGCTGGGTTTCCCCAGCCGTTTTGGTATTTGTGTGTGGGGGGTGTGTTCGTACAGGTGTATCCCCTGGGTAGGTTCATGCCTCCACAAAACTGCAGTCCAGACTGTGAAACGCTCCGTCCCGAGCCCTTACAACTGCTCCCACCTCCACACGCCCAACCCCGGCATCCACGCATCGTCCTCTGTTTCTAAAACTTTTCCATTTACAAATGTGAAGTACGTGGAGTCATGCAGGATGTAACAATCTTTTAGGATTGGATTTCTTCGCTCAGCCTAATTCCCTGGAGATCAGCCACGTTGTCATTTGATTTTTGTGAGATTCAATTTGTTGATTTTTTTCCCTTGGTTTAACGTTTTGGGCGTCGGGTCTAAGAACTGTTCACTTAATCATAGATGCTGGGTGGTGGCTTTTTCTTAAAAAATGTATTTCATGTTTAATTATTTGACCTATTTTGAGTTAAGTTTTCATAAGTGTGAAGACTAGGTGGAGGTTCGTCACTGTGGCCTGCGCGTGTCTGCTCGCCCCAGGACTGTTTGTTGACCAGCCTGCCCTTTCCTCTACTGGACTGGCTCTGTCCTTTGCTAAACCAGCTGGACACACCTGTGTGGGTCTACCTCTGTGCTCACTGTTCAGCTCTGCTGGCCCATGCGTCCACCCCGGATGCCAGACCGCCTCTCACTGTTGACGGTGGTTGGGCCACAAGCCACATCACTGTCATTGACACAGGGGCCCCTGCCACTTTCTTGATCTTTGTCACAAGTATTTAGGCCGTCTGAAGACTGTGTCTTTCCACAGAAATTTAAGAAAAATTGTGGCTGTGTTTATAAGACACGTTACGGGGATTTTGAAAGGAATTGCATTGAACACAAAGACCAGTAGGAGAAAGAGAGGAGGCCCCTTCAGCAAGGGAAGCTTCCCAATCCTTGAACACAGTGTTTCTCTTGTCTACGTCTTCAAGTTTCTTTGTTTAAGTCTTAGAAATACTTTCATCTACAGATTTTACATTTTCAGCATAGAGATCCTATTTGTGGTTTGCTCTGTGTCTACTAACGTGAAGTATTTAATTTTTTTTGAAGTGACCCTGAACGTTACGGTGTTTTTAACTTCAATTTCCTGAAACTCTGTTTGATCACCTGCAAACCATAGATTTGCAAATGATTTTTGTGTGTTGATGTTGTATTCTGTAATCTTGCTGAATGCATCAGTTCTAGGGATTTATTTGTAGATTTCTTGGGATCTTTCTATTCAGAGATAATCGTGTCATCTGCAAATGGAGATGCTGTTATTTCTTCCTTTTCAACTGGTAGGTCTTTTCTTCCTTGCCTCCTGTCAGTGGCTAGAAATTCCAGAACTGTGTTTATCAAATAAAAGTAGGTTGTTCTCAATTTCAAGGGAAACACATCCAGTATTTGACCCTTAAATATAAGAGCGGGTGTAAACTTTTAGAGGGTGCTTCTGATCAAGGGCAGCCCACCCTTCTTTCCGCCACGCTGGCTGGGAGTTTGTTCGTGAACAGGTGTCGCATTTCGTCAGAAGCATACTATGCCTCATTTGATGTAATCGTACAATTTTTCTTCTTCAGGTTATTCATACGCTGGATTACTTTGATTGATTTTCAGATGTTGCATGCCTGGAATAAATCTCACTGGGTTATGATGTATAATTATTTTTAAACATTGTGAGATTCGGTTTGCTAAATTTTTATTTTTAATATTTTGCATTTAAGTTCATGAGAAATATGAGAAATATTGGTAGTTTCCCCTTTCGATGTACTGCTCTTGTTTGGTTTTGGTACTGAGGGAAGACTGGCCTCAGAAGATGTGTCGGGACTTGTGCCCTTCTCTATTTCCTGGGAGATAGTATGTACATTTGGTACTCATTCCTCTTTAAGTATTTGGTAGAATTCTCCATTGGTGCTCTCTGGGCCTGGAGATATCTTTTTCAGAGATTTTCAATTACAGGTTAAATTTGTAAGTGGTTACAGGACTATTTAGATCATCTGTGTCCTCTTGGCTGAGTTTTGATAGTTTGAAGTGGCACGAAAATGGTCTTGGGAACTGCAGAGTATGTGAGAGTTAAGTTGTCTGCGGTATTCCTGTATTGTAGCTTTAAAGGCCACAGGATCTGTAGTGATGCCCCCTAGTGTGCTCATAATATTGATTTGTTCCTTATTACTCCTCTTAGTTTTTCCATCTTCATAAAGGTTTATCAATTTCACTCATTTTATAAAGAACCAGATTTCTGTTTAACTGATTTTCTCTATTGTTTTCCTATTTTCTTTTTCTTTCCATTTTTTTTTAAGATTTTATTTATTTATTTGACAGAGAGAGATCACAAGTCGTATTTTCTATTTCTCTGGCTCATCTCTGGGGGACATCACTGATTTTTGACTACTTCTTTTTTTTTTTAAATATTTTATTTATTTATTTGACAGAGATGACAAGTAGGCAGAGAGAGAGGGGGAAGCAAGCTCCCCGCTGAGGAGAGAGCCTGACACGGGGCTCCATCCCAGGACCCCGGGATCATGACCTGAGCCGAAGGCAGAGGCCCAACCCACTGAGCCACCCAGGCACCTCTGTTCCTATTTTCAATTTCATTTTTACCTACTTTTATCTTTATTATTTCCTTCCTTCTGCTTGTTGTGGGTTAAACTTGCTTTCTTGTTCTAGATCCTTACAGTACCTTAGATTTGAGACCATTTGTCATTTCTTATGTAAGCATTTAGTATTATAAATTTCATCCTCTGCACTGATTTAACTGTAGCCTACAAATTTTCATATGCTGTGCATTTTTTTTATTACTCAAATCTATGTATTCTTAAAATTTCTTAGCAGCTTCTTCTGTAACCTACAGATTATGTAGAAGTGTGAAATTGAATTTCCATGTATTTAAAGATGTTTTTGTTCTGAATTTTTGTTTGGTTCCTTTACTGTCAGAGGGCACACTCTATATGATTTCAATGCTTTTAAATTTGTTAAGGTTTCTTTTATGGCCCAGGAGATGATCTCTGAGCACTTGGAAAACGATGTGTATTCTTCAGCTCTGTGGTGGGGTGTTCATGTCAGTTAGATCCTGTGTGTTGGGTGTGCGTGTTTCAGATCTTCCATACCTTGTTGTCTTTCTGTCTGAGAGTCTTACCTGTTGCCAAGAGGCCAGTGGCAAAGTCCCCAACCACACTTATAGCTTATCTTTTCTCCTTTCAACTCTGTCAGTTCTGTTTCTCTCCCACATTTTTATTACAGTAAGATGCACATATGCTTTACCATCTTAGTCATTTGTCAGAGCACAGTTCTGTGGTATTAGATAGGCTCACAGTGTCTGAGTCACTGCCAGCGTCTGTCCCCATAGCTCTCTTCACCCTGTAAAACTGAACTCTGTCCCCATTTAACAACAACCTCCTCCCCCACTGAACAGCCTCTCCCAACGCGTGGTGTCCACACCTCCACTGGCTTTGCTTCATGTATTTTGAAGCTTATTTGTTGGGCACACATTTTGGATTGTTGTATCTTCCCAGTAGACTGAGCCTTATATCGTTACATAATGTCCCAAATGCTTTTCTTGGTTTTGAAATCATTTTATTAGGTATTAACAGAACCATTTCTCTTTTTTTACACTGATGTCTGCATGGGTCACACTGTATATATTTTCAGGTTTTTACTTCCAGTTTATGTATGCCTTCAGACGTGGAGTGAGGGTCTTAGAACCAGTATATGTTTGGATTGTGTGTTTTGCTGTGTTGTTTTTATTCACTCTGCAAATCTCCATTTTGTAAAGATCTGTATTTCAGTGATTCGCCTTTGTGGTGACCACTGATAGGTTGGCACTGACTCTGGCATTTTGTTATTTTCTATTCTTTTCTCTTCATCTCGTGCCTCTGCTTCTCTTTCCTTGCATTCCTCTGAGTTATCGGAATTCATTTTAGGATGTCCTCTTATCTTGATATAGTGGTTTTAGTGTATCTTTTTATCTAGTTCTGCGGTAGTTTCTCTGGATGTGTCTATAAGCTCAGAGCAGTGTACCAGGGCCAGCAAGTCATTACTTGAGTGAAGAGTGGACTCCTCACCACCACTGAGGTCCTTTTTTCTTCCTCACTTTTAAGTACTGTCTTGGCCATTAGGTCATGTTGCCATGTTTGTTTTAATCATCAACTACGATTTATCCAACTCTACTTGTGTGTGTCCATATTTCTGACCTTTCCCTTACTTTAAGTCCTTCCGGTGCTCCCAGATTTCTTCATTTGTCATTTCCTTCCTGTTTGAAGGACTCGCTTCACCAGTCTTCATGGGTAGCTCTAGTAGGAACAAACTCTCTTAGTGTTTCCTCATCGAAGAATGTTTCCATTTCTCTTTCGCTCCCAAAGGTAAGTTTTGTCAGACACAGAATTTAGAGTAAACAGTTCTTTGAGCAACGAAAAACAATGGCACTTACCTCTGGTTTCAGACAAGAAGCTGGTTCTCCTGTCAGTGAATCATGTTAGGCTCTCCGGAGGATTTCAAGACTTTGTTTATTTTTGTTTTCCTTTGGTTTACAGAATTTTAATTGTGGTGCCTCGGCATGGACTTCTTCGGGCTTAATCTGTACGCTTTGCACGGCTCTCTTGGATTTGCGTGTTTGTGGCTTTTGGCAGATTTGGGAAGCTTCCAATGGTTGTTTCTTTAAATCCTCTTCCAGCCCCTCTGTTCCTTTCTCCTTACCTCAGGGACTACAACGATATAGATGTTAGACATTTCGTAATTTTCCCATGGCTCCCAGAGGCAGCGTTCATTTCTGTTTCCTGTTGATTTCCCTCTCTTGTCCAGACTGAGTGAATTCTGCTGTTCTGTCCTCAAGCCTCCGGTTCTAATCTCTGTTGTCTCTGTTCTACTGCTGAGCCCACCCAGCAAGTGCTTCTGCTCAGTTTTGCATTTTCATTCTACAATTTCTCTTTGGTTCCCTCTCTCTCACTCGCTTTCTCTCTCTCTAACTTCCATTTTTTGATTTGCTGGTATTTCCTATTCTTTGGTCTGTTTCAAGAGTATTTTTATTTAATTCATTGGTGAAGATTTTTTTTTTTTTTTTAATAACGGCTGCTTTAAAATTCTCACCAGAAAATTGCCACTTCTGATTCATCTTGATGTCTGTGACAGTTTATTGTTTTTTCTCCTCCAAGCTATGAGTTCCTGGTTCTTGTTGTCACAGGACACTTTGTCTATGATGCTGGGAGACTCTGGGTCCCCTTTAACCATTGTGTAGCAGGAAATCGCCCTGTTCATTTTTAGCATGTGGGTCCTGGCCAACTCTTGTGTGTTACGTTTCCAATGACAGTTTGATTTTTAGTCTTTCTGTGCTATTTCAGTTTTCTTGGCTTATCTGGTGCCAGTGAGGCTTATGCTGGTTCGTGCTGTCCTCGAGGGAGGAAGCAGTTTTCCCAGGCCAGGCCCGGTGTCTCAGTGAGGACAGGGGCACTGTGACACCTGCCAGTACCCCTAATGCCCAGTCTCAGGCAGGGCAGGGGGCTCCCAGGCGGGGGCAACTCAGGGTCTTCCCAGACCAGCTGAACCTTTCGCTGTAGCTGAAGCTCCCACCAGCTTTGCAGACTTGTGTCTGCATGTTTTGGAAGGATAAGGAGTCAGACCTGGCAAAGAAGGAGAGCCCCGGCCGCGGCACCGGCAAGGACCACACCACAGCCGACCCACTCATGGGTGTCCGCAGGCTGCCGATGTGCGGTCTGGGGGAGAACCACCCTCGCCATGACGTCTTCTGTTGCTGCACGGGGCGCTCGGCCATCTCTTGGTCTTGCTTCCTTGTTCCCCACGCTGAGGGCAGGAGATGCCCCAGTGCGGGGCTGGTCTTCCATCTCTGGGGTCCCACACCAGCTCACCTTCCTCTTGCCGTCGCCCCAAGTTCCTGAGTTCATAGCCACGCTCCATAGAAAAGAGCCAGGAGAAATGAGGCTTCACTGTCTTGTCGGCTCCAGAAGTCCACACCTTTTGAAAACTGAGCTGTTATATATTTTATTATATACCCTAAAGTTCACCATTTAAATTACACAATCCAGTGGTTTTTAGTACATTCACAAAGTTGTGCCATCTTTACCTCCTAATTCCAGAACATTTTTATCATCCAGAAGAAGAAGCCCCGTAGTCTTTAGCAGTTGTCCCCAGTCTCTGAGTCCGCCGAGCTGGGGGCAGGGTCCCAGCTCCCGACGAGTCACGGTCCTGTCGGTATTTTATGACACTTGCTGTGAGGTGAGAGCTTGATTCTGTTCATCGTGGTACAGGAGGTGAGAGACTCAGAGACCCCGCGGTGGGCAGGACGACGCGAGGGCAGGCTGGGCAGGCAACGCTGCCTGGGGGCGGGGGGCGCACTCCGCGGCCGCTCCTCTAGCCACACCCGTGGGTCTCACCGGCCCCAGCAGCCGCCCCGAGTAGCAGCTGTGGGACCCGTGGTTTGTTTTCATGGGTTCGGGTTCTGATGAGCACGTGGAACGTGTGTGTGTGCGCACACACTTGTGTGCCGGTGTGGAAGAAGCGTTTCTGCATCCTGCCAGGAGCTCCTTCTTGGGGCAGGCGGGTGACAGCCGGGTGACTGCCTCACATGCGCTCGGCCCCGGAGAGGGTGACCAGCCGTCCCGGGGGTGCGAGCCCCAGAGTGCGCCTCTCAAGGCAGACAAGGCAGACGGCCGGCCCCCTCGTGGCAAGACGGGCCGCAGGCTGCGCTGAGAGAAGGCCCCCGGCCCCGGCCCTCCCCTCCTCCCAGCCCCTCTGGATCCGGAGCGAGACGCGCCTTACCCCGCACGCCCACCTTTGATTCCCAGACCGCCTCCGTCGTGTGCCGTGTTACTCGCATCTCTGGCCCGATGTCAGTGACTGGGAAAACCACGTCTCCCCAAGGGGAGGAAATTGGATCACCTTACGAGGTCGGGAAGTCGGGGCTTCAGAGTTTTCCTTCCAGGGAAGGGACGCACCGCGTAAGGCACAGCACGCGGGCCTGTGCAGGGGCGCGGGCGTCGGGCTCCCCTGGGCGCTCACCCAGGGCAGGCGAGGGGGCTCGGGCCTGCAGCCTCCCAGGTGCGGACGGAGAGACACCACCCGGACGGCCGCCCCTCTGGGCCTCAGCCTCTGCACCCGTCCGTCTCCCACAGCCCAGAAGGTCAAGGACACCGGTGCCCTGGGCTCTGGCAGGAGCCTCGGATTCCAAGCCGTTCGGGGTACTACATGATTAGAAGTAAATGCTCGTGAACGGACGAGAAAGCCGTTTATCATTTCAAACAGTCCCCTGGAGGTACGCAGGCATTAGACAACATTTATCTTTATTCTTCTGCCCTGTAGCAGCCAATCAAAAAGTCGGCTAATCTTCCTGACTACAAAACCATCTACTAAAACATTTCCACACAATGCAAATTTCCAAGATTTATCATCTCCCGTACCCGTAACTTAGGGTGCATTAGGCTGGTGTTATCAATTTTAATAATCGGCTTCTAGCGAAAATTTGGATCAACATCACTGGGCTTTTCAAAATTTCATTACGAGACTCACTGAAAACACAATATCCCATGAAGAAGGCATATTTCTCTTGTCAGGAGCGGAGCAGGGACGGCCGGGCTTTGTCGTCTGCCACGTGGGGTTTCCGAACCACATCACCCACTGGACCGTCATCCCACGTGTCCCGGCGTCTGTGTCTGCGGACCTCAGCGCCGGCTCCACGCTCCTAGATGTTGAGTTAATCAACTCCCATCTCTGATTTGTTTTCTCAGAATTCCCGGGAAAACACGTGTCCCTTTCCAAAGAGACTTGTGGCCTTTGCCTCCACCAGGGAATGTTTACGAAAGCCGGGGGCGTCAGACGTCTTCTTCTTCTTAATATTTTATTTACTTATTTGTATGTGGCAGGGAGCGCACGCACAAGCAGGGGGGGCGGCAGGCAGAGGGAGACGGAGAAGCAGCTTCCCCACCGAGGAGGGAGCCCGATGTGGGACTCGATCCCAGGACCCCGGGATCATGACCTGAGCCGAAGGCAGACGCTGCCCTGACTGACCCCCCCAGGAGGCCCTGGGCTTCAGACTTCTCAAAAGCCGGTCCACGGAGGCCCGCCCAGCCCCGCCCCACCGTTTGTCTGGAGAGAGTCTGGGTGCGTCTCCGGAAGCGCTGCTTGTGGAAGCGCGTGGGTGGTGGTTCTGCAGCAGAGACCAGGCGGCGGGTGGGAACTTCATCTTGCCTGGACCTGGGGCCGATGGGCGGGGGTCAGCCGGCCTGCAGCGGCCTCTGACAGACACCTCCAGGCTCTTGGGCCCTTCCCCAGGAGAGCGTCCAAACTCGGATGCGCGTCCCCGTCCACGCCCGTGGCCACCTCCACGTCCGCACCCATGTCCTGTCCATGCCCATGTCCACGTCCATGCCCATGTCCCGTCTGCGCCCGCGCCCACAGGAGGAGCCGCTCTCTTGCGCTGCAGAGGCCTCCGTGCAGCAACAACAGCCCCGCGCAGCTGGTCTGAGTGACCCGCCCAGGGACCACCTACGGGTCATTGGCACTTCTGAGGCCCTGCGGTGCAGCCCCGTGTCGCCCGCAACGGACTCGGATGTGTGCACAGGACACGCGGAGCCTGGGTCCCCTGCCGCCCTCCTCTGCGCTGACAGAGCCACGACAGGTTGTAGCGCACCGGGTCCGTCACCTCCCGGCGAGCGACAGAAGTGACGACGGGACCGTGAGATCCGACGCGCAACGGCCGCGGGAAGCAGGTGAGCGGCAGGATGGGCGGGTGGCAGGTGGCGTGTCCCTGCAGGCCTGGGCCCCGCCCCCCTGTCCCCTGTGTGCTCGGGTCAGCCTCTGCCCTGGTGGGGAGGGACGGGTCTCACCCTAAATTCTCTCCTCTGCCGGGGGAGGTCTGAGGTGCAGACGCAGATACTGTCCAGCAAGATGGCAGCTGCGCAGCTCGGCAGACACTGGACCCGCCAGGCTGGGTGGGGGCCGGGGCTCTCGGTGGCCCCGCGGGGTCGTTTGGCAGGCCCCGCTGGGAAGGACAGACACAGGCACAGGCACGCGGTAAGAGGACAGAGAGGCTCGTCTGTGGTCCGAGGAGGCCACGGGCACGTTCGCTGTGGACAGTGGTGGCACCATCGTGGATGGTGTGACAGCAGGGCCCCTTCCCAGCTCCAAACACCCCTCTGGTCCCATCTGTCCATTCCTCCACACCACACCCCCCACACGGCAGCCAAGGCTGGTCCGGGGGTGGCCCTCCAGGAACATGGGGGGCTGAGGATCCGGGGACAAACCTGAGGGCCCAGAACTGTGACACCAGGGGCCCCTGGAAAGTTCCTGCTGGGGACAGCCAATGCCAAGTCTCCTCCAGGCTGGAGGGGCAGCCAGCACAGCCCAACATGGAGAGCCAAACACACGCCAGGTGGAGGAGGAGGTCAGGGCTGGCTCACCAGGGAGGTGTGTGGACATCGGACAAGGTTCCGGAGGGCAGGAATGCTCGGTGTTGGGGCCTGTGGGCTTAGGGACCTCGGGTGCGTGCCCTTGTGCCCCCCACCCAAACCAGCCTCGCAGGGCCCTGTGGGCATCCCTGGGACCGCAGGCGGGAGGCACGCAGAGCAGCCTCAGGCACGGGGAGCAGGTGCGTGTCACATGGGCTGCCACAAGTCCAGGTGAACCCCCACTTGAACATCAGGCAGACCTGCCAATACGATCTGGGTCCTCCGGCCGCACAGCCGGTCGTGGTGAAAACCGTGCTGCTGCCCGGCTCCACTGGACCCACGGAAGAGATGGACTTGGTCCAGCCCCCCACCTGCCAGCCGGGAGACTGCCGCAGCCCACAGCTCTGCTCCCGCGCTCCCCAGGGTGGCCCTGGGGCTCTGCTGCCCACCTGGGGGACCTGGCTCCCCAGCACGGGGGTGGCCAGCTGGGTGCCCCTCCCCCACATCCACAGGCACCCTCCTGGCTCCTCGCCACCGTGGGCTCCAGCCCTCGATCGTGCCTGCCCCAGAAGCGGGAAGTGGTTCTGCTCCCTCGGAGCCCGGGCAGCCCATCTTCCAGCAGCTCTGCAGCTCCTCGTCCCAGTTTCTCAGCTCTGGGGACCCTCGTGGCCATTAAGAAGGGGCCGGAACGGGAAGCCGCGTTGTCTGAGCGGCAGGCGGCGGCTCTCCGCTGGGAGGCAGCCTCTGTCGCATCTCCATCTCCGGGCCCCTGTGAGCGCTTTGCTTCCAAGTTGGGCTGATGGCCTCACGCTCTGATTGCTTGTGGATTCTATTTAAAAATGGGGCCGAGGAGGGAGGTGGGAAACGAGCGTGTGGATGCCCAGGAGGGATCCCCGTCTGGAAGCAGAGAGTGAGGTTCCCGTCTGGAAGCAGAGAGTGAGGTTTCCATCTGAAGCGAATTCCTCCGTGGCCTCCGGCGATGACGGCGCTGTCCCCGGGTGATGGCACAGTGGCGCGGGGCTGGGCTCGTTACCCACCCCCCCACCCCGTCCGGGAGCCTGGTCACCAGGAGGTGAGAGCAGACGCTTGCAGCCGGGCTGGGAGGCTGTGCAGGGAGCCGGCCCTGCCCCGCCCCCATGCCAGCTTGTGACAACCCAGGTGCACTCGCTGCCCGAGGCCAGAAGTCCCCGGCCAGGCTGTGCGGCAGGGTCCACTCCAGGAGAGCCTCCTGCTTCTGGTGTTTCTGGCCACCCTGGGAGTCCCGTGGCTGGGGGGGAAGCGCCACTCAGACGCTGTTCTGCTCTGGTGGCCCCGTGTTCTCGGGGTCCCTTCGGAATGTGCAGAGCGCCCGGTCCATGGGACCCCAATGCGACACCCGCCTCTGTAACACGCGGCCACGTCTGAGGTTCTGGGGATGCTCAGCCTTCTCTGGGGGCCCCCCAAGTGTCCTCTCTGGGCAGGTATGGGCGGGGTTGCTGGGCCACATGAGCAGGAGCCCAGAGAGGGCCGTGGGCTGTGAGGGGACGCCGGGGACACCTTCCTCCTCCCAGAAGATCCAGACGGGCCTGGGAGCAACCGGCTCACACACCCCAGCACATACCCTCCCCACCCCAGTGCACGTGCACCGAGGGCCTGGCCTGCCTGATGCTGGGCTCCGGCCACAGGACACACTGCTGGGCCACCGGAACATTCTCTCTTGCTCCAGAACTCAGTAATGGCTCTTGGTAACAACCTCCCCAGAAACAGTTGCTCTTTTAGGGCGAACTGCCTCCATACAGGGATTTCAGGCACAAGCGACCACATCAAGGGACACGTTCTGGAGAGGGAAGCATTACGGGACACTCTCAACTCCCATCTCGTTCGACCCATGAGAAAAACCAGGGTGGGCTGAGATCCCAGCGCCGGGTCTGGCGAGATTAGAAGCCTTCCCCTCTATAAACGGGGAGCACCGTGGGCACCGCCTCCCCGACCTCACTGTGGGACTCACCCCTGCTCACCGGTCAGTGGGCAGCGAGACGTGCCGCGCTGGTCCCCGCTGGGCAGGGGCCCCACACAGAGCCCGAGCTGGCACAGCCCCCTCTTCGCAGGCTCTCGGCCCCTGGCGGATGGGCCGCTGCGGTCCGAGTCCAAGGAGAGGGGCCTGGGGCCTGCAAGCAGGAGGAGGGACCCGGGGAAACGGTCCACGGAGGCAGGAGGCCTCTGCCCGGTGCGGCGTGGACGGTCCCGCCTCAGCACCACTCCGCACGGAGCAGCCGCCGTGTCCGGCCCGTTGACGGGAGGAATGATGAGCGAGTGACCAGGGAAGACAGAGGCCGGGTCGCTCCTCACAGACAGGGGCGGGGGAGGTGGGGGGAGGGGCTCCAGCAGCCGGACGGGGCCCTGTGGCTACCGTCTTGTTCTTCCCTAACCCGAGCAAGCCACCCGCGTGCAGGGGCTGTGCCAGGGCACGAAGTGGTCGGGCGGCCGGTGCCCGTCCCAGACGCGGGCCCGGGGCCCCTCTGAGAGCATCATAGCAGGGTCACAGTGAGTGTGAAAGGGAAGGGGTGTCCACGGCGGTGGCCCAGGGCTCACGGCCTCTCGTCAGTTCTGCACACCCGGTGCATTTCAGGGTCGGGTTCCCCGCAGCCACGGCTGGCTTGGCCCCCAACTCAGACAGGAAGGAAGGTCAGCAGGAGGCAGACTTTCATCCCACCCGATCTGCCCCCGGTGCCTGGAGAGGGGCTGGGGCACTGAGCGTCCTGAGGGCAAGGGTCTGGGACCCATCAGCCTGGACATGCCTGGACAGGCCTCCATTAGCTCCAGGGGGTCCGGGGCCTGTCCAAGCTCAGCCCATCACGCCGGCCGTCCGGCCCCAGCCACACGGCCACCTGCAGCCCGGCTCCCCACCCCCTCTGCCAGCGTCCGTCCCTCCGCTGCAGGGTCTCCCCTCGTCCCATGACCCCGGGGGTGTGGTATCCTGTTCCACGGGGGTCCCAACACAGGGCAACGGTCCAGCTGGCCTGGAGCGTGCAGGGGGAGGGCAGGGAAAATCCATCAGGAAGAATTCTGACCCAATTTCCGAAAGCCTCATTTAGAGCTTCTTCTCTTTCCGCAGTGGAACACGACGTGACAGGTGCAATTAGGCTGCAGGTTGGTAAACAGCTCCGTCTCCCGGAGACCGCGCAGAGAGAGAGCCACAGCCCGAGGGGACGCTCTGGCTGGCGACCAGCCCTGTGCAGGCCGCACCCGCCTTGGGGAGATGCCGTCCAGTTCTCCCCCAGCAGAACGCAGCAGCCCGGGTTTGCTCTCAGAGAGCACCGCGTCCTTTCCCGTCTCTAAGGCCAGGACCCCCGGGGACTGGGCGCCCCCCAAAGCCGGGCTCCCACAGGCTGTCCGCGCTCGGGGCGACGAGGGGCAGCTGCAGGCCTGAGTGTGTGTGAGGGGGTCGGAGCCTGGAGGGCGGGACCCCCATACCCGGGCCTCGCTCTGGACCCCAAGTCGGGCTGGGGGACCCAGGGAGGCCCTACACCGTGGAGCCACCGGCCTCACTGTGTGCTGGGCCTGCTCTGGTTTCCTCTGTGGCACCTGCTTCCCACAGTCTCCTCGCGGCTCGAGAGGAAAGCCAGTCCTTGGCCGTGAGCCCCCAGACTTCCCTTGTGGAGCCGTTGGGCTTCCCTGGCCCAGCTGGTCAGCCTTCCTGCGTGACCCTCATTCCCTCGGCCACCAGACGCCGTGGAAGGTCCCTCCATGCCGGCGATCAGACGCCCCACACACCACACAGTGCTGGCGGGTGCCGGTGGTCATTACCAGCACGCAGTGCTCCGGGTTCCCGGCTTCCCTGCAAAAGCCGAGGCGAGGCTCTCCCGCCCGGAGTCTGACCTCAGTGTGGCCACACCAGGAACTGGAATTGTCTGCTGCCCTCCAGCGTGGGGTGCCCCGGACGGCACCACCCAGAGGACCCCTGCCACAGGCCCCGGGCGCTAGGGAGGGGGAAAGCCACGTGCAAGCCTCGCCCTGGCCATCTGCTCCCTGCATGACCTTGCACAAGCCCCTCCGCCTCCTGAGCCTCGGATTCCCCATCTGTAACACTAGAGGAACAACCCTTGTCCAGGCTCTGCCCCAGGGTCCAAAGGAACAGCCCCAGCAGGTGAGTGGTGATGAGACGCCGTGAGCCCCCTGCGCGGTCCTTGTCCCGGGTGTGGCCCCCGCTTCTGGGACATGCGGGCAGGAAGCTGAAGGGGGAGCCTGGACCCCACCCAGAGCACCTGCAGGGAGTGTGGGGGGGTCGCAGCTGGACGAGCGGGGAGCCTGCATGGTGGCCAGCACTCACTGGGGTCTCTCCTGACCCCTGTTCTGGTTGCAGGGAGATGGAGAGGGCGCTGGTCCCCCTTCCCAGGCAGGTGCAGGGTGCAGAGACCCCTACAACACACCCCTGCCCCAGGACGACAGACCTGGCTCCCTTCACCCCTGCCCCCCAGCCGTGGTTGCCAGAAGCCCTGGGGTTCAGGGCACCTGAGGCCAAGCCTGGGAGGCGTCTTCCCGCTGGGGCCCTCCTGCTTATCTGGTGTCGTGCACCGGCTTGACTGACTCCTGCAGAACTTGTTGGACTAACGGATTCTGCTTCCTGAAGGAAGCATGGGAAGCTCACCAGCCCGGTGGCCTCCTCCACCACCCCTGGCTCTGCCCCCCACAGATGCCTCTCTGGGATCCCTGGCCTGGCTGTCTCCGTGCGTTCCCTAGCTCCTACCTGGAGTGTCTTGTCCCCAGCTAAGCTGCCCCCTCCTCCAGGCAGGCTTCCCGAACCTCACTCCCATAGGCTGGCTGTGAAGTTCTGTTTTCTGCTGGCCTCCCCAGCAGTCGGTGAGGTCCTGAAGAGAAGGAGCTTGTCTGCCCCTCACCGGTCATTAATGCCTGCCTGGACCAGGCCCGTGACAGCCTTGTTCCCCTCCCCCAGGGCGGCACCTCCTTGGGCTTTCAGCAGCGGGACACGTGCAGGCTCTGTGCTTCTTACATTAGGGTCCAGGTCCCATGGATGGGGTCTTGCCGACACTGTGCCCTCACAAGGGTCAGAGCTCCCCGTCTGCAGCGGCACTGGACAGTCTGGGGTTAATGGGTCTGGGGAGAAGCCTCGGGGGATGGAGAGGGGTGCTGGAGCCCGTGCGTGCCCGGGGAGGCTCTCTGGGCCCGGGGGAGGCAGGAGCTGGGACTCCCCTCTGGAGCTGGCACTGCCTTCCTGTCTCCTGAACAGATAAGACGTTTGTCCCTCACTCTGAGTGCCCCTTCCTGAGTGATTTATGGCCTCATTATGAAACCCTCCTGAGGGGATGGATTTTGTTGAGTACAATTTACATTTGGGGGGAACTTGGTCACCATTCCTCCTTCTCCCTGGAATCTGAATCAGAACCACAGACTGGTTGTGAAGGGTCCCCATACCCTGGCCTCGGGGTCCCTCAGCCTGGCCGGCCCAGCCTGGGGTGCGGCGTGCACCCACTCAGCTGAAACCTGCACCAGCCAGCTCCAGGCAGGCCCCCGAGTCTCACGGGACAAGTGACCCTATAGAGGAACCGAGGGGGCTATGCGCGTCCCTCTGTGTGGGCAGAGCCAGTCCCCTTGCCTGCACCATGCCCTGGTCTAACTGGCATAGGCTGACACTTCCTTCCCCACGCGGTGGCTGTGTTCCCAGTCCCCTGCAGGTGTCCTGCCTGTCCCGGGCGGCCGGAATGCGTCGCCACCCTGGGAGAGGCCAGGCAGGTATCGATCCCGGCCAGCTAATAGAAAATGTCACTCAGAGGTGTGCTGTGACTCGTCCGTCCCCAGCTCTGAGCGCCGGACCTGGCCGGCCAGTGAAGGACGTGTGCACGGCCCCAGCTGCCAACGAGCTCTGCGACCTGCGCATCCGCTCCGAGTGTGTCATTCTTCTGATTAATTATTGCTCGGTGGGGCTCTGAATAAGACCTTGAGCGTGAAGCCCTTAGAGGTTAGCGGGAAGTCTCCGTGAGCAGGTCGGGGACAGGGGGCCCCCGGGGCGAAGCCGTGGGAACGTCCGCGCGCAGCTGGGCTGCTGCAGTGCTGGGGGGGGTGGATCGGCGGCGGATGGAGAGCAGGTGAACTGAACGGGAAGCAGGGGGAGGGCGGGGCGACGCGGAGGGCCCTGTTTGAGGCAACGCACTGATCCTACCAGCACCCTGGGGCCCTGTGACAGATGACCCCAGTCCTGCGGCTTTAAGACGTCCCCTGCGGTCTGGGGAAGAGCCTTCCAGGCTCCGTGTGATGGTGTCAGCCGGGCTCGTCCTCCCGAGGCCCCGGAGAGCAGGGCTCCAGGCCGCCCGCCGCGTCTCTGCCCCACTCACCGCACAGCCTCACCTCTGTCGCCCACCTCCCCTCCTCCCTCTGATGGGGACAGAGAACCAGGGATCGCTCCGCATCTCAAGACCCTTAACTGAATCCCGTCTGCCACGTCACTCTTGCCACGTGAAGGGACACCGCTGGTCCCGGGGATGGGGTCCTGCAAGTCTATCCAGGCCACTGCGGGTGTCCGTGTCTTGAAGTACTGACTCATTGAATGCACCGGGTCCTGGAGCTCAGGGCCTCCTGCCACCCACAGCCCCTCCCCACTCCAGCCACCCCCAGCCCCTCCCCCCACCAGCCAGCAGCCACCAGGGGTGACATGAGGCCCCCGTCTGCCACCTGCCACTGTCCTCCATTCCCAGGGGGCCTGAGCGGGGCAGGGGTGCACACAGGCCGAGCAGGTGGGCCCTGGACAACTGGGGGCAGGGTGGGTGGGGGTGCGGTGAGGGCGTCTCAGGCAGGTGGCTCTCGCTTTCGTGGGGACAGCAGCCTGCGGGGGAGGGGGGGTGACACCCCCACCCCTGGCTGGGCAGGGCATGTCAGCTGTGTGGGGCATGAGGGCGAACCCAGGGAGGGCACGGCAGTTTATCTGCAGTTTTCCTGTTTTTTTTAAAAATAAGGGCTCCGTGTGGGGTGGCGTCAGGGGAGGGAGAGCCCGTGGGGAACCGATGCTGGGTGACCGGGCGGGGGTCTGGGGGGCAGAAGCTGGAGAGGTCGGCGGTGCTGGCCGGCTTTGCAAGCCGCCTCCCTGTGGGCGAGTGTGGGAGCACGGCCGGTCGCCCAGAAATGAAAGACAGAGAGGCCGCAAAGGGCTGGGTAGGCCCAGTGGTTCTCGACTCTGGAGGGGAAATTCTGACGGAGGGAGACCCGGACGTTCCCGTTGACAGATGGATTCGGGGTGCAGAGGGGGTCAGCTCACGAGGGGGCTGATCCTGTTCCCGCGGCCTCAGGGCAGCCGCCACGAGGGAGCAGGGGGCAGAGATCCGAGAGCAGCCGGGGAGCAGCCGTCCCGCCCCTGAAGCCCGACAGCCGCAGAGGCACGGGCGACCTCTCGGGTCCCAAGAGACCACAGCCCCGCTCAGGAGCCCCTTGACTGTCGGACACTGAAACAAGCCTGGGCTCCCAAACTGGCACAGAGGGCTGGGTGAAGGCCACGAGGCCCGCGGGTGTGCAGGTGAAGCGGGGCCCAGAGGACACCCATCAGGAGCGCCTCCGGGAGTGGGACGGGTGGTGTCGGGATCTCTGCCCTGGCCCGGGGCCGAGGCCGCTGCCTCCCCCGATCCTGGGACAGTCCTGGTGCTGACCAGGACAGCACCCCTGCCCACCGCCCCACTCTCCAGTTCGCCGCACTGTTTCCGCGTGTCATTTGTGATGACTTGGATCATGCCTCACTACCTTCGTTTTGCTTTTTCAGAAGCAGGAAACTTGGTCAAGGTTCCAGGGCTGAGCCTGTCCTAGGGACCCCACTGTTCCCTTGTCTAAGCCTGACGCTGTTTTGTCTCTACTTTCCCGAATCAGAGCAAGTGCACAAAACCCAGAGCACACTCCCCGCATGAGGGAGGAGAGCCAGGGCGGCTCCAGACCGTGGCCCTCGTCTCCCTGACCCCAAGCCCGCGCTCCTCCTTCTGCGGCCGGCCTCTCCCACCCCAAACAGCAGCGCCTCCCTCCTTACAAAATCCCTCCCCATCTTCTTAAACCCTGGTCAGAGCGTGCTTGTGCTGTGGCCCATAGATTACAGGTTTTCTATCCGATTTCCAATGAAAGCCAAATTCAAACAGCAAAAGGAGTAAAAGGTAAAGGGAAAAAAATCTATCTTTAGCGAAACCAGAAAAAAAAAACAACTGTAAACTCTAGATTGTGAGGAAAACTGAGCAAAATTTAGAACACTACCAACAGCCATGAAATGTTATAGATTCCAAGGAAGCTACCTGTTTCTCCTAAAGCAGACAGAGGAGCCCAGCCAGCGAGCAGATGGCTGAGGGGAAGCCCGGTGCCGTGTTCCAAACCTCCCAGGAAAATGGGCGACGGCGGGGCTGGCAGGGCTGGGGGTTGGGGGTGGGGCGCGGGGGCCGCCTCAGCTCTGTCATTGCACAGCATTTACCAGGAGGGATGCGTGAGCTGCACACTCGGCTTGCGGTCCCCCAAGCCCCGCCCTGCCTTCCTTCTGGGGAGGTGGCGCTGGCCTCCAGGTCACAGCCCGACCTGCCCACCTGCGGATGCCAGCACCCGGTCACTGGCGCACACAGAGTACTCCCTCCCCCTGGGCGGACTGACGTGCAGAGCAGCTCCGTCCATCCAGGGCCTCACTGGAGCTGGAGGGGGGATCAGGGTCTTGTCGAGAATGGGGACCACGGGGGGTCGATACCACCTGCCAGTCCACACGGAGAGAAGACCTCTGTGAGGACAGGGCAGCCCCTCGGACCTGTGCCCCAAGCAACGGAGATACCAGTAAAACTCACCAAAATGAATTTGTTCGGGAATCTGTGTGTTAACAGAAGCTCACAGTAACCGCCCCATGTTCATTCAGGACAAATGGATGGATTCTGGGAAGAACAGGAACTTTCTGACAGTTTCACTGTCCTGTCTGATGCCCCTTGTCCCTTTCCCAGCCGTGCGGTGCCTGCAACACCAGCGGCCCCAGGAGTACAGCTGCATCTGGCAGCCACTGGACAGGGCAGGCCAGGCTGGAAGGTCCTCGTGAGGGTTAGTCCCCAGGGACGTGTCCCTATTTCCTGGTCCCTCAACTCCCTGGAAAGGCCCCACTCCCAGGGCTCTTTGCCCGTGACCAGACATGGGATGAGCTGCACACGATCCGTGGAGCTGCTCCAACATCACAGCAGCCTGACGCAGCAAGGCGGGTGTAGGCGAGGTGGAAGGTGACCCCAAAGAGCTGAAAATTAGATCTGGAGGAGGAGACAGCAATCGGGGTCTTCGAAAGGCTCCAGAATGCAACTGTGAATATATAGGAATGTGCACTTGGGAGGGTCCCCACACGTGTCCAGGAGGGACCTGAGAAGGTCCTGGTCTCACCTCTGGAATCTGAGGCTCCGTAGGAACGAGAAGTGAAGGCCAAGGCGGGGTTGCCGCTCCCTGGGCACGAGGGGATCCCCAGCACACACAGAGCCCTCGGCAAAGCCCGGGAGACCGACTGGGTCTAGGCACTTAAGGACGTTCCGTCCGTCAGTAGTGGACCTGCTCACCAACCAAGCAGAGCCGGAGTGGCCACGTACAACAGAAAGTACAAACTTCACAGAATTACGCCAGATCATCCCTAAACAAAAAGCCCGGAGGAAACAACACACAATGGCAACAGTCATTCTTATGAAATCGAATTTCCAGAGTTGTCAAATCCTATTACTTAAAATACCCGTTTTCAACCAAAAACTGAGCTTTCAAGGAAACAGTCAAATATGATCCATGAACAACAGAAAAAAAATTAGTAAATAGAAACTGTCCCTAAAGAACCCAGTATCAGACTTACTAGACAAAGACTTAAACACAACAGTTCAAATATGTTTAAAGAACTAAGGAAACTATGTGTAAGTAATTAGAAGAAAATATGAGAACGACATTTCACCCAATAGAAAATATCAATAAAGGGAAAGAAATTATTTTTTAATAGTTTACATTTAAAATAATTTAAAGAATCAAGTAAGATCTGGAAGTTGAATAGTATAAAAACTCAGAGGAAAAATGTACTACTGAGACATAACCGGAGGTTTGAGTTCATAGAAATGAGTCATCGCACGTAAGTGTAGGTCATTATCTATTACCTAACCCAAGGAACAGAAAAAATAAATAGATAAAGAGAAATGAACAGAGCCTTAGAGACCCATGAGCAAAGGTCCCGCACAGCTGCATGATAAGAGCCCCCAGAACTAGCAGAAAAATGAGGGTGCAGAAAGAATGTTTGTAGTAATAATAACCAAGAGCGTTTCAGATTTTATTTAAAATACTTATCAGACATTGTGGCACATGTGTCTCTTCTTTTCACTCCATCTGTTTGGGGTAAATGCCCAGCAGTGCAATTGCAGGGTCACAGGGAAGCTGTCTTCTGAATTTCTTGAGGAACCTCCACACTGTTCCCCAGAGTGGCTGCACCATCCTGCAGCCCCACCAACAGTGTAAGAGGTTCCCTTTTCTCCGCATCCTCGCCAACATTTGTTGTGTCCTGTTTTGTTAATTTTTGCCACTCTAGCTCGTGTGAGGTGGGATCTCATTGTGGTTTCCATCTGTCATTCTCTGATGGCTCGTGACGTGGGACACTTTAACATCGACGTGGTTGGAACTGGAGGGGATGATGTTAAGTGAAGTGAGTCAAACAGAGAAAGAGACTCTCATATGGTCTCAGTTATATATGGAATATTAGCAATATCCAGAGGACTGCAGGGGTGGGAGGGAAATCCAAAGGGGAGAAGTCCGAGCGGGAGACGAATCATGAGAAATGCTGGACTCTGAGAAACAATCTGCGGGTTTCAGAGAGGAGGAGGGTGGGTAGGGTAACAGGGTGATGGGTGTTGAGGAGGACACGGGCCGTGACGAGCATCGGTGTTACGCTTAACTAATGACTCACTGAACACTGCATCAAGGGCTAATTATGTACCATACAATGGCTAACTGAACATAATAAAAAACATAACATAAAAAATTAAGAACAAATGTGAATCGGCACATCCAAAAGCTGAATGAGCTCTAAGTAGGATGGAGTCCAAGAGGTCTACACATGGATGCACAGTAGTCAGATTGTTGAGGGACAAAGACAAAGAGAGAATCTTGAAAGCAACAAGAGAAAAATGACTCGTCGTGTAAGAAATCCTCCAAGGAGTGAGAGCTGACTCCTCATGAGAAACCACAGTCCGAAGACAGGGAGGGCACATTCAACGTCCTGAAAGAATACTGCTGACCAAGAAATCCACATCAAGGAAAGATCTTCTCCAAAACCAGAGAAATGAAGGCATATATGGAAAGGAACTCCCACACCTTAATTAAGAGCATCTGTGAAAACCCACAGATGACATCATGCTTAATGGTGAAGACTAAATGTTTTCCTCATATGGTCGGGGATGTGACAAAGATGTCCAATCTTGGGACTTTTAGTCAAGATTGGACTAGAAGATCCACTCAAAGAAATTAAGCCAAATCTAGATCTAACCAAAGAAGTTAAGTAAGAACAATAAAGAAATGGCATCTAGATTTGAAAGAGAAAATAAAACTATATATGTTTACAGATGATGAGTCTTTTAGATAAGAAAATCACAAGAATTCCATTAAAAACCTTCACAATTTATAAGGGAATTCACCAAGATTGCAGGGTATCAGATCAATATGCAAAACTGAATTATATTTCCGTACGGTAGAGATGGACAGTTCCACAAATAAAGTTAAGAAACAATTCCATGTACAGAAGCATCAAAAAGGAATAAAGTTAACAAAAGATTTGTACCCCCCAAAACTAGGAAACATCATTCAAAGAAATTATTGAAAGGAACTTTACATGGGAGGCTGATCCTAAATTTCATATTGACATGTGAAGGACTCAGGAGAGACAAAACATTCGTAAGAATGAGGAACTCAACATTCTTTAATTCAAAAGTCAGCACAAAGCTGCAGTAACCAAGACAGGGAGATGTTAGCATAAAGATAGATCTATCAGATGCAGTTAAGAGGAAAAAAAATAAATCCCTACATTTTTTTGGTCAGTTGACTTTTAACAAGGTTGCCAAGAATATTTAACAGGAAAGCATAGTCTTTTCAACAAATTGTACTGTGTAATTGGATATCCATATACAAAATATTGAAGCTGAACATTTACCTCAAACCACACACAAAAATCAACCCCAAATGAACTCTAGACATGAACATAAGTGCTAAAACTAATACTGCAAGTTCTTAGAAGGAAAAATCAGAGTCAATATTTGTAACTTGGGGTTACACCACTGTGTCATAGGTACTTCATCCAAACCACAAGTGATGGGAAAAAAATAATCCATCAGATTGCACTAAATTGTCAAATTTTGTGCTTTAAAAGATGCCATCAAAAAAAGTGACATCCCACAGAATTGGGAAGAAATATTTGAAATGCACGCACGTGACCAGGGACTTCTAACCGGAATATACAAAGAACACTTACAACTTGATGAGACAGTAAGCATGAGCCTGAGTATACATCCCTCTGGAGAAGACATACAAATGTCCAGTAAGCACATGAAAAGATATTCAAAATCCTCAGTCCTTGGGGAAATGCAAATCAAATCCAAGGAGACAGTATTCTAGACCGAGGAAGGTGATTAAAATAAAAAGTCAGACAACTGCTGGCACTGACAAGAGGAAGAGAAATCGGAACGCAATCATTGCAGATAGGAAATTAAAGAGTGCACCACTCTGGAGAACAGCTTGGTGGTCCCAGAAGCACATGGCCCTGTAATTCCTCCTCCTGGCATACACCCACGTCCACACAAGACTTTGTTTGTGAACGTTTATGGCGGCATTCTGATTGACGGCCGGAGTGTCCAGCGCGCCCAGGGCCAGCAGTTGATGAACGGGTAAATAAAACGTGGCTCCCCCACACAATAAAACATGGCACCCCCACACAATTGCGTGTTATTTGACAGCAGGAGCAGGAATCGCGATAATCACTGCCCTTGGACGAGCCTCGGGAACGTGATGCTGAGTGAGAGCAGCCAGTGCCAAGGACCACACGCTGTGCGACTCCGCTGACATAACTGCTCAGCACAGACAGACTCATGGAGACAGACAGCAGAGCGGTGGTTGGAGACGTTCGAAGGTGACTACTGGTGGGGTACAGTTTCTTCAGAGGACGATGAAAGTATTCAGAAAGTACATGGTGGTGATTATTGCCGAAGTCCATGAGAACGGCAGATAGCACTCAAGGGTCTGCCTGGGTGGGATGAAATATCTGCTGGGCAAAGGACTTCTCAATAAGACGATTATCTTTTAAATCACAGGGAGGGCTTGGAAGAGAAGGGGAGGGGGAGCCGAGCAGTGGGGAGACAGCTGACGAATGCCGGTCGGGGGAGCTGTCCACAGTGCGTCCCCACGGAGCACAGGAATGCAGAAGCCACAGCAGACGGCCTGCTGGTCCAGGAGCCCTACAGAATGTCCAAGTAAGGCGAAAGAAATGCGGGAATATTTGTTTATTCGACATACATACGTAATACAGTATATACGTATGTAAATTTTGACAAACACACACGCGCACGCACACACACAGAGGACATCAGTGTATAAAAAGAAGGGTAGGTGCCCTGATTTAATTTAGGAGCACTTGGAAATAGTTCCTCAAGATAAGAAACCAGATTTTAGAATTTTACAGGTGTGAAAGTAACCATCTGAAGTACTAGACAAATTAGTAGAAAAATCAGAAGGTGGTGACACTATCTGGGAAATATGTGAGTGAATTAATTTCCTCCTTTTACATAGTGAGGTGTTAGTAGATTACCTAAAGTTGATACATCTGGAAATAATTTTTAGTGTTAATTAAAATGCATAAAGGCAACTACCAGGAAAAATTAAGCAGATGAACTAACTTTCCAAATTATCAGAAGGAAAACACACACACACACCCAGAAACTGTAAACCAAGCAGTAAAAGACAGAAAACAAATAAAAATAGAAACATAACGGGGCACCTGGGTGGCTCCATGGGTGAAGCCTCTGCCTTCGGCTCAGGTCATGATCTCAGGGTCCTGGGATCGAGCCCCACATTGGGCTCTCTGCTCAGCGGGGAGCCTGCTTCCCCCTCTCTCTCTCTCTGCCTGCCTCTCTGCTTACTTGTGATCTCTGTCTGTCCAATAAATAAATAAAATCTTTATAAAAAAATAGAAATATAACAAAGATGATGGTAGAAGTACAATCCGACACATACATCACAGCAGCAGATACAAATGAGACGGATTCACTTTGCTAAGAGTCTGAGATTAAAAGGAAAAGATGCGAGTCCAGCATACGCTGCATTGACAAGGTCCGTCCCGAATGGAGAAGAGAAGAAACTGTGGCCGTCCACGCAGACAAGTGCGAGCAGCACAGGGGTCAGTGATGGGGACACCACACCAGGTCGCGGTCAAGACCGGGAAACTGTGAGGAAGAAAAGGAAAGCTCCATGACAATGGTACCGGGTAGGATTCCAGAAAACTCTGTCCTTTATTCACCAAAAACACTGGTATTTGTAACCAACAGAGAGCAAAATCCAGAGGAAATAAAGTAAACAGCCAGAGGCTCGTGAGTCTGCGTCTCAGTTCGGGTCCCTGGACGTGGGGCTGGGATGAGGTTGCGGATGAGGCGAGTTTGGGAGGCGAGCCCAGGCAGTGGGAGTGGGGGGACGCAGGCGGTTACAGACGAGCCACTGAGGGGCCCCTAGTGCGGGGGGCGGAGCACCACTCTCCTTCCTGTGGTTTCAGGGAATGGAGAGCAGGTGGATGGGGCTGCCCAGCACAGCGGCCGCGTGACTCTGGGGCTGGTGGCTCGGGAACACGTGGAGGAGAGCAGCCTGGGACCCCAGAGGCGTCTGCCCTAAAGAGGATATTTGTCCCACTTTGTTCATCCCATGAGGTCAGGTAGACAAAATATATGGAGACTTTGGAGGTAATAAGGAGGAAGTGCAACTCTGCATCCAACTCCAGAAGCAGAGAACGTAGCTTCTCATCGGATCTGGTGAATTATTTACAAAGCTTCAGGGAGCCACCCAAGCTGCAGAAAACCTAGAGGGAAATAGAAATGAAATATGATCCTGTTGAAACCATACGCTCCGTATTAGGGCCACGCCCAGAATCAAATTATTCACTGTGAATATTTCAAATCCTGAATTTAAAAAGATGACTAAATAAATTAACCATTCAACTAAAAATAGAAACGTAAAAGCAAAATAAATATATGAGAAGCAGGATTTTATAGAAATAAAACAGGAATTAAGGATGCATTCCAGAGGAAAAAACACAGATAGTAAATGATTTCCAGAGAAGCTTCTTTACCAGTATGTTATAAAGTAAAAAATATCAAACTTAATTACAAAAGAGAAGCACAAAACACAAAATGAGAAATTCAAGTGGGAGATAACCCAAAATGGAGGCAGACGATGTACATGTTATTTATTTAAATAAATAATTTGAAGAGCCAGAAGATTTAGGTGGTTATGCAAGAATCTATGAGGCTGTATCTGTCTATAGCTCCATGCATCCACCCATCATGCATCCATCATCATCTTTCTATCTAACCATCTAACCATCCATCCATATCTATGTATCCATCCATATCTATGTATCCATCCATCCACCCAAAATCTACCCATCCATCATCTAACCATTCAGCATCCGTCTATCTAACCATCCATCCATCCCCTATTATGGATCCATCCGTCCATCCTTCATCTGCCTACCCATCCATCGTCTATCTACCCATTGACCTATCATCTGTCTATCCATCAGTCCCTCATCTGTCTATCTGTCACCTATCTATCTCCTGAATGTCCACAAATCACCTTCAGACGAGATTACAAATCCAAACTGACCAGCCGTTGTACACAAATTTGAGAAAGCTGTCCAGTAGTTATTTCCCCTTAAATCACTCTTGCCATGAAAAATCTTTATTGAATTCTATCAAAACTTCAGAGAAGAAATAACATAGATGTTATTTAAAGTTTTGGAGACCTTTCTCTTTCAGCTTTGTCACAAGTATGAGTGGAACATTACATGCACACACACAGAACTAGAAATGTGTCTAGATTGTGAATAAAAGCGCAGAAGCTCTATGTAATATATTAACAAGTAAAATCCGACAGTTCATAGAGAGAAAAATATGCTGAGTGTGGTTCTTTCCAGGAACCAGAGATGACTTACTATTTGGACTTTAGTTACAGATTAAGTGTATAGATGATAAGATAGAGATTGCTAATTATTCAAAATGGATTGTTGATAAAACTGTATAAAATATTTTAAAAAACAAGTCCTCCTAAAAAGTGGGCGATGGACCTGGGAAGGTCATCTTGCACAAGATACACAAGTAGTCCATCAACAAAATACAAAACGTTCAAAGCACTGGAAGTTAAGAAATGCATGTTTCCAGGCCAGTGACACAGCACTCTTCCGAGAGGGTGGCCTGTGTGAGCCTGAGGTGCACACGGCACTGAAGGCTCAGGGACACTCAGGACAAACCCCCACAAAGCCCTCTTGGCGGCCCCATGACTTTGCCATGCCCCCTCGCCCGGGAGCATATTCTAGAGTGTCTCTCGGAACGCATGTCTCATTTAAAACACTACCCTGTACAAATGCCTTACACTAGAGCAAAGATACATTATAAACACTTCCATTTCTAAAAAATAATTACAAGTGCCTAAACCAATCTAAGTACCTCTCGTTATGGGAAAGAGTAAATAATTTATGGAAGAGTGCAGCTATTAAAAAAGAATGTATGAGAATAGCTCCAAAACACACTGCTGAATGAGAAAAGCAAAATGCATAGCAGGGTGTATATAATTCTGCTCTTAGTGTTTTTAAAAGGGTGATTTATGTATGAACATACACGCAGAAATATAGTCAGACCCATGTGCCCAAAGCAGGTACCACGTCTAGGAAGGGCCAGGGTATCTCAGGGGGAAAACAGGTGCCTTTTGCATAACATTTTGAATTACTTGATATATCAACCATGCTGAAGTGTTGTTTTTCCTCACACACACCCATGCACATGTGCACAAAGTAGATATGCACGAGGTATACACAAGTGTGTTGAGGGGGAGCCTGGTTCAGTGGCTGGGAACACCCGCTCCGGCCCAGGGGCCCCCGACACGGGCTACGCACCAGCTCCACACCCGAGTGTACTCGTCCCAGCAGCGCCTGCCCCAGAGGGTCGCTGTGAGAGCTGAGCCCATGCACGCACCTCAGGGGCTTCAGACAAGGTCGGGCTGAAGGCCTATCTCAGGCGCAGCTGCTCTTGGTGTTGTGTTGTTGTTGTTGTGTTGTTGCTATTGTTGTGTTGTTGTTGTTAGCATTATTTGCTGTGCGCGCAGTCCACCCTGAGGGAGGCCGCGTGAGGGTCCGTGTCTCAGCTCAGCTCTGCAGCAGAGTTCCAGCACCCACAGGAACGGACACACCAGCACACCGTGTCCTGCTGCTCTGTCCTCAGCTGGTTACTGCACAGGGTGTAGACGCTGCCCCTCTCGCCGGGCTCTCGCAACTCAAAGGCAGCAGCTAAAGGGCTCCCCTTCCCCTCAGGACAAGGACAGGAGGATGTCCGGTAAACGTACTTCGCGGGCAGACCTGCAGGCGCTGTGGGAACACATGGCCTTGCCTCAAGGACTTAGGAAAGCCTTGAGTTTACAGAAAGAGAGAAGGGAGAGAAGAAATCAAACAGACAAACAGAACAAAGACGCGGGCACCGGGTGACACCTGCCTACCTCCGAGATACAAATACTGCACAGAGCGTTACCCGGCCTGCGAGCCCCGGGTGTGGGAACGAATAAGCACGACCGTGAGGCCGCAGAGCAGGTCCGTGAGCATCTGCAGATGTGCGTACGGCCTCGGCTCCTGACGGAGATGTCCCTGCGGCAAGTGAGGGATGGGGGGCTGTCCGGTAAGTGACACGGGACAACTGGCTGGCCATATGGGAGGATAAAATTTTATCTTCTTGCAAGCCACACACACAAATGAATTCCAGATGGCATCAGGATCTAAATGCTGAAACCAAAACTTTAAAATCTTAGAAGAAAGTGTGTTTTCTTAATCTTATTCATATGCTTGTTTCTTAAATGAGACACAAAAGCACAAAACCTAAAGGAAATAAATAATGTATCTCATTGCATCAACATTTAAAACTTTATTCAGCAAAACCACATAAATAATAAAGTAGGAGAAGATTTTTCATCCAATAAAATCAACAAAGATTTTGATCAAAAGTATGCAAACAACTCCCGCGCATCAACAAGAAAAAGACAGAAAGTAATAAGCATGTGCGGAAGATATAAGTACACAAGTCAGGAAAGGCGAGACTCACATGCCCACAGAACACATGCGAACGACTGAGTCCCATTCACATGAGAACCCCGACACATCGGATTTAGCACAATTAAATAGGCAGGAAAACACGAACCCGCCTGTGCACGTGGAGGGTCTTGTGGCGCGGCCTCTCGGATGCATGAGGGGCAGGGGTGAGGCCCAGGTCGCGGTGTACCCGGCCACTTTGCCAGTGGTGCCGGCTCCAGGGCGAGTCTCGCCCGTGCACCCTGCAGATCGGCTCAGAAACGCACACACGATGGGGCTGGTTACAGTAAACACGCAAACACCACCAACACGCCGGCCCGCTGGAGGAGGGAGCTGCACACTGGCGTGTGGCAGCCACGGGGGAGGCTGTAGTTGTTGGCATGAATGAGCGCGGCGTGCACACCCGCACAAGAACAGAGCTCACCCTCAGAGCCGAGGGAGGAACCGCACACCGTAAGGTCAGACGCACTAGCGTGCCACCTTTTCATCAAGATTCAAGCATGGCGTCTGTGTTCTGCCGTTGGCATCAGCGACGTGTGTCGGGACACAGAGAAACATCTCTCTGTGGAAACACAGGGAAAGACACACTCACAGGCTTCATATCCGGGCAAACCTCCAAGGATGTGTGGAGGCGTGTAAGGCACTTAAACTTGGACCGTATCAGTGACGTTTCAGTTATAATTTTTGTATAGATTGTACAATTTTTTACATTTTAGGTTTAAGGACAACTCGAGCAGGTTGTACCGAGTGTCCCCACGCCCATCCCGCGTCCGCCTCCCGGAGAGCCTTTCTCGCCCGTTAGCATCTTGCAGTCGGCGGATACGCGTGTCGCGATTCATGAACCACCGGGGATAGCCACTGACTGACATCTGCGGTTCCCTTAGAGAGGTGCCCCTCCGCCTGGCAAAGCGATGTGGTTTGGATCAACATGTGATGGCGGGTGTCGCCTCTCTGGGCTCCCGCGGACCGGCTCCCCTGCACTCCCCCTAGTCATCCCTCCCCGATTCCCTCATCCCCGACGACCGCTGCTCTCACGGTCTCTGGATGGTTTTGCCTTTCCTGAGACCTCGTTGGTGGGACCCACGGGAGTGAAGCCCGCTCACACGGACAGCTTTCTCTGGCTGGCGTGCATCTAGGTTGGCTCCTCGTGTCTTCCTGGCTTGCAGCTTGTTTCTGTTGATCGCTAAACCACCTCCGTGCTGGGACCTGTCCACGTCTGTTCATCCATCTGCCTATTTCGGGGCTGTTCGGTCACTCCCAGGTTTTGGGGTGATGCAGAAGCTACTGAAGATGGTTCCTCCAAGGATCTGTCACAGTGGCCCCGCGAGTGCTCCCGCCAGGGCACGGCCCCGGCAGCCGCCGTGCAGGCAAGCAGAGCACAGCTGACTTGTGATCTCGGACTCGCCTGTGCCTCCCAATTTCAGGGGTGGTCTGCCTGCGGCCGCAGCTCTCAGAAGGTCCGAGAAAGTCACGGGTTTTCCATTTGTTCCTCCTTTTGTTCTTGCGTGAGGTCCTGTGAGCACTTAACGGGGTGGTGAGACCGACGGCAGGTCTTGTCTGTTCCGCTTGCCCCTCAGTGTGGACCTTGGTGTCCACAACGGGGAGACCGTAGTCCGCGTACTGTGGGCACAGAACGCCTACCTGGGGCCCGGCGAACCGCCGCCCACGCCACGTCCCTGCCCAACAGCTGCAGCAGCGAGACGCATCGGCTCAAGACTTTCTCTTCCCAGCATCTCACGCTCAAGGCCAGTCCTCACCACGACGCTCCCATCTTCGGGCAACCCCCACCCCCACTGGGGCATAGAAGGTGCTCAATGCACACTGCTCACGGGGGCCCGGGAGCCTCTGGTCCCTTCCCCGGCACTTCCGCACACGCCAGGCCGTTCGGGGCTGCGCACAAGCGTGCCCTGTGTTTGAACCTCACTTTCTTTGTCTCTGCTCTTCACATGAATATTTATCACATGGAAAGCAACGCCAGCACACCAGCCCCCCATTCACGGAATTCATCAACAACTCCTTTGTAGAACCTGACCTAGGGACAGGGGATTGAGAAGCCCTGAATGTGTTTCGTTCTCTGAATCACAAGGGCGGTTATAAATAGCCGTTTCTTCTTCGTTCTTTCCCTGCAGGATCCAGACCCTTGGGAGGCCAGAGCGATGGCGGATCTGTTGCAAAATAAAACAGGGTCAGCGCACGGGGAGGAGCCTGAGGGAGCGGCCCTGCCGTGCTCCAGGAGGCTCCGACCCCTGCCAGACGCGTCCTTGGTCCCTCTCCGGAAGGGCTGTGGGTCCTGCAGGAAACGCCCGCCTGTGCGGGGCTGGGACCGCGTGACCCTCGCCTTTCTGACCACAGTGTGTGTGCTCGGTGCACAGCGGCCACGGGCATCGGGGTTTGGGAGAGGGCCGAGTGTGAGGGACTCTTTAGGACCAGGGCAGGACATATGTCCTAGCCCCATCTGCCCCATGTCCACACAGCCATAAATTCCGCCGTTCTGCCGTGAGATGGAGACCAGCCCGTTGTTCGGTGGCCTGTGAAGCAGCAGGTGGGGCAGGAAAGGCCCTGGTTTTGGTGGACATGTCATCGTGCGTGTGAGCCACTCGGCCGGCCGGCATCTGCAGTGGGGGCGGCCCAGACGGGAGCTCGCCACCCCTGCGCCCCTCCTGGGGAAGGCTCTGTCCACCTCCTGTCTCCGCGGCTGGGAGCAGACCCTCCTCTCCCAGGACATGCCGGTGAGGCCGCTGCCAATTCTCCTGACCCCCACATTGCATTTCCCCTTCCCTCTGGAGGTGAGGTGTCCAGCAGGGACCCCGCCTCCGAGTCCCGGTGTCCGTCTCCCTCTGCTCCTTCTCCGTCTCTCCCTGCCTGTCTGTCTCCGTCTCTCTCTCTCGCTCTGTCTCACGTGAATCCACAACCCCGGTCTCTTATTAAACTGCCCAACGTCACAGCCTCTTCCCTGAGTGGGTGTCGGGTGCCCTCAGGCCTGGCTCTTCCTCCCCAGGGGCCCGGCTCTGGCCCTGCATTCCTCACCCTCCATGCCCCGCGGCTGGGTTGGGTCCTGTGGGATCGGCCCTGCAGCCGGCACCCCCGGGTGCCCCTAGTCGTAGACCGGCCGGCCAGGTAAGCTCCGTAGACGCCTCAGGGGGGATTTACAGGTCACCCGACGTCCGCCGCAAAGGCCACCCCAGGAACGAGCCCCACGGGTTCGCTTCAGAGAGGAGGAAGGTCATGGATTCGCGATGTCCCCTCCCTGTCCACCACGGACTGGGGTGCTGCGCCGGGCCTGGTGCAGGATCCGCCCACGAGGACACCTCCCGCCCCCGGCTGACCGTGCAGAGAGGCAGAGGCCGGGGGGCTACGCACCGGCCGGAGCCGGACGGGGCCTCGATGACCGTGGGGCGGCCCGAGCACTACTTGCTCTGCTGGTTTTTCTCAGGAGACGTGCCCCGGGACGGCTGCGGCTCACCTTGACGGCCCGCCTACTGGAGCCGGCGGGAGTCGCTGGGGGCCCGTAGACATAGTGGCCATCACTCGGGGTCCTCACAGGGCTGGGCCCGAGGCCGTGCTCCGTCGCGTCTCCTTGTCCGCGTCTGGTTCACAGCCCGGGGGTCCCGCCAAGTCTGGGGAGTCCCATCGCTTTCCCAAGGGCCCAGAGGAAGGTGGTGCCTCAGTGGGCGTTGGGGTCCGGCCTCCCCTCCCTCCCTGACACCCCCCGCTTTGCCAGAAAGTGGGCGTCACTCTGCCCCCGATTCGGAGCGGCTGAGGTTCAGGGATAGACGCTACTCACAGCCGCCATGCGTGTCCTCCTCCAGGACGTGCCAAGGCGTCAGAAGCCCCAGGGTCAGCGTGGCCGACGCCAGGGTGTTTCCAAGGGGAAAATAACTGTGAAGGCGGCTCGGTCTCCCTCCTGCACGGAAGGCCAGGGGCATCCGTGCCGTCCGCAGACGGCTGGCGAGGACGGCGTCGCCCATCTCCCGAGCCTCTGCCCCCAATTTGCCCTATTTCAGAGCGTAATGGGCAGAACACGCTCCTTCTCCATCAGTAGGACCCGTGGAGCCCCAGAGCCGCGGGGAGGCGGCCAGGAGAGAGGCTCCTGCCCCCGAGCGGAGTCTGGGCTCCATTTCCCTTCCCCGCGAACCCCGGAGCCCGCCTCTTACTTTGCGTCCCGCTCCCCACAGGGATGGCCACGGGGGCACGAGGAAGGTCCAGACCCGGGGCCCCCAGGACACACGCGTAGGCCCGGGTGAGGAGGGTGGCGGGGCTGGGACACGGCTGACGCTCGCAACATAAAGAAATCTGATTCCCTGGGTGGGATCAGCATCCACACGGCCCCGGGGCTCGCCCTCTGGCACCAGAGGCGCTGCTGGACCCTCGACCCTGAGAGCACAGCCCCCTCCTCCAGGCAGCGCACGCAATCCAACAGGATCGGCAGCATCCCTCCCTGTGCTCCAGTAAATGCCACATGTCCCCACCGACAGCTGTCACCCTGACCTGGAACCTGAACCGTCACAAACCAGGCCCGGCGGCTCCGGGGGTTTGCGTCCAGGAGCCCCGGCAATCTGCCCCAGAGCTGTGTGCTTGGCAGGGCTCCAGAAAACGAAATGTTGATGGCAAGGCGAGCCGAAGACAGGCCGGCCGCGCAGCCCGTCCGGGAGCAGCAATTAGTGGGTGAATTAATGAACGCGGCTCCGCGCCCGCATCCGCGCGGGATTGATAGCGGCTGAGGAAGCGTTTCGCTTTTTTTTTTTTTTTTTAAAGCTGCCTTCTAGATTTTTCACTCGCTGTGGAAAGACAGAGGGCGATCCCCCGCGGGTGGATAAGCCGCAGGCAGCCCGTGCTTGGAAGGCCGCGGGAGGAGAAGGCGGTGCGGGGGCGATTGACGGCTCCTTCCTGGGCACCCCCCCACCCCCCGTCCCACCCGGCGCCGGCCGCTCGCCCTCGCTCCGTGGAGAGCCGCGGTAGCACACCGGGGCGTCTCTCCTCTGCTTCTCAGGTTTCACTCCCAGTCGCGGCATCGGGCAGCCGAGGTCCAGCCCAGCTCCGTCCCCTCCTTGCGGTGGCCGTGTCGTGCCGCGTCCTCTCGCCGAGCCTGTTTCTACATCTGGAAGACGGGGAGAGAAGTGCCTCCTTGCTGGGTCGGGACGAGGAGTCAACGTGGACACCTGCCAAGGTCCCCACAATCACATTCAACAGGTCCCGGGGGGGAAACTCCTCCTGTCACACAGTGACCCACGTGCGGGGTGAGTGCGTCTGGGCGTCCGGGAATCCCAGCAGGGCCCGGACACGGGGCATCCTCCGCAGAAGGGACATCAGACCCTCGCCTGGGAACACGGCTGGCCTCAGCCTGCAGGCGGCTGGAAACACGGACCACCGGGAGCCTCCAGGGCAGACATGCACAGAGACGCCCACCGGCCCCAAAAGTGCGGGAGGAGGACATGCTCTCGCGGGGGCGGCCGGACGGCCCTTCTCTTTTCAAAATGCAATTTATTTAAACAATTAGAAAGAAAAACGGTTCACCCGCTTCTCGCATCCCCGTCCCCTGCCTCTAGCCACCAGCCATCTGTCTCTGCGTCAAGGAGCCGATTCCTTTATGTCCACACAGAAGAGGGATCATATGGTGTTTGTGTTTCTGTCCGACTCCCTGCACTTAGCACGCTGCCCTCGAGGCCCTTCCGTGCTGCTGCGAGTGGCGGGTCCTGCTCTTTCTTGCACCCGAGGACCCCGTGTACACACACCACGTCCTCCTAATCCTTCCGTCATCCCTGGACTCGCGCTGCTTCCGAGTCCTGGCGACTGTAGAGGAGGCCGACGGCTTTTTGAATTCGTGTAAATACCCAGGAGTGGCACTGCCGGGTCGCAGGGCAGCTCCGTTTTCAACTTTCTGAGGACCCTCCATGCTGTTCTCCACAGCGGCCGCCCCGGCTTGCCTTCCCACCAGCCGTGCACGAGGCGCCCCTCTCTCCGCGTCCTCGCCGGCACCTGCGGCCTCCTGCGCTGCTGATTGTGGCCGTCTGACAGGTGGGAGGTAGGACTGTGGCTTTGACTGTATTTCCCTGATGCCCAGGAAAATGCCGGACAGCTTCGCCCGTACTCTTGGCCGCCTGTGCATTCTTGAGGACATCTCCCTTTAGATCTGCCCATTTTTATTTTTTATTTTATTTTTTTAAGATTTTATTTATTTATTTGGCAGATCACAAGCAGGCAGAGAGGCAGGTAGACAGAGAGAGAGGAGGAAGCAGAGAACCTCCCCGCTCCCCACTGAGCAGAGAACCTGACGCGCGGGGCTCAATCCCAGGACCCTGATACCATGACCTGGGCCGAAGGCAGAGGCTTAACCCACAGAGCCACCCAGGCGCCCTCAGATTGTTCTTTTATTGCTCACGATTTTTATGAGTTCTTCCTGTATTTCGGACACCAGCCCTTCATCTGCCTCCTCTCCCGCTCCGCTGTCTCTCCTTTCGTGTTGTTGGCGGACTCCTTTGCTGTGCAGACTATGTAAGTTCAATGTCTTCCCACTTGTTTGCTTTTGGTTTTGGTGTCAGAGTCAGAAAACCGTCGCCAAGACGGGTATCAAGGAAAAGGGCTTTGCCTTTGTCTGCGTGGTGGGTCCAGGAGTGAGGACTCCTCACCGGAGAGCTCGGAAGGCCGCCGGGGTCACTCACACGGGAAGAGAGTCCGCGGACGGCTCTCGGGAACGCGGGAGAAGCAGGGGCTCTGATCGCGCCGCCCGAGGGAGGCAGGCGTGAACCACGGGGCACAGATGCTGGGGCCGTGAGCAGGGGCCAGGCGGGCTCCCACGTGGCCTGGGAAGGGGCAGCCGGCTCGCGTGTGGGATTTTCCTCGGCCGAGCTTCGGAGGGGGAGTTGGAGATACCCGGGCAGAGCTGCGGGCGTGGAGCGTGGTCTGCGTGGGGAGACGCTCCTGCAGGGTGTGGGAGGCACGGAGCACGCAGCCGGGTGCGGGTTTCGGAGACGTCGTCGCCCTCACACGCAGTGCGGGGCTCGTGCCTGCATCGGGGCGTGGCAAGCCCAGGGAGACGGAGGAAACGAAACTGGCTCAGCAAGGGCTCCTGACTCCGGACGACAGCATGGCAGAGAAGGAACGGGGACCAGCCTGCTCCAGAGAGAGCACACGGCGTGTCCCGCGTACAGCGTGTCCCGCGCACAGCGCGTCCCGCACACACCGGCTGCGAAACCTCGTGGCTGCTCCACAGACACACGCGGACGCGCAGGAGACAAGCTGCCTTTAAAGCCGGCACCCTAGGTAACCAACAGAAAGAGAATGGGAGGAGGAAAGCCCGGAATCCATGGACGGGTGGCGTCGGGGACAAGTTTGCATTTCCTGGTCTGGGGTTTGCGTGGCGCAGGGTGGGGTGACGGAGAAGCGATGAGGGTTTATAAGGCAAAACGAAGACGAGTCTGGCCCCGGTGACCGACACGTGGCGACAGGGCCGTGCAGAGGAACGGGGCGCCGCATGCTCGAGGCACACGTGGGGGCGAGAGACTTGTACGCGGGGAGGGACCCGGTGCCATGGCCAGACTGATGACGTCCCAGAGCCGCCCCCGCTGGGGGAGGAGGAGGCAGAGCGGGAGACGCTCCCCCATGGGCACCCGTGTGCACGGCCGGGCTGGATGGTGCCAGGGGGAAGGTGCGGCTGCTCGGGGGTGAGGCTGAGCCGTCAGGTCAGGTCAGGGTCACGTCCGGGGACAGAGCCCCATGTAAGGACAGCCGTTCACCCAACGGCTGAGCTCAGAGCAGCCACCTTCCGCCAAGGCCGTGGAACCCCAGGAGCAGGGAGGATGGACGCCGGACGCCGAGGTTCGCGCAGCCAGTGTGGGGCTCACGCTCGTCTGGTGTCTCTCCGGGATCCTCAACAGTGGCGCTGAGTGTGAGTGACTGAGCAAGGGCCAGCCTGGCACCGCCTGCCAAGGCACGTGGGGGCCTCGGAGCGGCCGGACCCAGGGACTCAGAGCGCGGGGACGCTGGTCTAGGGGCGGCAGGACCCAGCCCCTGAGAACGCCGGGCTGCAGGACACGGAGCGCTCCTTCCGTCCTGAAGTAGTTGATGAGCGGCCCTGAGGGACGCTGTCGGACGGACGCTGCCTCGCGACAGAGGTCCCTCGGGGTGGGATTACCAGGACGCCCAGCCCTGCTCGGCACAAAGAAGAACCGAACGGCCAAATTACCCAGAGCTGGGAGGGAGGGAAACTGGCCTCTGACCCTGGCCACGGTCTGGCCGCAGGGCCACCTGTTGGGGTGCTGGCCGTGACCCCCGCGCAGGGCCGGCTTTCCTTCCTGTTCGGGACCTGCCCCGTCAGCAGCAGCGACGCAGTGGACAGAGGGTCCGCTCCTGCCGTGATGATGCTCGTCCTCCAGGACCACCCCGGGCGCCCCTCACCCACACCCGTTACGGCCGAGCCCACTGTGCGCAGCCCCGTCCCTCTGCAGGGCGTCCGGGGCCTGGCAGCTCATGCTTCCTCCCACGACCCGTGATGGAGGCAGTGATTCTCCCCGTTTGCTGCCACCTCGGCGGCGGAGCCGGGCTCCCGAGGGCCAGCATTGCTCTCCTGCCTCGCCGCAGGGTGCAGTGTCCACACGTGGGGCGTGGCCCTGCTCCTCGGGACCCGGTGCTGGGCGCCATGGCCCACGGCTCCCCCTGAGCCCAGCATGTCCCACCTGCTGGCCACGGAACCCAGACATCTGCCTGAGTCCCCGCACGCCTGCACCCTGAGGTCTAGGGAAGCCTCGGATGGTCCCCGGCAGTGGGGCCATGAGAAGGGGGTCTCTTGCTGCTGGAAGTGGAGGTCACAGTGCGAGGGGCTGAGTCCCTGCTGCCACGAGCTGGCTGTAGCCTGCAGGGACAGGACATCGTAGGGTGACAACCGTAGGAACAGGGGGCAGGGTCCCCACTGGAGGGGACACCCCAGCCACCACTGAACCGCACTGGGGTGGGGCCTGAGGGCGGCAATGCCTGGGGTCCGCAGGCTCGTGCGTCTGACCCCAAACAGGGAAAACCAAGACCCAAACGCCCATCGTCATGTCCACCCCCAAGTATCCCGGCTGGATTGTGCCGTGCTTTCCAGGACGGCCTGAGCCTGGGGAGGCTGGCCCCAGGCTCTGCCGGCTCCTGCCCCAAGTGCCCACCGAGGTCAGTCGCTCTCAGGCCTGCGGAGCAAGGTCAGCTCGAACCTCACAGGAAGTGAGGCAGAGCAGCAGACAGGACTGAAGTCAGCAGCGGGACGGAGGTGGCGGTGCCCCCGGGATGGGCGCGGTGGGGGTGCCTCCCTTTGGGTTCATCTCCCACTTCCCAGAACCTGCATCCTCATGAGGACATGTCAGAAAATCCCCACTAGGGAGGCACTGGTCCTGAGGGGACCAGACTGGGGCTCGTGGAGTTGGTCACACCCAGAGGAGCCGGGACAGGACCCCGGGTAGCACGGGGTCGCGTGTGGGACGAGCTGGGCAAGGTCCCGTCTGCCGTGAGCAGAAGGTCACCAGGATCATTTCTTCTTGTTAGTGGTGGGAAGGAGCCGCGGTCGCAGCCTTGCAACGTCTCCAGACACGGCTTGCAGGCTCCCGGCGGCTTCCAGACTCTGTCCACTCTCGAAGGCACATGGTGCTGCAAGCGCAGGCCAGTGTGACTCTCCCTGGGTCCCATGGGGTGGTAGGGCCTCCGGAACCTGCATCCTATACCTTGTCATACGCCTGGGGAAGCGCCAAGGTCCCAGACCCCCTCTCAGGAAAGCGCGTCTCCACGCCGGGGACCAGCCGCGTTCTCCCCGTACGGGGACAAGGCCAGGAGGGACGTCCGAGCCCTGCCTGCGGCATTCACACTGGCCTCTGGCGGAGCCCACGGACACGCCGGCTTGTGCTTCCTGGGGAGACACAGACAGTTTGCGTGGGAAAGCTCGAAAAGGACCCTACAAGCACGGCCTCCGTGTGTTCATGGGGGCTCCCCAAGTCCGGGAGAAGTCAGGTGTTTGCCAAGCCGTGATGGCCGGTAACCACATCCGGGAGCCCATGGAGCTGGGCCGCGGTCTGGAGACCCAGGACAGAGCCTGTGGCTGAGGGAGAGCGGGGGTCCCACACAGACAGAGTGTCTCTGCACAGACAGAGAAACCTGTTCCTGGCCCTAGTCGCCTGTCCTGCCGGCCAGGGCCACCCCAAGGGCTGTTCAATACGGCCCACAGTGGGCTCTAGGGCTGACACCATGGGGTCTGAGCCTCTGGGCGAGGTGCGGGGGCCGACGGGGGGGGGCAACGGGCTCCCGGGCAACACCCCACACCCAGGGCCTCGGGCAGCGACATCTTCATCGCCACTCTGGGCCTCAAGCTCCACAGGAGCTCACGGATGTCCACCCAGGCCCCGGACCAGCAGAGTCACACACGTGCCACAGCACCCAACTGACACGCCTGGGCTGACTAGGTCAGGGGTTCGAGGTCCGCCACGAGCTCACAGAGATGGGGGTGCCCCCTTGAGCACCGGGGGCTGCTGGAGGGGGGACCCCACGCACACGGAGAAGCACGAGGCCATTGGCCCCTCCACGGCTCAGCCGGCGTGAGGTCAGGACACAGGCTTCCCTCGTGTGCATGGCTCCGCCCGGTCTTCCCCGAGGCCAGCGCTGGACCAGGCTTCTGAGCATCACTGGCCTGAGCAACGTGTCGCCGGGGAAGCGAGGGCTGACAAGATGCCGCCGAGGGCCGGACGCCGTGACGCGCTCCGATGCGGCCGGACGCCGTGACGCGCTCCGATGCGGCAGGGGCGAGCGCCCGATGCCTCAGGAGGTGCCCGAGATCCGTGCTCAAGCGACCGCATGAGGTCACCCCCAGGTGGGGTGCTCGGGGCTCCAGTCCAGGGTCAGTGGGATGGTCAGGTGGGGCTGCGGAGGCTGCTCTGCACTCGAGACGTGGGGTGGGCTCCGGGCTCCAGAAGGAGAAGGGGAGGCAGGGAGGCCGGAGGGAGGCCGGGGAGGCTCCGATCCCCCAGGACACGGTGAGTGAGCACACACAGGGCTCTGGTCAGGACGGAATCTCACGGGAGCTCACAAGAGCCCGGGAACGAGTCAGAACGGCAGAGCCGAGGAGAACCAGGCGGGACTTCAGGATCCCAGTGTGAACCAGCTCCAATGCGGGACCTGCCCAGGGCCTGGGGAGTCTGTTGTGCGAGCCAGGACCCCTCCTCTGCAGGGGCCACTGTGTCTGACCGGTCGCCGGTCCCTCATTGCTGCCCTGTGGACGGGAATAGAGGGACGCCCCGCCAGCGCCCGTGGTTATCTGTGAACTCCTTCAAGAGCATTCACCGGGGCCTCCGGTCCTGGTGGGCCCTGCCCCCGGGGCCAAGTTGGGGTGGGCGGACGCAGCCCCTCGCTCCTCCCGGCTGCCCACGGAGGCCCCGCACTGAGCCGTGGGGTCACAGGCTTGCCTCCAGCTCCCGCTGTCCCTCCCTCCCAGAGGCGGCCGCGAGCTCCTCGCCTGCAATCGCAGACGTGCGAGGAATGTTGGCGGCCCCCTCACACCCCCAGAGCGTGTGAATGGCGAGCGGCGGGGAACACACCCGGCCTTGCGCCTTTCAGAGAGACCACACACACCCGCCGCTCCGTGGACGTCCAGGATCAGATCCCAGCTGACTGGACGGGAGGCGGCGCGCGGCCTGGGGCGGCCTGGGGCGGACGGAGGCCTGGGCCCAGTTCTGGGGCTGCAGCTGCTGCCGGGGCGCTTGGACCAAGGTCCTGGGGTCCGACCGTGGCCCGGATGCTGGTGGGGGTGGGGCGAGGACCCTCCGGCCTCTGGTCTCTGCGCCCTGGGGATGCCTCCAGCCACGGAGCCCGCCTGCCCTGGGGCCACGGCCAGCCTGTCCACGGACGTTCCAGCAGCTTCCGCAGAAGGGGCCCCGGGGAGCTGGGAGCGGGTGGGAGCCTCCAGGGCTCTGGGAACCGCAGCACCCCACACACGGAATCGCGGGTGTGCGTGAGTGTGCACACGTGTGCTTGTGTGTGCTCAGGCACATGCGTGTGTGTGCCCGTGTGCCTGGGCTTGTGTGTGCGTTCACACGGGTCCGCCTCCTCCCTCTCGGCGGGCCTGTGGACGAAGGGCGGGCACGATCCGGAGCTCAGGAAGCCTCCGCCCTGTCCGCTCAGGCCCCGCCGGCTGACGCCGCGCTCCGAAGGTCGGCGGGTGTTGACGATGAGGCCGTGGGGAGCTCCTGGAGAGCCCGTCGCTGTCCCTGGGAAGCCGCGGTGGAGGGCGCAGGTTTCCGTCATTGTCTCGAAAGCCAGCGGGAGGTGCGGCCCGAGGGGACGATCGGGGCAGATGTGACGAGGACGCAGGTGGCAGCTGGGGCTGGCCGGGATTCCCGTGCTCCTCACCGGTGGCAGCTGGGGCTGGCCGGGATTCCCGTGCTCCTCACCGGAAGGCGCCGTCTCAGGGGAGCGTCGCCCATCGTCTGGGCTTTCCGGAGGCACCCGGAGGTCTCGGCCGCGGAGACCAGGGCGGGCGGCCGGCTCCCACACGTGCCGCCCCAGCCCTGGGCTCCGGCGCCCTCGCTGCCCTGAGGGTGAGCAGAGCCCTGGCCGGCAGCCCTGAGTGCATCCGGGGTAAATCAGCCCCAACCAGCTCCTTAACATGCTTGGAGAAAACAGGCCGACAAATGGTGAGGTGGCCGCCCCTTGCTCTGGACTCTGGGACGCCAGGCCCCTCCTCTCCGGCCCCCCTTCTGTCCTGTCCCCTCCCCGGAAGTCCCCAGGCCCCACCGGCAGCCCCGGCAGCCCCCGGGCCCGCGGAGCAGGGCAGAGGCAGTGGCTGAGAGAACACGGGCAGGACCCTCCTGCAGACGGACCCCAGCGGCCCGACCCCTCCTCCAGCCCAGCACCTAGCCGGGGCCCTGCTTCGGGAGAGGCCGTGCTGGTGAGTAATCCCGACGGGAATTAACACACAGGGACGAATCACCTTCTTCTCTGGCCGCCCGCGGGGAGAGCGGGAGCGGACGGGGGCTCCTCCAAGACGTTCTTTCCACGGCCCCTGCCGCCAGCCCCGGCTCCTCTGACCGCGCCAGCCTCACCGGGAGGGGCCGCACGGTGGGCCTGGCCCTGGGGCCGCCTCCCCCCTTCCCACACTGGCTCCTGCAGAAAGGAGCCCCTGCCTGGGTCTGGGGACTGGTGGAGGGTCCTCGGACGCTTCAGATAAAACCATGACCACAAGACCAGCCAGCGCCGGCTTGCCCTGGGCTGGAGCGCGGCCCACAGCTGGACCCTGACCAGCAGACCCGCTCTGTGAGGACCTGTGTCCCTGCGTAGAGGCCAGCCGCCTTCCGGGCTGGGGACGCTTTCCGGGCCTGGGGACGCCTTCCGGGCCTGGGGACGCCTTCCAAGCTGTGGCTGGGGCCTTGCCCGTCCACTCCAAACCAGGTGCCCGACGGATGGGCCTAGAGCACCGAGTGGTCCCCATGCCACCGCGTCCAGGAAGCTCACCCAGATTTGCTCTGGAAGGACCCTGCAGGTGGGCTGACAAGGGACCCCCTCAGCCCTGCCCAGCCCCTTCCCAGCCAGGTCAGCCCAGACGTCCTGCAGTACACCTGCCGGTGCCTCCACCCCCCACCCCCACTCCATCCTGGACCCACTCCGCGGCCCACGCAAACCCCGGCCTCGCTGGGTACGGAGGCAAATTCTGAGCCATTGAGAAGCCGGGATGGGTTCTGCCCTTCTGCGTCTCCCGCTAGGGAAGGTCCCCCACGCTGCCGCTGGCGTGTCCCCACAGGTCCCTGGACCTCACGACTCAGGAGGACACAGAGCCGCCCGTGTGACATGACGGCGTCGGAAGGACCCTCTCACTCGGCCCGCGGGACGCATTTTCTCTGACACTGTTCGCTGACTCAAAGAGAGCCGGGCCGTTCCTGGGCTCCATCCGGAAGCTCCCTGACCCCGGGTGGCGCCTGTGGCTGTGCTATCTTCTCCCGGGAACAGCGGCCCCCGCTAGGCGGCCTCCGGCGTGGGACGGAGTCATCAGGGGCTGCCGTGCGCTTGATTTCCAGAATGCTGCGGCCCCGGACGCGGGGCCACCCGGCCTGCCTCCCCGCGGGGCCCCCCGCTGCGGGGCTCCGTGTCACTGCGCCGGGCCGGAGCCCCACCCTCCAGCCTCTGCCTCACCCCCCTGCCCCCCCGGGACCCCGTCCCCCTCCCCGAGACTGCTGCCTTATGCTTGCGCTCTCCCCGCCTCCAGAGGGAGACCCCAGAGCGCAGGGGAACCGAGCCTCGGGTTGGGACCGCACGGGTGTTCTCTGCCTCCGTGGAACTGACCAGAATTCACCAACGGCTCCGGTTCTGGATGGCGGCGCCGAGGGCAGCAGGCGGTCCCGTGGGTTGTGGCCAGGGCTGTACTGCTGCGAGTCGTCCAGCACCGCAGACCGCACTCCCCAGCCGGCACAGAAGGAGCGTAGGACTGAGGTTCCAGAGCCAGTTTCTAGGATGACTCTATCGGTGATGTCCGCAGCGGCCCACGGGAGGCAGGTCTGTCTGAGCCGCTGAGGGGGGCCGGGATGCCCGGCGCGGCAGCCCCTGCCCCTCCTGCTCTCAGCACCTCCCACACGGTCTGTCCTGAGGCCCCACCCAGCCAGGAGATGTCTAGAAGCCGTGTTCTGCTCTTGCCTGCCCTGAGCCCTGTCCCGGTCTCCCTCAGGGTGTGGCCAGGAGAGCTCTCCGAGCCCAGGCTGGAAGCAGTCTGCCCCTTGTCCCCACTCTGCTGGGCTTTCAGGGTCCAGGACACACCCCAAGTTCTGCAACCAGATGGCCCAGGGGGAATCGGGCCTCCTTCTGGGCTTCCGTCCCCTTATCTGTAAACATGGGGCGCGCGGGAGGATCCGTCCTACGATTCAGGAAGCAGCCGAGGGCCCCTCGCTGCCGAGAGTGCCCCACGTGTCCGGGCTGCGGCGCTGGGAGGGGGTCAGCCTTGGGGGCCTGTTGTGTTGTCTGGCTTCTGTGGCATCGATTTATGTCACTAAGAAACACTGTCCCCGTACGCCGTCTCCGCGGATCCCTTCATTAGCAAATGCAGCACAGACAGGATTAGTTCGCACTGAGCTGTCACTCGGGGAGGCTGTGACTTACAAGGTGTTCAGAGCAGGGAAGGAACGTCACCCCACCCCTCTGCGCCACGCAGGTGCTCCCAGAGCACTGGGAGGCTGCGTCCTTCCGTCCAGCCCTACGTCCCAGCCCCCAAAGGCTGCCGGCCTGTGTCCTCGGCCCCGAGGCCACCGAAGGGCCCGCAGCAGAGGGCGCGTGAGTCCATCTCTGTGTCCGCTCCCAGTGTCACCGAGGCAGCAGAGAGCTCTGGGCCGTGCCCTCGATGTCACCCTCCTCATGCCCCTCAGGCCGAATGAGAGAAACAGGCCTGAGTGTTACCAGCTGAGGCCGTCAGAGGCCATGTGGAAAGGCGTGGAGGTGGGGGTCAGCACGGACCGAGAGGGCCCCCACAGCTGCTGTGCATACCCGGCCGGGGACAGAGGCCAGCGTGAAGGGACTCTGATGTCCAGTAATCGAGGACCAGAGACTGGAGACTCGCTTTTGCTCCACGGTGGCTGGAGAAGACCTCAGTGCTCTCCTGAGAGCTCGTCCCCGGGTTTCTTGGGGAGCCCTTGGTTCCCTTCTCTGGTCTTGACCCAGTGAGGGCGGGTCACACCCCCAGTGCTGCTTTCTCCTCAGGCCACACGTAGCCTTGAGCAAGGCCACCTGCCGGCTCCAGTGCCCGCCCACGTGCCCTTGGACGCATGCCGAGGTCCTTCCCCAGCAAAGTGGGCCGGCCCAGCAAGCAGGGCCACGTTGCGGGTCCCTGAAGTCCTGGGGCTCCCGCTGGGCCCCGCTCCACATCAGCCAGGCAGCTGTTTTGCAAAGCGTGACACTGTGAGGTGTCACTTGAGGTCATTGACCCCAAGGCCGGTGCCTGAGCCGGGCAGAAGACCCGGGACTGTGTGCAGGGTTCAGAGCCCAGGGAGGACCGTCAGAGTGTCAGAAACGGAGGTGAAAAGCCACGTAAAGGACAAAGGAGCCGGGCGGGGTCTCCCCAGTCCCCCTAGGGCCGGCCAGCAGCCCCCCTGGGGCGAAGCTCGGGAGCCCTGGCCCTGGAGAGGTCACGTGGGGCAGCACCTGTGTGTACATGTGAGCACATGTATGTGCACGCGTGTCCATGTGTGCACCTTGCTATGTGCACCGTGTGTGTACCTGGATGTGTGTGTGCACGTGTGTGTGCAGTGCGTCTATGTGAACATGTGTGTGTGCATGTGTGTGCTTCTGGGTGTGTCTGTGTTTGCGTCTCTGTGTGCATGTGTGTGCCGTCCCTCGGTGCCTCCTGTGTCCAGCCCCGTCCCCCTGCACCTCCGCAGAGGAGAGCAGAGGTCATGTCCTTGCACACGGCACCACTCGCCCTCCTGTGCTGGGTAAACCGACACCAGCACTACACGTGCCCCTGACCCAACCGCAGCGCCTGGGCGTCCACCCGAGACAGGTGTGAGCCCGCATGGGTGTGCAGGGCCGGCGCAGCCCAGGTCACGCGGTCCACCTAGGGAGCCTGCGGACGGACGAGGGAAGCACAGAGGGCAGGACCCGGGTGAGGAAGCCGGAAGCAGGCCGTCGGGAGGACCACGGAAGACGCAGCCTCCCGAACCGCGTGTGGCAGGGCTTCCCGTGTCCCTGTGCTCTTGCCAGCGGACGGGCGGTAATGAGCACTGAGGCTTTACTATTGTCCAGGCGCTTCTCATGCGTTATCTTCTGCCCAAAACTCTTTAAAATGTTTATCGCACAAGCTGGGACCAGGGGAAATGTTTACTTCCAATTTACATATTTCTGTCTTCTTTTTGCTGGTTAGCTTTGGTTTGTTTATTTTCTAACAGAAGGGAGTCCTCCCCAGTGAGGGTTTCCCGGGGGGTGGGAGAGAGCCTGGTTGTGTGCCTCCCCTGATGTCCTCCGCCTCCAGGAAGTCCCCCGTGGCCCCTCCCCAGGCAGCTGGGGGCGGAGCGGGGAGTGTCGGGGGGAAGGGGCAGCCTTCCCGTGCCGTGCCGGGAGCCCGCCTGCTGTCCCGGGTGTGCACTTCCTGGGAGGAATGGCTCCTGGCTGGGCCTGGTGGAGGGGAGGGGGGCGGAAGCCTCCTGCATGCGTTCTGTGGGTCTGCAGACCATGAGGCCGCAGCCCGCGAGCTGCCCGCAGAGCGTCCGCGTTCACGGTGCCCAGGGTTCACAATGCCCACTGCGCTCTGGGGCAGGACATAGACCCTGCCAAACAGCCCCCCCCGCGGGGCCACGTGACCAGGGGACGGGGGTGTCCAGGGCCGTCCAGTAGAACGCATGCTCCTCCTCCTGGCTGGGGTCTGCCACCGGCGCCCGCGTGATGCCCTCGCGGGAGCGAGCCCAGCGTGTGGGACCCGTGGGACACCCCAAAGGCAGCCACATGCTCCGTCACACAACCCTGGGCGCTTTGCCTGAGCATAGGGAGCCTGGGGGGAGCAGGGCAGTGGGAGAGGGCAGCGCACGCACCCCCTTGCTCCCCTCAAGTGCAGGCTGGTTCGCAGGACTGGTGCCCCAAATGAACACACGTTCTCACCCCAGCCCCGGTGCTCCAGGGCGGCCAGGCGGACCCCGCCGGACACGGTGCTGGTGGACAAGGTGCCGTGGCAGGGGCTGCTGGCGCTCCACCATCCTTCAGGCCTCCGCTTCCCCTTACACCCGGGGCTGCATGAGGTTTAACGGGACACGTGGCTGCCCAGCTAGAGGGGACACTTTCTGGACTCTCTCGTGTGGCATGCAGCTGAGTTGTGACCAACAGGATCTAAGCAGAGGGCGATGCCCCCCCCCATTGCTCTTACTAGGAACGGGCAGCACCTCCTTTGCCCTGATCTCTCTCTCAGCTGAGATGCAGATGTGAAGGCAGGAGCTGGAGCAGTCACCCTGGGCCCAGGGAGCACGGGTCAGTAACAAGCTGTGCGTGTCCAGGCTCCTGCTCAGATACTCACCGGGGCAACCTGCAGACGGCACCCTGGAAATGCAGAACCCCTCCCAGCGTTGCGTGCCTCTTTGTCCGTCAAGGAACTCTCAGACCCGCCACGCTGCCAGAGCGGCCCGGAGCGGCCCGTGGGCGCATGGGAGCACGCGGACCCTTGGGAGGCCTTGCACGGGGTCGTGTTTGACCAGGAGATGGTGATCTCTGCTGAAATACTTAAACCGTTACCGTGTCTCCCAGGAAGCTGCTGACTTGGAGAATCGTAACGGAGATCAGAGGGAGGACCACAAGCTTGCTCGAAAGAGACAGGAGGCTCCGCGCTCCGAAGAAGCCAGACGAGAGGAGTGCGGTTTCATACGGGCAAGAAGCTTCTCGGGATGCGGAGGGCCTCTCCCTCCGCAGGTGGGCAGCGGTGGATACACGGCAGCATCCAACAGAGCCACCGGGCGCCAGAAACGTGGGCACACATGGCCATGTGGGTTTTTAAAAGTCCTTGACTTGGAACAAAAGGGAAAATTATACAGTATTTAGTATCAGATTAATGGTTGCTCCTGCATCCGATGAGTAAGTCCGAACACATATTTAAAGGCTATTTGAAGGACCCCAAGCAGCCCCTCAGTCGGGCTGTGCCCTGGAACGAACTTGAGCAGGGGGCCCACAGCCCCCGCCCTCCCAGCCGGCCCCCGTTCCACTGGGGTGCCCCTCAGCGTCCAAGCACTGGACCACTGCCCCGCACAACGCCACCCCATGTCCCCCAGGGCTGCCCTCTGTAGCCGGCTGTCCCCCCACACGTGCTGCCCCCCATGCCCTCTGTTTTGCTCCTGGGCCACCACCGGCCCCTGTGCCCTCTGGGGCCCAGCCCCACTCAGCTAGGGGAGACAGGCCTGCACCTGCCAGATACCCCAGTGCGCTCGGACAGCTCACCCCAGCTCTGCCACCAGTCTCCTTCCTTCCTAACGACACAGGCCTGGCTTTGCTCTCTCCAAGCGCCAGCTAGGCTGGGGACATGGGGACAGCGCCCAGCTCACAGGGCACGTGGGACGGTGGGCCTGGAGCAGGCACTTTCAGAGACGCCTTCCTTCTCAGTCCGGAGCCAGAAATCCGAGAGCCCGGGGTCCACTGGAGGCTCTGGGAAAGCACGCTTCCCGCCTCTTCCAGCTTCTGGTGACTCCAGGGTTCCGCAGCTCTCGGCCACGTTTCCACCCCCCTCTTCACGTGGCTTCTCCCCTCTGCGTGTCTGAATCTCAAAACCTGCTCCTCTCTCCTCTACGGACGCCCACGATGCACGGAGAGCCCACAGCTACCCGAGACGGCAGCGTCCTGAGAGCCGTCATCACGCCCCGGAGACTCACAGCTTCCCGAGCTTAGGATGTGGCCGTACGTTCTGGCTCCTCCGCCCCTGCCCGTTGCATGCACTGAGGGTCGGCACTTCGCGTGCGCACAGGACACCTGCCCCTTTCTCCTGTCCCACTGGCGTCCCATCAGCTAAGGTTGCCCCTCGCCCAAGAAGCCTGTCCTGACCCCCGGAGTGGTTTCTCCTTTCTGCAGACTCACAGGCCCGGCCCACAAGCACACAACCAGTCCCGGTGGCCCCGGGCCCCGTGCGGTCCCATCACGGCGTCTCCCAGGCCTCTGCCTCCCCCACCTCGGTCAGGGCTGCCGCCACACAGGGTGCCTGGCTCCGAGGTTCAGAAATACGTGAGGCATCAAGCGCAGACACACTACCTGAGAGCGACCCCAGGCAGAGCCCACATGGCACACAGCGTCTGGGACAGAAAGCCGAGGCGCAGGCCTGGGCCGGGGAGAGTCCGCGGATGGGCGTGCTGCAGGGGAGAAGCTGACCGGGGCCGTGAGCGCTCCCCGCTCTGAGAGTCTGATTGAATGGGATTTCTGGTTGAGCTTCACTGGTTATTGTAGTTTTCCCATTATTTTATTGTGCAAATTCCTCGGCGCGTCAGCAGAATTAGAGGTAAACTGAGCGGCTACTGTGAAGTGTGAAAAATTACCCTCAACTAACACAACCACACTGTTTGCTCCTGGGATCGTGGCACGGTAATGAGGCCTCGGGGCTCGCAATCTGGCGGAGGGCTCCGGTCACCTTCCCGGGCCGCCGCAGCCCGGGCTGTGAGCCACGGCTCTCCCGCCCCCAGGACCGCATCTGGGTCATTGGTGTGGGCTCGAGAGCACCGTTCATTGTGCCGTCGGCAGCACAGCCCCTGGGAGCCCGGCCGGGACCTCGGGGGGCAGAAATTACATCCATTTCCGGTATTCACTTCCCGGCAAACACGAGCGCAGCCCCCTCTGCGCCCCCACCCGCCCCAGACCGCGCGTCCCGGAGGGCGGCCGGCAAGAGGCTGAGCGTCCCAGGGCGGCGTCGGCCGAGGGATGTTCAGCCCCTCCTGGGCCCGCTCCTGCTGCCGCGTGTCCCCAGCGTCCCGGTCTCCACCCAGGATCCCCTGAGGAGGGCGGCGGTGCGGGCGGCCGCAGCGAGACCGTCCGAACCTCCAGACGGGAGCCCGGTCCTCCGTCCCTTCGCGCGCGCAGGTGTCTGCTGGGGCCGCCGTGCCCGGAGCTGCCGCCACAGACGTTCCAGCATGGCCACGCTCACTCCTCGGAAGGCGTGGTGGACGGTGGACGGAAGGGCCTCACACACGTGGCTCCCTTCGGTAGCTTGTACAGAGATTGGCCAGACGTGCAGGCTTTTCTTCAGGTCAGTGAGTGCTCGAGGAGTGAGGGTGAGTTAGTGGGAGGGAAGAAGGGTGGACGGAACGATGGACGGTGGGTGGACGGTGGGTGGACGGTGGGTGGTGGATACGGGCACGGACGGACGGACGGATGGAAGACGGGAAATAAGTGACAGAGATTCCGCAGGAGGACCGCACAAATCAGAAGATAGCACCCCGAGCCCGTAGGAACTAAAAAACAAGAATCAACAAACACTGGTTGACCGAAGCGTCACGTGGCACAGCAGCCGGCTTGCGGAGAGGTATGGAAACCCACGGACCCGACCTGAGGACACACTGTGTGCCTGACCTGGGACACGCCCCAGGAGAGGCCTCACTCCCTCTCCGCGCCATCCCTGACCACAGTTCCCAGCATCTCCTCCCTTTCCAGGTGAGAAACCAGCACCGGCAGGTGCCCAGCTGCCGTCCCGAGGCTGTGCACCCAGGACAGGACGGGACCGAGCCCAGTGTGCCCAGCTGCAGACCTCCCTTGTCCGCGCACGGCAGACTCGGTGCCCGGTGGGCACCGGGAAGGACACAGAGAGAAGATGTGGGCTTTTCCCGGTCTCTGCATCCGTCAGGGTGAGGCGGGGCAGCCCAGAAGGGGCTTGGAAACCGCCTGCCCCACAGCCCTCCCTCTCCTCCGGGGACCTCCAAGCCTGCTCGTGGACCAGCTCTGAAGAATGACAGGAACTCAGGGCAGGAACTACTCTGACGTGACAACGGCGGGTGGGTGTCATCGCACACTCGCCCGAACCCACAGGATGTACAACACCCAGATCAAACCTGAAACCGCGACGCACCCTGAGCAATACGGACGTGTCACTGTAGGTCTGTCGGTCGTAACAAAGCCCCACTCCGGGGGCTGCTGACCGTGGAGGAGGAGGTGGTCGGGGGCAGGGGTGTACCGGAAATGCCTGGGCCTCCTGCTCAAGTTTGCTCTAAACCTAACACTGTTCCAAAAAACTAAGGTCTTGGGGGCGTCTGTGGGCTCAGTCAGTGAAGCGTCTGCGTTCGGCTCAGGTCGTGGTCCCAGCGTGCTGGGATCGGGTCCCTCATCGGGCTCCGGCTCAGTGGGGACCCTGCTTCTCCCTCTGCTGCTTCCCCTGCCTATGCTCTCTCTCCCTGTGTCAAATAAAGAAATGAATAAAATCTTTAAAAAAACCAAGAATAACGTCCTAATGAAGCTGATGAACAGAAGCAGGGAGCCCCAGCAGGGCATGGACCCTCCCGCCCCATTCTCTGGGGCCAGAGCAGCGAAGGGTAAGTTGTAGGCCTGAGCGGGGGGAGAAGCCATAGTGGGGACGCAGCCCAGGGCACGAGGCCGGGGCTGGCAGGCGGCGGCCCAGGCCCCCCAAGCCGGCCGTAGCCAGCCGGTACCCGAGACCGCACGCTCCAGCCCCACGCTGAGCTGTCCGAGAAGCCCTTAGCCGTCTGTCCATAAATCTCCACAGGGAGATTGCCGATGCGACCGACTCGGAGTGTGGTTTCTGCAGCACTCGCAACGATTCGAGTCTCCGAACCACAGATCTCTAATCTGACGTACTTAAGCGCTGAGTCGTGTGCGAATGAAATGTTTAAAACAAGAGTGGCCGCTGTGAGCACCCCGAGGCCGAAACTCTGGCCTGCAGCCCTCTACTCCAGCCCGACCCTCCGTGACGGCCGGAGCCGCCGAAGAGTGTGGGCAGGAGGGCCGAGGGTCCCTCTCGGCGGCGCGACCCCCGCTGCGGAGGCAGGGGCAGGAGGGGTGGGCCGGGCCGTGGCAGCGGTGCTGCCAGCTCCCCCAGCTTCGCTCGGGGCCCTCGGGGGGCAGGAGGCTGTGGGGGCACGTCACAGCCAGATGCTCCCAACACTCCCGGCTGTGGCAAAGCCTCCCGGCAGGAAGAATACAGGACGGGTTATTGATGACCTGCTCCCTCCGCCCCTCCTGGAGGGGCTTGTTGGGGACGCAGTGCGGAGCTGCGGAGACTGCAAAGTCGGCCCTGGTGCAGAGCGAGAGGTCAGGGCCGGGTCAGGGCTCCCTGCAGGGGCCGCAGGGGCCAAGGTCCAGCTGTGTCTCTGCAGAACCAGGCACCAGCGTAGGGGAGAGCGTGTGAGAGAGAGAGAGGCTTTGTGCAGCTGTGTGTGCGTGTGCGTGTACACGTGGGGTGGGGGCGTGGAGTGTGTGTGTCGGCGAGGGGCTGTGTCTGTGCAGGTGTCGTGTGGGGTGTGGGGTGTGTATGCAGATGGAGGGGCGTACATGTGCAGGGGTGGGGTGTGTGTGCACCGGTGCGTGCGCAGACGGGTGTGCCGGTGTATGTCTGGTCCTCGGCTCCCGGTGATGCGTGCTGTCGCTGAGCCATCCACCCGCCGCTGTCCAGGCCCCGCTGAGCACCAGCACCGTGCGGGCTCTGTGACACGGGCCCCGGGTGTCCCCTACCTACTGAGGCCTCCAGGCCTGTGTCCTTGTAACAGTGGCAGGAGGTACCACGAGAAGGCGTGCGCCGAGTGCCCGGAACCGACGGGAGGCAGCAGCTGACCTCTCCTGGAGTCTTGGAGTTTTGGGGAAGCGAGAGAACAGAGCAGGTGCTCTGGTCGTCCCCACGGAGAGATGACGGACTCCAGGTGTACGAAGCTCCTTGTGTGACTGGAGCAAATCCAGGCCAGGTGGGGTCAGCGGCAGGGACACGGCCCCCTCGAGCATGCCGAGCGCCTGCGGAGCCTGGAGGGGGCGTTTGGAGGAGGACTTGGCTGTTCCCCTCCGAGGGTGACACCACATGCCCATTGGGGCCCCCAACACCGACCACATCAGTTCTGAACCTCACGAGAGGCTCCCCCTCCGTAATCATCAGCTCGGAAACGTGCTCCCGCTGTAACGTGCTTGCCGGCTCCGGCTGTGAGGAGACCGGTCAGTACGGGATGGTCCTGCTGGGGCTGGGGGGCCATGGGCCACGGGACCCAGATCTGTCCCCTGTGGACCTGCCACCCTTACAGAGCTGGGATCCTCCGCTGGGTCCTCTGAGTCCCAGGAAGGGACTGTGCATCCTTCACGCACGTCCCCCGGCCAGAATGCAGGACGGCGCACACTCGTCCATGGAGAGGGAGCCTGGGAGCCCGGCGGGAAAGGACGGGGGTTGCTCAGCCCCTGGGGTTCGGCGAGGTCCTCCTCGGAGATGTGTGGGCGTGGTCGGGAGGGACAAGGCGGCAAGACCAGGCGATGGAACGAAGTGTGACCCGCAAGTCCTCCTCATCCCCTGGGCCAGGACCAACGGACGCAGGGTGGACACACAGACAGCAAGATACAGGGAAGACCCTCCCAGCATGTGTCAGAACATCCCCATCACCGCGTACAGCCCACGGTGGTGACGGACCTGGACGCTGCGCTCCTGACGACGCGAGTTGGGAAGGGAAGCCTCACCCCGAATGTTGCTCCTTCCAGAGGAGACCGTGGAGACCGCACAGGAGACAGTCCCCGACAGATGGTGCTGGTCTCGGGCCCTGCGACCCAACGACGGCCACAGACCCACCACCCCTGGCTGGCCGAGGCGTGCCTGGGACACGCTGGAGGCTGCGGGTCCCATCGGGATCACACGTCAGCTTGTGCTGAGCATCCTGCTCTGCTTATGGACGGGTGATTTCCCGCCCCGTCCTCAGGGCCGCCCCGGGGTCTCCCCTGTAAGAGCCATAACCCCAGGCATGGGGGCCCCGACGTCGCCGCCTCCCGACGCTGCCCACAAGCACACCTTCACCGCGTGACCAGAGCCGATGCCGACAACGGGACAGAGCTGCCTCTCGCCTCCCTGTGAGCTCGGGGAAGGGACACAAGCAAGTTCCACGGCCCCCAGCCACAAAGGGGCCACTGGAAACCTCGGAGGGAACATGGCACAAACCACAGGCCGTCCTGCAGCACGGGGGTGTGCGGCCATGGGGGAGGCGACCAGGACTCCGGCTGCCGGGGCAGGACCGCATGGGCAGAAGAGGTCCTCGCGGTCCGGTGAGAAAACGTGCTTCTGAGGAGACACGGCCGAAGCACCTGAGGCAAAAAGTCCCCAAAACTCACAGTTCTGACACTGACCTTTAAAGACACGGCTGTTGTTGAGGCAGAGTTGAAACGGGACGCGGCAAATGTCCGCGTTGGCAAGCACGGCGTGCTGCGCCCGTGCTCCCCCAGCGTGCCGTGCCCCTGCTCCCCGGCGTGCTGCGCCCGTGCTCCCCTGTGCTCCTGCAGCTCCCCCCTGGGCTCTGGGTGTCTCCCATACGGAAAACAAAGTCCTATGATGGTGAAGATTCACCGGAAACACCCAAGGTCAGGGAGCTGGGGTGCGCGCGCCCCGTCAGATGGACTGCAGTTTCGGGTGGACCCCCAGCGGCTGTGCAGGGGCGGGGTGCACAAGAGTTAGGTCACCCAGGGAGGGGGACATGGGCAGGGGCACACATGGTGAGGGGCAGGAGCAGGTGGCACCTGGTGGTGTCACCTCCACGCAGCCGGCCCTTCCCAGCGGGAACCCGCCGTGAGAATACGGTTCTTTAAAGTAAAAAGCCGCATCTGGACGAAGGCAGGACCGTTCCGCACGCACCCGGTCGGGGAGGCTCCGGCTTCAGGCCGAGGTCCGCCGGGAGCCGCCGGTCTGGTGCGCGCGCACTCCAGCGTCACCATTCGGGGGGGCCGCGCTGAGGTGGAATCCTGCCTGGAGTCACGGGTCAGGCGTCCCAGGGGACCCTCCGGTATCAGAATCAGCTCGGCGGTCTGTTTTTCCAGCTCAAACAGTCGATTTTCTACGCAAACCCGCACGGGCAGGCGACTTCCCACGAAGGCTGAGTGGCTTCCGATGTGCGTTCCGGAGGGTGATTCGAAACGCACTGGCGACCAGGCTGAATGGCGAGGGCCACCGGGGGGGCCTCTGGGCCCAGGAGCCGACCTCCCTGCCTGACTCCCGCCCGGCCCTGGGCACCCACTGGGCCCTGTACCCTCCCACCGGCCCCAGGGCAGCATTGTGCCCAGCCGGGCTGCCTCCTTCTCATCCGGGCGGACTGGCCCCGTGGCCTGGCTCCCCCTGAGGCCGTCAGCCCTGGGGGTTTAGGAAACCGTGGTGCGTGGGTGCCGTATGTTACCGAGTGAACCGGAGACTGGGGACAAACACAGCAGGAGACGGAGCTCCCGCCGGGCCCAGAGGAGCTTAGCGGGAGAGGAGGGGGCACCCAGCCGCACACCCAGTCCTGAAGAAGGGCAGGAATGCGGGGTGGGGGCACTGAGCGGCCCAGGAGGGGGAGAGGAAGGAGGAGGGGCTCCTGGGAGGGTGGGCGGCCGGAAGGAAGCCAAGGACCACGTGGAGATGGCGCGGGGCCTTTTCCAGCACAACAGGCAGGAAACGTGAGATGGGAAAAAAACGCTGTCAAGACTCGATGCCACTTAGATCACGGTTGACTACACACCGGCAGGGGGAGGAGCTGCGCACGGTTGCTCTCCTCTCGTGTGAACATGTGCAGGCGGTCCTGGGCAGGTCTTAGCGGATGTGGAATCACGAGGGCTCTGGTGTCTTCTTGGGCCTGAGGCTCTTGGAGCCTTACCCTCTTTGCCTCAGGGTCCAGTATGGCTGCAGGTGCTCCAGCCCTCACATCGGCTTTCCCAGAAGAGGAGGACTTCCCAGAATCCCCCAGGACACTCTGCCAGCATCTCATTGGCCAGAAACTGGTCGCCCAGCCCCCTCTGGCTGCAAGGTAGGCTGGGAAGTGTAGTCCTTCCGAGGAGCCGGGTGCCAGCCTTTAGGGAATCCTAGCTCTCTAAGGACAGGAAGCACGGGCGCTGGGGCCCCCAGCAGCAGCCCATCCCCACAGGCCATGTGTCAGTGGGCACACACGCCAGCAGAGAACGCAGGCGGGTGTCATGTTCCTCGGAGCGGATAGCCAAGGTATCTGAGCGTGGGCCTGCCCAGACGGGCTCTTCCTGGCACACAGGAGCCACCATGGTCTGTGGGGCGTGGGCGTGCAGGGAGCCCCGACTGCTCCCACACACACGAGACCCGTTGCTGCCAAGAGCTGCACTGGTCCCAGCACTTAGATAAAAGAAGCCCCCACTGAGCGTGTCCCCTCCGTCCCTGCTAACCAGTGAGGGAAGCCACAGACCCCGGGTTTATGGGGGACGCCTCCCCGCCGCCTCCACCCCTCCCTTGGGCATCCCCACCCCTTCGAATCCTGTGGGCAGGGAGAGCCACAGCCGCCCCTGACGGGGCCTCGTCACACACGCGGGCGCACACAGGATACATGTGTGTCCGGAGCCATGTGGCCGCCCAAGGTCAGAGCACAGGACAGCCCTGCCACCCAGGGACCCCCGCAAGCCACCCCATCGTGGCCTCAGCAGTTCCCAAGACAGGTGGCCGGGAGAACTTTGCCGACCAGTCACTCTGAACCCCGGGTCAGCCACAAATAACTTCAGGATAAGTATGCCCCAGTATCATTCGGGACATACTTAGGCTACAGTAAATCATTCCTGTTGGGCGTTCGGCTGGCGCAGTCAGAGGGGTACCCAACGCTTGCTCTCGGGGTCACGAGTTTGAGCCCCACACTCGGGGTGAAGAGGACTTAAAATAAGTGAGTAAACAAATAAACCACAAATTCAAAAAAAATTCATCGTCTGAAATTCAGATCTGCTGGCGCCTTCGGTGCTTTTACCTGCCGTGTCCAGCGCGCTGGGCCTGGGGGGGTAGTTGCCAGGGTTCTGCAGACAGAGAGGAAGACTTCGGAGTGCCGAGCTGCCTCCCCTGGTTCCAGAGGCCCAGAGGCCCAGATGCCCCAGGTCTGCTACCCGCCCGCTGGGCCCCGGCGTAGGGGGACGTCGCTCCTTCCACGTCCCGGGGCGCAGAGCAGGGCAGATGCAGAGGAGAGGTGCCCAGTGAGGAAGGAGACAGAGGGAAAGGGCAGCGTCCTCCTCTCCGTGCCCCCTGCTCCAGGGACCCACCCGCGGGGGACGCCTCCACGGCGCTCGGTCTGTCCGCTGAGATGCTCGGCTCTTCCCAAAACACGCTCACAGACACCGGCTCTGGGGGTCCCGTAGCCCCGCCGCGCTGACACAGGGAGCCACCGCAGAGACTTTCTGAAAACCCTCCTTGTGCTCTCCTGTGCCCTGATCGTTCCGGAACAGGGAGACAGGGTCGGAGTTCCAGGACAAGCCCGCCGGTGACGGACCGGCACCTGCTGCCGCCCACGTCCACGGGCCAGGAATGGGCTGGCAACACGGCACACGTGCCCTCCTAGAGGTCAGTCCGTGCCTGGGATCTTCCGGGGGGACCCCTCGGGGGCAGCATCTGACCCCCGTCCCCCCCCCCCATTGGCAGTGGGCGGGGGCCGCGGGCTGAACACGTCTCCCTCGTCTTCTCTCTGGCTCCGGGACTGATGAACCCCCAGCCCCCGCCGCACTCCGGCCACAGGCAGAACCGCCCTGCTCCCTGACGGCCAGGCCTGGCAGGGGACACTGGCCTCCAGGCCCACCAACCGAGCGCAAGGCTGTCCCTCCTGGGCGCTGTCTCTGCGCACATCACAGCTCCCTCTGCTTCTGTGCCGCCGTCCCCGGAAACGCACTCTGACAACGCGGGGACCCGCACAGACCGCATGGCACGTGCTGGGAAGCTGGAACAGGGAACGGTCGTTCCCTCACCGTCTGCGTGGACAGAGGGCAGCTGCTCCGCCACCGCCCGAGCGCCGGGAAGCTGGGGTTCTGGTTTAGACCACGAGGGGATTAGAAGCAACAAACAGGGCTCGAGGGAAATCCGCATGACGGTGAGCGGGTCCCTGCGGACGAGCGGCTCTCCGGCATCGGGAGCTGGTAACGTAAGACGTCCACGGCCGCCTCCGGCTCGTTTCTGGAGCGGAGCCCTGCGCAGCCCTCCCCTGACCCGTCTGCACACCCGACACCCTGCCTCTCTCCTCGGCCGCCGCGGACCCGCCAGGCTCCAGCCCTCCTGTCTCCCCCTGGGCAGCCACCACGTGTATGCACTTCCGCAGCACACTCTGCCCTTTCAACGGCTTCGCCCGTGGGTCCTGTGTCCTGGAAGGACGTGTCCCCCCAGAGCTGTTTTGTAGACGCCGACCCAACCCTCAAGACCCCCTGCGTGAAGGTCTGTAATTACCTGGGGTCTGGCTGTTGCCTCCCTCCGGTGCGTGCTGCTGTCTGGTCCTCCAAGGGATGTGACCTGTCCAAGGGCGGGACCTGCCCGTTTGGGGCTCTCCCCCCAGTATTTGGCACAAAGCGGGTGTTGTCTGGTGTTAGCCGAACTAAGATTATCTCCTAAATTTTAGTCCTCCCGACGATGCCCGAAGGTCCGACGCTGATGACGCGGCATAGACCGCTCCGAGTGTCCCTGAGTCGGTTAGACGGTTTTCCGCGAGGGCACCCCTGCCGGGTTCTCCCTGGCTCTGCCTGCTCCTTCCTTCCCGCAGGGTGTCCTCTTTCCAGAAGGCATCTCGGGCACTGGCAGAGCTGGGGGAGGGGCAGAGCAGGGACGCCTGGACACCAAGGGAGCGGCGGGTCTCTGGGGCTCTTCCAGCCGAGGTGTCAGGTGTCTCCCCGAGGACCTCCACCGGCTGGTCCCAGGAACAAAGCTGGCGGCTAGTGGGGCAGCTCCCGCAGCCTGCTGGCCCGCTCTGCTCTCTCCGGGACACCCAGGAGAGCCCCCGGCCCCGGGCACCCTGACCCCACCTCCAGCTGCTGGGGCACCTGAGCCGAGGGCGGTCCAGGAAGAGATGCGCGCTCAGGGCGTGGAGGGCACATCGGATTTCAGAACTCCCCACAAGAAAAAAGTGTGGAGCTGCTCGTTAATCATTTTAAAAATTGGTCACAGGTCACAGTCACGGTGACTGGATGATTGGATTTGAAATAACTGGATTAAATCCAAGAAATGACTGAACTGCAAGTTTTCTCCTGTTGGTCTTCCCTCGCGAGCGAGGGCGGCGGAAGGGCGGAGAGCAGGCAGCTGCCCTGCACGGTGTTCCCGGAGGTAGGGGCAGGGCTGGCGTTCCCCGCACACCTGGGCCCCGGCCCGCTGGGGTCTCCCCGCGGCCATCGATCGCTGCGTCGCCTGCACGACCTCAGGCGGGGAGTAACCCTGGGCTCTCCCGCCGGGCTCGCCCTCGCTGACTCCCCGCGGCCCCAATCCCCGTCTCCCCCGGCTCACGCGCGGCTCCCGGGGCGCACAGCAGGCAGGCCTGGGGTCTGTGCACCCACTTCTGATGCCCCGTTCAGGAACGACCCTGCCCGGGCCCTGAGAAGTCCACCATCCTGAAGGCGCCTCGAGGCTTCATGGCTCAGGGGCTGGGGCCAACGGAGGCTCTGGGAGACTCAGGGGGCGGCAGGCGTCCCTGAAGTCGGACTCACTGAGGGCCGGTTCCAGTAACTACCAGCCGCTGTCTGGGACCCCTCTTCCTCGTCTGAAAAGTGGGGTCCTGACGTCACCCCTGTGGGGCTGTGGGGTCTGCTGCGGGCCGTGTGCTCAACCTCAGGCACCGTGACGGTCTCAGAGCTCAGGCCACATGCAGCTGGCCTGCTGCCCCACGCACTTTGCTCACGCTACCGAGGCTGCGACCGTCCCCACCGCCATCCCCGGGGAAGACCTCCGCCGGGCTCTGGCCCCGAGAGCGGCCGCTGGAAGAGCCGTGTTGGGGAGGCAGAGACAGAGACATAACTGGATTGTCCCCACCACTAAGGACTTGGAAAGAGAGTCCCCGGCACCCAAGTGGTCTCATCCTGATCCCGGCAGGCGACCATGGGGAAGGGGCTGTCACTGGAGACCCTCCCGGGAGTATCCCTGCTGATGCCAGTCTGTGGAATCGCATCTGAAATCAGGGGAAACCCAGAGGAAGCAGCTTCCCGCTTTATGGGAGTGTTTACAGATAGAAAACTAAGAAACATTAATTTTAAAACAAATTAAGTAAAGAAGCGGAAGATAATGTCATCTTTTTTCCCAAACTGTCATCGAGGAGGAGGTAATGTGTTATTTTAAAGAATGCCTCTCAGATGACACAGTAAATTCCATTTTTATTCCAGCGATTAAACCGGAGTGATTTATGGGAATCTGCGGAAGTCACTTTCCCCCCGTTTCTCAAAACACGGACAGAATGCATCAAAGGGACCGTTCACTGCCCCCAGTCCAGATTGATGGCATTCTATTATCTTATGTCGTGATTTATAACTTTGTTTTTCTTGAGATTCTAATCTTAATGTTGTTGACCTGTTTGTAAAGCGCGACACCGTATCTTCCTCTGGTGACGGAGAGCCCTTACCTCTTCCCTTCCGTGGTTCTCCGTCGCCCCTGCCCCGACGCGGGCCGCGCCCCGCTGGGGTCGCGCGCACCCCTGCCGCGAGCGTGGGGAGAAGTCCGTCGCGTCGGCGCTGGAGGGGAGGGCGGTCTGGACCCCAATACCCACGCCGCGCGGGGAGGCGACCAGAGCAGGATGGAACGGAGCCAGGTCCTGTCATCGTCACGCAGTGACGGCCTCTTTCGAGCACAGACGCCGCCAGTAAAGTCGCAGCTCCTTGCATGTGGTCACTGACCGGGTCGCGCCACTGACGGGTCAGACGCACGCGGTCGGACGGGTGGGCCGAGGCAGCTGCAGGTGCGTGGGCAGCGAGGGAGCGCGGTCCGCCGTCCTGATGCTGTATAGCTCGGAGGCTCTGTGAAGCGCAGACACACACGGCCCGTGTTGAACACAGCCGGACGCACGCAGGGCCGACAATCGTTTTCGGGAAAGCAGCCCAGGTCCTCGACCCAGAGCCAGAGCAGGAGCTTGGATGGCTTCCTTACGAGGCAGGAGACCCGCAGCCCCTTCTCCCACAGGTGGCCCCTGCCCGGGGCCACTGGGACCCGGGCAGTTACAGAAACCTCCGTGTGGCCAGCCTGACTCGTGCTGTCTCTGCCTGTATGCCCGGGGCCATCTCTTCTGGATTCTGGGGTGACCAGAACCGGCCCGTTCGCACAACCCTTGGTCAAACCCGTGAGCAACTCCGGCTGTTTCCAGAGAGCTCAGCATCCATGCTGTCCGCAGTGCAGCGCAAGGCCCCAGACCCCCTCTCCGGGAACAGCTCCGGCACCTGCCCTGGGGTCTCAGCTCTGGGGTCCACGCTCAAATTCCTCCCAAGGGCCCAGCGAGGGGAACTGATGGGCAGCGGAGATGGAGCCGCCGGCTCACCGTCCTGGTCTCACTCCCCTGCCCCGGTCACCTTCCCGGGAAGCTCCGATCCGGGGGGCCCAGATTCATCCAGAACCAGGCTCCACCCCCCAGCCTCGCTGGTCCCAGGACAAGAGACGAGGGGCGTCCACGCGCGGCCGCGAGACCCTGTCGACTTACTTTCTCCGGCGGTTTGGGTGATTCTGTTTCTGTGAACATGAGGTCGGTGCGTTCACGCATCGAATGTTTTTCCCTGTGGAAAGCAGAGCTGCCCCCGAACCCCATCAGCTGGGCAGGTCTGGCATCAGATGAGCCCCGGGCAGTCGGCTATAGGCAGGCAGCGGGAGGGGCCGGGGAGGGCGGGGAGGGGCCGGGGAAGCCCTCCACTCCCCGCTCCTGCCTCCAGGCTGCCTTCAGCTCTGGGACAGCCGCTTCGCCTCCGTCCCTTCCCCCCGACACGCGTCTCGGTGACGCCCGCGGCAGACACGCGAGGGTCTCACCAACCCTCTTCCTGCGCCGCCGGTGGGGTTCGCTCGCCAGCGCGCCCTCGGCCGGACAACGGGTCACGTGCTCTTCCCAGAGAGCCTTACGGTTTCCCGAATTTTCTTATGGAGAATTTTATTCCTCTTGAACATATGGATTTGGGTGGGGATTTTTGTTTGTTTTTTGGTCTGTTTGACTTTATATATGAAAGAAACCGACTGGCGTTAAAATCGCGGAGCCCCTTCCCTGTAGCGCTGTCCACGCTGTCCCGTGTCTTCTCACGAGACGTGGTGGGAGCCACTGAGGTGCTCCTCCGCGGTCCCCATGGTGGCCCCCGGCTCCGTCCCCTACACAGGAGGCCTGGGATGTGTCCCATGGCGGGTGCGACCCCGTGGTCGGAGCACATGATGGCCAAGCCCGCCGGTCCCTCACCGTCTTCAGCGCCCACTGTCCCCCTGGAGGGACTTCCTAAAGCCCAACGCGGGATGCGGGGGCTGCCGTGCATCTGGCAAGGTCTGCACCCACTTTGCAGGACGCGACCTTCGCTCCGGGAAGCTTCATCCCTCCCCCCCGAGCACGTAGCTGTGTGTCCCCTGTGGGCTCGTGGGGAGACGGGCCGTCCACGTGTCTGTCTTTAGCGCCTCCTTGGGTGTCCTCGCACGCGGTGACCTCCAGGTGGCCTGGACACCGTGAGGCCGGCAGGCACCCTCCTTCAGGACGCAGGACCTGCTCCCTGTTCCGGGAAAGGCGTCTCTGCTGTGACATCTCTCCCCAGTGGGTCATGCTGGTTCTTCGGGAGTCCCTTGCATTCGGGGACCCCCGCGTCCCACGTCCCGTGTTCTCTGGCTTCCCGGCGTCCCCTGCCTCTTCACTGGCCCTGAGCCCATCTGACAACAGCCTGATTTTCTTCCAAATTTCTCTTTTTGGTGCAATTTCAGATGAATCGTCAGCTTGGGAACGGTGGCTCTTCTTTCTCAGCCTGTCCCCAGAGCCCCGGACGTCTGCACCATCCGTGGTTTTGTGGTGGCCTCACGCTGAGCCACGGCTCGTGGGCACCGAGCCCTCCCTACGGCTCTGACGCGCGGAGCCCCTTCTGTCTCAGGCGGCACTTTCTTGAGTTTTCTCCTCGGACGCTCCCCATTTATTTTCGGTCTCTTCTTGCCATGCGTCCCTCCTTCTCTTTGCCAACACGCTTGTGGAGCTCTCAGGACGGTCTCGCGGACAGACCCCCAGACCCCCAGACCCCCAGACCGTCTGTCCACGAGGCAGTCCTGAGAGCTCCAGCCTCTCTGGTGTGCACTGGGCTCCAATGTGGCCAGTGTGGCTTCCGTGCACGCTCCGTGTCCCCGAGGACGGCTCGCCTTCCCTCTGCTTCTGGCCGGGCAGTTGGGTGCGTGTAGCTCATTGCTGAGCCCAGGTGGCCCGACAGGGTCCAGCTGGGGGCACATGGACAATGGCCTGAGGTGGACACAAGCCTTTCCATGGGGAACCCAGACGCTGACTCCCGTCTAGAGGTTTCTAAATACCCAGCCAGCGCTTACCTTACATCTCACGGTGAACCGTCCTGTCTTCAGCACAGGGACGTGGGACGAGCGGAGGGCTGGGTGCTCGGCCGGGCCCCGACTGTGCGGGTAAGGAATCCGCTCCTATTAACCCGGCTTCGCTCTCCCCAGGCTGCCTGCTGGGCTCCGGGTCACGTCCCCGCATGTCTGGGAACTCCCTCCTCCACTGGGACGCCTTCTGCTCGCGGCAGGAAGGAAAAGCACCGACACAGCCGGGTCGCTGCTCTCAGGGGCAGCGATTTCAGAGACTCGCACGGCGACGTCGTGTGCTCCTTCCTCCTGGGGAAATGGCCGGATGTTTTCCACGGATGATCGGCTCAACACGTCACTGCTTTGTTCCCGCCCCGCGAACCCTCGTTCTCTCCTACCCGTGAATCATCTTCCTGGGACTCCAACGCGGCGAAGGCGGCCGGTGCTTCCGCTCACACCCCTGCGCGTCTTCGTCCCCAGCCTCAGCCGCCATCCCGCGCTCCCCACACGGTCCCCGAGGCACCTTCCCAGGAGCTCACGGCCCGCCGCGCCCCTCCTACCCGTCACACTGCTCCTGGCTGCGGTCAAGGGGAAGTTCACCTTCCAAACAGTTTGGTCCCTTCCTCCGGTAACAATCGCCCCTCCCGCCCCGACGGCAAACCGAAGCTCGCGTTCATGCCCGTCTGCTTACGTCTTCCCGTTTTCTTTGCCCGGGAAAGTTTTCACCCCATGACACGGCGCAGCGGGACGTGCTGGAGAGGCTGGTGGAGGGGCTCGGGGACGCCGGCAATCGCTAGCTGTGCGTCCCCGGTCTAGTGACTCCTTCAGAAAACACCCCCAGGCAGACCCATTGGGGGGCGTCAGTGAGGTGCCAGGCTTCCAACCCTCGGCACAAGGCGGAGGGACGAGGCGTCGCATTCCTTGCCTCTTCCCACAGGCAGGTGCTCACGCACTCTGCAGTGTCTCTGTCTCTCGGAGGTCAGGAGCAGGCGTCCTCCGGGTGCAAACTGTGGGGTCTCCGTCCTCCTCCGTCCTCGCTGTGCGGCGCTGTCTCATGCCCGCTCCAGGCCGCTCATGCTCGCACTAGACTGAATTCCCCGAGGAGCGGACAGTGTCTCTGCCCAAACACTACCCCGGTGGTCCTCGAGAGACAAAGCAGGAACAGGAGCATCACTTACCACCGGTCTTCTTGGCCACCCTCATCTACCATCTGTAAAGCCCAGCAATCCCCCCTGGCAGGGCTGCAGCCCGCCCACGGCACAAGCAAGCAGAGGCTTGGAGAGGCAGAGTAACCACAGCCAGTCCCACAGTGACGACCACAAGGCCGGGATGCCCGTGCGTTCCTGGCCGCGGCAACACGGCCACCAAACAGCCGACATCTCCGTGGGGTCCAAAGCCATGGGAGCAGAGGCCAAGGGTCCATGGGGCTGCCACAGCCCTTGTCAGGTCAGCCTCCAGGAATAAGACCTTCCATGGGAGAGAGGTCAGGAGGAGTCAGTGCAGGAAACCAATCCAAGGGCTTCATGGGAAGATGTGGGCCTTGGGGGTCACTCATCTGACCTGGGGCTCTGACACCGGCCGATTGGTCAAGCTCTTAACTTCCTTCAGCCCCTGTTTTCTTCTATAAACTTCCATTAACACGAGGTTGATAACAAGAATTCTCACTGTCTTCTAGGTTTGGGGAGTGTCAACTGAGTCGATCTATGTAAAGCACCTGTGACTGGTACTCAGCCCTCAGTAACTGTCAGATGGAGGGCATGGGTGGATGGTGGAGAGGTGGTGGACTGACGGACGGATGCATGGACGGAAGGATGGACAGCGAATGGACAGAAGATGGATGGGCGGATAATGGACAGATGGACAGTGAATGGATGGATGGATGGACGGATGATGGGCGGATGGACGGAAGGATGGACAGTGAATGGATGGACGGATGGACGGATGATGGGCGGATGGATGGAAGGATGGACAGTGAATGGATGGACGGATGGACGGATGATGGGCGGATGGATGGAAGGATGGACGTGAATGGATGGACGGATGGACGGATGATGGGCGGATGGACGGAAGGATGGACGTGAATGGATGGACGGATGGACGGATGATGGGCGGATGGATGGAAGGATGGACGTGAATGGATGGACGGATGGACGGATGATGGGCGGATGGACAGAAGGATGGACGGTGAATGGATGGACGGATGGACGGATGATGGGCGGATGGACGGAAGGATGGACGGTGAATGGATGGACGGATGGACGGATGATGGGCGGATGGACGGAAGGATGGACGTGAATGGATGGACGGATGGACGGATGATGGGCGGATGGACGGAAGGATGGACAGTGAATGGATGGACGGATGGACGGATGATGGGCGGATGGACGGAAGGATGGACGTGAATGGATGGACGGATGGACGGACGGTAGAGGAAGGGAGAGTGGGAGGGAAGGAGGGGGGCACCTGCCCTAGACCGTCTCCACGCGAGGTATGAAGGAAACAGGGATGTGTGAAGTCTGAGATATACAACCCCATCCTCACGGAGTTTGCAAACAGTGGCGGTAAATAGGCTTATTCAAATAACCACTCATATGGGGAATTACAACTTTGACGAGTGCAGATACGCACCTTCATGAGGTGCCATCCAGGGGATTTGACCTGGTTTGTGAGACCAGAAAATGTGTCCATGACAAGGTGACCTTGTTGACGGTCAAGGCTGAAAAGTTGTCTGGCTCGGGTTGGACATGCTCCAGAGACTGCGAAGCGCGGACCAGGGCGGTGGGAGCAGACAGAGCGAGGTGCTGCTTGACCACACTTGAGAGATGCTCAGGACACGGAACTGCCCAAACATGACAGTCGCCTGACCCTGGAGCATGTGAGGGACTGGAAGAAGGCCGTGCTGGCTCCCGGGTCTCCGGCATCATCTACAAGGTGTTGTTGGTTCCACTCACTGAGAGGGGCAGCGGGATCGTGAGCTGGGTACCACAAACGTCCATGAGGAGATGCTGGGGACGTGGATGGATGTAGGTGGAGCCCTGGAGCTCAAGGTCAGGTGCGAGCTTGATGGGGAGTGTGGGCGCCCTCTGTATGTGGTCCATTCCTGATGCCGCAGGTACGGGTAGGTCACCCAGAGAGAAGGCGTCAGGGAAGATGGGAAGAAAGAGGGTCTGCTCATCCTTGAGAAACCCCATCACCTGGGCTGGACCCTCAGGAGAGAAGGGATTGCCAGAGAGAAGGCACAAAGCGCAAGGTGGCCATCCGGAGAGAGTTCAAGGCAGGGGGACAGGAGCAGGAGGCAGAGTGGGCTGGGAAGGCCTGGCCATGGAAAGGCCATGCGATGCGGGACACAAAGACCTGGGGGGACAGGAGGGAGCAAGCACTTGCCACATCTCCATCACGGCTGCCTACAGACATGGTCATGCATCTGTTGCATACCAAAGCATGTGCACTGGGGCCTTCTGGAAACTTCTGTGCTATCCATGAAGCACGTTCTCTGAAAGACAGCCACGTGTGCGCACACACACACACACACACAGCAGCAGCAGTTTTTCCTGTGTCCACACCATCCTTTGGCTGGCTGGCAGGCTTTGAACCCTGCAGGGTTCAAGGGAACGGTCAGGGACCTGACGGCTCGACCTCAATGTCGCGACCGTCGATTCTCCTTTGGTTCGGGCATCAGTTACCGCAGCTGCTGAGTCCTGGGTCCGTCCACTCCTTGCTCCTTGGTCAGGTCCTTCAGCAGCGGCTTCTATTCACTCATGTCACATACACACACACAAGCGCACACATTCACACATGTGCACACTCAGACACAGACACGCACGTGTACAAGCATGTGCACTCCCATGCATGTGTGCACATTTGTGCACTCATGCATGTATACAAGCCACGTGTACACCCCCATAAACAAGTGCCCACTACACACTCTCACGCATGCACACACATACACACACGCACATGGACAGACATGCACACGTGTATATACTCAACTCATGTACACACGTACACACATGCACACTCACACATACACACTTGCACACATGCACATGTGCATGGACTCACACAGCACACACGTGTGCACACATTCATGTTCACATGCACACACTTGCACACATGCACACTCGCACACACTCACACACGCACATGATCTGACTCTTCCTTCAGCCAATCACTCACTTAAGAATAATTGTATTTCAATTTCCTTCAAATTGATCCGCTGCCAAAAAATCCTTTAACTAACTATTACAGAAATAATCACTGCCCTCTCCATAAATCACGAACGCACAACGATCACTGTCATCACGGCCCAGCGGTTGTTCTGGGGAGATGGATGGCGTCGTGATCACCGAGCCTTTGCCGCCGCCACAGCCATCAGGAACTGCAACCCTCCCCCACACGCCAGGACAGGCGTCCCGGTCCAGCACCTGCGTGACACCCCTCTGGCCCCGGTCCGCCGGACAGAGGCCCACCCAAGCCCAAGGCTGGGCCTCAGACCCACAGACCCTCCTTCCCGGGCCTCACAGCCCAACCCGGCCATGCTGAGCCTGCATTTCCCATCCAGGCCAGGAGCCCCCAGACGCAGCTTCCCGCAGCTGGGTATCCGAGGAGCATGTCTGCAGCCCAGGAAGCCGGGGGCCGGGCCCCACTGCTCCGCCACCTACCATGGCCGGGTCCCAGGAGCAGCACCACAGACAGCAGCTGCCGTGCACCTTTCCAGCGGGCGTCTCTGCTTCTGCCTTGCATTTGTGCCTGACCCTCGGCTACAGCAAGCACCGTCCACAGGAGAGACATCGCACCCTCAAAAGGCAGGAGAGCTGCTTCTTTCCGAGGGTCTGAGTAGACCACTTCCCAGGTGGGCAGCAGCTGAGGGGAAGCTGGTGATGGGGCTGGGGCCCAGGGCCCGCCAAGGGGGTGAGGGGGAAGCTCTGGGCGTGGGGAGGGCAAGAACTGGGCCTTGGGGGGTGGTGAGGAGTCAGGGGGCTGCCAGTTCCATCTGAGGGGCCCTCGGTCAGTTGGCCCACAGGGTCTGACAGCGGAGGGGAGATCCACCCGACGGAGGGACAGCGCCGGGGACGTCCCGGACGACATAACAACAGGAACGGAAGCATCGATTTCTGTTGAAAGAACATTAAGATTTATTGACCCAGAAGTTTCCATCTATACACAGGGAAGCAAGGTCGCCCGCCCCACCCCCAAAGGTAATCAGCTTCTTGCCCGAGGCGGGGAGCCAATATTTGCTCTTTTCAGACTGTCTGTCCGCAGTGTGGCCACCGCAGTCCGTTCTCAAGGTTAATCCAGCCAACCCGGAAGGGAGGGCACAGCGAGGCCGGGAGCAGCCCCAGCCGGCCGTGAGCTCCCAGCACCCCCGCCTCCCCAGGGCGGACGTGGCCCCTTTCCTCTTCATCTCTGAGACGCCCCCAGACCCCCTCCCCGCCTCCCACATCACTGTCCACAGAGCGTCCTGCCGGCCCTGAGCTCGCGTCCGGGAAGAAGAGGCTGCGACCCAGCCGGCACCTCCTGAGCCACACACCCTCCTGACCACCCCGACCTGCACCTGGGTTCTGAGCAGTGACCCCTCTGATGCTCCAGGACCACACGGGGGTACGGGACCAAAGACGGGGCTTGGTGTACCGTAGTGGCTCAGAGCTGCCCTTGCCTCGCTTGCCTGCACGCAAGGCCCCAAGTGACGACAGACCCACCTCGGCTGCTCCCCTCAGATCACCAGAACGCACCCCCTCCCGAGGCTGGACACAGGGAGAAGACGCAGCCCCCCCCCAAGGCCCCCTTCTCTTGCTCCCACACCCCTGACCCCTTGGGGTCCCTCCTCAGCGCCTGTCACGCACGGGGTCCCTGACCCTGTGCCCGGCCCCCTCCCACCCCATCACGGGGGGCCTCCCCCCGGCCCCATATGCCCCTGCGGGCCTGCGCCTGCACTGGGTCCGCCAGGAACCAGCATCGTCACCGTCCTGTGTACACAAACTGTCTCCTGGACGCCCGCCCCGAATGCCCTCGTCCTCCGTCTTTCCCACCGGGGACGGCACGCCTGCCTGCGCGCACTGGGGGGCCCTCCCGCCTCTGCCTGGGCCTCTGCCTCCCCGTCCCTCCTGCTCACTCAACGGCTCCCCGTTCCCTGCCGCTGTCTTCCCTTCGAGCGCCCGTGAGCTCTCACACTCCCCACTACTTGGCAAACGCCGTTCTCACCAACCCGGAGTCCCGCGCACTTTCCTGCTGAAATCCTCTCGCGTCGCCTCGTTGCCCTGGGCCGGAATCCAACTTCCCAGCCTGGCTCAGGGGACCTGCCCCCCATACGTCTGCCCCCGGCCTCCCAGGACTGTCCAGATCCCGAAGGACAAAGCCTCCAGCCCCGGGCGGTGGGGCCAGCATTCCCCGAGTGTGCGCGTCCGTGTGAGCCCAGACTCGGCCTGGCCCCTGGGCTCCGGCACAGACGCGGTCCAGCAGCTGCCCCACGGCCGGCTAACAGCATCCTTCCTACCGAACTCCCTGGAAGAGATCAGTAGGTACATAAACACCTGCCCAGGACACTCCTGCCGACATGCTGCCTCCCCAAGACGAGGGCCGTGCGTGGAGGCCTCGCGAGTCTGGGCTAGCCAGTCCGGGGTCCGCCGGGCCCTTTCTCCAGCAGCAGAAGCTCATTAAATCGCTCCATTAACTGGACGTGCTGGTCCAGTCCTGGGGGGGCGCTTTTCAGAACAACCAGAAAAATGGTGCAGAAAGCCCTGCCTGACCTTTGTCTAGCACAGGTGTCCCACGGTGGGGCTGCCCCGGTAGGGGTCGGTGACTGAACCCTTGGGGACCTGGGGAGCGGAGTCAAGGCCAGCTGGGCCTTGGGCATGGCTGGGCATTCGGGTCTCGTCCACTCAGCACGTGCCTGCGACTTCCGGCTTTGGAACCCACACAAGTAACCTTGCCTCTGTGGGCCTCGATTTGCTCATCTGCGAAATGGAACTACAAACCCTGCTCCTGTCTGCAGCCCCTCTCAGGTCTCTGCTTAACAGTCACCACCTGGAGACTCCTCTGTCCCACACAGTTGGTCAGGGCTCCCCTCCCCCGCTCGGCCCCCCCATGCCTCCACAGAGCCTGTCCTCCCCTCCCCCAGCTGCCCCCGGGGCTAACCCCCCCCGCCCCGGGTGCCCTCGGTGCTGCGGACCACATCTGCGCGCTCACAGCTGCCTTCCCCAGACACAGGAGCAGTTCGTGCGAGCAGCTTGCGAGGGCGCCAGCCGGGGAAGCTGCAGGCCGTCCCAGACTCAGGACGCCCAGCACGCGGAGGGGGCCAGCCCCACTGGTCTTCTCAAGGAGTGCAGCCCGTGGTGGCCTGGACGTGGCCCAGGGCTCCTTCCTCCCAGGTCGCTTCTCCCCAGAGTTGTACCAGCTCCCCATGGCCATCGCCTGCGAGAGAACTGGGGAGACGGGTGACAGCCAGAGGTAGCTAGAGCTTCCCCTGGGAAGGGACAGGACAGAACGTCTCTGTGTGGCCCGTCCTGCCTCACGGGGCAGCCCTCCCTGAGCACTGGGCCTGGCCAGCACCACCTCCGGGCCTGCAGGCAGGAAGGCCACAGCAGGGAACCTCCCTGAAGCCAGAGCCCAGGGGACAGAAGGGAGCCAGCCCACTGGGCTCAGCTGTGCCTCCCATAGTGACCCTGACCTTGCACCAGGCCTGTATCACCCTGGACGGTAAGCCGGGTGCAGGGGCAGCTCTCCCTCCCGCTGTGCCCAGCACAGCGAGGGTCTGCGGCTCGCCCCTACCTAGGGGCTCAGACCCACAGACCCCAAGTGAAGACGGGGCAGACAAGCTGCCCTCGGGCCAGTGGTGGGGAGGGCCCCGGGGCAGGGGTCCAGCTCCTCCCGGAGACGGGCAGGTGAGCAGGGTCTTTACTGACAGGGTAAGTACTGACGGCTCCCACCTCCTAACACTCGTGCTGTGTGCAGGTCCTCCCGTCGGATGCACAGGGCCCAGCACCTAACGAGCAGAGGCGGCAGGAGACGTGGGGTGTCCCCTCTGAGGTGAGGTTCCCAAGGGACGGCGGTTCCGAGTGGCTCATCCTGGTGGAGCTGACCACAGCTCTGACGGCCGGGGAGGAGCAGGTCCTGCCCCGGTCCAGCCTCCAGATGGGACCACGGTTCCAGCCGCTCCTGACCACAGCCAGGGAGAGACTCGGAGCCGCAGGACCCCAGGGCAGCTGCGGCGCGTGACCCAGAGACCGTGACGGGAGAAGCATTGGGAGACGCTCGGGCTCGGGCACTGCCCTACGCGGCAGACCCGTAACTGTCCTCGTTTCGCGTTGGGTAGCGGGTCTCCATGTGGCCCGTGCGAGGGAGGCGGGGCACGCAGGCTGCTGCTGGACCCTCGCAGGGGCTCTGGGGCAGAGTGGACAGCAGGGCGCTGAGGCTCCTTGCCGAGACCCCTGTCCTGGCTTTGGGTAGACTCTGGGAGCTCGACACCCGGCACCGCCAGAGGCTGCCCAGTCCTGTTTCATGTTGGGACCCTCATTCCAGAGGCACGACCACAGGCACCTGCTGGCTGGAGGGGGTGGCCTGTGCCAGGAAGGCCCTGAGGCCGGGCCAGAGGGTATGGCCTGGAGGCTGGTCTCGGAGAGGGGGTGAAGGCCCAGAGCCAGCCCAGTGACCTCCCTGTGCCTCAGTCTCCTTATGGGTAAAGGGGGCAGGGGGCACTGCTGCTTGGGCACAGGGAGGCCAAGGGGGTACACGGTCGTGGGGCCCGAATGTCTCTCCCGTGCCGGTGTCCCTGCGTGGGGCGTCCAGAACCCTGCTGACAGGCTCGCGCCGGCAGCGGCCAGGCCTGGCACCACGCCGAGGAGACCGGCCAGGGGGGTGAGGCCGCCGGGCTGCGCGGGGGCTCAGGAGAGGAGGAGGAGGAAGGACTCTGGGGCCTGTGCACGGAGGACGGGACGGGGCGCGCCCAGGGCGGGGTGCCAGGGACGCTGGCTTCGCTGAGTCCTCCAGGTCAGCCTGGGCGGGTGGCCGGCGTGAGCCTGAACCCTCGGCTCACCTCCCCCTCCACGTCCCACCTTAACGGGGTCCGGGGTGGGAAGGGGTGTGGGCGCTGGGAGACAGGTCTCGGAGCCCCTCGGCCGGGTCCCTGCTCCGTTCTCTCCTCTCCCGTCCCGGACTCCTCTGCTGGTCGTGTTTGCAGCTGACCCCAGGCCTCCATGAGCTCCAGACGCCCTGGTGCTGGTGCCCCAGTGGCCAGCCCTGGGGAGGCCGCGCTCAGAAGGCACAGCGGTCACCGGAGGCGCTCGGGGCGGAAGGCCTGGGCCCCGCAGGGCCGGGCGGGAGCAGAGGCTCTCCACAGCCGCGTCTGGAACGTTCTCACCCCGCAGCCCTTCCCGAGCGTTTCGGCCCAGGGAGTGCTTCCCCGCACGGACTGCGCCAGTGTCCTTCTCGGTGACGGAAGGACGGTGAGTGTGGAGAAGGAGACACCCCCGTAAACCTCAGAAACTGCTCTTCCCACGAGCCGCTTGGGGACAGCAAGGCCCTTAACACAAAGGGGGCTGTCACGCAGCAGCCACCCCACGAGGAGCCCGGCAGGGTGGTGGCGCGGGGCTGGGGCGGGGACCGCGAGCTGGACCCCCAGGGTGGGGGCGGCCCTGGGAGGCCGCGGGCGGTGCCCTTCACCCTACACACTGCCCGCCAGGTGGCCTTGTCCCATGACCCCAGAGAGGACTAAACCGGACGCAGACGAGTGAGAGCGCCTCACGGGACAGACAGACACGCATGTGGGCAAGCTCTCCTGTGAGCTGGCCACCGTCTCCAGCCAGCGGTCTGCCCTGCTGGGGCATTTGGGGAAGGGGCGGCCGGCACCAGCAGAGGCAGGGGAGGGGCCGTCGTCCCTGCCTGGAGATGACGGAGCAGCGACCGCGGCAGACATGGCGAACACGGCAGACACGGTCCAGGCGGCGGTGGCTCTGGGGGCAGCAGTCGGGGAGCGACGGGAAGCAGACAAGCTCTTTTTCCTGAGAGCGGGGCCCAGGAGGTGGGCACGCCGCCCGGGGACAGGGAACCCGGGGAGACGGGCCACCTGCCGTGGTGTGGCTGGAGTCCCCGGAGTCGGCGTCCCCTCTTGGGGCCCCGGGACCCCCACCCCGCCCACTCCAGCCTCAGGAAGAGCGGTTGGTTGTCATGGAAACCTTCCGTTGTCTCACTGAATTTCAGAACTGAGAATATGTGAGTCAATCAAGAAATTCAATTAGCTGAGCGACATCGAGTGCCACCAGCTACGCTGCACTAATTCCCGCTTTCCGGGAGATAACCGGTGTGTTTACGAAGAGCTCGGGTCGGTCTTCATCAGCCGCTGGTCCAGTGAATGAAGAGTCGGTTAGAACACGCTGCCCCGGTGTCGCTTTTACACACACCCACCGGCCGGTGCGTCCCCTCCGACATGCCCCGACTTCCGTGCAGACGGGCCGGGGAGCCGGACATGGGGGCTCGGGGTCCGGTTCTTGAGGGGTCACCCACCGTCGGGTCCCGGCCTGGTGCCGGGCCTCTGTGGCTCAGCCTGCTGTCCGCGCTGCGAGGCCGGCGGCCGATCCCGGGAGGGTCCACACTCGGGCCGGAGCGGTAGGGACAGCCCAACTCACCCCGGAAGACGTCCCGCAGACGCAGAGGGACAGGGAGGAGCCTGGGGTGGAAGACGGGGGGTTCGGTCCAGAGCCCAGAGCTCCAGCTCTAAGGTAAGTCCTGGGACGCACTTTTGCATCCCCGAAAGCGTCCAAGCGAAGAGAGGAACACGCTCACCTTGCCCAAAAGTCACGACGTGAGCGCGGGGAGGTGTTGACGACCCACACCGCGGGACGCACACGGTAGCGAAGGATCCTGCGACGCGGGGTAAAAGGAGACGATTTTGTTAGTTCACGGAACCTCAGTAGAGCTGGGAATATGATCCCAGTAAAAGATTCCGAACGCCGCCCGACAGAAAGACCGGAGATGCTCTTGTTTGCTAATGCGTCCCCGGGGGCTCACCCTCACTCCTGCTCTCCCGCTCCCTGGGGTGGGGGCCCCCGAGAGGCCCCTCCCCGCGGCTGGAGAAAGCGAGCGGCCGATGAAATCGGTCTCTGGACGGCCAGGCCCTTTGGAGGCTGGTGTTTGTAGAAGGCACACGCCATCCTGCAGAGTCCTGGGCCCGGCACCCAGCAGCCGGCCTGGGGGTGTCAGATCCAAAGAGCAGGGCGGGGGCGCCAGGACGCCAGCGAACACCTCGGGCCACTCTCAGCCCCGGGGGCTGGTCCCTCCCGGAGCCACTGGGCAGGAAGGTCCCTGCTCTTCTCTGAAGCCACCAGAGGCCGGGGCCTCCGTGCACTACCCCTGCCCTCGGGCTGCCCCGCGCACCTGCGCTCAGACGCCAAGCGGTGCAGACCTGCCGGGGCCCCGGGCTGCTGCGTCGGAGCGGATCCCAGAGATCCGAGACAGCAGGAGCCGCCGAGGGCCGTGCGGGGAGATGAGGGCAGCAGGCTCCCGGGAGCATTTTAGAAAATTATCAACTGATGTGCACTTGGGCCCAAGAGGCCGGTGGCCTGGTGGACTCTCCTCGGAGACCAGAGGCCTCTGCACAGTCCAGCCCCGCCTGACACTCTGTCTCTCAGGGATGCGGCGGGTCCCCGGCCCCTGCAGGCTCCCGCGGGCTCTCCCCTCTCTCAGATATGGGCCCACCCCACGCGGAGCACCGTCCACCGGCCGCGGTGTCCTCGAGACCATCAGACGCCGGGCTCCTGCTCAGGGTGGGGACGCCTCTCCGGGCCGGTCCCGCAGCCCCAGCAGCAGGGCGCTGTCCCCAGCCCCGACAGCCTGCGGCCACAGGCTGAAGCTCGGACATGATCAGAGTTAGGTCGCTCGCTCCGGAAACGGTTCACGCAGGAAAAAGGATGTGACACGTCTTTCAAACCACTTTCCCGATTACAGTCCGTGCGTCCCAGGAGCAGGATTCGTGGGAACTCGGGCCGCATGGGCAGAGGCCTGGAGGGACTTCCAGACCATTCAAAATGAGCTCAGGCAGTCGGCGGCCGCGTGCCACTCAGTCCTGGACCGCGGACAGCCCACAGAGCCCATGACGCGCCGGGCTGTCCCATACGCACCAGGATGGTACCCAGAATCCTCCTCGGCAAATCCCGCTGTGTCTGGCACACGTGACTCCTTGTTCTGATTTTTAAACTGGAGTTACCTGCCTGATACCCACCGGCGGTCACTCTGATTGTCCCTCGCCTCGTGCAGAAAGACAGAAAAGAACGGCCGTCCCGGTGAGGACAGGGAGAGAGCTGAGGGAGCAGGTGCCCGGCCTGCAGGCCTGTCCCGTCCCCTGGGGTGGGCAGCCCTGCTGTCCCAGGGGCCGAGGAGGGGACGGGTCCCAGGGCACTCTGCGGAAGCTTCCTGGCCCACGGGAACTGGTGGGACTCCCAGCTCCCTGTCGTGTCCAGGGTGACTCAGGCGGCGGAAGGGCTCCGGGGTGCGCTGGGACTGGGCAGCTCCCGCAGGGCTGGTCCTTGGCTCAGCATTTGCAGGAGGAGGAAGGAGGGAATTCACGGAGGCCTGAGCTCCACCTCGAGCTTCCCGGGGGCTCGGAGGATGCAGGGGACTTGCTGGACCCGGAGGCCAGTGGCGAAGGCAGGATGGACTGCGTGTTCCTCCTCCAGGGAAACAGACCCAGGAGGACGTGCTGGAGGAGACGTTACCAGAGTCAGCTCTGTGACTGTGGGACCTGTGAGGTCCCCAGGTCCGCCGTCTACACTGGGGGGACCCAGGCCAGGGCAGTCCGAGTCACGGGCAGAAGACCGATGTCCCAGCTCAAAACAGACAGGGAGAGCTAGCTGATGACCTCCCGTTCCATCTTCGTGTCTCGTTCTGGCCTCCTGCCCACGGGGCCCCTCCACACCAGTGGGGTGAGTGTGGGCCCCATGGGGAAGGGTGAGGGGGTCACAGCGGGGCGGGGTGAGGCGATCGTGGTGGGGTGGGGAGAGGGGTCGTGGCGGGACGGGGTGAGTAGGGTCATGGGGGGGCGGGTGAGTGGGGCTGCCGCCGGATGGGACGAGCCCCGTGGGCGGAAGGTGCCCCAGGCGCGGAGGCCGGGCCGCTGGCTGTGGGAAGTCAGGGTGGTGGCGGAGGACGGAGGTGTGGAGGGCGGCCCAGCCCTGATGGGGGTCACCGCTGAGGGCAGGCGGGTCCTGCTGCTGTGGGGCCGAGGAAGGACCAGGAGGCGGGCATCTTGTCACCAGGTTCCTGGAGAAGGAGGCCGGAGGGAGAGGGCAGGAGCCCGAAGAGGACAAGGCGGCGGCACCTGCGGCAGCCGGCGGGGGCCTAAGCGGCCGGATTAGGGCCCCGCGAGGAAGCGGGGGGTGGCCCAGGCACCGTGGCTTCGGGAGGGGTGCCCCGGGGTGTCTGCCGGCAGGAAGAGGACGGGCTTCCGCGGGGGCCAGGCACGGACGTGAGGACATGGGCCTTCCTGCCCGTCCGCTGAGCGCAGCAGCCCTGGCGGCAGCATGTTCCCGGCAGGTGGGTCAGGACGCGCACCGGGAGGCCTGCGCTGGGTCATGCTGTGCTGCATGTTTGCTGGGGCGGCCTCCCCGCCGCTGGGAGTGGAGTGACTCACAGAGCCCCGGGTTCATCACCGGGGCTGGCCCCGACTCAGACACAATGACGTGTCCCCGGCCACCCGTCCACAGCCCTGCAGCTTTACAAGCAGCTCTCGTGGCTCAGAAAGGTGAAAGCCTTAGTCCCTGGCAGGGCTCGCGAGCTGGTCCCCAGGGGAGACGCTGTGGCACAGCGGCCGGGCAGGGAAGGACCCCTCACTCCCATGACGGCGTGGTTGGGGGCCGCCGGGGGGATGCCCCACGGCTGCACGCAGAAGCCCCCTTCCTCAGACCCTCACGGGCACGGGGACTTGGAGAGGCAGCAGGAACTGGATGCCGAGGTTATGTGCTTTCACTCAGGTAAAGCCTTTATTTTGCGTCACGGACTCACGGCAGGAAGCTTGGAGCGGGAATCCCGGGTCCTGCTGGCTGAGGCCGTGGCCTGGCACCTCCTAGTGCACCCGCCGCCCGCGCCCCACAAGGACCCAACCCCTGCCCCCGGCAGCCACCCCTTCATGACTTCCCGCCGGGTCGGAGATGCCGTTTGCGGGAGGGAGGGGACCGGGTCACTCTTCAGGGATTCAAGTTTGTGTTCCCGGTTCACTCCCTCAGGCCAGCCCAGGGCCGTGGGCTGACGGTCCGTGCCCCCCCGATCCACCCGCGAACACCCAGCCCGCGGAGTGAGGGCTGAGGCAGCAGCCCTGGGAGGCGGCGCGCGGCGAGGCTGGATCCCCTGCGGTGGGTCCGAGCCTCCCTCAGCCCCTCCCTGGCAGCCGCCTCCCGCTCCCGGGGTGCGGACACCCTGAGAAGCCCGCGCCTGGAGGAGGAGCCTCACAGACCTCACACCCCCGGCTCCAGCACGGGAGACGTAGGTGTCCGGGTGTGGGGTCACCACCGTCCGGGCTGAGACCTGAGCCGAGAGCCGGCCCCGGGCTGTGACGGCCCCACTCTTCCTCCTGCATTCTGCGACACGGGCGCGCTCTGCCCTTCCGGCTGTTCAGACGCCCCCGCCCGTCCCTGCTCAGGCAGGCCCCGGCTGCGGCCTGCCCGACAGGTCGCCTCTCAGGGAAGCCCCTTCCAGACATGGGAGGGAAGCAGGGGACACTGCACCGGCCCTTTTGTCTCGGTATGGGGACGAGGAGGTGGTACTGGGAGTGACGTGCTGTTCTCTGGCCCCGGCTCCAGGGCTGAGCTGTGAGGCTGGGGCCCCGTGTGTCCCCCACCAGCGTGGGAGGCGCCCGTGACCTCAGCAGCCAGTCAGCTCCCTGGGGGCTGGCCGTCACCCGCCAGAAGCTTCTCCTGTGCCGATGGGAGCTGGATGGAGTGGCCGTTGGCTGTGGCTAAGGAGGTTCTGGATACAGGCCCGGGGTGGCAGAGGGGGCCAGGGCTCTCATCTCTGCCAGGGTGCAGGGGGCCAGGACCCCACAGGCGCCAGGACCTGGGGCTGGGGACACGGGTAGAGAGGGTCACCTTCTGAACACCCCGCGGGACGCGTCACCCCCACCGAGGCCAGCGCTGGCCCATCCCAGGAACGCGAGAGCACAGGCTCGCGACTCCGCAGGTCATAGCACCTGTGTTCCCAAACACCAGGCCTTCGCTTTGCACAGAAGAGGCTGCATTGCCCCAGCCCGATGGCTTCAAGCCGATCTGAATGGCACACGGCCGAGTAAGACCCCGAGCGGCCCACACCGCCCGCCCCCGAGCACCGGTCGTCGGCCTGGGTCACCTCCCCCTCGGAGTGGACAGAGGCCCGTGTGGGTCCCCAGCGCTCCTCAGAAGTGGCAGGACCAAGATTGCTGGCAGGGAGGGGGGGCGGGGACAGGACACGGGGACAGGCCGGCGGGGGAGGACGGGCAGCGCGGAGCAGGAGCCACAGAAACAGAAGGTAAATGCTCAGGTCTCTCCAAAGCCCAACGTAGAGGGAGAAGCAGAGCCGCCTCCGGGCTGGGACGGTGGTGACAGATGGGGACGCGCGGCTCCGTCACTCTCCCGGGAGCAGGGGTGGCCGAGGGGGTCTGCCAGGGAAATGGGCCGGAATTGGATTTTCTGGTGGTTTCTGTTGGTGTTTACTTTCGACCGAGGAAACAAACAGCCTGACAGGACGCGACCGGAGCCGTGGGCCTCCTGGGCGTGAGCGAAGAAAATAGCGGCTGTTTCTTAGTTCCTCGGAGTGTCGGGGGCGGGATCACGCCGGCAGGGGTGCAGGGGAGCGGTCGGGCAGGACCCCGGACCTCCGAGGGGCGCCCACTCCTTCCTTCCTGGCTGGCTGTTGGCGACCGGCCCCAGAGAACTCGTGTCCAGATTCGGGGTCTGGACCGGGGGACCCTCCTGCCCTCTGCGCCCACCCCTGCAGCACTTGGCACGCACACGAGTAGAGGGAGGGCCGCCCGGGCGGGGTGAACAAAGGTAATGAGGCTGCGCCATGCCTCAGAGAAGAGGGCCTGGGGGGCCGACCTCTCCCGCGTGGGCCCCGCGCACCTGCACGCAAGGATGCGTATGAGAATGCGCGGTCATGTGTGCACGCATGGGGAGGCACACGTGTGTGCGCACAGGAACACGGGCCGATGCTGACCACAGAGGGACCAGGAGCCGGCCTCCCAGCGCGGGACCCGCCTCCCTGACGCTCTTACCCCCACGCGGACCAGGCCTCTAGGTTTGTCCCTGTCGTCCCCGGACCTGTGGCCGGTGCCCTGTGAGCCCCAGGCCCATGCCATGGGTGTACCAATGAGGAAGCACTACATGCGGGTCACGCGCCTGGGTCCCAGCAGCTGCTCAACGGTCCAGATGCTGCTGCGGCCACAGGCAAGTCTGTGACCCTGGGTCACACCTCCCTCGGGCCACCACTGGCTTCCGGGGCGTGTACGCTGAGGACCGAGAGCCCCCGGTCCAGGGGAGACACGCCACACAGCGGCAGGCCAGGGGGCCGTTCTCAAGCGCACAAGGCCGTGGTCTTTCCTGCGGCCACAGGCTGCGTCCCCGTCGCCCCTGCCCGTTCCAACCCCCCCGCCCCCGGCCTCCCGCCGCGCGGAAGGAAACGCCACCGCCAGACGCCACCTCACCCCAGTCCCAGAAACTGCACCTGTCCTTAGGGGTCATTCTGTGACTGCGGATTTCACAGAGAGGGACCAAACCATCTTTGAACTTTGGTAATGGGCTTCATTGACGCACGGGGTTTGGGGTTTGTCCCCATCCTAGACGGGGCCCGTGCCTCCTTTGCCTTTTGGCTGGAAACTATCGTGCTCTGCGGACGCGCCGCCTCTCACCCTCTCCCTCTCTCCCATCTGGATGCGGCCACACCGTGACCGCGGCACCCTGATGCCTTCATCCATATTCACGGACTGCCCGAGCCGGCGAGAACGGTCCCTAACAGCCACGGGCTTTAGTCCCATCGACGCCTCTGAGTCGCCGCGTCTGGTCGTCCACCCTGCGAAGTGCTGGCTTCACGCTTTACGATCACAAATAAGACAGACCTGAACATACACGCAGTGAATCCTTGACATCTAGATTTCTATGTATTTTAGGACAAAATCCTAGAATTGGAATTTCTAGGTCCTGTTATGCCCATCTAAAGGCCCATTAATAGGGCCTGCTAGATGGGCCCCGGGCCCTAGAGGAACCAGCTTGGGCCTCCCATGGTGCAGGAAGTGTTCGGCTCTGGGCGGCTTTACGACGGTCAGCGACGCGGTCCTCAGGGAGGAGCAGGGACAGCGTCTCGGTGATCCGTCCCCAGCAGCAGGTGCAGACACGGGGAGCGCGGAGCCCGGAGGGAAGTCGGCCACGGCTGGGTCCGCGTACCCGAGAAACCCAGCCGCTGGGACCCCGCAGCCAGGCTCCGCATCACTGGGAGCCCCGGCCGGTCTTCCAGCTTTCTGATCTGCACAAGGGGCAGAGGACTCCTGCCGCGTGCGATGACCGCGGAGAAACGGTACGGACACGCTCCGTGAACTGTGAAGGCCTGAAGTAATTCAAGAGGGAGGCAGAGGCCCTCATCCCCAGATCGGTGCCCTCAGAGCCTCAGCCGGGTCCCGCTGCTCCGAGGGACCCATGCCTCCCCACATGCAGGGGACAGACCGAGCCTGGGGGCCCCTGACTGTGTCCTCCCAGCCCCAGACGGGAGCACAGACCGTGCTCTTACATCCCTTCTGTGCAGCAGGAAAGGGAGGTTATCATCATTCCCGTCATTACCCTGGCCTCCGTCCTGGGAGCAGGACCTGTAGGGAGAGGGTCACAGAAAGCCGGGCCGGCCCGTCGGGGGCTGAGTTGCCGGGTGCCCTTGGGGACACCACTCCCATAGGTGAGCAGACACGGTTGGTGCGTGGAATCCCGGGGGCGGGGGTCTGATCTAGAAGACCCGGCGATTTTAACGAGCGAACATGAGCAGTCTTAGACAGAGGTCTCTAAGGCTCCTCTCGACCCTCAGAGAGAGACCGTGTCTCTTTGCTATGTTGACCCCACGCCCCTTACGGGGTGACCGCAGGGCCCTGGATCCTCTCCAGGTTGGGTGGGAGCCCGGCCCCAGCTGCCGCCTGTTTCCTTGGGCCACTGGGTTCTAACGAGGGTCTTCCAGGGACCACGGCCACAGGGGATCCACTGTGAGACGTTAATTCACAAGAACTGACAGCAAGGAGCTCTGCCATGTCCCTGCCTCTGCCGGCGGACCGGGGGAGGGGTGTCCACAGCCACCGCTCCGACCCCATGGCTTCCGGCTGGCTCGGCCCTCGCTTTACTCCCACTGCCCCTGCCGGCAAACGGGCTAATTCTGTCCTCACCGTCGTCCTTTTGTGGGGAGGCTTATGCACAGTCCAGCGACAGTGTCCCAGGCCCCGACCTCAGGCCCCCAGATGGACGGCGGGGGCCGCTCCACAGCTCTCAAGTGTCTTGATGCTGCCTTCCCATGCAGACCCTGGCCCACGGCCCCCCAGGCTCCCCCGAGTGGGGTGCCCTGTGTCAAACCAGCACAGTCAGGGACAGGGTCAGGCTGCGCCCCATGCTCTCCAGGGCCCTGCCCTAGGACTGGGCCGTCCACAGAGATGAGGAAACTAGAGAAGAAAAGTGAAAAACAGAGTGAGGCTTGGTCGTATGTTTCCCTCCGCATCTCTGCACGCATGGAGCTGAGCGCTGGGGGAGTGTCTGGTCTGAGCCGTCGGCTGTCACCTGGGGCTCCGGACTAGCCACAGGGTATTGCTGAGCAGCCGGCTTACTCTGGACTCCATGTCCCCAGAGGAGCCAGGGCAGGCCTGCCCAGGGGCCTGGAGTGCCCTGCCGCGGCCCCGTTCATTAGAGCCTGCCCCATGAGAGAGCTAACCAGAAGGGACACAGGGCGTGGCGATGGAGACCCTTCAGCCAGAGATGCGGGGTGGGGGGCATAGCCAGCGCCCCAAAGGGAAGGCCCCCCCAGAGCAGGGTCGCACCCCTCAGCCCACTGAGGGCCCCAGCTCCTCTGGCGTTTTTTCCGATGCCAGAGTCGGCTACCTCGAAGCTCATCCAGACTCATCAGTCTCTGATTAGAATTGCCCTAAATGAGCTCCCTTCCCGGCAGGGGCAGTGCCGTGCCAGGAGGAGTCTGCTAGTCACCGCTCACAGCCCACAGAGCATGCCCCCCCCGAGATGCTTCTAGAATGAGCTGGGGTGGGAAGCAGGACACCCAGGCGGGGGGAAGAGGGGAGGGGCAGAGGGAGGAAGACGTGTGGGTTTAACAACAACCCAGCAGCGTGTCTTGGAGGCCGACCCCCCTCCCCCATGACCCACGTGAGTGTCGGAGCGCGCTGGCGCCCCTGAGGCCGCAGACCAGGCAGCACAGCCCGACCAAGCACCGTTTTCCGGGGTCACGGCCAACAGAGTCGGCAAGCTGCCCTGTCCCCTGCAGGAGACGTGGGGTTGGACAGACCCTGGCTGGGAGGCATGCAGACAAGCTCAGTGGGAGGCCGGTGTGTGGAAGTGAGGGGGCAGCCCCAGTCGTGGGGGCCGCAGAGGCCTGCTCGGGTGTCAGAGGGCAGAAGTGCCTGGTGCCATGGCGACGAACACCTGGGCCTCACCCCTGCAGCTGGCTGGACCCAGGAATCTGCAGTTCGGTGCGGCCCCGAGGGTGTCTCCTGGGGCAGGGCCAACAAATGACCCCAAAGGAGCGCCTGACATCTTCAGGCGCGGATCCTCCCGCGTGTTCTGGAAGCCGGGAGGCAGAAGTCACCGTGTCCTCAGGGCCACACTTCCTTGGTGGGTCTGGGGCGTTCTGGCCTCTTCTTCGGGCCTCTGGGGGCTCCAGATGGGGCTTAGCCTGCAGCCCTGTCCCTCTGCCCTCTGCCTCTTGTCTCCAAGTCTTTCCCTGTCTGCCTCCCGTGAGGACACCTGGCAGGGGCTAGGGCCCTTCTGACCTGAGATGGTCCCTTCCTGAGACCCTTACCTTTGCTGCATTTGCCAAAGGCTCTTTTTCCGAGTCAGGTCACGTCAGCGTCCGGCCATGAGCATGATTTCGGGGGGGCCTCCTCTTACGACCACACACCCCAGGAGCCAAACTCAGAATCCAGGAGCAGATGTGTGTCCCTCCCACGGATGAGGTGGGCAGCCTGCTTGCGTGTGGTTGCACAGGCTTGAAGGCAGAGGGGACAAAAGGGAGCAGGGGAGCCTTAGGCTGGGGAGCGTGGGGCCCTCCCAGATGGACACGGGTGATGGGAACAGGCTGGGGGCCAGGTGCTGCCCTGGTTCGCTATCAACCAGAGGGCGCCAGCGAGGGAGGTGGCCTGAGGGCAGAGGGATGACCAGATGAGCCCATCAACCGGGGGCACTCAAGGTGTGGGTGGAAGAGACGTCAGCAGAGCTGGGGGGGGCATTCCTCAGTTCAGGGGATCCACCCAGCGTGGTGCCCAGCCACAGTGTAGCTGTCCGAGGAAGGAGGAGGGGTCCCTCGGGAAGGCAGGGCTCGGGGAGCAGCAGGCAGGCGAATGGGGAAGGTGTTGGACCCCGTGACGGTCACCAGGCTGATGGGGATGTTGGGGAAGCCTGTCCGTACCAGGCTTGGGAGCAGGATTATCCCCCCTATAGGCCATCTGTCCTTGTGAATGAGGCTGGGCTTTCTGCAGAGCTGACACCGTGGGTGTGAACAGACCGCGTGGCTAGCCGGTGGCCGGGCTGCTCTCCGCTGGGCTTCTCGGCTCTTCTCACAGAGCACGGGGTTCTGGCCGCTAGAGGAACTCGGGGAGAGGACAGCAGGGCTCTGGGACTTGGGAGCTCGTGGGCAAGAAGTGCTAAGTGTGAGCGACAGGTCAGGGACAAGGTGGCTGGGGCACTGAACTTGGACAAAACCCCACAGGCGAAGTCCCGTTTGGCTGATGGGTGGCTGACGCCCCAGGTCAGGGCTGGTGTCCGCAGGGGAGCAGAGGCAGGAAAGCAGCACTGTAGGATGAATGGGAAGCCAGGCGTGCATCCAGGGGCCCCTCCGACTGAGCCCTAGGCCAGTGCAAGCCTTTTAGCTCAGTCCACCTCCAGCTGCCGTCCGCAGCTGCCCTGGGCTGGTCCCCCACAGTGGAAGCCTGACCTCACCCCAAACCCTCACACTCACCTCCACAAACCCCTCTAGTTCCCATCCACTGGAAACAAGAAACAAGGAAAGAAAAAATAAATAAAACTCAAAGCTAGGGAGCCAGCACGGAGGAGGGTTCTGAGCCACGAGTCTCCCGGAGGCCTATGTGACAGGTCTCTCCGGGCACACCGCGCCCAGCCAGGTTTGGGGACCAGTGGCCTCAGCCGAAGGAACCATCCTGGGAGGGACTCCTGTCCCTACCCAAGCTCCGGCTGGTCACCATGACTGTCACCCTCTTGTTTCCTCGCCGCCCACAGCAGCACGGGTGCTCTGCGAGCAAACGGGGCTGGGGCAGAGGTAGTCTCGTCTAAACAGCCTGATGAGGAGCCCTTCGGGCGCATGGTCACATCCCTCATAATTGACTGATACGTTTTGTCCAAAGGGAAAAGGGGTTGAAAAAGAAAAACCTCTTGGAAGTATTGGGGGGTATAATATCCTTGTTTGTGGAGTGGAATTAATATCTCATTGTGGCATTTGCTATTGTGTATCTGTCTTTCTCAATCTAGCTGCAGGAGGTGACCTCCAAATCGAGTTAATTTAATCTGCAGAAATAACCCTGCAATTGACTTTCCCGAAACTGGTATCAGACGAAAGCTCTGTTCTGCTGCGCCCGCCTGTCATTAACGATTCCCCGTGAAAGGCCTAATGTACGGCATTTAAAAATCTCCCCTGATATTGTCAGGTTTCATAAACGCACTCTTTCATTAAGGAATTAGCAACATGGGCCGCAGGGCTGGTGGTGTGCCCGCAGACCCCAGGATCCGGCCCTGGACACACAGAGCTCTCATGGACTGAGCCTGGGAGTGGCCGGTGGCAGAGACTCTGAAGCCACCTGCCCACAGGGCAAGAAGGATGTGGGGACCCCAAGAGGGCAGAGAGGAGGAAGACGCCTCCCCAGAAAACGTGGCAGGCACATTGCTGACCCGGGCTCTGGGCAGGACTGGAATAGCCTCAATGCAGGGACAGCTGCTTCCCCTGGGGGCATAGAGAGGACTCGCGCTGCCACCTCATACCACGGACCTCGACCTGAGTTCCAGGCTCCATCCTCACCGTAGGACTAGGTAATGATGGACACATCCATGTCTCAGGTGCATGGAGGCCGAGATAGCCTGCCCCTGGCTCAGATGACGACACGGTCTGCTGCAGATTGGTGAGTGCACGCTTCGGCCTGGGGCAAGGAGCCCCCTGCAGAGTTGACTTTGAATCTCAGCTGCCTCCCTCCTTCCCTCCCTGTCTCTGCACCCAGCTCCCACATCTGAGTGCGCATGTGGTGGTCCCAACTCACAGGGATGTCAGGATTCATTGAGGCAAGGTTGTCAAGATCAGCCCACACCAGACCCAGACCTAGGGTGTCCTACACATGAGCTTGGATTAACATGTTCATGTTCTCAAAAGGCTTCCTGTAGCTTTTACTTCTTAGTACCCTAAAGATGTGTAATAGGGATGGGCTTGTCCAGGGTCCTGGAGCTCATCAGAGCCTGCTGGGTTCTTGGCAGGGCACCCAGGCCACCCACTGTTCCCCAGTCCAGCAGTGTGTTCTAGGGGCAGATCTCACCCTGAATTTTGAACTTATCTCCAAAGGAGATCGAGCATCACTCCCCAGTCTCCTAATGGGAAGGAAGAATTTCACACGCCTGAGTCTTGCGTACCTCATAGTCCATACTGTCAATAGCACAATAATATTAGAATTTTATGATTTTGGAAGATATTTTGGTATTAATATTATATTTAATGTCAGCATTAAATTTCTTATAACTTGATTTAGCCTTGCTTTGTTATTTAAAAAATATACTAGAAACTAGTGGACAATCTCAGCTCTAAGGCCAAGCTAAGAGCTCTTGGACTTGGCACCAAAGCAGGAGCCATCAAAGGAAAGACTGGTTCACTGGGCCTCATCAAAATGTAAAATTCTGTTCTGTGAAGGTTAGGAGGATTAAAAACGAGCTAAACATTGAGAGAAAATATTTGCAAACAACGCATCTGACTCAGAATTAGTAGCAAGAATATATAAAGAACTCTCAAAACTCAGCAGTAAAAAAAAAATAATAATAATGAAGCGATGCATTTAGAAAACGGGCAAGAGAAATTTCAACAAAGATGATGTCAAGATGGAGAATCACCACCTAAAAAAACTTTCCATTTCATTAGCTCTTATGGAAATGGAAATTAAAACTATGATCTAGTACTACACATCTATCAGGATGGCCGAAATCCAAAGGCCAGATAGACCAGATATGCTAAGAAAGGCAAGAAAGTTAAAGCATATACAATACTTATTAAATAAAACCATGAGAGGCAGAAAAAGAGTGGAAGACAAAAATAGGAGCAAAGAACAGGGCCTCAGAAACAGTAATGACTAAGGTAGACATTAATCCAACCATATCAGTAATCACTTCAAACATCAATGTTTGAAATATGCCACGTAAAAGAAACTGTAGAGTGAATCAAAAACAATATTCAGCTATATGTTGTGTACAAGAAACCCACTTTTTAGATTAAGTTTTTATTTTAATTCCTGTTAGTTATACAAGATCCATCAGTTTGCTTTCTATGTCAAAATTCTCAAGAAACCCACTTTTAATTTTTTAAAAAGATGCATATAGGGACACCCGGGTGGCTCAATCAGTTAAATGTCTGACTCTTTTTTTTTTTTTTTTTAATTTATTTGACACACAGAGAAAGATCACAAGCAGGTAGAGAGGCAGGCAGAGAGAGAGGAGGAAGCAGGCTCCCTGCTGAGCAGAGAGCTTGACGTGGGACTCGATCCCAGGATCCTGAGATCATGATCCAAGCCGATGGCAGAGACTTTAACCCACTGAGCCACCCAGGTGCCCAAGTGTCTGACTCTTGATTTCAGCTCAGATCTTGATCTCAGGATTGTGACTCAAGCCCCATGCTGGGCTCCACACTGGACATGAAGCTTACTAAAATAAAGTAAAATGAATAAAATAACATAACAAATAAATGAAATAAAATAACAAAAATGCATATAGCTTAAAAGTAAAGAGATGGAGGAAGAAATATCATGTTAACACTAAACAAAGGAAAGCAGGAGTGGCTATATTAATTCAGATAGAGTGGACTTTACAACAAGGACACTATCAAGAATAAAAAGTACATTACGTGATGATAAAGAGGTTATTATTCCAATGAGACATAAGAATCCTTAATGTGTATGTGCCTAACAACAGGGCATCAAAATATATGAGGCAAAAGCTGATAGAACTGCACAGACGAATTTACTATCACAGTTGGAGGCTTTAACACCCTCTACCAATAATGGATGGATCCAGCAGGCAGAAAATCAGGACACAGTTGAATTCAACAACACCATCAATCGACTGGGTGTAATTGACACCTGCAGGCTACTTCATCCAACAGCTGCATGTTCTTCTCAAGTTCACACGGAACATTCACCAAGACAGACCATAAGACAAATGATGGTCTCAGCAAGTTTAAAAGAAGAGAAATCACAAAATAGTTGTTCTCAGACCAGAATGAAATAAATCTAGAAATTAATAACAGAAAGATAGCTGGAAAGTCTCAAAACATTTGGAGATTAAACAACATACTTCTAAACAACACATAGTTTAAAGAAGATATCTCAAGAGAATATTTTAAATATTTTTAATTACATGAAATAAAAGCACAGCTCTTCAAAATTTGGGGATGTAGTGAAAGCAGTGCTTAGAGGGAAAGTTGTATCATTGAATGAATATATTGGAAAAGAAGAAAGATGTAAGATCAATAATCTAAGCTTTCACCTTAGGAATATAGAAAAAGATGGGAAAATTAAATCCAAAGTAAGCAGAAGAAAAGAAATAATAAATATTGGAGCAGAAATTAATAAGATTAAAAACAGGAAATCGATAGAGAAAACCAACAAAGACCAAATGTAGCTCTTTGAAAAGATCAATAAAATGGATAAGCCTCTAGGCAGGATAACTAAGAAAAAAAGAGAAAGGACACTGATTAATAATAACAGAAATGAAAGAGGAGACATCACTACAGATCCATGGGCATTAAAAAAACAACAAAAGAATACTATGAACAACTTTATGCCCACAAATTCAATAAGCCATCTGAACAAGTCTGTATCTATTAAAGGAATTGAGTCAACAATTAAAAACCTTCCAAAACAGAAAGCATCAGGTCCAGATAATTCTACCAAACATTTAAATAAAATATTATACCAGTTCTCTAATCTCTTTCAGAAAGTAGAAGCAGAAGGAGATACTTCCTACTCATTCTATAAAACCGGAATCACTCTAATACCCAAACCAGACTAAGACATTAAAAGAAAAGAAAACTACAGGCCAATATCTCTTAGGAACACAAAGGCCAAAATTGTCAATGAAATAATAAAAAATCAAATCCATCAACACATAGAAAATTATATATCATAACCAAGTAGAATTTGTCCCAGGTATGAAAGACTGAGAATCACTTAATGTAATCCATCACATTAAGAGGCTAAAGAATAAAGATCATGTGACCATATCAAGCTAGCAAAAATATGCTTGACAAAATCCAACACTCAGTTGTGACAAAAATAGGAATAGAGAACTTTGTGAACTTGATAAAGTACGTCTATAACAACTGTAGAGCTAATATCACACCTAACAGTGAGAAACTCAGCGCTTTCCACAAGATCAGGAACAAAGCAAGGATGTCCCCTCCCACCACTGTCTCCCAACGCTGTAACGGGAGTCTTAGCTACTGTTGTACTTCACCTAACATTCTCCAGGGCAGTCATTCATTTCTAGCTGTACATGGGGTGAGAAAAGAGCTAGCATGTGGACATGTCTGAAGTAGGCTGCAGTACTTTAGAATCGTCAGCATTCTCATTACTGAAGGGTGTGATGGGGACATTATGCTGAGCTGTTTAGAACCCAAAGCACCATGACACCAGTTTTATATTGTCTGTATCTTTGCAGTGCAATGGTCTTATTAAGGCATTTACTGAAAATTGCCATTAGCCAGTTTTTCTTTCTTACCATAAATAATTAATAAACTACTTCGGTTTAAAAAAAAAAAAAAACTCTAAGAAAAGGAAAGGAAATACATGGTATTTCAATCAAGCTCATCAATTTTTTTTAAAAAAGGAAAAATGACAAAGAATCTTCCAAAATTGATAGACATTAACCCACAGATTCAAGAAACCCAACAAACCCCAAGCAGAACAAATAAAATGAGATATGCTCTCAGACACATAAAAGGAAAACTACTGAAAACCTAAAGCACTGAGAAAATCTTAAGAATAGAGAAATAGGACCGTTTTAAAAAGGCAGAAGTCCTTTTTTAAAGTACCCAGCAGAGCTGTTGACAAAGCAACGCAGTGAGTCAGAGAGAGCTGACGGAACGTGTGTCGAAACGGGATTCTGCCTCCAGTAGAAATATTCTTTAAGAATAAACATGACAAAAATCCCATCCAGACCAAAGAAGGAAACACAAAATGAAGCAGCTAAAACCGGAGGGAGGCAGATATACTTGGGCGCACCCGCGTCGGTGGGTTTGTTATGCGCCAGGTTGGTGGAGAGAGGACCGGATTCAGGAAGGAGGGGGCAGGAGGATGGAGGAGCGAATGAGGAAGCAGCAGGTGCGGACATTGTAGGACATTACAGGCGTCCAAATGGGTCCAGATCATAGAAGATGCTGACGCGGGTATCTGAGATAGAGAACTCAGATCCGTGCCAGGACAGGCGAGAAGACGAGGGGGCACGTGGTCTAAGTGTTCTCAGCCACTTCCTTTATGAGGGCAGACGGGGTGATCCATGCAAAATAAAGCCAGAAAGGATTGACAGGGAACAGAGAGCAGACAGACACTCACGCGGCCTTGTAGTGAATCCTGAATGTCTTGGTAATTGTGCCGAATGAAGAAGAATCCGGTGTTTCACTTAAAAGGCCATTAATGCTCTAGCTGGATAAAACAGTGACGCCCACGCATAGCATGTTTTAAAAATTATACGCAAAATTAAAGGACATAGAAAGTTTGAAGGGAAAAAGACGGGGACGGTGAATCATGTGAAACACTGAGCAAGGTGATGTTGGTGCAGACCCAGGGCCCCTAACGAAGAAGACGCCCAGGTCAGGGCTGAAGAAACACGGTTCACTGTGACGTGGGCTTCCGTCCCAGCAGATGCAACAACTCTACCAATCCGTCGAGGACATGCCCAGTGTCCTCAAAAGACAACGATCTGAGACATCTCAAAATGGCGAATTTTTTTTAAATCACAGCAAACACAGGAAGAGAAAACTCTGCTCCACCGACAAATGGTCTCCCAACCACAATAAAAACTGAGGGCAACATGCCAGGTAACGGAGGAAATTCCAAAGGCTTCTCTTTAAAGCTGGAGACAAACAGGGAAACTCGAGCCATCACCACTTACTGTCCCTGGGGCTGCAGGAATGAGCCAGGGCATAAAGGCATCTGTATTTACAAACAAAACCTATAAGGCCTGAAAAGGAAGAAATAAATTCTATTAAAGATGGATGATTGTGCACATGGAATCAAGTACTAGCTCTCTTGTCCTATACAATTAGTACGCCAGTTTAGTAATGCTTACGTACAAAGTCCGTATAAATTAAGTCAGCCATATACATATTTTTTTAAAGATTTTATTTATTTATTTGACAGACAGAGATCATGAGCAGGGGGAGAGGCAGACAGAGGGAGAGAGGAGGAAGCAGGCTCCACGCTGAGCAGGTCGATCCCTGGACCCTGGGATCAGGACCTGAGCCGAAGACAGAGGCTGTAACCCACTGAGCCACCCAGGTGTCCCCCATATACATATTTTTAAAGATGTATTCATTTACTTGAGAGATAGAGTGAGCAAGGGGAGGGGCAGGGGGTAGAGAGAGAATCCCAAGCCAAGTACCCCCAAGCACAGAGCCTGCCCGGGGCTCGATCCCACAGCCTCAAGATCATGACCTGAGCTGAAATCGAGGGTTGGACGCCCAATCGACTGAACCACCCCGGCGCCCCAGTCCATTACGTTTTCAGTACTGCAGTTAAAAAAGTTTTTTAAGAATCTGAAGTGTACAAAAATATTGACACGATAATAGGAAATCTAACAAGCGGCGTTCAGGGGGCCAGAGCCCTCCGTCAGCGGTCAGGACTCACAGCATCCGAAATCCAGAAATTAAGGGAACGTGAGTGGGTCTGGAGCGGGAGGGTCCCACGCAGGCTGGCACAGCGCAGACCGGAGAACGGCGCGTGCCAAAGGGGATCGGGAAGACGAGCTTCGTGATCTGGGGTGGGGAGACTGTCCCGGGCCACACACGCCGCCCACGGAGGGAGCTGGACACGCTGCAGCGCCGTCTTCCCGTCCGCCTGCTGCTCCGTGCCGTGAACCTCGCACACCTGCTTGTCTGTTCGATGCCTGCCGCTCACACGCACGATGGTGTGTGGGCGTGATGGCGCCCGTGGCCGGTGTCCCATGGTCCGCGTGCACGACCCTACAGAGTCAGTCCCGTCACTGTCAGGTCAGGAGGCAGCATCCGTGGTGAACGGGGAAGGTGGGCGGGGTCTCGGTGCGGGCGCGTCCTGTGTGACCTGGTGCGTGTTAGGCCTTCGCTCGCTGGATGGAGTTAAGCTCAGAGGCATGTCCTGTTTGACGAATTATATGCATTTTATGCATTTTTCTTTGCGTGAGAATGCTTCAAATGGTGAAATCTAACATCTCATCATAAACCTAACATAGTTGCAAAGATGTGATTTTTGTTGCATTTCAGAAACTAAAACGAAACTGTTCCATCATTGCTTAACATTTTTGCAACAGACCCTAAACACACAGCCATGGATACCGGGCGTCGTATAGGTTTTGAAGCAATCGGTAAATCCTCATTTCTCCCCTGAGGCTGGAGAGGAAGCGCGGGTGCTCACCCTGCCGTCGCGAGCAGGCGAGGCCCCCCCAGGCCGTCGGCCCGACACAGCATGGTTTGTGACTCCGCGCCCCGAGGGTCCCACCGCGACCCCGTCAGAGCATGAACAAGCACGTGTGCAAATTGCTGTCCCCTCCGTGCGGGCGCCGCTGGGCTCTGACCCTAACGCGTCTTCCCGGTCGGGTCACGACCGCTTTTGACAGCGGCAGACGGAGTGCGCGTGACGGGTTTTGCATTTGGACCAATACTGAGAAAAAGGAAAAACCCGTGTGTTCCCTGCGCTCCTAAAACGGCGGGCGCGGCTTCTGTCCAGACCAGGCAGCGCCCGTGGGCGACGAAGGCAGCATCCTGCGTCGGTCTCGTTCCTTAATTTTCTTCTAATTTAGGGAACTTGAAGGGGTCCGTGGCAATGAGACGGGAACGGGGAACTTTCTCATCAAACGGGTCCCATGTTGTTGAATTGCGCGTGGAGCCACATGTCGGGGGACACTTGCGGCACCCCATGCCCACGCTGCCTGGGACACCCACCTGCCCTGTGGTCGGCCAGCGGGGGACCCTGGCTTCCAGGCTGGGGCACAATCGGGGCACAGGCGCCTCTTACCCACCAGGACAGCCAATACCGGGAAACCCTGCCAACGAGCGTGGGTGAGCCCGTGGCGGGTCTTACCCCAATCCCAGGCAAAGCCCGGCCCCGGCCCCACTCTGACGCGGACGGACCGTTCCTGGTCTGGGATGTGGGTTTATCTGCGGCGTCTTGGGGCAGCACTGCCTCCGCCGGCCAGTGGCCCACAGCCACGGTCTCCATGAGCGTCCCGCGGCCCATTCACACTCTGCACTGAGAACCCGCCCTCCATGGCCCGGTCCCGGGCTCCAGGCTGCCCTGTGGCCCCAGTCCGAAGAGGAGTGGTCAGTCCACGTCCCGAGGGGTAGGAGGAGGGTCCCCCATGACCTGGTGTCACCCCAAAGTTCCGGCTGCACCATGGGGGCCAGGCCTCTGCACCCGGCTCTGACCTCTTCCCTCTCCTGGAGCACGACTCCCAGTGTCTCCGGAGGGGGGGGACCCACAGCTTGACTCGTGGCCGAGGACACGGGGTTTGCGTGCTGGCTCTGCGGGGCTCGCCTTCCCCCAAGACACTCACCGGAGCTGACACCATCACCACCAGGCAGCGCCCGACCCTGGGCTCTGTTGCCACCCAGCAGGCTCACCTTTCAGGGCTGTGAGCCTGGCGGTCACCTGCCCGCGAGGGCCTGGGACCCGGCTCCTCACCCCGTGGCCTCGCCGGCACCCCGTGACAGACAACTCCCAGCGAGGCAGTGGCCTGGCTATGCCCCCAGCCAGCAGACGGCGCTCCCACCTGGGGTGGGGGGTGGGCGGTGGGCAGCAGGTGCTGGGGGTCCGACGCGTCCGGGGTCCTGCCCCAACCGGAGGATGCAGGGAAGGCGGAGGCAGCCGAGGTCGTGTGGGTGACGGGTCAGAGGGGCCGGGGACAGGGCCGGGCAGCCGGTGTGGGGCCACGCAGAGGAGCAGGAGGAGGGATGGGCACTTCCCCGGCCACCCCCACCTCCAGGAGCAGAGACTCTGCTCTCCCAGGGCAGATCCAGAAGCACCAAGACAGACATTAAGGGAAACAAATCCACGTTCCGGTTCCTCTGTGCTCCCCAAGACACTCGGAGAGCGGCGGGTTCCACCCCACGCTCAGCAACGCAGCCGCACACCAGAGAACCACGCTTCTTCCCACGGCCACGGAAGAGCGCGTGGCATCACCAGCTAGAGCGAGGGGGACGGAGGCTCTTGGTTCCGTGCGGCCCCGGCCTCGAACCTCTGCAGATCCCGTGGGCCCGGGGCGGCGCTCGCACCGGAGCCTCCGGGGAGGAAGCGTCTGAGGCTACCGACGGGGTTAGTACGACCGTCTGCGCAGAGTGGTCTCTGCTGACCCGGCCCCACCCGTCTCTTTGACTTCGGGACCTAGTTCTCGGGAGGGTGATTGCTTTATCCACTAATGTCCGGGAGTTCGGGCTCCGAGCCAACCGGGTCCCGCTGGGTGGAAGCCACAGATGTGCGTCGTGGGGAAAGCCGGCCCGGAGAGCCCAGCCCCGGGGAGCCTGACACGCGGCGCACGCTCCAGCGGCTCCTTTAAAAAATGACCCTGAGGTGCCCCAGGGCTCGCTCCCTGACCCCCAAACCCCTAGACTTCGGAGCCCAGGGTGAGTCTGCGCCTCCGAGTTCCGGCCCGAGGACCCAGGTGGCCGTGCCCGTAGGTCACGCAGCCCTCGGGGCTCAGCCTGCCTGTCTGCGGTGCCTGCCTTCTGTCCCTGCACACCGGGTTCCTCCAGCAACACCCATGCTCGGCGCCGGCTCTGGCAGGTGTGGGGTCAGCAGAGACCCTGCTTGAGGGGACGCGCAGGAGTCAGGTGGGCACGCGGGGGCAGCTCCCTTCTCTCCGGAGAAAGCTGTGGCAGGAGGAGAGGCCGGGGCGGGGACTGTGAGATGAGGGAGGCGGGGGTGCAGGCGCGGTCCCACGGGGCATCGGGACCAGGCCCTGGTCACAGCCCCAGAGCTGGGGGGTGGCGTCCAGCAGAGGGGCCCGGTCAGGCGTGCGTGGGGGAGCCGGCCACTGTCAGTCCCCACAGAGATATGCCCGCCCCTGGGTTCAGAGGAGCCTACACCACAGTCTTGACCCCTGACCCCGCTGTCCACCCGAGACGGACCGAGAGCCCGAAGCCCTCTCAAACCCGCTCTCCCCGAGCAGTCCTGCCCTCTGTGCCCGCTGTGCCCGCCATTCCCGCCGTGCCCGCCGTGCCCGTCTTCCTCCTCCCGTCCAGTCACCTGACCTACTCTTGCATCTCCTTTGGGACTTCTCTTAAAAGTCACCTCCACAGGGAGGCCCTCTGGGACGCCCGTACGGGAGGTAGCCCCTCTGCCCGGCCGAGCTCGGGCTGCTTTCTTCCCAGCGCTTCGCCTCGCTCTGCTTTCTACTTGCCCTTTGCCTCAATGACCCAGGCGCCCCCCCCCCCGTCCTACAAGCTGCAGGCGCGGATGGGCCCGTCCACCCTGCTCCCCACTCCTCCGGGAGCCTTCACAGGGGCTCCCGGGTCCTGACGGCGGAACCGGGCCACACCAAGGCCTTGAGCCGCGCCAGCAAACCTGAGCGGGCACCGCCTGCGTCCACGGACCGCACCCCCTTCCCACCCACCCCCGCCCCTGTGCACTGCAGCCGGGGAGGCCTGGGGACCCTGGGCGGGCCTGGTGAAAAACCCCGCTGTCGGAGGCTGCCTCGGGCCCCGGGTGACACGGCCGTCCTCCTAGTGCTGACGGACCCTGGTCCCGACGTCCCGGCGAGTAAACACGGTGTGGGAGGCCAACAGGCCGCCAAGTCGTAGCTGCTCCGGGAACCCCGCGTCCTCTTCTTGACGCGCATTCGGCCCGACTCGTCATGAATGGACAGGTCGCCGCACGGAGATAATCTCTCTAACAGGTAATGCAATTTACGGAGCACAGAGCGCGCTTAGGACAGAACTGCATCTGGGGGTCAGTGACCCCCGCAGAACCTGATGAAGCAGCGCCACGGGGGGCCCAGAAGAGGCCTCTGGCCCGGCCTGGGCGTGTTTATCTATGCAGACGACGTGTTTGTAAATCAAGGAGACAGCAGAATCGATGCATTCGCAGCCTTCCTCTGGCAGAAGCCCATTAGCCGCACTTTAGTTCACGTGGGGTTCATTTGCCCCCATCACCGCGGGCGATGCTTGCGGGTCGGGACCCACCGATCATTTTAATCTCCTAAAAGCACATTTCTATGCTAATTTTTAATTACAATTAGTGCCAGTGTCAGCTGTTAGCGTTGGTGACGGACTTAATGACCCGCGTGCTCTTCTTCTGATGGGAGGTTCCGGGGACAGCCCCGTGGCTTCCAGTGGCGCACGGCACAGCTCACGCCCCCAACGGGGCGCGTTGTGGAAAGGCCGGCACGGCCAGTCGCCCCCTTCCTGTCCTCGGCGGCACATCGTCCTCCCCTCCTCGTGAACCGCTCAGCTTCCAAGGAGCTCTCGGCCTGCCGTGTCACCGGGCCCCACGCAGGACCTTGGTGACACCAGCTTTGTTCTGGGCCTCAGCAGAGCCTGGTTCTCAGGGCTCGGCTTCAATGAGTCGCTGTGGCCTCTGTTTTGGCGAAGGAAAATTCGGAAACAGGCTGGCCCCTCAGAAAGTCCCCGGGAACTCTGAGCCCCCTAGCTGACGCGGGGCGGCCACCGTAATGGGCTCACGAGGGAAGGCCTGTCGCGTGGACGTGTGAGAAGGAACAGAGTCTGGAGGGGCCCCGTGGGGTCTAGGTGGGTGGTCTTCACGACGCTTGCCTCCCTGTGCTGCCCCTCTGCTTGGGGGCTGGATCTGTTCCTCCCGCCTTGGCTGCTGGGCTGGCCGGTGACCCACTCTAAGGACGTGGTCCGCTGGGACCCAGAGCACAAGGAGCGGGAGAGGCCCGGGGTCTGGCGGCAGCCTGTCCAGACCATCGGAAGACTGACGCCACCCAGAGAAACGTGCCGCACCCCTGCCGGGGCCCCTAGGACGGCCGGGCTGCAGGGGGCTGAGCCCCGGGAGGTCAGGCCAGCGGAGAAGAGCACGGCTCCCCGCAGGCTGCGGGAAACGATCAACCGCCGCTACTGTAAGCCACGGAGGGTGTGGACGTTTTGTACCCCGACCGCGGACCAGTGAAGGGGACACACCATGCCGGGGGCTCTGCTCCTCCTGCCTCAATCCTTGCAGGGACGCCGGGAGAACCCCGAGGTGGAGGAGACCCTGGTCTCTGGCCCCCAGTGCCACGACCGCAAGGAGGGGGGCAGAGCCCCTCGCCCACTGGCCACGGCTTTGGGGGGGACGGGGTGGACAGCTGGTCCATGCCTCCGCCGCAGCCCCTCACCACCCGGGCCAGGCCAGACCCCCCCATTCCCTTCAATATCTGAGGCTCGCTTCATAATGGGAGCTGACAGAATGCAAATGAGTTTCTAAAGGAACCAGCAAAAGTGGCAATTTTTCTCATTTAATCTTTGGATGAGCTGTCTGTCTCGCGGGCGCATGGTCTCATTAGAATTCGGAGATTAATTTTGTCCATCAACATGAGATTATTGGTTTGAGCGAGGTTTGGGGGGGCGTCCTGAGCATGAGGCCCACTCCCCCTGCAGAGGCCGAGACGTGGCCCGCAGAGTGGTCCTGACGGCCACGACCCCTCCCTGAGGCTCCGTGCTCAGCCCCCGCAGCCGCCAGAGGAGCGGCCTGGCGAGCTCATGGCCTGCAGGGCAGTAAGCACAGACAGAGAGGGGCTGGGGTCCTGGCTTCCGGGCTGACATCCCCCAGGGAGCAGAGGGGACCCCAAGCTCACATCTCTGGTTGCGATCTGCACCTGCCACCTGCTGCCCTCTTAGGATGGCCAGGGCCAAGTTCGCAGACCGCCGAAGAAAGGCAAAGGCCAGCGGACCCTGCAGGACCTCGGCTCCCTGGGGGCCGCAGAGACGCTCCTACGCAGGCTCATGGCCCAGGAGCAAGGGGTTGTTCTGGGACCGAGTGGGTGCGCCCGTGGCCTCCTCAGTGGTCCGTGTGCTCCGAGCATATCTCGCGCTCCATCCACCCAGAAACCCGTTGATGGGCAGCGCTGACCCCACTTTCGAGGAGCAGAGACCCGGACTCGGACGGGAGCAGCCTCTCCAAGGGCGCCTGGCTCTCCGGGGTGCGGCCGAGCTGGGGTTCCAGCCCAGATCCGTGTGAGTCCAACATCCACGGTCTCGGCCTCAGGGGACAACTCCTCTGGGCCGCGCCACCAGTCATGCCATAGGGCTCCCAGAGGAGCCACCAAAGACAGAAGGGAGCTGGTCTTGGGGGACTCGTGTCATCGTGGTCCCGAGAGAAGAGCTGAGCTCGGGTGCTATGCGGGCCGCCTCCCACGGCACAGCCAGACCGTGACCCTCGCCACGTGCCCCGGCCGGGGGCCGCACTCCCCCTGTCAATCTAGAGGGTGGTCCTCCCCTGCCCCGAGACGCCTGCACACAGGCAGGGCTGTGGGCCACGCGACCCGCGCGGACGTATTCCGGAGTGAATTCACGGGCCACATGATCAACGCCCGCTGGGAAGACTCGGCGAGGTCTGAGAGCTGCAACCGCCACGGAGGCGCAAGCCGTCGGCAGCAGAGCCGTCAGGGCTCCACGGGAGGAGGGAGGTGTTTGCAGAGCACCTTCCACGTGCCATGGGCCCCACTGTCCGGGGGTCACACCACACCACCCCGGCCGTCATCTGCCAGGTCCACTGGGGAGGCCAAGTCATAGGAAGCTGCCCAAAGTCCCACAAGAGCAACAGCAGCTCCATGGCCGCGTCGGGACACGGCAGCGCAGCGGCCAGTCCACAGCTCAGGCTGCCGTTCTCCTGCGAGAAGGCACAGGAAGCAGGAGATTTGTGGGACATCGCAGAGAGCACATCAGACATGACCACAAAGGCTTCCATTTTCATGAACAAAAGGACAGAATAACTTGGAAGTCTCTGACCACAGAGCCCTAGAGACTCAGGGGCAGGACAAGCGGCCACATAAGCGAAAGTGTCCGTGGTCAGTAGGATCCCAGTGGCAGTGCCGTCTGTCTGCCTCCAAGTCTCCCACGGAAGCCAGCGGGCAGCTGGGGCGTACGGACAGCCACAGACAGAATCCCACGGACGGCCCTAAATGAAGCCACTGAGCCGGGCACCTCCGCTCCTCTCAGGATGCGGACGGACAGCGTCAGGACTGCGTGGACCTCAGGGACACTCGGATGCAGACACGGAGGGGGAAGGGCAGGCAGAGCCCCTGGGCTTGGAGGCACCGGTGCAGAGACACACCTGTTGACTGAACAGATTCCTGAGATGGTCTGGACCTGCTTCCCAACTTGGAAGGGCAGGGCTGAGGCCGCAGGGGCCTCCCAGCAGCGGGTCTGTCCACAGGCGTACGGCAGTGCCAGGACCGATGCGACCCTCACGCCCCTGCTCCTGCACCTGGCAGGCTCTCAGACCCCACAACCGACACACACACACACCCCGACACACACACACACACACACACAACACACACCGACACACACACACTCACGCACAGCCTGGCACACAGCGGCAGGCACGCACGAGCCCTCACCAGCCCCCACACTGAACACACCGTCATGTCCGATGGCGACCCTAAAAGAAGCTTGGGGACAGGTGCTCCCTGGGCCCCAGTTTGCCAGCGTGAACGTCCACTCCTCGGTCTGCCCCTCTGCTTGGGTCTCACGCCCCCGGAGGGGCCTTCCTCCACGCCCACGGCCTACCTACACTTTTTTGGACGCGGGCGAATGGGCTGACTGAGGGGCTGCCCTGGGTCACAGTGACAGAGGGTCTCACCCAATTTGAGAAAGTCCCGAAGACCTCGAAAGAGGAAACCCATAGAAAGCAGCACAGACGCGCAGACCTCCGCGCGAACGGGCAGGTGGGCTGAGCTGCTGCCGTCCGGGGCTCGGGGAGTCCAGTCTTGACCACCTGTGAAGGACCCCGGCCGCGCGGGCGCCTCTGAGCGCTCCGTGTCCTGCTCTGCCCAGCCGGGCGTGGGGTTTTCCAGGCTACGGCCCAGCACGCTGACGGGCGGTGATGGGCGGTGATGGGCGGTGACGGGCGGTGACGGGCGGCGGGAGGTGAGGATCCTGTCTTAAGGTCCTCCCGGAGGCCCCGTTGAGACGGTTCTTGTTAATACACCCGAGGAGGCAAATCCCCGCTTATGCCCCATTCAGGAGACGCTCGGTGAGAAGGGATCGTGACGGCTCTGGGGGACCAGCAGGTTCAAACCCAGCTCTTTGTGGAGGAGGACGGGTGGGCGCCGGCACGGGGGTGGGGGTCTGTGGGCGGGCGGTGTCCCGGCTGACGAATCCCGGGAGGGGAGCTTCCTGGAGGAGGTGGCACAGGCTGAGGGCCAGGCTGCTGGCAGAGGACACCAAGAGCTGCAGTGCCCTCGACCAGTGACCTTCTCCTCCTCTGGGACGGGGCTCAGGGGACGTCCTGCAGAAGCTTCTAGAAGCTTCTAGAAAGGTCTCTCGATCCTCGTCCCCATCTCCCTTTGCTCACTGGGCGTGTGGGCCAGGTGGAGGGAAGTCCGCTGGGCAGACTGCGGGCAGAGCCGGCCGGGACAGCCACCTCGAGGCGCTCCCAGACGGGACGGTGGGGAGGCGTTAAAGGCAGTTAACGGGAGACCGGCCGCGGAAAGCAGAAGCAGCTGTGGCTTTGGGTCGTCCAGCCGAGCTGGATTTTTATCCCGGAAGAGCTGCCTCACTGGTGACCTTGGACATGTGGCCTTGTCCCCGAGCATCCGCTGTGTCTCCCGCCAAACCTGCCTAGTGTGTTCACCCAGCCATGAGCCCCGGCCCCCGGGACAGGGCTCAGGACCCGGCTGCCCTCCTCCTGACGGCGGCGAGCTCGGGGAGCCTGGCTGCTCCACCCCATCTGCCCCAGAGGCCCGTCAGCTGCTGCGGGCCTAGAGCTCTGAACGCACTTGGCCCTGCCAGGAGGAGATGCTGGCGTGGCTGTGGGCCAGGGCCATCCATCTCCTTAATGAGCCCATTTGTCACACGAGGGCCTGCATCGTTCCCCTGCCCGACAGAGCGGGCCTGCTCTAGCCGGACGGCCCTGGCTCTCAGGGGACACTATGCGGGCTGGTCTAGGGGCTTTGTCAAGGTTGTGTGGCCAGTGGAAAAGGATCTGTTCAGACCGCTTGTCTTGCCCTAGACCACGGGGTTCTTGAAGGTGCCCTTTGAGGGCCTACGGGTCTGTTTATCCCGAAATAATGTGGTATGATGGGTGGTGACACTTTTCTCACACGGTAGGATGACTTGCAGGGTCCCCACATCCGCTGAGGCTGCCCTCATTACCCTCCACGGACGGGGCCGCTTGCCAGGGAACAGGGTTAGGAAGGAAGAGACCCTGCTGTACCCCTCCATGGCTAAGCAACCTTGGGGACGTCAGCCAGCCTCCTGGATCCCCCAGAAGGCTCTGGAGGGCCGCGCGAGGTGCTAAGACGCCGGCACAAAGCTGCGTCCCTGCACGGAGCTGCAAGCTGCCCGGGACCAGGGATCCGCCCCCGATGCAGGGTGAGGCCTGGGAGGGCATGGGTGGAAGGCGTCCGTCCCCACAGCCTCCTCCCCCTAGAGGCACAGCCCCCTAGAGGTGGCCGCTGCCAGACCCTTCTGCAGGGAGCGCCCAGCCAGCCCCGCGTGGCTAGATTGGCGGGGAGCAAGAGAAGGAAGGTCCGGGCAGGGCCAGGTGGGGTCTTCGAGCAGGACTTGGCCCCTGTCCGGGTGGCTGCCAGGCCTTCAGGGGTCGGGCAGAAGGGAAAGATGGGAAGAATCTTCTCCTGAACTAACCCTGCAGGAGCCGTCCGGCCCTCCCCTCTTCTTCGGGAGCATGGCCGGGCCACTCTGCGGGGGGAGGGGGTGCTTAGCCAGAACCGAGACAGGGGGATTTGGGATACAAAGAAACACCGAGCACAGAGCCCTCGCATGGAGGGGCCTGGTGGCCGGCAGGGGTAAAGTCCCGTTTTGGGTCCTCGCCTCACTCCTAGCACCATTCCACCATCCTGGAACCAGCGCAGCAGGACACCCCCACTGTAACCAGACTGGCTTGGGGCTGGGGCACCCACACTCATGGCCCCACATGCAGACCCAACCCCTCCCTGGACACCTGCCGCTCCGTGTCCCGGCCAGGCTGGTTCCCCATTGACAGCCTCACAGGCACATGGATGCTTCATCTCCCCTCCCAGCTGCTCTGCTCAGAGACCCTCCAGCTGTGCGGAGACCCCAGGGAGCAGGACCTCCCACTGAGACGGGCCCCCCAGGTGAGCAGAGCCCCCCAGTGAGCAGCCACCCACACCGGGCAGGTCTCCGGGGGCACCAGAAGCTCCTCTGGAGAGGATCCTCTGGAGAGAATCTCTCTTCTCAGGGAGACCCGCAGATGTTAAAGGCCCATGAGTCCATCGGGGTCCCTGTCCGAAGACCTCCCTGCCCCCGTATCTCCCGTGTCTCCTTCCCTGAAAGTCTGACCAGTCAGACCAGCCTCTGGCCATGGCTTGGAGCATGGCCGTCCCTCAGGGCCACCGAGTTGGGATGCCGTGTGGTGACAGCCACACACTGAACTGAACCGCTCGGTGGGGAGGGGGTGCTGGGCCGTCCGCCTCTGGGCCCCAGAGCTCTGGTGGGGCCGGCCCTCGAGATGTCGTAGGCTCCGTATCCGACCTGCCGCATTCTTGTCTCTTTTTGCCCATCCAGCCGAAGGTCTTCCAGACACCGGAGCCACGGGGGGTTCTGGGCAAAGCCCACGGTGGGACAGCCGACAAGAGGTTCCCACCGCCCGGCGCCGGAAGTGTGCTCCCTCCCAGCCACCGGGTGGGAGCTGCCCTGTGGCTCCTTCCTGTCGGTGCCAGGACAGTGGTGTCGGCAGGAACCGGCCAGGCACTAGGCCCGGCTCCTCTGTCCCTGGTAGCCCGGGCCCTGTGAATGTGAGGCCACAGACGGAGACTGTCTGCCGTCACCCTCCGGAACCCGTCTGTTCAGCCGGGCCAGACCCGACCGTGGAGGAAGCTGTGTGGAGAGCACCTGCTCTCAGGTCTTCTGTTGGGAAACACCACACGTCCCCGGTTGGCTCTGTGGTTGCTTAAGCCCACTGTGAGCCTGGGGGCTGACCCTGGGGTATGGGCTGCCGGGCAGGGCAGACACCCCTGGACCCTTTCACTCTTTCGACCACTGTGATTTTAGGGGGCAGAAGCAGTCAAGTAAATGCCAATTGCCCGGATCTGTCTGCACTCTGGTGGGGACAGCCCATCTCCCGCAGGCCGTCCGGAGTGAAGCGTCTGCTCTATCTGCTCTCCCTGGCCCGTGACCCTGGGGGGCCATGCAGTGTCCCTTCTTTACATCAAAACTCTCTCCACCCCCGCTTCCCTGTGTCTGGGAGGTTGGGGCCCTCCCCAGGGCCGGGTGCAGCTTCTCTCCCTGCTGGGTCGCCCCTGCGGGGGGGCAACACGCACGGCAGCCCGGGCCCTCCTGCAGCCCCTCACCCCGGTTGCCCTCCGCTGCGGACTCTGATAAGTATTCCAAGCCGACACCCCCACATTCTCTGCTCACAGTTTCCCGACCTCCTAATGCAGAATGAATTTTTTTCTCCTGCTTGGCAGCCAGAACCCAGAACCCCGAGTTCATCCAGTCTGTCCCCCGAATCCCAAGTAGTCTTCTCTGCGCACCCGCACACGCAGCCATCCGTCAGCCGCTGGCGGCCGCGGAAAAGCGATTACCAGGAACCGTGAAGAAGGAAGGAGTCGGCGCTGTCCCAACAGTGCAGAGGTGCTGGGACGAGAGCTCCCCACCCCAGCTCCCCACTCCTGGGTTGTCACACTTCCCACGACTGCCCAGCTCGGAGGGGTTCCAGGTGACCGGAAGGACCCAGGCCGAGGGTCACACCACCTGTGTGCCTAATGACAAGCCTCCACGCGCTCCCTGTGGACTCAGACCCCCACACACGCGGTCCTCCCATCCCCCAAGCAGGTCCTGGGGCAGCTGTGTCCCTGGGATCGGCGGTGCCCCCTCCGGTCGCCCTCGTCTGGGCCCTGCCCTGGCCCGCTGCCCAGGTGCCTCTCTCAGCCTGCAGTCCGTTCTGCCACAAAAAATCACTTTAAACCGTAACGTCAGCCTGATCCGTGAGATCCCCAGCTACGCCTGTCCAGATCCTGCCCTACAGGAACGCGTCACAGCCTCCACACCCACCGTGCCCTGGGCGCCCCATCAGGAGGCCGTCCCGCTCGGTCTGTGTGACATTGGGCTCAGCTCCCATGGCCTCTGGCCCCTTCCTGAGGGTCATGCTCAAAAGTCAGCCAAAAATCTGGATGCCAGCGACGGTTCCCTGCTGAAGGCGGAGCTGGACAGCTCTGGGCGGAACAGTGTGTGCCCCCTCCCCCGAAGGGCATGGCCTGGGGAGATGGACTCTCGGCCCGGGGGCTGCAGCGGGTAATGACCCCCCCCCCAGGACAGCTAAAAATCTCCCAGAAGATTCTCCCCCTCCCCCCACCGTTCCCCCCAGCTCCAACCTCATCCTCATGGGGCTAGTGTGGATCTCCTCCCTGGGCAGAGGGTGGTCTCAGTCAGCACGAAACCCCCCCCCCACTAACACCCCTGTAAGCTCCAGCCCCCAGCCTGGATCTGGAGGCTCACGGTGGCTTTTCTTTGGCAAGAGCCATCAGAAAACTCATCTCTTGTCCGCAGTCATCACGGGACAGTTAGGCTGTCACTTGTAATCAACAGCGCTGGTGCTGAATCTGGACACCGTGCCGGGTGACACTGGCCCCCACAGCCTTGGGAGGGTGACCCGCCCGTCGGGCAGACCGTGGGACCCCACCCTGTGCTTCTTGTGAGAAGGAATTCACGGGCCAGGGTTCCAGTCCCGGGCTCTGCTCTCTGCCAGCTCAGCAGTTCGAAGGACACAGAGCAAAGATGGCTGCGCAGCGAGGCACAGCCCTTAATTTAGTCTTCAAAGCACACTGAGGCACGTTCCCAGGGCTGGGGACCATGGGGGACAGGGAAGCCCAAACCAGGGCCCATGGGAACCCCTCCAGCCAGGCACACTCTCCACGGGAAATGCTCTTCCTCTCCCGGGGGACTCTTGTTTCTTGCTGGCAGTGCAGGCAGATGTGCAGACTGAAGCAGACAGATGGGATCCTGGACCAAGCCATGGGCGGAGGGACCAGTGGGGACGGGTGCCACACATCTGCACATCTGCCTGCCTCCGAGCTCCGTAGCCACAGCTAACAACTTGTCACTGGACCCTCCTTAAAGTGTCAGTGTGTTTCCTGAGGGGAAAGGTCAATGAGCCCTCCTTCATGGAGCGTGTCCAAGGCAACAACAGCCGATCAGACGCTCCCCACAGCACATGTCTCGGCGTGCTCTGTCCCAGTGCCGTGTGATGCAGCTCCCGCCTGGGGCACCCAAGGGCCTGTGTGGCGCCCCACGCAGCCATGCTCCACGGGCTCGGAATGGCATGGGGACCAGGGAGAAACGTGCCGTCCTCCTCATCTTGCACAATGAACCTCGACCCCTCAGAGTTAGAAAGAGAGAGGAGAGACATCTCAGAGACAGAGAGGGCTTCCTTCCTTCTTGACACCAGAGATGATGGTTCCTTCCCCCTCGGCACTCCAGACTGGGAGCCCCTACTCCCCATCCTCTCCCGAGCCCAGGTAGACCCATATGCAGGTCCTCTCACAGTCCAGAGAACCACGTCCCTGTACACAGGATCTGTACCTCTCACAGAATAAGACCCACTGTTGTATCTTGGGGGGCCTCCTCTTCACACGTGGGGCCCCCACTGGAGCAAATCTCCTTCCCAAGCCTCTTGGGACTAGAGGTCTCCTGAGAGATTTTCTCAGATTTCAAATGTTGTGGTTTGAATTGCATCTCCCCCAAATTCATATGTTCAAGTTCTGATCCCCAGAACCTCAGGATCTGGCCTCACTTGGAACTAGGGTCTTTGCAGATGTAATTTATGGAGATGAGGTCGTACTGGAATAGGTGGGCCCTAATGCAATATGAGGGGAGGCCTTAGAAGGAGAAGCATTAACGCAGAGAGAGGAGCACCTGAAGACAGAATGCACGGGGCGCACTGGGCCAGAGTCAGAGGTCAGAGGGAATGCCAGGGGTCACCAGACACTGGGGGGTAGGGGGCACCGGTGGGAGGCTGGTCCTGCTGAGGATGTAATCTGAGCTCCCGGCCTCCGGAACTGTCCAGGAACGTGTAACTGTGGTTTTCAGCCATCACGTGGGCGATCCTTGGTTACAGAAGCCCTGAGAAACTAGTACAGTCACTACATATAAGACCCCACGTGTGAACGGCGTGTAACACCAGGCCGCCCTGCTGGAGACGCACGCAGGAGAAGTGCGCACAAGGGAGAGCGGCCACAGCAGACGAGCCTCCATCAACACCAGCAACGGAGGAACAAAACCACAGCATGTGATGACCGTGGGTACAGGCGAGACAGAGGAACCGTGGCCGCACACGACACCCGGGGCACGTCACCAACCTGGACTGAGGAAAAGAAGCCAGACGCCAAAGAAAAGATGCTGCACGAGTGTGTTAATATAAAGAGGAGGTGAGATGAAGCCCGGTGTCAGAGGTCACGGTGCTGCAGACCCCCAGGGGGCATCGCCAACCAAGGCGCCGAGCGCCCGCAGTGCTGAGCTAGGTACTTCCTAGAAAGGCACAGAGCAAGCTGAGCCAGGGCGTCTGGGAGGCTCAGTGGCTGAGAGTCTGGCTCTTGGTTCCAGCGCAGGTCACGATCTCGGGGGCATGGGATGGAGCCCCTCTGTCTCCATGGCATTGGCTTGAGATTCTCTCTCCCTCTGCCCTGCCCTGCATTCTTGCTCTCTCTAAAGTAAGTAAATAAATCTTAAAAAAAAAAGAAAGAAAAAATAAAAAAAGAAATGTGGCCTGACGTGGCCTGAGGGGTGGTTTCGTGGATGCATCCACAGACCCTCACCAGGTGGGACCCTTGAGCTGTAGCGCCTTCCTGGATGAAAGCTTCTGACTCCAGCCCTGGAAGCATCCATGACTCCTCCTCCCTCCGTTCACTGACTCTGTGGTCGGACGAACAGTGGAGTCTTATGTACCGTGTCTCTAAAACCCTGACCCCAGTGTTAAACCCTGCAAAACCAGACCAAGGACACACAGGACATCTAACCACTGCGCACCTGGCGAGGGGCACAGAAAGCGTGGGCCTCTGAGGAAAGGTGGTTAAGGTGGACTATCCTCAAATCAAAGCTGTGTTCTGCCCCAGACACTGTTAAGACACTGAGAAAGAGAAGCCACAGGCTGTGGGGAAATGTTCACAAAACACATTCTGATAAAGGACCTGGATCCCCAGTACACGAAGAATTCTTGGACTCAGCAGGAAGGAGACAACGCAGTGGAAAATTGGGCAGAAGATCCGAGGAGGCTCCTCACAGAGAAGATGCAGGGATGGCGACCGGGGTGTGAACGGAGCCCCGCGCTTGTCACGGAGTCTCAAAGCAACAGGACAACTGAACACTGACATCCCTCCATCCGTCTGTCCATCTGTCCATCCGTGATGGGGTCAGGGAGGAGATGCACATGGCAGTGAGACCCTAGCTGTAGGAGAGCCTCGTGACTCTTCTCTGGAGCGGCCATGGGGAGACGGGTGCAGACCTAAGAAAGTGGGGGAGGCTGCAGGGGTGCAGGGTACGGTGGGGGAGAGCGCCGTGGTCCAGCTGGCATAAGGCACGAGGCGGGAACTGCGAGGGCACCACTGAGCACACGGAGGGAGGCGGGGGCCGGGGTTCTCCCCGCGGTTGCCGGGGAGGGTCCATCAGCAAGGGCAGGAGGCCGGAGAGATCCAGGAGGTGATGGACCCGACCCACATGCGAAGACAGTCACAGACACACGTGTGTTTGCACACTCGTGCCTCCGTGCCCGGAGGGCGCCCGGAAGCCGCAAATTCTAGCTCCTCCCTCCCTGTGGGGGCGCCTGGGCACAGCAGGGACTGTGATTGTAGGACGGCGGGAAACAATCAGTCTGCACCGTCTGGCAGCGCAGAAACGTAAGGAGGTGAGGAAGAGGAAGGTGGGAGGCAGCAGGGAGGAAGGGGGGGAGGGGGGAGGAAGGAAGGGGGGGAGGGAGAGAACAGGAAGCCAGGGACAAGGACCTGTTAAGGACCCGGGACACAGGGACCGAGCACACAGTGGACAGAGCAGGTGTAGGTGAGCAGCCCCAGGAAGCAGCACGGGACCAGGCCCGAACCCGGAGCAGGTGTCCGTGGGCTCAGACGCGCGTGAGTGGGTGAGGAAACACAAGCACAGGCCCGAGACAAGTGTCCTGTGCACACAGGATGCGCCATTTCCGCAGACGCCGGCCGAGGAGCGGCGGCGGACCCCGCTGTGTGGCCACACACAGGACCCCTGCAAAGAGGACCGGACGCAGAGCGAGAAGGCAGAGCTCCGCTCCGGAGAAGCGGACAGAAGCCCCAGAAGCAGACCGAAGCCGGGGGCCATGGCGGACACCCAGGGAAATCGGGTCCCAGCGTGCACCCTGGCGGGGGTGGGGGTGGGGGCGGTCTCCCTCCGAAAGACCAGGAAGGCCACGGGGAGCAGCAGCAGGAAGACCCGAGAGGTGCCCTCTGCACAAAACACGTGCCCGGGGCTCCCCAAACTGCCAAGCTTGTGGGCACACGGGCCGTCTGCGGGGCTCAGGGCAGGAGCCGCCCGAGGAGACCCGACACCCACGTGCGCTGCGGCGTCCTAGGTGGGGCGCGGGCAGAGACGAGGGGCCGTCGAAGGACGCCCGCCCGATAAAGCACGGCCCTCAGCCCCTTAGAAGGACGGGGCGGCATGGGGAAGCCCAGGCTCCGGGACCTCCGAGCCCACAGGCCTCCTGCTCGTGCACCTGCGTGATCTGTGACCCTGGGGTCTGGGGGCTGCTGCCGGCACCCGTGGGGTCCTGAGTTAGCCTTCGGGAAAATCCTGCCTGCGGGGGTGTTTGCCTTGTCCCCCTCCCCCATAAGGAACGTACAGCGTCTTCCCACCACCCTGTGAGCCCCAGGGCCCTGCCCGCCTCCCTCACCCCTGCCCCTGCTCCCCCTGCACAGCCCAGACTCCCATCCAAGGTCCCAGCAACACCCAAACCACCTGCCTCTGGTTTGCAGGGGCGCATGCCCACCACCACCCCACCACGGCTAGCTCCTGCTTTCCCAGGCCTCACCCCTCCTTCCCACTCCTGCTCTGCTGCCCGGAGCCGGAGTCCCTGCAGGTGAGCGGCTGGCCGCCGGCCGAGCCTTTCGGAACACCTGGCCCAGCTGTGCGTCTTGGCAGAGCCTCCCCCTACTCGCAGTAGGGACCCCCTCCCGCCCCTCGCAGGGGACAAAGGCTGCGCCCCGCACTGGGCACCGGGCCGGCTGCATTCATGACAGAAGCCCCAGGCCCTCTAGCCGCAGACAAGAAATTGCACCCAGGTGGCGCCGCGCTTGCCAGGTCCCTCCACGCGGCGTGTTCTGTCCTCACTGATTGTCGGAGCTGCTAAAAATAAGAGCCCGCTAGGGACACGGCGCCAGTTCCCCCGCGCCATTAGCGGGCTTCGCGCGGGGCTGAGACTCAGGGACCAGGCTGCAGTGTGGGAGGGGGCGGCACCGGGCGGGGCCCCAGGAACACGGGACCTCCACCCCTCACTGTGTCTGGTGACCCCCCCGCCCCGGTTCACACCATCCCCAAGTCTCCACGAGGCCGGGGAGAGTTGGGTCACCTTGATCAACACTCGCATCCCGCAGGTCGAGAGGACCAGAAGCCAAGGACACGACACATCCACGTCACCTGCCAACCAGGCCGGAAACGGTCCCAGCCACGGGGAGGCCGTGCCCTTCTCCGGGGTCAGAGATGCATCAGGAAGGACAGGTCCCCACGGCAGAGCCATCTGGGGAAGGAGGCCTCGTTAGAACTCAGACTGGTTCTTCCTTCTGTCCCCTCACTGGGCCTGGGAGGCTGGGGGCACGGCCACGTCCAGACCCACCTGACCTCCTGGCGAGGTGGCGTGGAAGCAGGTGGCTGAGCACGGCACGTCGGGAGCACAGCGCCCGGACGCCGAGAACCCTCACGGGCCGCCGCGCCATCAGGAACACCAGCGCGGCCGTCCGGAGAAGTCGGCTGCCAGCTGCCATCGCAGGAAGGCACCCGCCAGCCCACCGCTCCTGCCCCGGGCTGCCCGTGGCTCCAAGCTCCCGGCTCCCCTGTGTGCCCAGGCCCGGCTCAAACCCACGGCCTGTTCCGACACACAAGCTTCATGTCATGCACACGCGGAGGGCGCTCTGGGGGCGCGCTGACCGTCCCCAGGCTCCTATGGGACACAGAGGAGACCCTGCAGGCTGTGCTCCCGAGAGCTCAGAGCCCCCCGGGGAGACCCCCTCCCCACCTGCACCCCCCACCCCGTGGGCTCAGCTCTCGAGGCCCCTTCCAGGAGGAGCACAGGGGCCACTTCCCTCATGTGGCTTGTAGGTTTGGAAACCCAGTTTGTTCCATGTAGACTTTTCCAGAGCCTGGCGGGCTGACTCCCCTCCACGCTCCCGTGAGGGCCAGGCCTCTCTGACCTGGGCCCGGCCTGAGACTCCGGGGGCTCCCTTCCCAACGCGAGGCCCTCCCTGGACCCCTGGACCACGTCCTGCAGAAGGACACCGGCACCCTCCTGGGTCCTAGTCACCACCTTCCTCCCGCATGAAACTACCCTTCCCTGGGACGTCCGTGAGCTTCCAGGGCTGAGGCGAGGGCGGCAGACCTCAGGGACACCCCGCCGGAGGTCACGAGATGCCAGCACCTCTAGGGAGCAGCCCAGAGTCTGCCTAGCTCTGAGTCCCTTCCCCCGCCCGTGCCTCGGTTTCCCCAGCTGACTAGAGATCAGCCCCGCTCCAGGCCGGGTTAAGTTCCTCCCCCAAGTCCGTGAATCTCTGTGAGCCTTGGAGCCCCTGTTTAGCACAGTGTGCCCCCCCCCACTGACTCGGTGCCTCGAGACAACTGAGAAAACCTGGTCTCCCGCCTCCCGACTCCCCACCCTGCTCAGGACACAGGGTCTCCTTCTCCCGGTGGCGGGAAGCTGGGGCTCTCCCTGGACCCTCCACCTTGAGCGTGGCCTTTCCTCCTCTCCGCCCTGCTCCTTCTGCGGGCTCCTCCTCCTGACCCGGCCCACGGAGCTCCTGGCGGCGCCCCCTCCCACTGCCCTGAGCCTGGTGTTCCTCTCTCCCCCAGCGCCCACCACACCACAGGGTCTTTGGACGAGCTCTGGCCTCTGCCTGCAATTCTCCGCACGGGGACTTCGGTCACGGTGCCCACGGCCCTCGGACCGGTCGTGATCGTGTGTTGGCTGGACACCCTCCCCCAAGTCCTCAACTCTGTCTGCAGAAGCAGCGGCCCGCGGGAAGCACGGCTCCAGGAACTGTTTCTTCCTGCCTGACAGACCCCTGCCATGGGCGTGGGTCTCGGGGACCCGGGTCAGAAGATACAGGCCACAGAGGGAGCCAGCCCAAGCCCTGCCAGGAAGGGCGCCCTGGCACTCTCATGACTGGGGAGGTGGGGTCCCATGTGCCTCATGGAGGGTCACGGGGCCCCGTCCCTCTGTGTCTGGGCCAGGAGGCCACACCAAGGTCTTGCTTCTGGGGCCCCTGGGGAGGTCCCTAACCCCAAAGACGGAGGGAGGCTCTGAGTTCTCTCAGCGTGAGCTTGTCTGCTGGCTGGGAGGGCCTGTGGCTTCCTCCTGTGTGTCCCCCGCCGGCCTGCAGCCCCCTTCCCCATGCCCGTGTTCCCCCCACGGCCCCTCCTGCAGGACAGGCCCTCCGTTGTGGGGGAGGCGCTATGCACCATTAATGGATACCAGCCATCACGGTGTGAAATGGGCCTTCAGGGCAGGGTGACAGAGAAGATGAATCCCCTCTCTGGGGGACTACCTTGCAGTGGGGAACGCGGCGGACCTGCGGCCACCCTGCCTGTCGCCTACAAACAGCTCCTGTCGGCCCTGCACGGGGCCTCCAGACTCGCAGTTACGGTAAATCCATACCTGGCACTGTTATTTGGAGAGGGAGTGTCCAGTCTTGCACACAATTAGCCGGAATGAACCCGGCCCCGAGGCCCCGGCCCCGGCCACAGGCCCTGGCCCCGGCCACAGGCCCCTCGCCAGGCATAGCTCCCTGATGAACCGGTGTCAGCGTCCAGCGCCTGTGGCCCTGCCTCCAGGGGCACGAGGGCACCCCGATCTCTGGCTTGTGGGAGGCCCACAATGGAGGCCCAGAGCGCCAGGTGCAGCCCAGCCTCCAGGAGCGGCTGGTAGAGGGTCAGGGCCACGCCAATGCCGCCCTGCCCCCAGCGCTGCCCCCCCAGCACCCGGACTCCTCCTCTCCCCCCGGCTTTCCGCTCTGGAAGGTCCATCTCTGAGCGGTTCTCTTCCAGGAGCCTTCCCTGCAGACCACCCTCGCCGGCCCAGCGCACCCCATCACCCTACTCGGGACGCCTAACCTCGGCCCCAGAGCCTGGGACGCCCTCTGTGGACATGGGGCGAAGGACACAGGGCAGGCAGTCCCGGCGTGGTTGAGAGCGAACGGGGCCGGGGGCAGAGTCTGCGGCTCCCAGGCTGTCTGCTCAGCCACGGAGAAATACCACGGACCAGTGCGGACACGAACTTCTCCCGCCGTGCTTGGCCTCCGGTCCCCGGGCAGAGTGTTGGTAGTGCTGGTTCCTGCCGAGCTCATGCCTGCCTTCTCTGCGCTCCCGTGGCCAAGACAGAGCTCTAGGCTCCCACTCTTCCAACAAGGACACCGGTCCTGAGGGACTGGGGCCACTGCCTCCCGACACAGCGACCCTGGGGTCAGAGCATCCGCGTGTGCCACGACTCAGACGGTGGCAGGGGGCGAGGGCAGGTGGGGCCCATGGGGAAGGGTCGCCAGACCCATGACAGGGAAGAAGACCCCACCGGCCGGCAAGACTGGAAATCCCCACCCCGGGGACAAGCTGGGGGCCAGGACCACCGAAACTGGCAGCCACACACCCCCAGGTCTCGAACACCAAGCATGCAGGCAGGGGATTGTACGGGCTGGTTTGTATTGGGAATGATGTCGAGCTTGTAGAAGAGTCGCACAGACAGCACGGAGTGGGGCTGGGGTGGCCACCCGCCCGCACACACGCCCCGCCGCTTCCCTTCCCCGACCCACAGGCTCCCATTTCTGGAAGCAGGTGTGTGTCCCCAGCTCCCCGACTGGACATTCGTCAGAGACTCTTTCCTGAGGTCAGGACTTGTCTCCACAACCCTGGGCACCATGGGGGGACTTGAGGACATCCCGTGAGGACAGAGCCCTTTTCTGATCGGCAGGGGCCCCTCCCCAGGTGGAAAGACATCCAGAAAGTCCCAGCCCTTCCCTGGCCCCAGGGAGGCCCCCCTCCCCCTGCCTGTGGGTCTGCTGCCTGGCTGTTTTCAGGCACCTTCCAAATGCAAACACAGTGGTGGAGGGAGGGACCTGAGCTCACTGTCCTCCTCCAGCAGCCCAGGCCCAGGCCCCTCTTGCATAGAGCTCCTGGCCGCTGCCCACCTGGGGGAGGGGCTACGGGGCCTGGGGGGTCTGTAGGTTATCAGACGCCTCAGTCAGTTTGAGAACTACCCTCTGGGCCCCGAATTGTGGTCCTCAGCTGGACTGGTGGTCTACCTGTGGTTGATCACTCACGGCCTGGGTCCCCCGGACACGTCTTCTGGAGCCGACGAGAGAGACACGTTGGCCCTGGTGTTTCCCTCACAGGAGTCTGGTCCAGGGCAGTGGGTCACGGCTCCAGAAGCGCGATGGCCACGGGACAGGCTTGCTGGGCTGCCCGTAGGAACCGGTCCTCTGGGGGACCTGATGGCTCTGCTGACCCCTTGCGGTTGGGCACAGAGATGGACCCTGCCCTCTGGGTCCCTGAGGTTTTATGGACGGACCATGCATTTCATTGCTGGGATGATTATTTTTTTTTTAATTTTGGAATTAATAATCCAGGATTCCCCTACATACTTTGTGAAAAACCCTGTCTTCATTTAATGAGCTCTCGGTGACTAATCAGAACACAAAACTTAAGCAGCAGAATGACTTAGCGGGTAGAATACAGGTGGAGGAAGCAGCTTGGAGTGGGCTGGGCGGGGGGAGGTACTGGCGGTGGGGAGGGTCAGGAGGGAGGGTCCGAGGAGGGAAGGGGAGGGCGCCCCTGCACCTGCTGTCAGGAACCCACGGGCCCTGGCACGGCCCGGCCTGCCCGGACGTCATGGCCCGGGGTCCATCCACGCAGGATGCCACACGCCGCCAGGCCCTGCTCTGAACTTGGGACAAGGCAGGACAGGGAGGCTCTGGTCACACACAACTAGCCCAGGAGGCCAGGTGGAGGCCAGCTGCCAGCTGCCAAGCATTTGTTTTTTGGAGATTTAGCTTTTAAAGTCTCTGGAGCTGAGCTGGGCCTGAGCTGAGGCCCCCAGCGCTCCTGCAGCTCTGGGACTCTAGCCTAGAGCAAAGTTCCCAGTATTGCGCTGAACTCCCAGAGCTCAGGGAGCTGTAGGACCCCCAGGAGGCTGGTTGGGCAGAGTGGAGGGAGTGGGGGGGGTGCGGGGGCCTGGGTAGTGCTATGGAGGCACAGGGCACCAGGCACGGTGGGGGGCTTGCAGCTAAATTGCCCCGTCGGGCCTCGCCCTGGGCCTGGAGCCTCGCTGTCCTCCAGCCCGGCCCATTTTCTGGGCCCTGATACTAGGCCACCAGGCATTTTCAATGGCTTTCCTAACCATGGAAGACTTATTTACATAAATGGCCAATAAACATATGAAAAGATGTTCAAACTCAATAGTAATCAAAGATATGCAAATCCAAACACCAGACCCGATGGATACCTTTTCTGATTAGCAAATTGGCAAAGATTAAAAGGAAGATAATCCGGGGTTTGGGCGCCGACCGCGTGGGAAAGGCGGGCCCTCCGCCGTGGGCTGGGGGCTTCTGAGAAGTGCCACTGTCCCGGAGGGGATCCGGCAACGTGCAGCTCATGTAATAGGTACAGAGCTCTTACACGGTCACCCACAGTCCCAGCCCAGGGTGCATCAGGCCGGGATTTTTAAGTGAGGGGCAGGGCTGAGGGGCTCCCCATCCAGGGCGACAGGACCTCCTGCAGCGGGGGCGGGGCCGGCGAGCAGGGACGGGCTGCCAGCCCTCTGGCGGTCTCCGCTGCCCTTTGAAATTGCAGGATGCATTTCCATTTATTCGCAGGGAACAAGGCTGAACACACAGAGTCCACTGAAAAGAGCGGGTACAAAGCCCAGGGCCTCGCGCCCAGCCCTTCCCGCAGCCTGCTGTGCGCCTGGGCAGTTCCAGGTGCTGAGGTCGCCAGCACAGAGCAGGACAAAGAAGGCTTTACCCACAAGGGGCAGGTGCAGAAGACAAGGTGTCTGTTCCCACGGGCTGCACAACACCGGGCCGCACACTGGTGGCCTACCGGATGGGCCCTGGTCTCTCCAGGGTCCTGGGGGCCGGAAGTCTTAGGGCAAGGCCTGTGCAGAGCCTGTTCTGTCCCAGGACCCCGCTGTCTCCTCCCCCGCCTTCCTGCCTGAAGGCCTCTGCCTCAGTCCGCAAGGGCGGCCCCGAATGCTGTGTCTGGGTCCTGCTCAGAGGGAGGGCCGGTCACGGTCACAGGGCTCAGTGCCCACCCTGCTCCAGACCTTGGTGTGACCTCATCTGGACCTGCTCACAGCTGCAAGAAAGAGACTGACTCCCGAAAAGGTCCCATTCACAGGTGCTCAGACCTCCAGGGTGTCCCTGTAGGGACATGAGCAGAACCACAGCAGAAGCTAATCATGGCCCAGAGTTGCTAAGGACAGGACCACCCCCTTCATCTTCAGGATCAGCCTGTCAGCCCTGCGAGACGGGACGGACGGGGGATCTCCGAGGAGGCCAGGAGCTCAGCCAGCCTGTGCAGCCCGGGGCGGGGGGTCATCAGGGTTTTCCAGGCCGCAGGCTGTCCGTGCGTCCACGCTGCCCATTACGCACCTCTCCGCTCCCCACCCCGGGCACACGGCCGTGCTCCTGCCCCCGGTAACCAGGCTCCTAGCTTATGGACATAACTTGATTGTTTTCCTTCAGGGTCAACCTCTCTGAGAAGCAAAGCAGACTTCTGTGTCTTTCTGAACTTTGTAAAGATAGAAGCAAATGTCACGTCCACATTTGATGACTTGTTTCTTCCACTTGAATTATGGTTTGAGGATTAATCTCTGCTTGGCCTGCATGGGCGGTAAATTCCTCTGCATCACGAAATGCACCACAATGTGGCTGCGACGTGCCCTCGGCCTGTCCCCGCTCAGGGCCGTGACGGGCGGTGACCCCGGGCGTGAGGACGACTGTGCCCCTGTCCCCGATGTGCGGGCACCCTCCCCAAGTTTCCTGGGAAAGTCCGCACTCCTCCCTGGATCCGGGGGTGGGGGGGCGGGTGCAGGGCTGCGGCTGGGCTTCATTTCCTCCTCTCTACTCCCCTCTCCTTCTCCCTACTTCGGGGGTCCATGTACATTTCTAAGCGCTTCCTGTTTCCAATTAGATCATTCTTGAGTTGTGTAAACAAAGAAGAAGCCGTGTAGCGCTGCGTTGACAAGCGGGACCCGGAAGCTTGATGGACAGCACCCCCTCCCCCGCCGTCCCCTCCCGACGGGCAATGTCATGCCTTCTCCAAGCCGGGGGTCCTCACGGAGACGCCTCGCGGTCAGAGGGGACACAGGACAGAGAGGAGGGCCTGCTGTGCGTCGGACCCGGGGACAGGATGGCTACGATTGTTAGCATCCAGAAACAAAGCCATTTTCATTTTGGAAAAGCGACAAGAGCAGACAGACACACAGCTCCGCCTTCTTTGTAGGGCCCGGCGTCAGGCTGGGGTCCCGCAGAGCCTCCCCCGGGCCCCGGGGACGGCATGTCCTGCTCCGCCCCACCCCAGCGTGGGGTGCCCCTCACAGGCCTGGGCTGCTCCAGGGACAGTCCTGTGTGGGGTCAGAGTCAGGGTCAAGTGTCAGGAACCGGGTGAAGATTCGGAGCCGCCCCAAAGCTCAGGGTCTAATGGGGCAGCGGCGTGGACGCAGCCACTGTCCTTCCTGCCCACCTGCTCTCAGGGGCTGAGCTGGGTCCCCCAGGCTCGCGGGCTGGGACTTAGGACGTGACTGTGCTTGCGGGGCCTCTACAGGGGATTAAGGTAGAGGAGCGCATGGGTGGCCTTGAGCAGAGGGGACTTGTGTCCCTATAGGAAGAGGAAACAGGATACAGACAAGCAGGGACCACCGTGAGGACCAGGGAGGGAGGCCTGGGGAGGCAGCCGCCCGCCCACGCCTGAGGTGGACTCCAGCGTCCGGAGCCGGGAGAGGAGAGAAGGACACAGCTGTGGCTGTCCCCCCACCCCCAGCCCACCCCCAGCCCACCCAGCTGGTGGCTTGTCAGCCGGCTCGTCACCCTGGAAACTATCACATCTATGTAATCAGGAAACTGCCCCCAAAGAGTCAATCCTTTCCCTTTTCTTCCGTTCCTCTCTCTTACTCCCCAGGTGGGCCCCTGTGGCCACGTTGTCCCTGGGACAGTGAGTTTTCTGTGTCCAGCTGACGGGGCCCTGGGACGCCCGGAGGGCCGACACACGAGTCCCAGGGTCGGGAAGGGCGTCTCCCGCAGAGATGAGCGTCTGAGTTAGTGACCTGAGTCCGGCAGGGGCCCTGCGCAGTGTGGACGGGCCTCACCCGATCTGGGGAGGGTGTGAATCCCCTCCCTCTGCCTGAGCCCGGACCCGCACCTTGTCCCCCTTAGACCCGGGTCTCCAAGGGCAGATCGGGGAACTGCTTGGCCTCCAGAGCTCTGTGAGCCAGTTCCGGTCGTGCGTGTCCTCCGACTTAAATCTGCGTGTCTCCTCTGGGCTCGCTTTCTCCCCAGAACCCTGACTCATACATGCAGGAGGCCCGTCCCCTCGGGTGAGGCCGGGGCTGCACCCCGCAGGGAGCACAGCAGGTCTGTGCAGCCCCACGGACTGGTGCAAATCAGCCGGCTCCGTGGGGCCTTGCGGGAGGTCCGCACACCTCTGGAAACCTCTGTTTTCCTCTGTCAGCAGGAGGCCGGGCGGTGCTCCCTGCAAGGCCGTCCCACGCATGGAACCAGGGGAGTGTTGAGCCCCACACGCCGCACACGCCAGCCCCGAGCACTGCTCTTTGCCCCCGACGCGGCGGGATCGCCTCGCAAGAAGGGAGCAGCAGGTTCACCCACAGCAGCCCATCTCGGGGTGTGCACCCCCAGAGGCAACAGCTCAGCGGGCAAGATGAGAGGGACTGGACTCGGGGCCCGTGCGCACCACTGAGCCAGGCATTTTGCTGATGTTCAGTTAAATTCCAAGTAAGTTATTCAGAGAGTTTTGCAAAGTCCAAGGTTACAGGAAAATAAAGGCAAATGGCCCATTTTATGATTTCACATCAGCCGCCATTGCACGGTGAATGGGCGCCTCAGTGTGGGAGTGGCCGGGCGAACCCCCGTGTCCACATCTGTACCAGCTCAAGGAGCAGCGCCCCATCCTCTGTCTTCTCTTGCCCACGGGGCACTGGTCAGTGAGGCCACAGGCCCGTTTGGGGTCACAGGCCTCCGGGGAATTCCGCGGGTGTACACGGGCCCTGCTGCCCCGCTCCCTGCTGCTCCCAAGGTCCCCCAAGGTCTGTGACCCCACATGGCCGGTGAGCCCGTGACGGCACCGTTGGAGTGTGCTGCTTCTGCTTCAAGCCCTCCCCAGCCTCCACTCGTGCAGAGTCACAGTCGGGGTCCTGCCGTGGTCCCCAGCCCCCCAGGGTCCTGCCATGGTCCCCAGCTCCTCAGGGTCTGCCCCATTACTCCTCTGACCACACCCCCTTCTGCCCTCCCCTGTGAACTGGCTGAATGGCTATCTGAGTCAAAAGCAAAGAACAGATCTCTTCTCAAACATGAAACCTCTCTTCGACTTTCCTAAAGACCAAAGCTAACCAGTGAGGAGCTGTATGAAGAAGCTGTGACAACATGGGCTGGTGACGGGCCCCTTAGGGACCCTCATACACCTACTAGTAAGGCTGAGACAAGTGAACAGGTAATGGTTATGGGATCGGCGGTAAAGGGACGAGCTCGAGCCCTGTAGCTGTGGTAACACGACCCACCAAGTCTCGGGGCACGGGGAAGGCACCTCGAGATGAACTGAAGAGTGGCCGCATGCCATCCTCAGCTCGGGAGACCCCGGGGGCCACGTGAAGCTCATAAATCAAGTGACAGAGGTGTGATGCCAATGTATGGGCAGCTAATGATAGCTTCCCGCAGAAACCAGAGTAACTGCGGGGCTGGCCAGGCTGGCCATCTCAGGCTTACCCCTCAGGCTCTTGAGCCCACTGGATTGCAGCTGAATTTAGGCACCAGGGAGGTCCAATGAGAGATCAGGAGTGGCGGAGAGTGGGTTCAGGGGGCTCATGCCCCACGTTTCCTAGCTTCAGTTCTTGACCTGCCGCGTCCCTTGGCCGACGGCTACTGTCCCTCTCTGAGTGGTCTATCGCCCGTCCCTTGCTGCTCCCAGATTCCAGGAAACTGTCCCTGTTCTGGTCCCTTTGGGTGCAGTGCTGGCTCTTCCGACATGAAGATCGTGCACGCCTGCACAGAGATCCTGCTTCCAAGAGAAAGAAAGGGAGAGGGAAAAAAGAAAAAAAAAAAAAAAAACTCAGGTAAAGCAGAAAAATAGCACAAGGAGTTTTACATGCATAGAAACTGTTCACATATAACTACTTACGACCATATCACAAAGCCAGGAAAACAGCCCTACCTGCAACGTAAGGAAGCAGACGTTGAAAGCCAAGAGCAGGACACAGGCTTGGAAGCTAATGAGACAAACGCGGTCTTGAAGCACTATGTGAAAAATGGAATAAAAATGACCAGAGGGGAAGGGGGCGGCTTCACAACGAACGTGTGAAATTCATCAGGGAACGTTAAAAAGTCCCAAAATGAATGCACATACGTATCTCCACATTTTATAAAGTCAAGGAGAGATAGGAAAACCCAGCACTGTGCTGGGAGATTTTAAAAGAGCTTTCACAGTAAATCAAGATGTAAACGTATTTATTGGTGAATATATAAAACATCGAAACAACACAACAAATGATCCAACGAAAACATAGACGGCAGAACTGTGCGCCTCAACATTTCAGGATATGCTCTCTTCTTACGCACACGCAGAACACTCACAGAGATTAACCTGTACGTAGACTGTAAGTCAAATCTCACACGTTTCAAAGCCAAAACGTTTTTTTCTACCTTGAAACAATATATTTTGTGAAACATAATTACATTGCAAACCAAGGACAAGGTAACTTAAAAACCCAAATGTTTAGAACATCTCAACAAGCTGGGGTCCATCCACACCCTGATGTACCACTCAGCAATGGAGGGGGACAAAGGACCGTCCGTGCGTCCCCCTGCCTGGGTCTCCGGGGAACCGTGTGCGGCAGAGCATCCATCCGCAAAGATGGCGTTCCCTGGGAGTCCACTGACGTGACACTTGGAAAGGACAAAGCTTTCGAAGTGTAGGAAGTGTTTGCCGGGGGAGGGGGGGGGTAGGTGAGAGGGAGGTGGTGTGGATGGAAGAAGCCGTGGGTGTGGTGGACGCGGAGGGCGCGGCGGGCGCGGGAGCTGCCTGGTGCCCGGTCTGTGTCACTGGACGGACGGTGTTCTATGCCGCGTGCCGGTAACGTTGCATAGAAGAGAACGCACACGCACACACACGAGTACAATGAAAGTGGCAGAACCTGAGTGAGATCAGTGGATTGTATCACTTAGTTGATACACAGCGCTACAGTTTCGCAGGGTGGTTTCCGTGGACAAAACAAGGCACAGGAGATTGGTCTGTATCATTTCTTCCCACTGCATGGGAATCTCCAGTTATCTCAATAAAAATTTCAGCAAAAATTTCTCTCTATGAAAAAAAAATGAAACAAACTTATTTTTGATTACTTATTGTCTAAAGAGTACGTAGTAATGGAAATTACGTAACACGTGCCTCTCAATAGCCAGGAAACGCCACGTGCCCAAGCGCGCCGGACGCAGCTGAGGCGAAACTACAGGAAACTTACAGCCGGAAATGCTCATGTTGGGAAGAAGAAAGAGAACCCAGAGTTGGGAAGTTAGGAAAAATAACAAAAAACAATGGTGTGAATACCAAAACTGAGAATAAAGACAATTTAAAAAGTGTGGAACTTAACAAAATCAAAGTCAAACTAAAATCAGTGAAGGACTTCGAGATCTGAAATCTAGACTTTTGAGGAAGAAAGAAAGAAAGAAAGATCAAAATCGACAACCTCCATGAAATGTATTTTAAAACCCCCACCTCAACAAGCAAGAAGACCCGTGCGTGTTCAGAGACGTCAGCCGCTGTTGGGAACGCGCGAGAGGGTCATACCTGTCGAGGTGGTGCGGGCCTGTTACTTCTGTAGAGATGAGACAGTTTTCAGATTAAGATGGTAGATCACACGTTCCGTTTTTTGGCAACTTCCCCAAAACTCCGCTAACACTGTAAACTTATCTTTTCAAAAAATCTTAACAGATGGGAAGAAAAGGAACAAATTTTTTGAAGCAGAGAAACGGACCCATGAATAATAACTAATGGAGGGAGCTGGAGAAGTCGGACTGCCCAGCAGCGGCCAGGATTGTGGAGAACCTAACTGATTTTCTGAGAAAATTCAGAAGGGAGGAGGGGGGTAGGGTGGGGGGAAGGGGTGGGGGGAGGAGGGAGAGGAGGGAAGACGCCTCCCCCAGGCCCGGCTGCTCCAGCACCGCCTCCCCCTTGGACCCGGGGCAGAGGGGGCTGGAGGACACTGTGTGAAATCCGGCGGGTCCCCAGCGTTCCACGCCCACCTCACAGCTGCTCCTGCGCCCGCTGGGGCCTGGAGGTGTGTCTTCTCCACACAGCACACCTGAGAGGATAAAAACTGCACAAAAATGAAAATAAACAAACAAAAAAAACCTCAAAGAACCAAACCTGGCAGACACACCTTCCCTTTTTGGCAAAAATGAGAAGACAGTTTTCTGGGGAATAAGAGTGACCCAAGAGGAAAAACCGAAAGAACTGACACTAGGCAGGGATTTTTCAGCAGGAAGCCCGTCCCAGACCCCTTGCAGCGAAATTCTGAGTCAGCGAGTTCATCGGTACAGAGATCCCAAACGTCATCCTAGACCAGGAGCCACCGGTCAGGTGTAGGGAAGATCTCCCGCACGGAGGGGAGAGGACAAAGCAGGCAGAAACACACCACGGCGGTGCGTTCCAGAGGGCACATCCTCAGGAAAGTCATCCAATACCCCAGAGAGATCAGGAGAAGCCCGCCGCGGAGCATCAGAGCACAAGGCTGTCTGCGCAAGGAGAGCGAATTCCGACGGCAGCCGCAACACCGCCACCGGGGACTGTGAACGCGGCAGCCAGAATAAAAGACCCCATGGAAATCTGCAAGATGGAGCTGAGACGACCTCATAAAAACTTAGCAGAGATACAAACAAACAGATGAAATGAAGAAATGAAATTTGAAGACCAGTCCAGAAGGTCCAACACCCAAATAATCGAGGTTACAGAAGAGACGAAGTCGTCAAACGTGTTTTTCAGAGCGCGTTCTCAGAAATGGATTTGAAAGCCCCACTAAAGAGGCAGGTTCGCACCCAGGCTCATCTTGGTGAGATCTTAAAACAGAGTAAAAGACGCGCTGCTTCAGTCAAGGTCGGATAAAGGATGGGGAATCGGAACGGCTTTGGGTTCCTCAGAGCAACCCAGAAACCAAGACAATGAAGCTTTACCTTCAAGAGTCAGAACGGAAATGGTTTCCACCAGAATTTCTTTTTTTTTTTTAAAGATTTTATTTATTTTGACAGACAGAAATCACAGGGAGGCAGAGAGGCAGAGAGAGAGGAGGAAGCAGGCTCCCTGCTGAGCAGAGAGCCCGATGCGGGGCTCGATCCCCGGACCCCGGGATCATGACCTGAGCCGAAGGCAGAGGCTTTAACCCACTGAGCCACCCAGGTGCCCCTCCACCAGAATTTCTTTACCCAGTCAAATGCTTAACTATGTTTTAAGAGTCAATAATAAAATACACAGACTGTGTGGATGAAGTTACGAGTTACTGCGGATAGGTGGGGGTCTCAAAGCCATGCTGGATGGCTCCTTCTCGGGAGGTGCCCCACAAGCTGAAGGGCAGACCCACAGAGGGACACGTGGGCTCCAGGTCACGGGGGATCCAGCGTGGGAGGCTGGCGGAGGATTGTCCTGTGGGGACAGCTGCTGTTGGATGCAGACGTTACCCACTCCAGCTGGAGCAAGCCCCACCATTAACCTAGACCCTTCGCCATCACCGTGCCTTCCCTTTAGCCCAGCGCCATAGTCCTGGGTGTCTGTCAAGGATCTTCTCTGTGGCCCCCTTGGCTGTGTGTTCTCTTCTCCAGCCCTGGATTCCAGGTCAGCTAAGGGCTCGCATCCCACCCCACACACGCACCTGCCTTGACAGGCTCCTGGGAGCTGGAGAACGTGGCCAGCACAGTTCCTGCCCGAGTTCCTCCAGGACGTGCGGCTTCGGGTCTCACCACAGCCCCTCCAGGTGCCTCAACCCAGATGGGCCCTCGGGTTCCAGCCTTATGCATGACCTGCTCCTAGAATCCTGCAGAAGCCTCAGATCAACACCCCAAGACCCCAAACCAGGCTTCCACCTGGACATTCTTTTCCACTGGTTTCCTTGGGCCCCTTCACCGACGCAGGAACAATACTACTCTTTTCCCATAAAGCCCGTTTTTGTCCTTACTACTCACATCTTAAACTAAATAATACAATGTTTATGGATACATTGTTAGACAACAAAACTATAAAGAAACATAAGAAAGTGATTTCCACAGACTCAGAGCCATGGTACCTGGAGACTCCTCATGGGGCTTCCAAAGGACTGTCGGGACCTGATTCCTAACGCAGATCTGAAAGGATGCGTGTGCCATGTTTTACTGTTCTCCAGACCCTTCCTGTGCGGTGCGGAATGGACGATAAGTGTCACAGGGATGAGGGTAAGGAAGGGAGAACTCTATAAGCAAATTTGCACTGGTAAATGTGCAAACTTGAATAAGCTAAAAAAATTGCTGGGAAAGTATAACCTCCAAAAAATGACCCAAAAAGAAATGGCAAGTCCACATAGACCTGTAATCATTAGAGAAAACGGGCGCGAGTATTTTAAGGGCCACCCACACTGTATTTTCAATTTCAGAAGAGGCACAGATGGTTTTATGGGTGACTTCTACCAAATAGTCAATGAACAGATCATTCCAATTTCATAAAGAATTTTCCAGACAATAAAAAATGAAAGAACTCATTTTATGAGGTGAGTATAATCTTGATCCCAAGCCAGGCAAGGACGGTATAAGAAAAAAAAAAAAAAAGAAGCAACCCCCCCCCCCAACCCTGTAGGTCAGTGTAACTTAGGAGCATAGATTTTTAAAAATCAATCAAAATATTAACAATTCAAATGGAATAATCCATTAAAAAATACTCATGACCAAATTGAGTTTTCTTAGGAGTAAAAGGAATGCATTAACACCACACGCTATAATTCACCACATAAAAACTGTACAATTATTGGAAAAGATGCAGGAAAGCACATTTTTAACAATTTAGCCCCATTCTTGATAAAAGCTCTGAGAAAACTATCAAATCTCTTAACTTGATGTAGGTTGTCTATAAAAATAAATAGCAAACGTCAGGATACAACTTGTAGACACATTCTCTTTAAAACCTGGGTGAACTAAGAATAATCTGGGGCAGTAAGACAAGAAAAATGAATAAAAGGTATAAAATTTAAACATAAAAATACCGACATTGTTGCCAGACAATGTCAGTGTGTCAACAGATAAGTTATTCAAATTAACAAAAGTTTTCTGAAACACTTTGTGAAAAACTAAAAGGAATAAAGCCTTCAGATGTAAAAGTCTTTTAAGGAGAAATTATTGAAGTATTGAAGGACAACGAGAAAATCTGAATAAATGAAGAGATCTGTGATGTTAATTAATGTAAAGTCTCAATTCCTTAAAGATGTCAGTTTCCCTCCTTAACCCGTAGGCTCAATGCCTTTCTCATCAAATTTCTGCAAGATTTTTGGTGGAACTAGAGCGCCGAGGTTCACACATGCTGCTCGGATCCGTGCCGTGTGTGTGGGTGTCTGGTCATGCCCCCGGAAGGGTGCAAAGTGAGATGGTAAGACGCCCACCCAAGGAACCCGGCAGAACGACACAAACAACAGGAAATAAACCTCAGCACGGAGTAGTATTTGTGATAGAGAGGATCACAACATAAAGATAAAAGTTCTAACGTGATGGCATAGCACGGCAACATTTATCACGCTTACTCTTAGTAAAAGAGCTTCCAAATGTATAGAGCAAGAAACGAACAGACCTCGTGGGAGAAGTCTGTCCTAATCTGTCAGGCTGGGGGGATTCCACGCCCTCTTTTTAAAGGCTGAGGAAAGGGCAGAAGGACCAGATTCGACTCAGGGAACCAACAAAGAATAAATGTTTTTTCCATTTATTCCACACATGGAAAAGTCACAAAAAGCAAGCGCACATGAGGCCGTGAAGAGGACCAGGTTATCTAAGCAGATGTACCTAGAAGGCACAGCCGGACCCCTGACCGCCGCACCGTCGGGAAAATGTAAAAGCAAAAAGATATATTAAAGATCACCTGTAACTTCAGAAGTGGAAAGACCATTGCTAAGTAACTTCTGCATGAGGTCCGTAGTAACAGTGAAAACGGAAGACGGTCGAGAGCTGACCTGTCACAGAAACGGCCCCCGTCAGGACGCGGGGAGCTGATGCTTCGGGTGCGGCAGCGGGAGGCCCCGCAGATGGGTCCTCCTGCTAAGACGAACGAGGAACCCGGGCAAACGCAAATGCAGCCAGCCAAGGAGGCTCAGAGTGAGCGGGAAGCAGGGGGCGGTGCAGGGACCTCAGAGCTCGGAGAGGTCACTGACCCAGGGAGACCCTCTGGGCTCCGGAGCCTCCTCCCGAGTGTGGGCACGGCTGTGGACTGGTGACAGCTTGCATCTGTGGCTCTTTCTGGCCTGGGAACTGGGGAGAAAGTCTGGGCAACCTCCACCAGGGATGGGTAAGGAGCCAGAGCAGGGGAAAGAGAGCCGGAGAAGGGGCCCCCAATCTGTGCACGACCCACGGGCTTCCGAGCAGACGCGCCGTGTGTCGTGAACGCATGAAGGCGGGGGCGGGGCGCATGCTAGTTTCAGAGGACACGGACTGGGTCAGCATTGCCTGAGCTGAAGACAGACCTCGAGCGAATGAGGGAATGGTCCCTTGTTCAGAAGAGACAGTAATCAGAAATCTGTATGGTAATAACAGAGACTTTGGGTACTGAAACAGACATTCGTACAAAATCGAACGGAAAAGTACAGACCCACGATCAGGGACGAGACGTCCGCCCCATCTCGGAGATTCGTAAAATAGCTCCACGTGGAAACGGCGAAGACATGCGGGATTCGAATAAGGAAACGGAACATGTTTATCTGATCGATCTTATAGACATTCAACAATAAACATCAGGGTTAAAGGGAACGTGAGCACTTTCATGTCCGTAGCAGAGGATGTGAACCTGTGTCTTCCAGCAAATTCCAGAGAACTTGGCAGAAAATCACCCACCGCCTGGGTCCACTTGGTATTCACAAAGCACTAAGCCAACATCTACAAAATAGACATTTATTTCAAATTAATATAGTACATTCACGGAGACAGAGCACATGAGGGCCAGAAACCAGACACCTCCATATATTTTTAAGGGGACAGAAATCACCGGGACACTTTCCGTCACCCCGATGCCGTGTCTTAGATGACATTTATACTAACGTATCTAAAAATCCCCAAGGATTTAGAAATTGAACAACACGTTTCTGAACAATGCGTGGGTCAGAAAGAAATAACCATGAGGACTGGAAAAATGTTCTGAACAGGACAATTATGAAAATTCAACAGGTCAAAATGAGGGTGATGCCTCAAAACCAACGTTGGGACGGGCGCTCACAGCTTTAAGCGCTTACGTCCGAAAAGCAGAAAAGCCCAAAATGAAACCTGTAAACGCTGACCTCAGTCGTCCAGGAAACAAGAGCAGAGCAACCCCAGAAGAAGGAGGGGCGTTGACAGGCGACGGGAGCGGAAAGCAGGCAGGGGTGAGGGCGAGGAGGGGAGGGCCCTCGGGGCTGTGGTCGCCTTCTTGGCTGTGGCTGAGCGAGCGGCTGGGTCCCCTCCACGTTCCCAGACCCAGGTCCTAACCCCAGGGCGGCGGTTCCCAGAGACGGAGCCTTTGGGAAGCCGGCGGCCCACGAGGGTGGAGCCGTTAGTGACCCGTCGGGCGCCACGTGGGCCCCGCTGCCGAAAGCCCCGCTCTGGGCTTCGTCGATTCCCTCCTCTGCTGTTCTTCCGTTTCCCCGACGCGTCTGTTCTCTGTGGCGTTTCTCTGTTCTTCTCACACCCGGATCACCCCGCTCCTCCTCCAGCCGCGTGAGGTGGACGCTACATCGCTGCAGACTTTGCGCGGCTTTTAATAGGAGCTTTCAAGGCTGTGCCATTTCTCGAAGCGGTAGCCACCTGCACGGGTTTTCGTGCTCGGTGCTTTGGTCACCACTGAAGTACAGATATTTAAATTAATTCACTATAATTTATAACATTTGCTTTTTCTTCTTCCTTTTTTTCCCCCTTTACCCATGGATTTTTAGAAGGCATTGCCGAATATTCGAGAATTTGCCAGACATCATTTCCTCATCGATTTCTAACGGACTCCTGGGCAGTGACAGGGTCAGAGAACATACTCTGTGTGACGTTCATTCTTGGGCATGTTTTGAGACTGGCTTTGTGACCGTGTGCAACGTTAACGATCTCTTTATCCCAGAACTGCTGAGACCCAACAAAGACTGCTCCGACCTAGTCCAGCCCTTCTCAGTGCGGCTTGGCCATTTGGGGAGACAGGGCCCCCCTGCGGTCACGCGCCCCTGCTGTTCCCGGATGCTCGCTCCCGGGGGTGCGGAAGGTTCCGTAGCCTTCCAGCGCACTCCAGCTGTGTGCCATCTGTTCGCGGCACCGGTCGCTGATGGAGGGGCAGGGGCATCTCCCCCCCGTCGGTTTCCTTCCCGTCCCGTGGGTTCTTGTTTCACGTACGTTTGTGTGTTCCCACGTATGTACACGTTGTACCCTAGTGGTCACTCTGATTCTCCTGCTAAATGGACACTTTGTTACTATGTTACTATTATTTATGCACCTGCTGTCTGCAGTCACCGCCGGTCCTGTCGGAAAGTCTGTTTCTCTGCTGCTAACATCCACCCCAGATTATTATTATTATTTCTTCCTCTTCCTCTTCCTCCTCTTCCTCTTCCTCTTCTTCTTCTTCTCCTCCTTTTCTTTTTCTTTTTTCTTAGACGGAGGAGGAGAGAAGCTGGAGAGGGCGCCCGGAGGAAGGGCAGGAGGCACGGAGAGCGTCCCGCGCAGAGTCCAAGCCCGGCGCAGAGCCCGACTCGGGACCTGAGACTGTGAGCTGAGCCGAAACCACGCGTAGGAGGCTCACCTGCCCCAGCCGCCCGCGCGCCGCCCGCGCCAGGCTTCTCACGCTCGGTCGCCCGATCCGTCCCCCCGTCTCGCCCTCCGCGGAGCTGCCTTCGTGGGGACGCTGCCCAGCGTGTTGTGTCCCTGCCCCTGCCCCCGTCCGTTCTCGCTCCTTGACGGGGTGTTCGCTCTGCTTGCTCCCGACGTAACTGCTGCCCGGCTCGCGGTCCGTGGTGTCCTCGTGATTTCTCTTTCTCGTCTCCTCTCCTTTTTCTTTCTACGTTTTTCCTTTCCTGCCTCCCGGGGAGGTCATCAGATCTCGTCAGCAGACCGCTTTCCTTCCGCTTTCCGCCTCGGACGTAAAACGTCTTGGCGCTGCTTTCTCGTGGGTATCCCGGGGACGACCTGCTGTCACAATCAGTTTACGGTCAACGTACATTCTCTATTTCTGAAAAACATGGGGACCTTGGGACAGAATATTTTCTATCTGTACCGTTCATTGCTTGGGCTAAATGCCTACATAACACAATAAATAAAGCCTCTACATGCTTAAAGCCGACGGTCCGGAGACAACGTGCTGTTTCAAGCAGCCGAGCTTCCTACAGAAAGCAGGCGATGACGCACACATGTTCTCATCTATACGCGTGTCGCGCTTCAGGAGTTCATGCAATGACGCACCCCGGCCAGTGACCTTTCTCCTCTTTGTTTTACTGGAAATGTCCTGATTGCATGTTCTCTTTAGAAGAATCGTTTTGGGGGATGTAGGGGTTTTGGTGGGCAGAGTCTGCCCTCCACCCTGTGAAGGCATCTGTCTGTGGGTCCGTGTGCGGCCGGCGTCCCCCGTCTCCCGTGCTCTCGGGACCTCCCCTGGTCTCCGTCTTTTTGGGGTTGGACTGGTGCATTCTTGGTGGTGGTTTCTCATGTTTATGCTGCTTTGGGTTGTGGGTCTGCACGGGTGGGGACGTCCATGCTTTCCTCGAATGTGCGAAGTCTTGGCCATCGCTTCTTCCCGTGCTTTTCCTACACTGAATTTTCTCTTGTGTCCAGGGTTCTGATTCCACCTGTGCTGGACTGGTCGATGTCGATCCAAAGCTCTCAGAAGCGGTTACGATTTTCTTCAATCATTTTTCTCTCAGATTGGATCATTTTTATTGCTTTATCTTCGGGTTCCCTGCTTTTCTCGTGTTTTCTACAATCTGCTGGGGGGCCCCTCAGGTAAAATTTCCCATTTATTTTCTGATACTGTATTTTTTTTTTTTTTTACCTCGAGAGCTACCATTCTGCTTGAAAAAATTCCACTTCTCTGCTGAAATTCTGTACCTCTTCACTCATTAATACCACATCTCCCTTTACTCATTTAGATGTATTTGTAAGACCTACTTTGAAATCTTTGCTAAATGCACCATCAGGGCTGGCTTACGGCTGACTGGCCTGATTTTTCCCTCCCTAGACACAGGATCACCCTTAACTGCTCCTTAAAATCTTGGTGGCAAGATCGTCTTTCTATTTAATATGTTGTAGACACTCTGAATGTCTGTGTTCTTTGGGGGAGGGTGGTTATTGGTTTTTGCTACAAAAGACCGTTATCTTGGAGCATGAAATGCGTCTTCCGGAAATACGTAGCGGCCCATGTCTCTGCTCAGGGCTGTTGCTGGTTTTGGTTTCCAGCCGCGCTCTTCTTTTAAACCCTGACTCCTGTGGGCGTCCTCCCCCTGCGTGGGGATCCTACCCCCGAGCATTTGGACAGGGTTTATACCTGGATCCGCAGGCTCGCCCACTCTCATGGTCTCTTGCACTGAGACTAGCCTCAAGCTTCACTTCCTCTGGCCACTCTGCGCCCCTCCCTCGACGCCTCAAGCCAGAACGTCCTCCGTGGGCTGCCTGGAAGGTGCTGATCAGGGACGCCCTTGATCACAGACGCAGAACTCCTGTGCCCATCGCCAGAGTCATTTCCTCTCCGCCTTCTGCCCGGGTGCTGCTCTGCCGGGGATCTGGGCGAAGTTCACACAGATTTTGGATCTTGACCCATCTGTGCCCTGTTGTGGGCACGCATCACTTCGACACCCACGGCTGGCCGGCGGCTCTGCGCTCCGACACCTGCTGCCTCAAGCTGGTAGGTTTGGACTCCTCTGCCAACACAGCTGGGGTGTGGGGGAGCAGCCCCGGGCAAGAAAGACACAAAGTTGTGGTTCTAGCCCGACACGGTAGCGTCCTTGCAAAAGCAGATCCCGCTCAACTTCTTCCTGCGTTTATCCGTCTGCCCAGAGCCTTTGATGAACTGGGTCCGCACCGTGTAACCGTTACCCCCAGAAGGACCCATTGCCAGGTCCTTCCTCTGCCAGCGTCCCCGCCTTCCATCACGCTCCAGTTCTTCCTGACCCTTCTTGGACCACTTCCTGGGCTGCCCCATCCTTTGGAAGAAGAGTCTGCGGTGGGGGCACGGGTGTGACGGTTGCTCTCACCCCTCCCTGGGAGGAAGGACCAGGAAACCAAGGCCGCGGCCACCCAAGGGGCCCAGGTTCTCCAGCAGAGCCAAGGCTGAGGCTGGGGTCCCGATGCCCCCAGACCCTTTCTGCTGTCATTATGAGCGCAGGGCCCAGATCCGGGGAGCGGGGCCGCCAGGTCTCCAGAGGCCCAATTCCTGGGAAAACACACTCATCCCACCTTCCCGCAACGTGGCCAGGACCACAGGTGCCCCTCATCCTTCTCACAAGTGCTGTCTTTTCTGGAGCTCAGGCCCAGGGACGTGGACGGCAAGAATGTATTTCTGAGGTGTCTCCACAGTGGCCAGCACCCCGGGGAAGCCGAAGGCTGCGGTTTATGTGTCCATAAAATGATAAAATGATGCCGGTGACTTTGCTGAAAGAGTCTGAGATCTGCTCTCAGCAAACACCAAAGACGGCACTTTTTTATGCCCCAGCAAGGATCACTCGGACATTTATGAGCAAATGAAAAGAAGACTGTTATAAAGGAAAGCATTTTTCAGTCTCATCCCTGCCCTGGATCACCTTGTCCATCTACTGCAATGCTTGTCCCCACCCAGGAGTCGCAGGGTCAGCCCGACACCAAGCAGGTAGTCGGAGCTTCCCGTACTTTGGACCCCAAGGAGTAGACCCCTGTCATAGGCGCGATCCTGCCTCAGGGGCTTTGCACTTGCTGCCGCTTCCTCCAGAAATGCCCCTCAGATCCCTCATGTCTGGTCACAGACGCCCACCTGGACAGCCATATCCAAGGGGTGGCTCCCCACACTGTGACGTCACCTGCTGCAGCAAGAACCCGCTGACGGACACCCGAACTGAGTGGCTGCAGCCAACGTCTCACCAACCCCTCAGCTCCCTGGGGCGGGTGTTCCCTGGGGCAGCAGGTGGCCTGGCCTGACACCCTCCCACCAGAGGGGCCCCAGAAGGGCTGTTTGCAAACAATACTGGCCGGAAAAGGGAGACCTCTGGCTCCCCTCCTCTGCTGAGAGCTTTGCAGAATGACATTCGACCCTGACATTGTCCTTGCCCTTGAGAAAACCCAGCCCCTCCTGGGGCAGAGCCCACCTGCCCACGGGCCCCCCCCGCTGGTCTTCACCGAGGGAGGGGTCCCCGTTCCTGCAGGGTGGGGGCGTCAGGGCCGAGGGCTGCACCCGGGGGGGCTGCAGGGAGAGGCGCTGAGCAACCACTCCGGATGCTGGTCCTGGGGCCTTTGGCCTTGAATACGGAATATTGAAATCAAACCCCCACGAGCAAAAGCAGGCTTTTCTGGATGAAAGTAACCTTGACCTCCTCCTGTAGGGGCACAGAGGATCCCCAGGGATGCGCCTGCTGGCTTCCGTGGGGTTAGAGGGGGTCTTTGCCCCCGGCTGGCCCCGTTCTCCTGCTTCCTGGAAGCCGACCTGTACCCGCGGACGTGGATGCTGCAGCGCGCGCCGCCCCGGGACTCCCCACGAGGACCCCTCCCCGCTCTGACACTGCCCCCCTCACAGGCCAGAGCCTGTGATTTAGGGGCTCTGTGGGCCTAATGAACGGGCAGTTTATGAATCCAACGCAGAAAAGTAAGTCTGATTATCTGGAAGCCAGAAGCTCGCTCTCTCCCAGTGACTGACGGCTTCCGGCCTCCCAGACACGGGGGCCTCCGCGGGGGTAAAATCGGGCTACATTTTAGGAATTAAACTGATGACTTGACCAAATCGATTTCATTAGTGAACGTGTCATAACTGCGGTTAGCGATGGCGATCCCCGAAACGGGAGCCGACAGCCGCCGCGGAAACCCTGGGCGGACGGAGATTACATGAGGCTGGGGGCCGCGTGGCTCTGCTCTCGGCCGGGGCCTGCCGCGGCTCTCGGCTCGCCGGGGCCACTCTCTGTGCCCGTCAACACCTGCCCTTAGTCCTACTGTCCCACGTTCACTGGCCCAGAGAGGAGGGAGGCTCCTTGTTCGGGTCCTCGGCTGGTTTCAGGGAGGGGGACACACTGGGGCCACCCTGGAGCAGCACGGGTGACCCCTGGGGGACGTCCCCAGCCCCCCACAAGAACAGCCCATCTCAGCTGAAGAGGACATCATTTCTAGAAGACTGAGGTGCTTCCTTAATGCTTACAAAACCCAAGCTCGCTTCTTCCTCCAACCAGATTGGGCAGAAAGGAAAGCCAAAGGGGGGACACCGGGGTTCCTATTAGTGTCCACCATTGGCAAGAGCTCCAGGCTTCACTGGGCTTTTGGCCTGGAGTGGGTCCACCTTCTCTGGTCTCGATGGAGCATAACCCAGTGACCAGGCTCTGGGAGCCTGTTAGCATGTGGCGCTGCTTTTCGGGGGCAAGTCTGTGGGAGCACACGGGGCCAGGACTCTGCGCATGAGTCTAGGGCTCCTCCGAACCCGGGAAGGGAAGCCAGTCCATCCCGTCTGCCTGGTGCTGCAAGGCCTAGTCCCCTGGGGTGGGTCCTGGGATCCCCATTAGTGTGGCCCACGCAGAGTGGAGGGGCGTCTGGGTCCATCCTTAGAATGGCAGGGCCAGCCTTGGACATGTCCGCCAACCTGCTCTTGTCACCCACGGGCTGAGATGACTCTGCCCACCCAGGGAGGGAGGGAAGTCCAGGGCTTCTCCAACGGGCCATGCGGCCGTCCTCTGGCTGGGAGCAGACCGGGCCGAACTCTGCGCGGCGTCAGATGGAGCATCTCCCTCCCCACGCCTCTCTCCAGAGGAGCGTCGGAGCTCCGGCCGTGACCATGGGCTCAGCCCGCATCATACTATCTCCCTGGGAGTGGAAGCTTTCCTTCTGCTCTAATCCCAGGACTGAGGCTGGGCTTGGGGAGCAGGTCGCTGGGTGCTTCCGTGTCGTCAGTGTCTCGTGTGTGAACAGCAGTCCCCTTGAGCAAACAGTAGTCGGGCTCCTGGAGGCCCCGGCCAGGCAACCTGGGCCTTCCACACGCCCTGTCTGCGGTGCTCCCTGCCCCACGCTGGTGTCACCAGCTGTGGGCCCGCCGTCCGGCAGGGACCCCGGCAGCCCCGTTCCTCCCAGGGACCTTCCCTAGCATCTCTCGAGCACAGAAAACACCGCCGTCTGCAGAGTGTGTGGGCGCCGTAGTGCTGGAGGACGGGCCGGCCTAGGGGCACGGCTGGACTTGCTCCTCTGTCCTGGAGGCAGGCTCTCTCCCTGAGCCTGACCGCAGGGAACGCAGGACAACACCAATGGCAGATCCGACCCCAGGAAGGAGACGGGTGCCCTCCCTGCGGCGCCGGTGGGAGGGGAATAGGGTGACATTCGTAAAAACAGAAAATAAATGTGGTCATTATTTGAGAGTAATTCCACGACTCTGGACGCTGAAGGAAGAATAAAAGACATTTAACATGCGGTGTACCCCCTAAAGGAGGCGACAGCTAGACGGACGCGATGCACAAGCCCACAGGCATGGGCCCGCCAGCACAGGAACGGGGCACCTAGAACCACGGACGTCCACGGGACTTCGAGGCACAGCTGGCGTCCGCTGCTGGACACAGAGACAGAGTGGTCAGGTGCTGGTGTGAGGCCGCTGGGGATGGGGACTAAGAGACAGACGGACACACGGACATCTGGAAACAGACCACGAGGTTCACACGTAAACTGCCGAGGCCGTGTGGAGACGCTGCCGCCGGCAAACACAGCACCAGCAAAGGGCCCGCGGGAGGTGGGGGTGTGGCTACCTTGATCTGCCTGCAGCCTGTCCCCCGTGTCCACATGTCCCTCCCCACCTGCGTGCCAGCGAGAGGTCGGGGGCAGCACCGTGTGATGTGTGGCCTCGTGGACTTTCTGTTTGGTGGGAGGCCGTCCATGAGTCACCGTGAGGGGCTGGGGAGGGCTGGGTGGGCACAGGGGCGCAGGCCACCAGCCGGACCCTGATGCGGGGACTGCAGGACACGCGTGCGTGGGGACGGCCACCGGAGGGCCCAGCCCCGGTCCCACCTCGGCCGGCCCCTCACCCATGACCCCTCACCCATGACCCCTCACCCCACCTCCCCTGCCGGCTCTCCTCCCGTGACCTCTCTGCTGAGCGGCAATGGCCCGTCCCCTGCCCCAACATCACTTCTCCCTGGGGCCGTCCGTGGACCCCACACAGCCACGCAGGGCCCTGCTCACTGGTCCTGCTGGGACCTGGGACCACCTTCAGGGCAGAAGAGCTGGGGCTGCGGTGGGAGGCACGGGGACCCCCACCTCTTCTCGCTGAGCCCGGCACCATGAGCCGCCCCGAGTCTTTCCATCCTGCGAGGGGTTGTCAAGACAAGCACACTCTCCAATGGCCCCAGCTTCTCCGGGGAGGGCCACTCAGGACAAGGACGGCCATGGGGTCGCCTCCTGAATGCCAGCAGGACGGGACGCCTGGCAGGAGAGGACGCAGCCATGCAGGGGGGCGGGGAGGCACCTGGTGGGCTGGCGACGTGCGCTGGACAGCCCGAGCTTCTGAGGGCGCGTCCACCACGGGAGAGCCCATCTCAGCTGCTCTCCGGGTGGACGCCTCTGAGCGTGACCTTGAGGGCCCTGACCTTGGTGGTCCTTGTGGTCAGGCGTCATGGAGCTCTTGTCCTTGGAACCCCGGCTCACAAGGTTCTCAGTGCATGAAGGTCATGGTGAGAAGGGGCCTCGTGGACACACACACGTGGACACACACCGGCACGCACACAGCACTCAGGCCACAGACGCACTCTCTGCCCCGGAGGCTGAGCGTGTCCACTCTTGGCCTGGCTTGTCCAGGAGCTGGGCTGGAACAGGAAGGGCCCCTGTCTGGGGCTACGGGGTGACACTTGGCCACGGGGTCCTGCCTGACCCTGGCTGGTAGCAGAGGCGCCTTCCCACTCTCCTGCTGCCCAGGCTCACGTTAGCACCTGGTCGGAGGCCGATGGGGGCCACGGCGTGCGAGGCTGTCCTGCGGCAGCCTCCGTGCCCCTGCTCATGGCATGGGGATGGGGCACCACAGAGGGAGCGCTCTGGGCAGACCACACGTGGCCTTGCCCACAGCAGTGAGGTGGGCCTCACACACCTCGTTCGGGCAGAGAGGACTTTCTCCAACCTGGGAGTGGGCAGCAGTCATGACTCTCCCGCTGGCTACGTGAACAGACGGAGGCCAACGGCTCAAGCCAGCGACGGACGGAAGGACACGACACAGGCTCACTTCTGCACAGAAGCCTTTGCTGCCGGGCTGCAGGCTGGGCGGGTCTCCCCCGTCATGGAGACGGACTCACAGGACACCGTCCCCACGAGGCGCAGTGGCTCAGGGCACGAGGGGAGAGCCGTGCTTAGGTGAAGGTCAGGATCCGAGAGTTCCAGCGGTCTGTCCGATACCCTCCTGGCCCAGGCTGGAAGCGACCGTCCTTCTCTGAACGGACCCTGGTGCTCCCGATGCTCGCTGTCCTTTCCTCTAGCCTCCAGGTTTGCGGATTTCCCGGCAGCGCACCCGGTGACGTCGGTGGCTGAGCCTCCCAGGAGCCCCAGCTCCAACCACATTTCCTCCCTGTGGACGGGCCCCCTCGGGCACCTCCAGCTCGGCTGTTCTCAGCATGGACGGAGGAAGGAGTGTGGGGCACACATCCTGGTCAGCTGGCCTGCCCCGTCCCGTTGTCCCGTGCTCTGATGGCAGAGCCAAAGGCCGCCCCCCACAGCGTGTCCCCGCTGCCCAGGGGGGCCTGGGGCCGCTGTCGGGCCTGCATTCTGCCCCCTTCCTCCCCCCAGGACAAGCCCGCTCTGTGGCCACCACGATGGCACCAAAGGCCAAGGACGTCTCCTTAAAATCAGGCACAGACTTCAGATGGCCCTTGGCTGACCCTCCCAGCCATGGCCCCCAGGGCTCATATTTTATAAGGAGCCGCCGGAAACAGACAGATGCGGCTTCCCCATCCCATCCAGGTTCAGCCGGAGGATTCTGGGCGGCAGAAATGGTCCGAAGCCAAAGATCCCTCTGCAGATCTGAGCAGGTTTTCCCGGAAAGGGGGTCCTTTCGACGTGGGTCTCCTTTGGGACTCTGCTTCTGTGTCTGGGACTTGGCCTCCACGCGCGAGGGTGTGGGTGCTCACACGGGGGCAGGGGAGGGTCCACTCGCCGGGGCTGGGCTTCTGGGAGCCCCGGGGCAGGCGCGGGAAGGCGGTCCCCGCCAGCCACGCCTGCTACGGCCCCAACCCAGGACACCCCAGCCCGTGAACAAAAGCCATGCTTACCAAAGGATTTTTTCTTTATTTTCATAATTTAGCTGAATCAACACAAAATTGAATACTGTAAAACAAGGGAAAAAACGCTGTAACATCTTAAACTTGCGGCATCTGCCTCTGGTCTACACTCACCGTGGGAAGACACAGGCTCAGGGAGGCGGCAGAGACCCCCCCCCCCCCCGCTTCTCGGCCCCCCCCCCCCCCCCGCACTGGGAAGCCCGCGCCCCGCCCTGTCCCTTCCTCCAGGACACTCAGACGTCTGCTTGTGTGGCGACCTGAAAGGAAAATTAAATACTCATGGACATTGAAACGGGTCTTAAATAAGTGGGTCTTCTCTCCTATCTTCAGTCTATGGGTTGCTGGGACAGCTTCTATATACTTATTATTATTTTTTTTAATTTTTTTTTTTTTTTTTTTTTTTTAGTAGCATAGAACTAGCATAGTGGGCCTGTTAATCGGACCGTCAGGTAGTATATAGTTCAGCACAAACTCAGGAGAATGAAGGACCCCGTGGGACCGCGGCCCGGCCCGGGGACAGGGACGCGGACTGTCCCCTCGTCCCCGGGCCCAGCGACCCCATGCTCCAGGGAGGGCGTGGGAAGGTCAGGCGCCCGCCGTTCTCCGCAGGGCGGCCTGCCGCAGCCCCTCGCCGCCAGACGTGAAGACCGAGAGGGAGCGGGACACGGACAGGGGGAGGAGGTCTGAGGCCGAGGCCTCAGGGTCTGCCTGTGGGGGAGGGGCAGGGAAAGGGACGCGGAACCCGCCGGAAGCGGCGTGACCGAGGGACGGCGCACTCGCCCTTCGGCGAGCTGGGCCCCAGCGGGTGCAGACGGCCACCTCCCCCCGGGCACCCGCTGCGGCTCCCGTGACGTCAGGCGCGTCCTCGGCCGCTGTCCCCGGAGTCCTGCCCTCCCACGCCGGCCCCCTGCCCCCGCCCCGAGCCCTTCGGAGACACGGGCGCCCCGCCCGCTGCGTGGCTGGCCGGCCCGGGGGTGGGGGGCTACCCCATTAATTGTTAAATAGGATTTTCTACAAATATACAACATATAAAAACTGTTAAATATATAACTTTAGGCTTTGCAAAATACATTTAATGATCTCTTTCAAACAAGTGTTACTTCAGGTTTCTTTAATTTGCTTTCTGGAGCTAAATGGTTGTGTCGAGCGGACAGTGGTCACGGGAGACCCAACATGCTCTTGGCGGATACTGGATTACCCCACTACCGGAGATGAGCTGCAGAGAGGCGTGTTTAACTGGTTAAAACAGAACGTGGTTTTAGTCGGTCCAGTCCAGCTAGGTACAGGGAGCGGGTGCGCGGTGCCCTGTGTCCCCGGCGAGCCGCGCTGGCCCGCGGCCGGGTCTGGGTGGGGCATCGCGGCCGGGCCCCGGGGGCTGCCGCGGCGTCCTCCGCCGGCTCGGCCCCTCTCAGCGCGCCCCGTGGTGTCCGTGGCGGCGAGGCCTCTGCCGGGGCTGCCCTCCGCACCCCGCCGGCGTGTCTCTGCCCCCGCGGGCCCCGGCCGAGCCTGGGGACTCAGACGGCCCGGGTGAGTCCGAGTTAAATAGATGTTTCTCTTTGGTCTATTGAGTATACTGAAATACGAAAATAAAAGTGATTCGGACAGTCTGGGGCACACGGAGAGGCCTCTTCCGTGCCCGAGGGCCAGTCCTCCCCCGGGCCTGGCGCGGTCCTCCTTTCCCGGGCTGGCTGGGCGGCCGTCCCCTGCGGCCGCGCCCTGGTCCTCCTCAGCGCGCACAGCCCGGGCCGCGGCCAGGGAGGGCGGGTGAGGCCAGGCTCCCACGGACAGCCGGCGCGGCCCCTGCTGCGTGTCCCAGGCCAGACTCCTCGCCGCGGTGCGCACGCTCAGCTCGGGACCCCGAGGAAGCAGGCTGTCCTTGACAGGCTACAGAGAGACGGAGGGTGGGCAGATGGCGGAGAACGGGTCGAGTCCACAGCGGACAGGGGGCCGTGGCTGAGATGTGGACTCTCCAGGGAGCCCAGGCCACTCCCGGGGCCCCTCCGGGGCCGCGTCTGTCAGGAGACCTGAGGAGCAGAGAGAAGAGAGAGTCAGCCCCGCAGACACCAAGGGTCCCCGCGGGCAACAGACGTGCCTAGGGTGCGGCCACCAGGCTGCACCGGCCGCTCCAGACAAAGGCCGAGACTTCAAGGGACCAGAGGAGGCTCCCTCACCGTCCCCAGCGACCGCGGCCCCTTGCCTGTCTCCACAGCGGTCACTCCCCTGCGACACTGGGGGACACCCTGGTGACACGCTGGTGTCCAGAGTCTCCGTGGCTGACACATCATCTCCTCCTGTTTCGCTCACCGCACCCACAGCCCCCCTCCCCAAGGCTGGGATGGGGGCCCCCGGGACAGCACTGCGGCGGGGGCTGTACCCCGCTCCAGAAGACCCAGTGCATGGTGCCCTCCTCCACCGGAGCGCAGGCCGTGCAGCCCGACTCGTGACCCTTCATCTCCTCAAGGCCGCCCCTCACCCCCCGCTGGCGCCCGGACCCCTGCAGGTGCGCACCTGCAGGTCACTCATTCACTCATCCATTCCGAGGATTTCCACAGCAGCTCCCCCCTCGCCCCCCTCCGGGAACAGGGCCACAGGAGTGCGTCCCAACTTGGAGGTCCCAGAGGCCGCGGGGTGACACGGGGTGTGCCATGGGGGAGGGAGGCCCGTGTTCGCATGCTGCTAGGACGCCTCCTCCATGAGGCCCATGTCCACCGGCACGCAGAGCAGGCTCCACAGCAGGGTCATGCTTTGGGAGGTCAGCCGCCCCTGGGGACCAGTGAGCTGGGGTACTGCCGCAGGGCCCGGGGGCACGCCCTCCTCAGCCTCCACTGGGAGACCCCATGTCACTTGTGCGCGGCCCCTGGGCAGCAGGTGGGGTCTCTCCGGCCACGCCCCGTCTCCCTGGGGAAGGGTCCCGAGCAGGTATTTTCCCGAGCCCCATGGGCCCCAGGAGGTTCTCGCTGGACCCTGCGGTGGTGCTGGGGGTGCGTGGGGGGTCCCGCCCCAAGCAGGTCATTCCACCCGCCCCGGAAAGCACGTGTTCTCCGCGGGGACGGGTGGGCGGCTTGCAGTATCTGCCGCTGCAAAGCATCATTTAAAAAACAAAACACAACTTCCCAGGCCCTGCGAGTCAGCAACCACGGTCTCCGCTCCTCAGTAAAAGCCGTGTTCGGCGTTGGGTCGGGACGAGTGTTCCGCACGCGGGAGCGCGGTGTTCCGGATCGAGAGTCCAGAACAAAAGGTCCTGATAAACAGCAGACACATGGGCTCCGTGAGCCGTGCCGGCAGCAGCCCGTGCTGATAGGCTCGGGACCAGGAGAGCCGTTGCCATGGGGAAGATAAAGACACAACCAGGAGGAGCTTCTGGAAAGGCTGCTGTCATCCCTCCCGAGTCCGCCATCTGTGTGGTCTCCTCTCCGGGACCGTCCCTGCGGCTGTGCGGCCGGTCCGCGAGGAAGACTGGACCCCACGCCCTCCCCCAACCCGAGCTCACAAGAGCGGCTGGAATGGCCGTGGTTTGCTGTTGGGTTTTAAACAACAAACAGCGCGACGCGCCCCAGGGCAGCTGTTCTGGTAACGCGGCGAGGCCACGGTCTCGGGCGCGCCCCTGTGCAGACTCTCCCCTCAGACATCTGGGCAGGGGCGTCTGGGTGGGCGAGGGGTGAGCTCGAAGCTCCCTGCGTTTGCTCGCTGCTTCCACTCCCCGGTCCGTCCGTCCTCTAGGCCTGTGACTCGCTGCGTCCTGGGCTCACGCAGCAGGGTGCTTGTGGGGGGGTCACAGGGGACGGGGGGTGTCACAGGGGACGTGAGGTCCCGGCCTCTCGTGGGGACGAGGCTCCAGTGCTGGCCCGGGAGGCAGGAGGGCCATGCGGGTAGGAGCAGGTGGCCTTCCCAGTGCCGTCAGAGGACAGGCTCGGAGGTCCCTCCTGCTCCAGCCCAAGAATGAGTTTGGACCCGCACCCTCCTCCCCGCGTCCTGGGGCCAAAGCCAGGCCACCGCTCCCCAGGGGCCTTGAGGGCTCACGTTCTGCTCCTGGTGCTTCCAGAGCACTTAGTAGACACAGAGACAAGCAGCTCACCCGCCGGAGCCCACAGCCCCCAGGGCCAGGTGCTGGGCCCCTGTCCTCTGTGAAACGTCTCCCAAACCAGGGCAGCCGGCTGTGAGAACATGTGACACACGGCAGGCCTGTCAGCTCTGGGGAGTGTGTCCCGGGCTGCCGGCCGTTGGCCGGTGCTGGCTGGGCCTTCCTGGAGCTGTTCCTGCAAAGGCCACACGGTGCCTCGGGGAGGGAGTGGCAGGGCCTGGTGCACAGGGCAGCCCAGACAAGGTGCTGAGCTCACCCGGCGGGGTCACCCGTCCCTGTCATGGCCTCACCGCGATTCCTTCCTCCTGGTGAGCAGCACGGTCAACCCCGGTGCCCGGCGTGAGCCTCCAGACGCTGCTGTTGTCGTCAGCCCAAAGCACCGACGGGCCCGAGGCGCCAGCGGGAGCGGCCGGCTGACCCCAGGGCCCACAGCCCCGTCCACAAGGCCCGTGCGCCACCCACCATCCCCGGGGCGTGGGCAGATCGGGCGTGAGACGGGCCCCTTGCGGAGCGGGTGAGGACCTAGTGAGAGGCGGGAGGGCCGCCCGCGGTGCACACGAGGGCCGGGGCTCACTGGGTCTCAGACTCCCACTCGCACAGCCCACCGGGCGGTCCCAGGACAGGAGCGGGTCAGGTCCCCTGCGCTGGCTGGTTCCGGCCTCGCCTGCCGTGGGCACGGACAGCAGCCGCAGGGATGAGGGATGAGCGCATGCAGGGGCGTGAAGGGCGGCGTGCCTGCGGATGCCACAGAGAAGGCACGAGAGAGGGGCACGGAGACGGGAGAACAGGGCAGGGAGCTGGACGGGGAGCCCGGGGCCGTGGGCGGAGCCACCACAAGCCCCTCCTCCACGGCTCAACCTGTGTCCTTGCGCGTCCCTCTGAGGCATCGGCACCCGTCATCTGTTGCACCTGAGCCGCTGCAGAGAGCTGCCCACGTCACCCCGTGGGACGCCGGGCACTAAGCCCAGCCACAGGGACGCAGTCCCTGGACATGCGCATCCTGGGGGCAAGCGGCCGGCGGCTCTAGCCAGGACCTCAGGGGAGCACAGGCCGGCACCAGCTGTGCAGCCCTTCTGTGCCACAAGGCCCAGAGCTCCCTTCCTCCCCATCGAGCGTCCCAGGCAGGTCCTCACCCAGAACCGGCTCCACCGGAGCCCTCTCCCGTCCCCTTCCTGCAGAGCACAGCCCAGGAACGGCCACCTCCTGCCCAAATATCGTTACTTGTAAGATGCGGGGTTTTATAAAGAATGTGGTCGGGGCTAGTCCTACTCGTGCGGACTCCGGAAAGGTGCTCTGCTCCCCACAGGCTCAGTTTCTGCATCCACTAAATGGGAGCGTGGAAAGGGCTCAGCCGAGCCGTGTCCCCGCCGCCCAGAAGTGAGGTGTGAAGACCGGCTGCCGGCGGTGAGCTGGGGAGGATCGCAGGGCCCCGTTTTTGGCGTGACATGCCCCTGTGCGGCCACGTTGCTGTCCGGGGTCCTGTGGGTCCACAGGGCCGCCCGAGGGGAAAGGAAGCTGGTCTCTCCGGTCTCAGAGGAAGGGACCTCACCGGGGACGGCGTCTGCCAAGGAAGCCCGTTCTCACTGAGAATTCCCGCCGTCAGCTGGGGCCGCTCTCATCCCGGGGAATCGCTCCCACAGGGCCTGAGCCCTCCGAGCCTCCAGGTGGCTCGCTCCCCGGCCAGGCTGGGCGGCCAGCACACAGCCCGGGTCGCAGGGGGACGCATGGGACGCCGCATGGGACGTGGAGAAAGAGGCTCCGAAGGTCCAGAAGGATCCTGCGTCTGGCGTCGTAAGGACCGTCAAGTTCCTACTCCACTTTCTACCAATGGGAACCAGAACTCAGGGACGGTGTCCCTGTGAGAAAGCCCGTGGAGAAGCCATCGGTGGGACACCATCAGAGGGATCCCGCAAGTCACAGGACAAGGGCTGGAGGGGATGCAGGCGGGGTGCTGGGAGCGGCCCCCAGCCGATGGCCACAGACAACGGACTCTTCCCTGAGCTGCGGGAAACCCTGCCCCGCCCACACCTGGCGTGTACCTGCGAGCCCCATGAGGCCCCGGGCGCACCCGCCGGGCTTCCGGCCACAGAGCGGGGAGAGGACACACGTGTGCCGTCCTCGTCACTGTTCTCAGGGACTCGTTATGCAGCACGGAAAACCAAGGCGCCCTACGGACCAGCTGAGCTCGTGAATTCGCCTTAAAACAGCATGTTTGGGGAGCGTGGGTGCCCCGTTGTCAGGATCCCCGTGTTAGTCCTGCTCTGCTTAATAAAGGGCTCTGCGCGGACAACGTCTGGGGGGCCGTGTGTGCTCACCCCCATCGGCCGGGGCCCCTTCTCCTGGAGAGCAACTCGGGGGTCCGCACGTCTCCCGCTGGGAGTGGCGAGGGATGGGACCCTCCCCAGAGCAGGGACGGCAGAGTCGTGCCCGCCCTTCCTGCCTCACGGGTCCGGAACTGCGGAGACAGAAGGACGGCTCTCACGGGGGACCGCACGGGCCTGCGAGGCTCCACTGTGACCTGGGGAAGTTCGTGCAAGTCACGACGTCACCACCTGTGCGGCTGCACGCTTGAGGCATGCCCGTCCCTACTGAGAGTCACACCGCCATCTAAAAAGCCACGGTGACGTTCAGGGAAGGTCCTTGATTTCCTGTGCCTATGTAAGCCCCCTCCTGGCCTCCACCACAAGCACCGGCCTCTCCGGCTGGGCAGAGCCAGAGGGAAGAGCCTGGTGCTTGTGACCGTGTGTGGGCCCCTCGGGGTTGCATGGTGACAGCCCCCTTCCCCAGGCACAGAGGGTCTTTCAAACACCAGCTCCGCTCTCAGAGGAAACCCCCACTTAGCATCTAGCTGGAGGGTGAGGCCCTCCACCCTGAGCCAGGTTCTGGGCCCCAGAACCCCCCAGAAGCCACCAGCTCTGTCTGCTCTGCTGGGGAGTCTGACGGATTGTCCCCGGACTCTATGCTGTGGACACAGGATTCTGGGAGGTGACGGCTCTGCCCTGTCCGTGGGAGGCTGGGACCCCCGTGACCTCCTGCCACGTGCTGCCCGGCTTCTCCAGGGAAGTGTCCCTGTGCCACGGCGGGTCCCCTCCAGCCCTCTACCTGCGGAAGGACGGAACTGGCATTCCCCCTCCCCAAAGCCCGGCTGCCAGGCGGCGTTTCCAAGGGCGCGCTGACAACCGCGGGAAAGCTTTGCTGCCAGATTCCTATCCTCTGTCCTCGCGCCAAGGCAGTGCCAGCTTTGAAGTCTGTCCCTCGCCTGCGCTAATCCGGGGCCAGGCCCTCTGGCAGCATCAGAGCAGCCGGCCTCAGCCCCCTGCCGCCCGCAGCAGACCTATGGCCCACGTTCACAGGCGGTGGGATCAAAGGGACACGGAGATGACAGAGTGGGCGGGAGCTACACCTCACAGAGCAGACACGCTCCGGCGACAGCGTGCCGTCCGCAGCGGCGAGGGCAGCCAGCGTGCTCGGGAGCTCAGGATCAGACCCCTTCCCAGGTCTCCCTCCTGGGTCCACTCAGGCTGGGGGGTCCCCTCTGCATGGCCAGGTCTGGGCCTCCGAGCGGGACCAGGCGGTGCCTGCGGCACTGTCCGTCCAGGAGCCGGGGGACCGGGCGGAGGACTGGTCCCAGGGACATGTCCGTCTTCCTGTCGGCTCGTGGCGGCTTCACTGGGATCCGGCAGGCGCGCCACACACTCACACCTTCAGAGCGTGAAGACCACGCTGTTGTGTGGCCAACGCCACGGCCCATGTGGAAGACTCGCTCCCAGGAGCCGCCCCAGACGTCAGCGGTCACTGCCGCACTCTGCCGGCCCCCTCGGCCCTCAGCAGATGTCCTGCCTCCACGATCTGCCTCTTCTCAATGCTTGCTGCACATGAGTCACACCGCACGTGGCTTTTGTGTCAGGCTTCTTGGGCCTGACGCATCCTGGGCTGGTCCATACTGTGGCCTATGGAAGGCCTGTCCTTTGGCTGATCGACGGCCCGGGAGCGGCTGACCACAGTTTGCCGACCGTTCGTCAGCGGGTGGGCTCTGGGCCGCTCCCACCTGCCGGTGGCTTTGCTCCCGGCTGCGGTCTTCTGCGAGCACACGTGGGCGTCCACGGCTCGCGGCCGGACACTCACGGTCCCGCTGGACAGCGACGGCGGCTCGTGCCCTGACTCCGCGTTTCACTCTGGAACGACTGCCCCCTGCCCTCCGGGGGCCTGGGCGTGTATTTCTGCTTCTCTTGACGCCTATCCCCTGAGCACGTTCCAGAAAGACAGGCGAGTGCACTTCTCCCCGACCCCTCGTGAGGCCTCGGAATGACAGTGGACGGGGTTAAAGCAAACGACGCAGACGCACCTTCGTGCGTCGGCCGCCAATGCCCGACCACGTCTCTTCCTACTTTCCTTGGTTATTCCCATTTGGGCTTTTAGGAACGCTCTATCTGTGGGCTATACTCATCTCTCATGGGCTATACTCATCTCCGTCCACGTGCCGTCCCTCCCCCACATGGTTTGGCAACCAGCCATGGCTGTCACGGAACATGACTCGGCCCCTCTGTGGCTCCGTGTCCTCCTCGGAGACGTGGGCGATGGCAGCCCGCAGCTCACGGGCGGATGTGGGCATGACCCGTGAATCTGTGCACACGCGTCCACGGTAGCTGAGCACATGTCACCAGGGGCCGGGTGTCCCGGCTGTTCTGGATTTACTAGGACACACCCCTGTCCGCGGCTCGCACCAGACTCCCTCACACACTTCCTCCGGCTGTCCTACAGTCGGGAGCCGTAATGCGGTCCATTATCTCCTGGGAGTCTGGGGTGCCGTGAGGTGAGCGGTAACACTCCAGCTTGAGCTGTCCCCAAATATGAAGCCTGTCTTCCCCCACCTGCCGCTGGGGACCCGTCCTTCCCCACCAGTCCGTGCAGCCCACGGTCCCCTCGCCCCGATGCCAGGGTTCCCCTCAGGGCCACGTGGTCTGCTCCGTGGGGCAGAAAGTCACAGGAGGAAGACCAAATTTTCTCAGGTTTTAAGTGTGTCCTTGGGACTTGGACAAACTCCGTCCCTGTATCAAGGATAAGGCGGGTACCTGGTGGGGGCATCCTGGGGCTCAGCCACTCACAAGCTTCCCCTGCACACCCCAGGCGCACACCAGTGGGACGTGGGCACCGGGGTGACCTCTGTCCCAAAGCCTTCCTACACTGGGACGGGTCTACACACCCAGCTAAAATGGAAAATCACGTGTGATGTGCGTAAAACTTCATCAGGGACTGGACTGAAACTGTATTAAATCTAAAAATTATATCTGAAAGAACAGACAACCGCACAGGGTTCGGGCATGCATGGACTTTAACCAAATACGTGGCAGCTCTTGGCGTATTTATTCCAATCTCTTTAAACTTCTCCCGGTAAGACTCTGCCATTATCGGTACACAGGAGACCGGCCTCTTCTTACAGAAGTTACTTCAAGTTCATGCGTTTCCTGCTGCGTTTCGCAGAGACCTTGCCTCCCTCGTGTTTACTCGGGTTTATTTTACTTACATATTTTAACGAAACCATGACTCTTCTGAAACCTATTTGCCCGGAAAGGAGAACACAACTGACTTGTGCCGAGCGTCTCCTCCTGGCCAGGTAGGCAGGTTTCTTCCTCGAGTCTGCCTGCAAGCTCGCTGGTTTCCACTTCCTAAAGGACACGCTCCTCTGCCTGCTGATTCCTCGCCCCGGCAGGCAGGCTCGGAGGACCTGCGTCGGCCTCGTGGGGCCGGCACACTCACGCTGGAAAGGCCCGAGCAGTGCAAGTTTCAGCTTTGTAAGGTCTCTCCTGCGACTACCTGGCTCTGGCCCCTCGGCACCGAGGCAGTCCTGGAGCATCTGAGTGAAACAAGGCTGTGTTCCAATAAAGCTTTATTTATAAAAATAGGTCGTGGGCCGGATTTGAGCACGGTTTGCTGACCTCTGATCTAGACCACAACTTGTCTGTGTCTATGAAAACTTAGGGCTGAACACAAGTAGAGAACCGTCTGTATTCATAATTTGTCCAATTTAATAAGCTCCTCAATTAGTTTCCAAGGCACCTCAGTGGCTCCTGCAGAATTCTGGAAGCACCTGTTTACCTCATCGGTGAGTAATAAACATTGCATTTTCTCATACCGAATAATGAGGTGATTGCATCTGCCAGATCTTCCAGAAGGTCATCATGGAGACTGCAGGCCTGCACCTACTGCCAGCCCCAGTCCTGATGAGCACAGGGCAGGGGTCCAGCTCTAAGGGCCATGCTGGCGTTCATTTCAGGTGGACAAGAGGCTCCAGGAGGCCTGCCGTCTCCTCCAGATTAGCCTGGAGCTCTGCTGGTCCTGATGCTGTGGTTGGTTTGGTGTTTTCCTTAGGAACCAGTGTGGTACTTGCCCAGTGCCTTTTCAGCATCTGCTTATTGGACAGCACATTTTTATCGATCATCCTTTGGGCTTGGTCATCCTTCCTGATTCTAAAATATTAACAATAAATTTTTCTTTCTTACATAAATCTACTTTTGTGTTGCGTGAAAGGACCACAGGACTCAGCACACTGTTGCTTGATGTTAGAGACAGGTGACATGTGTCCCAGTCATGCCTGCACATTCCAGGGAGCAGGGATCCCCTGACGTATCCACAACCTCAAAGCAATGCAGAGTACATGAGGGCCTCACGGGCACTTTGCTGAACCAGTCCAGTGCCCAGCACCGTGCCAGACCTATCCTGCAGACTGAGTCTTCCCAGAACACAGTAGTGGTTCCAGGTGCGCCCTCCTACCCTTGGGGAGATTTCCAGCATCAGGGTTTCACTAGCCCCTAAAACGAACTGGGCAGTTTCCCAGTATTTGGGGAAAGGACATCTGCACGTTAATGTTTTCAAGACCGTGCCTGGTGAGCCATCTCTGTCCGGGATTTCTACTGGTGGACGTTAATGCCTTTCTACTCCTTAGTTATGATGGTGATTTGCACCCCAGGAAATCATATAAGTACTGAAACCCTACAGACGTGGTGATTAGTACCCAAGCTGTGTATGCACTCTTGAATGATCTGAGACCCCAACACTGGCTGGTTTTCCCTCCTTCCTATCAGATTTATTTTCTAACAAAAAATTTGCGCATGACAGAGGTCAGAGTGCGTCTTTGTGGTTTTGCCAGTTACGCAGTGAAGGATCACTTTCCATGTCTATCTTTTAAAAGTTCATTGATGGGGCACCTGGGTGGCCCCTGGGTGGCATCCGACTTTGGTTTTGGAATCAGATCGTGATCTCAGGGTCATGGGATCAAGCCCGTGTCAGGCTCTGTGCTCAGTCCAGAGTCTGCTTCAGATTCTCTCCCCGTCGGCCCCTCCCAACCCTGGATGCATGGGTGCACTCTCTCTCCCCTCTCTTTCAAATAAATAAATAAATAAATAAAATCTTAAAAAAATTCACTAATATTCCTGTTTCACGTTTAGCCTCTTTCTCCTCTCGAGGGTGGCTTCTCTATAAGTTAGGTTATTTTCATTCTTCCTGATTTAAAAATAAAGTTCTCTAAAGACACGAGTACTTCACTGCGTCTGCAAACACCCCACCGTCAGCCTCAGAACATGCGGAATGTGATTCGACAGCAAGGACACGTGGACTCGGCCATCCGGGCCCCGCCAGCTCCGCTCTGAGGTTACTGCTCAAACGAGGAGCGCTGTTCTGCCCATTTCCCAGATGTTGATGGTGAGGCACAGAGAGTTAGGTGACAGGTGCTTCACCCGCAGACTGACCTCAGGCCCTGAGCACGGCTGCATGAGCTTGACTACACACTGTCTTTCACCTTTCACGGCCTGCCCCGGCCAAAACACTGTGGGAAGTACTGGCGATAGGGTTCTTCTTATTATTATTATTATTTTGCAACACTTTAAATAGATGTAACATGACTGGAAAAGAAGGTTGCCCCATTTCTCTTCTGTGCAAGTTCAGCTCACAGCCTGGATTACGGATTCTTCTGCACAGATTCCATGCATGATGGGGAATTAGAAGCAGCCTGTTCTTTTGTTAAAATGCTCAATATGTAGCTGCAAATTCAGTCATGAAATTTTTATTATTCAGAAGATCTGCTTCCTGGTTTTATAAATTGTTGCTTTTGGTGGCTTTTTACTTGACCTTAATGCAGATTAAAGGGTTGTTTAAATTTTGAACTAAAAATTGTGTTCCTGGTCATTTTGTTAATTTGAAGTTGGGCTTGCTTTATAGAAATGTAGGTGCATCCATGAGTAAAGGTTTCTGTGACATGTTCATTGCTTTGAACTGCAATGTATCAATATGCATCAATAATCACATATACTCTTGTGATCTTACGTGTATCAATATATGACGTGTCCCCATCTAATCATTTTACCTACTGATTTCCTTTTCCTCTCCTTGGCCTGGTGCACCTTCGTTTATTCTTTGCTTTAACACTTTTAGTTTGTTAGACGTGCCTTTAGAAGGCAATGTACATTTGATCACCTTAGAAGCCTGATTTCAACAGTCTCTGCCTTTTAGCTGGGGAGATTAACCCGTGTACGTTTATTGTCACCACGGGTACGGTGGTTCTATCGTAAGCAGCATGCCCCATCCTGATTTCTGGTCATGCTGCTTTCGCGGGTCATTTCTTCATGCACACACACGACATTTCCCCTGCTTTCCCTCCTGCCATGGTTTGAGGAAATCGTGTTCTTGCTCCCATTCGTGGTGGCCTTTCTGTTAACCTAATGCACTCTTAATGATTATACCGTTTGTCTAATGACTTGAGTCATTACGCTCCCTCTATGGCACAGACGGACATTAAGTGGCTCTTTTCTTACTCGGCAGCTGCCCACCCCCCCACCCTTTTCTAATTTAGCCAGAGATTACAAGTCAGTTTGCTATACACAGAAATTGTTTCTCACAGTAAACATAGTATATTACATCATACGCCGTGGATTTCGTGTTGTATCATGGGAACAACATTCACATCAGCTCTGTGTATTTCTTGGTATCAATAGTCACCACGATTCTTCTATCTATGACCTTTCCATCATCAGCCCCTGATTTTATTTCTGTGATTGGCTTGAGATCATCCTTCAATTTTTGCAGGAAAGCTTTGTGGGTGGTACACATTCTAAATCCTTGAAAATTCAAAACCGTGTTCTTGAGTCCCTTGGTGTGAAAAACAACTAAAACTAGGATTGAAGTTGTGAATGTATTTTTCAGCCCAATCCCTGGCTGTGATCCCTCCTGGCCTTCTGGTCCAGAGGCTGGCCTGTGCCGTCGTAGCTTCTGTGGACCCCATCCTCTTGTCTGAGTCTTATCTTCCCAATTTAATGGATTGTTACGAGGCAGCTTCCTTTCATTCTTTCAATTCAAACACGCCCATGGGGTGTGTGGGTCATGATAGTGTTGTCTTGTTTCTAGTTGGGGGTTTTCTTTCTGGCCCTATTTCCATCCTAACCTGATTATCCGTCCCCTTCTGTCCCCTCCTGGTCACGGTGGTTTCATCTCTGGAGCACCCGCTTTCTAAATTAGGGATCTGCCCTCCATCCTCCACATCTACCGACTTTTTCTCTCTGACTCCATTTCTTTGCTTTCTGCAATGAACCGGCCCTCGGCTGAGGACCGCCCACGTCACTGCACGGCTTTCCTGCAGGGTCAAGTCCTGCGTTTGCTGCCTCCCGTACATTTCTCGCTTGCACTCGTATTTTAGGTGTCTTCGTGCTTATGCTCCAGGTCACGTAGCAAACCTTGGATGCTTGCTTTTGCCCCAGTCTGTCCTTTCTCTGTGGCTCCTAGCTCCTGGGTCACAGGAGTTGCAGCTCCTTGGAGCTCCCTGACACAAACAAGCAGATGTTCTCCAGAAGTCTCCTCTGTGTACAGCTGAGGACTTTTAAGAGCTAACTTGGCTTTTAATCCTTTAGAAAGTATTCCTTTCACAGCGTCTATTTTCCCACAGGCTCATGTTTGAACTTTGGCTCTGATGCTTTTTTAATCCCCTTTAAACGGGCAGAGGCCTGTCGGGGGCTGGGATGAGCCAGCGGGCCCAGCAGTGAGCAAGTCTTCATCCTTCGTGTCAGCTCCTGCCTGGCCTGGAAGGTCTGGATGTGCAGAGACCCAGAGTCTTCATGTGACCCCCAACAGGCTCTTAAGTGGGGGGCGCCTCCCAAGAGTATCTCATCCTCCTTGGGAGGTCAGGGACTCTGTCTCGCCTGGACATTCTCTTGAGAATGGAGGACCGAGTGGCCCCTGTGTGCCCCAGTGGTCTTGCTGCTTCCTTCTGCCCCCGCTCCAAGGGGCTCTTGCTGCGGACTCTGCCCCCTTCCCGTGAGGCTCACCCTCCGCCCACCACCTCCTCTCCTGCCACGCTGCTGGGAGCCGATCCTTGCAGTGGGACGGGAAGAGCTCCTGCTGGCCAGACCCTGCCTCTGCTGCTGCCTTCTCGGTCAGTGCAGCAGTGTCCGGGCCCCGAGGTCAGGCCAGGAGCGAGGAGGAAGCCTCAGCCTCCGTCTGCACCTGAGGAGGACCTCTATCATCACGGGGCTCAGGATGGTCGGGCAGGGACATGCCACGAAGTTGCCTCCCACCCACTCGTGATGTGCCCACGGGGATGTGACCAGACCTCAGCACGTGCTTCTATTCACGGAGTCACAGTGTGATGCTAGTTGTTCTCACTTCCCAAAATACCTGGAATGGGAAGCTGGGCAGAGGCTGTGCTGATGGCATAAGAAGTCGGCCACCGTATGCATCCAGAAAGCCGGGCCACGTCTTTACAGACTTGGTGGAAGGACCAGACTGATCCTCTGTCCTCCAAGGGTCGGCCCAGCTTGTTTGGTCATGTGGGGGACGGCCGTGGTTGTGGGGAGGAGGACCCTGTCGGGGGGCGGGTGGCCATGGTTGTGGGGAGGAGCGACACTATTTCCCCAACGCATCCAGTTCTGGGAAAACATGTCACGCGGGCTGTGACATGTGAGATGCAGCCAGACAGCCAGCTCTGGGGTTAGGGTTAGGGGGAAGGCCACGGGGACGGCTTCCTCCCGGTGCAGCCCTGGGGGTGTGAGCCATACGGAGTGTTCTAGAAGGTGGCCCACAAAGAAAACAGCAGCACTTCTCCCCTCACAGACTCCCTGCGTCTTTCATATGCTGTTCTTTCCCCTTCCCACTGACCCAAGGACCCGTGAGGCCAGCGGGGCGGGGGGGAGGCATGGATAAGGAAACTGAGGCTACCCAGGTATGCACCACAGCTGTCATCCTGTGGGCAGGGGACACAAGCCCACGCAGAAAGTGGAGATGGCAGCCCTAGAGGGGGGTGCGGCAGGGGTGTCCACGCAGCCCCTGGCAAGGCTGGACTCTGTGTTTCTGGCTCGGGGGGGGGGGGGCGCGAGGGGGCCTGGGGCCAGATGGTGACGCGGCATCCCTATGACTCAGAACCTACGTCACCCACTACCTCTCGGGTCTAATGGGGACTTGACATTTAAAGTCATTTGAGTTGAAGACTCAGATCCTTCAATTCCATCTGTAAGACTTGTCTAGAAGAAGCGTCCCTGCCTCATGCTGTAGCCCCTTCCCCGTGCTGTGTGCAGACACCGCCAGGAAGGGGCCCCCCATCCTGAGGGGTGCTGTCTGGGTGGCGGAGCTGGGCCGAGCACCGGCGTGCCCAGATCCGGGGGCGTGAGGGGCGGGCCGGGACCCGGGCCGTGCGGACGACCACCGGCCCCGTCGTGTGGGGCACAGCACTGCGCTGGACGGAGAGGAGCTCGGCGGGCAGCTCCCGCCTCGTGTGCACTGACGGCTTCCCGCTTACGTGACCCTTTCCACGGCGCTGTCGGGGGCCCGCTCGCCTCCGTCCTCCACAGAGAAACACAGCCCCGAGCAATGTCATCTGGGAGATCATAAAGACTTATTAAACAAATAGGAAAAAACGTGTTTTTGACCACTTTGCCAGTATTTCTGCCTGATAAGCTCATGAAACGTGGACTCAGAACAGAATGAGCTCTGACAGCTCCCCTGGGAACTCGGGATCCCTCGGAACCTTGTCCCTCCTCTCTCTCCCTCACTGCCGGCAAGGTGACCGCCTCACGTTCGCGGGATCACAGGGACCCCCCTGGACTGGTGGTGCAACAGAAACGCTCCTGGCCGCGGACGGGGCAGGGGAGGTGCACGAAGGGCTGGCGGAGATGGGCGGTGTGGAGGCGGCAGCCCATCCGCTCGTCCAGAACGGGGACCCCGTTCAGCGGGTCGCTCTCCGACGGGTCCCCATGGGGGTGCGCGCCGTCCGGGCCTTCCCTCAGGACTGCTGAGATCTGGGGCCATTTGACCTTTTTGGATTCCCGAGCACCCCCACCCCCTGGCACAAGGAGCTGCTGTGGGACGCCGGTGCCTGGCCAGAGCCTCCAGGGGTGGGCCTTCTCTTCTGCTGATTCAGCAAATACTTTTGAAGTCAAACCTGAGCCGTCGCTGACGGTGACAGCGCACCTGGCACCCCGCGCTGTCTCCGGGGAGCCTTGCTGGGTGCCCGCTGGTGCGCTGAGAGCCGGGGGCTGTGGACGCTTCACCCCTGCGTCCCCAGCATCTAACGTGGAACCAGGAAGGATGGGGGGGCGGGAACAGCATTGGGGGAGGGGAGAGAAGGAGCGCGGACCACGTGACCCAGCTGCCCATGCCAGGACCAAGGGGACGGCGGGACTCGGCCTCCTGGGCCCCACACGGGGGCGCGTCCCTGTCGGGACCCCAGTGTGGTCCGCTGGGCAGGATGATGTCCTGTCTCCGGCGTCAGGAACACTCCATCCCCAGGCGGCGGGCTCGGCCCAGGACCCGGCGTCGCTGGGGGACGCATGTTCCCTCCCAATTCAACATTTGCCATTATGTAGCTGGAACGATTCAAAGAACAACTTCTCTAACGAAATGTGGACGGACGCGACGCCGCTGCCGAGAGGAGCTCCCAGCCCTAACCCAAAGGGCCCACGGAAACCACGCGGGCTCGGTCAAACCGGCGTTCTGTTTCACGGGCTCATTTCTGCCGGGGACGTGAAGAATGTCACAGCTCGCGGTCCCCGCCGAAGCCACGCCGGCCGCACGTGTCTGTGCTCACACAGGGAATTTACCGAAACGTCCAGCCATCGCCGTGGTGACGGGGAGCGTGGCTCGGAGAACACAGCACGGATCGCAGACCGGGTCCACAGTACCGACTCGCCGCTTTTCGCCGTTCGTGCAGGAGAACCAGCCAGTGCGGGCCTGCGCTGCGTCGGGGTGGGTCCCCGCAATACCCCCAGTCTTCCTGGATGCTAATTCTACAAACCTGACAGAAGCCTTTTGTCCTGGGAGCCCCCCAACCCAAATGGGTACAAAAGCACGTCCCTATGGGCGCCTGCGGGGCAGGAGGGGCTCAGCCACAGGCCCCTGCCCACAGAATCAGCCAGAAAATCTCCTGTGGAAAACCCCGTTTGTCCTTTATTCATTTTTTTAAAAGATTTTATTTATGTATTTATTTGACAGACAGAGATTACAAGTAGGCAGAGAGGCAGGCAGAGGGAGAGAGGGGGAAGCAGGCTCCCCGCTGAGCAGAGAACCCGATGTGGGACTCGATCCCAGGACCCTTGAGACCATGACCTGAGCCGAAGGCAGAGACAACCCAGTGAGCCACCAGGCGCCCCCACTGTTTGTCCTTCAGAGGCAAATCTGCAACCCCTCTCGCTCTGGTGCTGAGATGTGCAGTGGTGTCCCAGGAGTGGTCACTCCCTCCGCTGGGACCCAGTGTCCAAGGCAGGAGCTGCTCACACGGCGGCAGCTGGACTGGGGTGATCCGACGGGGCCCTCGTCCCTTCCTGAACGACGAGGGGTTTCCTAGGCCCCAAGCTTGTCTCCTGTACCCCACCTTTGGTCCACCTCCTACCGTGAGGCCCCTTCCCTGAGCACCTGCTGGGGGTCCTCACCTGCATCCCAAGTCCCCAGACAGGGGCTGAGGTGAGACCGTCCAATCTGCTCCCATACGCAGATCCACATGAACCTACAGTCCTTTCTGTGCTATCCCTCTGTCTTGGCATCCTGGGACTGGGGCAGCACCAAGGGCTGAGGGTGCGTTTCTATGAGGCCAGCCTGAGGCAAGCCCAGTCTACAGCAGTCTACAAGGCGGCGGAGACCCCGGGAGGGAACGTGACCAGTGACCCCCGAGGCTGGGCCTGCCAGGAAGGCTCTCGAAGCAGAGCTCGGGGGGTGGGGGGTTCTGCTGGGGCCTGGGACGCTGCCTGGCCGGCTGACGGCAACCCCACCAGAGCCCCAGGGACCACTGTCTCCCTGTTCCCAACAGAGAACAAGGGGAGACCCGCCACACGGCACCCAGCCGTGGCCTCCGGCCAGGATGCCCGCACACCATCTCCCTTGCGGCCCAGAATCGTTTTTCTTTCATTGGTTTTCAGAACGAGCCGCAAAACGGCAGCTGAGACTCGGCTGTGTAATAAAAGCTTCTGATTGCTGGGATGGCTCATTGGAGATCAGAGACAAACCCAGGGCCCCCGAGCACCTCCAGGAGGCACTGCGCTCCTGGCTGGCGTCCCCAATCATCCCCTGGGCAGGATGCTCGCAGCTGGCGGCGGGTCTGCAGCGCCCTGGGCCCGGGGCTGCTGAAACGCACGAGCCGCCTGCTGCTTCACGCTGGGGACGGGCCCAAGGAGCCATGCCCGGCGCCTGGGCGTCACTCAGAACTCGCCGGCTGGTGCGATGGAGAGTCCAAGCTGCACGGGGGCCCAGCTGGGAGCCCCGTGTTTGGGGATGGGACCTGCTGTGCCCGACGCTCCCAGGAGTCCCAGAGCTCGGGAGTGAAGGAGCCGCTGGCAGCCGTGAGTGCGGAGGGAGGTGTGTTCCCAGCAGCAGACAGCGGAAGCGGACTCACGGGGAGAGAGAACACGGGGGACTCGGACCCGCAGAGGCCCTCAAGGCTGCTAGTGTCAGCAAGGCTGTGGGAGGTCCTGCAGGAGGGGGCCGGGAGGACCAGGAACCCCTTTCCTGAGAACAGGGGGGCCACGTAGTGGTGGATTTCGCCTAATAGGGTGCTCCCCGACTTGCCTCCATGGCCACCGCCGCGCCCTCCCCAGTGGGGGCTCCAAGCTGCCCGCACGGGCGCTGGGAGCTCGGCCACGCTGGCCTCCCTCTGACCTTGGACACACTCGTGCCCACACGTGCGCCTCCTGGAGTGACTGTCTGTGCCCCTCATCGTCTCCGTGTCACGCCAGTGGCTGTGCAGTCCCCTTAGTCACCGCAGACCCCGCACTCCCTCCCCCACAGCCACAGCTTCTTATCTGCCATCTGTCCACGTCAGAGTGACCGCACACCCGTGGTGCCAACCGGCCTCACCAAAGCAAAGCTCACTGTCCCTCCACCAGTGGCCCACGGCCCCCAGGGCAGGCTAAATGGACGCCGGCTTCTTCCATACGTCCCAAGGTCGTGCCTCAATCCCGGAGATGACCTGGACCCTGGGACTCCTGAGAAGCCAGGCTCTCTAGGAAGCTGGCCCCAGGATGGGCTTTGTGTGCACCCGTCTCTGACTGTCTCTGACCAGTTCTGACCTACTGTTACCCCTGGGAGAAGCTGCCCCAATCATCTATGTGAGCCAGGCTTGTGACCATCAGGGGGCCTGGGGCCTCCCCAGGGCAAATGAGCTGCCCCACAAATGCTGGCCCACAGAACAGGTGTGGGTGAATCCCTGGGGAGCAAATGCCCAGTCAGCCCAAAGCCTGGGGACCGAACACTGTAGCGGGCTGTGCCAGGGTCTCCTGGGGCTTTGTGCTGGACACGGAGCACTCATTCCCAGCCCAGGGGAGCACCCAGCACAGAGGGGGCCCTGCTATCCACAGACACTCTCCCTGAGCCCGGGGACTGTCCCTGAAGTCTTTGGATTCCAGGCTGGCCATCTCCCTCCTCCCCTGACGGAATCCTGAGTTCCAGGTTCGGGACGACCCTGGCACGGCTGACCTCAGGCTTCGAGGGGCTCGGCTGAACATCAGACGTGCTTGATCTGAGTCTTTGTCCGTGACCCCTTTTTCCGTCTGGGTTGAGAGGGCGCCTTCCCCCCTGCAGCCCCGTGCTCGCGGCCACGGACGGACCTGCGCTCACCCCACCCTTGGTGGTCGTGCCCGTGGAAGCCCACATCTGGGAGCTCTGGGAATTCGGGTTTTAAGTTCTTTGATCATCTGTTCTCTGCGTTTCTCTACTTTCGAACCTTGCATTCTTCAGAATTCCTGAACCGATCTTCTAGTCTTGTTTAATCCTCCTTCTCTGGAAAAATCGACTCCTTGGCTGAGACTTCCTCATTCTACCGGATTGTTTCCAGAACCGGTTACACACTCACGCTGGTGTACGTGAGCACACACTCTCACGCGTGCGTGATCCCACGAGTACGTGTGTACGTGTGCGTGCTGTGCTCACACTGTGTCCCGTTCTTATAAAATGATACATATTCTTGATCTTCTTAGCATCCACGTCCGCGTCCTGGTGTGGCCATGACTCTCCTCCTCACACAAACCTGGGGCTTGGGGGTTTGCGGGTGACAGGTCACCACTGCGTCATGGGCGGCCCGGCTGGGCTTGGGGCAGGTTATCAGGGGTGCCTCGTACCAGAGCATGGCGGCTGCGGGGTGACCACACCCCTACGTGGGGCTCAGGGGCCCGGAGCCAGACGCACCTCCAAGGGAGGAAGGTTCAAGGCCGGGGCCTGGCGCCCCGTGGGCATGCTGTCCCCGCCTCACTTCCTGACCAGCCTCTGCTCCCGCGGGCTGCCGGCCAGCTTTAGGACCCTGCTCTGCGGGGCCTCCCCCACTGCCTCCAGCACCCCGTTCCTCCGGTTTCCCCTGCTCGTGGTTGGGCGGTGGCCTTTGGTCATTGTTGTCACTTTGCTGCGTCCACGGTGGTGGGCGTGACGTGAGGAGCTGGTGGGCAGTTGGTGGGCTTCCCAGAAAGGTCCTCAGGCCCCAAACCGCAGTGACCCAGGATTTCAGCCTTAAGCTTGGTAAGTTAGTGCGGGGTCAGGTCTCCAAAGTCATATCCACCCAGAACTCTCCATTTTTGGAAATGTCATTTGGAATTAAAGACGGGATCAAGTTTGTGACCCGGAATCATCCTTGAGGTGGGAAGAGCCTGGGCAAGAGGGCGTCTTCACAAGGTCCGGCTCTCGTGGTCAGGCGGCCCTGTGATGACGGACGCACACACTGGGGGATGCGGCCACATGCCCGGAGCGCCTGGAGCCCCAGAGACAGGACGAGGCTGGACGGACACCCCGCAGAGCCTCAGAGCATGGCCCTGACATACCGTGGCTTCAGCCGACGAGAACGGACGTCTGCCCCTGTGAGCCTCCAGGTGCGGGGTCAGGGGTGGGGCCGCCGGAGCCTCACAGGGCGCATCCCCAGAAAGAAGCCGCAGCGTCCCCTCCGAGAGCTGAGGGCCTGCGTGCCTCAGGACTTGGGTCTCCGGGATGTCGCCTCCACGCCTGTGGTCAGCGTGACGGGGTCCAGGGTGTCCAGACTTGCTCCTCTCGCTGTGTGAGCCCCCGGTAGGTCTGTCTGCCGCGGGGCCAGCTGAGAGGGCTGGGAGGGCTCGTCTGACCTCCAGGACACCCAGAGGAGCTGCTCCTCACTGCCGGGGACCTGAGCACGGTGCCCCGACGAGCTCGCCCAGCAAGAGCGTCCGCTTCTGCCGCTTCCTCTCCCGCGCACTCTGCCTTTCCTCCTCTCCGTCTCCCTGTCACTTTACACAGGCGTCCAGGGGGCAAAAGCAGGAAGCAACTATGTGTGTTCTTTCAACTGGGCACCCAGGACAAGCACTGCTGAGTTTCTACGAATGGTCTTACAAGAATCTCCACGCCGGTGTGTGGGGCTCAGAGCCGGGGTCCAGGGCTCAGGGCTACGTTGACCCTCCTCCTGCTGTCCTGCTGGAGTCACGAACCACACGCTCCAGGTGCCCCCAGAGCAGAGGCCCACGTGCCGCTCCCATGGGCTGCTCAGAGGGTCCAGATCTGGCACACGCCAGGCCCTCAGAGGTACACCTGGGATCCAGGAACGCAGAGACCTCATGGGTAACTGGGCCGTGTGGACACGGCGAGTCATCCTGGGCGGCAGAGCTGGGTGGTGGCCCCCAGCCTGGCCTGTGCTAGCTCACGCCCAGGACCAGACACTTGGTACCGCAGGAGACGCCTGTCGGCAGAGCCCAACAGGACCACAGAGAACATAACCCACCCGGGGGCTCATCTGCTGTGTGATCAGGTCTGCAGCGAGCGCCGACCTCTGGGACCGTCAGGCTGGGCCGGGCGTCCCCTCCCAGCGTCATCCGACAGAGACGCTCTGTCACTGCCCACACCTTCACTGGCGCCCCCCCCCCCACCCCGGACAGCTGGGCACAGACGTGCTCGGGCGGGGGCGGCTGTGCCACCGGTTCAGAGCCTGCTCATGGAAGTGTTGCTGGGGGAAGTGAGTTTCCAGGAAATCCCGGGTCCTGGACAGAGCCAGAGGGACACCCCAGTGAGGGGTCCTCAGGCCCACAACGGGCCATTCGCACAGGACAGAATTCAGAGGTGTCGCGTAACAGCTCCCAGGGAAGATGGGTTCCCGTGTGGCTGGTCCATTCTGACTGGGGAGACAGGACAGCAGTTCCCATCGGGCGCCCAGCAAAACGTATGCGTGCGCATGTGTGGTGGAGCGGCTCCCGACTGCGGCATCACGGTGGCCGCCAGCACGTGCCCCTTGCGAGCTCAGCCTCTAGCATCTGGGGACGCGCTGTGTAGGGAGGGCAGGAGGGCACTTCGCTTGCAAGGTGGACCCAGGCTGGGCGCCATCAGCGGACTGTGGAGCTCGGGGGAGACCACCTCTGGGGATGTCATGGGAGGGCGCCGTGGCCCTGAGGGTCAGCCTGCAGCGCCCCCCATGTCTCCTTTCCTGGCGCCGACTGGCGTCCACGGGACTAACCCAGGGTGGAAGCAGAGCCCGGAAATCCCGCGCGGGTGCTGGATCTTCCCCGAGTTCCCCAGGACGGTGGCTTCCCCGCAATTCACCATAACCTGCAGCCGTCACCGCGTCCCGCGGGCGGCCCCGTGCACGCGGGAGCTTCGCTCAGCCGGATTCCCCCTCAGGACACGACATTCTCTGATATTTTTACTTAATTTCTTCTTCTTTCTCTTAAATGTGGGTCACGACCCAGCAAATTAATTTCACGGCCCACTAATGGGGTGAGGACCTGACCTCGGAGAAGGAGCGTTCTCGGAAACGCACGCATCAGCACGTTCCCGGGCTCCACACAGGTGATGGCACAATTCATTACCGCACGTTCTTATGTCCGCCCTGAGTGGGGGGTGGGGGGGTGGGGGGATGGGCAGGGGCCCGTGAGGCCCGTGCCCGCCGCCGGGTGCTGCCGGGCACAGAGACGTGAGCGGCTCGGCCCTCGCAGAGTGGGGTGGGGTGGGGGACAGCCCTTCAGACACGACGGTGGCCGCTGAAGGGGCATGGGCCGTCACGTGGCCAAGCAGCCACAAGGGCACTCCAAGCCCATCTCACGGGAAACCTACTCGTGGTGAAATAGGACACGGCGGTGCTGACCAACGTCGGTGACGGGACCGAGCTGCCGTCCTGAAGACGGGACCATACGCTCCAAGTATTTGGTGTTTGGGTCGAGAGCCTGAGTGAGCTTTGAAGAGAGCTTTGCGAATGGCCACCACATGCCAGGGCCGCTGTCCGAGCCAGAGACGCGTCTGCAGACCCCTGGGGTGGCCCCGGCCTCCAGCATCACCACGCGGCCCCTCAGAGGGATGCGCCAGCCCCGATCCAGAGCACAAGCCCTCCACATGGCCAGGGGCGCCGGGCCCCAGGCGTGCACCCCTGTGAAGGGCGAGGAGCGCCGAGAGCGAGCCCTTTTGCGGACTGGCCCTGGGCCTAGCAGGTGTCCTGCCCACACCGGGCCCACAGGGGCATCTGCCCGAGGACCAGCGGCCCCCCAGGCGGGCTCCCCCGAACAGGCAGATGGGAGAATCCAGCTTCAGAGCTAAAGGACGCGTGGGCTTGTGCTAAACCAGACCCAGGGTTTGAGGGGGGTTGGCCCAGCAGGCAGACAGACCACGTCTGCCGCCCACTGCCGGCTGTGGTTTTCACAGCAGCCAGACCAAGGCAAGGGTCCTGAGCTCCTGGGCCTGTGGGGTCACGGGACCAGCCTCAACAAGGACTGCATCAAGGAACAGAGTCTGCCTCCTGGCGCGGGGCCTGCGAGAGGGGCTGCGGGGGCGGGGGGCTGCAGAGCTCAGGAGTGGGGGAGGGCACGGGAGCCTCAAGTCACCCGTGAGACCTTGAGCGGTGCCCCTGGGTCACCTCCTCCAGCAGGCTGGCCCCCAGGACCGGGCTCGGGGCCCGGAGTGCAGGTCTGACCCCACAGCCACTCCCCAGGGCCACTGAGGTGGGGTGGTGTGGAGCCTCCCTAGCCCCCCTGCCCCAGGCCCTGTCACAGGCACGTCCTGCCCTCAGGGCTGCCATGGGCCCAGCGGGGAATCCACGCACTGACCCGCAGCTCCCAGGGGCAGGGACAGGGGTTGGCTGTCTAGGATCTGCTTGTTCCCAGCTCTCTGACTTTTGGATACAGCACACAGAAAGACCCGGAAAGATCCAGAAAGGTAAGCTACCTCCTGGATGCGCCTGGAAGGGACAACACACGCCAGAAGCCCCCAGGCCCCTGAGAGCCAGCCGGTAGGTGGCAGGTCACGAGCCGGTGACCCCCACACGCATCAGATGTGCAAGGCCCAGCTGACCGGCTGCTTTCGTGCTGGGCGTGGACGGACATGGCCTGGGCGGCTGCTGGGCGGCACAAGGCTCCCTGTGGCCTCCCTGGCCTGTTGGCTGAGAGCCGCACTCGGCCGGTGCCTGTGGGTCCTGCCTGCGCTGCTGCCCACACAAACCCGCCTGACCCCCACAGACAGACGACCCATCCTCAGAACAAGCCCCCGAGGGGTCCGGGTCATGCTTTTCCTCGGCAGCCACAGGAACCAGGTCCCCTGGACACGCGTCTGGACGGCCCGCCGGGGCTCCCCTGCACAGACTGACCCGCGAGGAAGGAGGAAGCGGGCGGGTTCTCCCCCTCCCCAGCTCCAGGGGCCGCAGCCCCCATCCTGTGTGACCCAGTGAGGACACTCGGATGTCCGCCGGGCTTTCCGGATCCTTCCCTGTGGGCCCCAGACCTGCCTGACTGGACATTCCCAAGACGCAGAGGCGGGAAAGCAAGGCCAGGAGATCACAACCCACGTCGGGGCTCGGGTTCTACGTGGAGCGCACGGAAGAGCCGGGACTGGGGTGACGGTCAGCCGGGGCAAGCAGAGGCCGCTGCTGGGCTGGCTGAGAGCTGCGGGGTCCCGGCGCCCAAGCCTGTGGACGCAGGCGCCGGCTCCCGTGGCTCACACCACCGTGCGTGGGCCTTGAGGAACTTACCTTGAAAAAGGGACCTCAGAGAGCAGCCCCAGAACCCTTCCCCGTCCCCCACTCCGTCCCCTCGGGACAGCAGCCATGGGACCCAGGCGGGCCTCGGCTCCTGGGACAGAGGGGATGCAGGGGGCCCCTCAGCGGGCTCTGGGAGGGACTGGGGTGCCCTTGGGGGTTTCAGGGTCGGGGCCTCTGCTCCGGACGGCCGCCACGCAGTACCCAGAGCCGGAGCAGACCCTGAGGACCGCGCCCTTCCCGCTCCCGCTCCCTATAGACGCTTCAGCGGCTGTGGGGGGTCCTAACCCGTGCCCCTGCCGGAGCCCCCCGCCATCCCAGCAACGAAACGTGACCAACCACCCCATGGGGCTCTGAGCGGACTTCTGGGCGGACGCCTTCAGGCTGGTTCTGTCCGGCCCCTGGGCCCCCCGGCGCGGGGACAGTCTGGCGCAGTAGGGACAGAACGACCTGGTCACAGGGGGCGAGGACAGACCGCATGGAGGAGGCAGTGAGGCTGGCCGTGTCTCCACACCAAGCCAGCGGCCCCGTCCCCGTGCCTGCCGACGTGGGGCCCACCTCCCCATGGGGGCCCGCCGCCCGGGGCCCGCTCGCCCTCCGGAGTGTGGGGTGCACGGCGCGGCATACGCACCGTGGTGGTCTTCACTCGCCCGCCGGGCTGCGTGCACGTCCAGCCTGACCGGTTGATGAGCAGGTCACAGCCCTCGCCCTCCAGACACGGCAGCATGTCACACCACTGCTTTGTCTTGATGATTCGAGCTGCGGGAGAGAAGAGAGCCGTTCAGCCGGGGCTCCCTGGGGCCCCAGGGCAGCGCCAGCAGCCTGACTCCCGGCCTGGGGAGGGACGGTCCGGTGGGCAGCGCCTGGCGTCCATCGGGGGGCCGGGCCTCTATTCCTCCCTGTCCCCAGCCCCCTCTTGAGCGCTGTCCCCCGGTCCAGCTGTGCCGCCAGCCCATCAGTACGCGGCAGCGGAGAGAGAACTAGGACCACGTGCATGTCCTTCTAAACGCAAGTGCGAGTGAGTACACGGTTATAAGTCCGGGGCCCACGCAGTTACGCCGTCTGGGTGCTCAGACCGGATTCCCACCACGGGCCAGGCGCCGTTTCACCTCAAAGCTGAGCCCTCCACGTGCACACTTCCGAACACGGCGTCCTCCCCAACTCCAGCCCGCTGCTGCGGAAGGCACAAAACCTCGGATTTCCCAGGACACGAGGATGCGGAGTCTGGGTCCAGGCCACGCGAGGACACGTGCGTCTTTGGGCATTGCCCTGTGCTCCCTACGCTTGACTGTCCCCTTGGCGGCAGCAGGAAAAGGCGAGCGGGCTGGGAGAGAGCCATGGTGCGGGTCTCGGGTCGTTTCTGGGGATACAAGAGCTCATCACCCTGATGCCAGCTCCTTTCTACACTGTGCCATGAACTGGACTGTGTCCCCAGAGTGACATGGCAAAGCCCTAAGCCCCTGTGTGGGGTTCCTTAGACAGTGTTTGTAGAGCAGTAATGCAGGTTAACGGAGGTCACGAGGGTGAGGACTCGATCTGAAAGGGTCAGTGCCCTCACGAGTAGAAACACCGAGCTGTACGAGGCCTCCCAGCACCTCAGCCGGCTGGCCTGTCATCTCAGACTCCTGGCCCCCAGGGCGAGCAGAGGCAGCTGTTTGCTGCTGAGGCCACCGCACCTGTGGCATCCTGTCCCCGCAGTGCAGCAAGTGGTGACTCGAGGGAGACCCACCCCTCAGATGTGGTTCTTGTTTTGCTGGGACGTCACTGTGGGAAACGCGCCTGTGCGGGTCCCCAGGGTAGGGTGAGGACGTGCTGGATCCTGCTCACTGGGGATCGGCCTCATCCTGGGTGGACCCCTAGGACGGGAAGCTGGGGGCGGGCGGGAGCCCCTTCCCGGGCTGCTCGGCGGGAGCTCGGTGCCTTTCCCTGCACATCCCCGGGGCCTCGCTCCTCCTCTGCTCCCTGTCCCTGCTGGAGCCCCGAGTAGCAGAGCCTTCGCAGAAGCACCGTGTGGTGACAGGAAGAGACGGCCTGAAAGCCTGGCTGTACGCCAGCAAACGCACCCCTTAAGCCCACAGAGAGGCCAGAAGCTTGAAGCACGCACCCCTGGAAATCCTGTGCGGGGTGTCTGCGCAGGCTTGTCTGGGCTCAGCCGTGAGGCCCGGCAAGGGGGCTCAAGGGCAGGTCAAGGAGCTTCTGTGTTTGCACTCCCGTCTGTCCCCCAGCCACTCCGGGGGAGTGCGGTCAACATAGCGGGCCAACTGTGCTGATCCGTGCCGCAGGGAGGCCCAGGACCACCCAGTCCTGGCCCAAGGGGCCGAGAGCAGAACTAAGGCTGTCTCAGGGATGGCTGTGCCCTTCCATGGCAGGAAAGCAGTGAGGCTCGGGGGCCTGGGTCACTTAGAACTGGGCTGCCAGAGCGGGTTGGGACCAGGTCCTAGTCCGTGTGGGGCGGCCTGCTCTGCAGACACGTGGTGATGTGGTCAGATGCCTGAAGCCAGCCGGGGAGGCAGTGGGGCCAGGCCTGGGTTCCGTCCCGCAGTGCTCACCCTGGTGCTCTGTCCTCCCGGGACGCACGGTGCACCCGGTGCGGGTGCAAGACCTGCCACAGGGCCAGCCCGTCAGTGCACGGGGACACGCAGCCCTCGAGGCCGGGCCAGGGGGCTGTGAGGGGGACAATGCTGGCCTCAGGACGCACCTGTCCGTGGGCCTCACAGCAGCCTCCTTCCCCCACCAGGCCTGTGGCAGAGGCCACCTCGTCCCGCGACGGCACCTCGGGTCCCTTTTCTACCCTCGGTTTCCGTTTCTCGAAGCAGCATGGGGGCCCCCGTCCGTGCCTTCCCGACCGTCATGCACTCAGCTCTGAGAGCTGGGGAGCCGCGGGACGGAGGGAGCATGCGGCCCCAGCACCCGGAAAGCCGCGTGAGCGTGATGGCAAATGAGTGGGCCAAAGGTCAGAGAGAGGGAGAGGCAGGAGGGCTGCTGTGTCCTCACGGCCTGGGGGGCACCGGTCCTGCCTGTTGTAGCCACGGCCTCTGACCACACACGTACCCGCTTGTTCCAACATGCGTGCACATGCACATACACAGTGACATACGTGAACACAGGCAAGCAGGCACGCACAGACCCACGGGCGTGCAAACAGCGCACACGCGCACACGCAGTCACGGGCCCACCTGCGCGTACGCAAGAGCACACGCCCACGCAGACACACCATGTCACTGGCGGCACCCCCTCCCCGACGCAGGGTGGCAGCCCAGGCGTGTCAGGTGCCAGGGCCGCCAAGGGCACCGCAGGGCTGCCGCTGAGCACACGCGGCTTTTGTGCCGCTGGGCTTGGCTCACCCTGCGGAGCCCACTTCCTGCGGGAGGCGGCAGGAGGCACAGCACTGGCCACCCCATCCCTGGGACAAAGGGGCCTTTCAGGCCACACGTCACCGCTTCCGTGATGCTGAGGCAGCTCCAGCGCCGAGGAGGGCGTCCTCCGGGAGCGGACGGTGCACAGGGGCGTGAGCGACAGCAGCTGACCAGTGGCCTCTGGGGACTGTGGTGGCAGCCAGCCACATGCCACGGCCACAGGAGACCCCTCGGCCCACGGTGTGTCAGGGGTCGTCACCACATCCCCCGGGCCTGTCCCCAGGCCCGAGGAGACACCGAGCTCTCTGGAACACAAACAGGCTCGTGCCCCCAGCATGGGCCTGAGTATTTGCTGCTGCCCGGCAGGGGCGTGAGCTCAGCGCCGCCTGCGAGTTCCACCCCGAGTGCTGAGGTTTCAGGCTGGGGCTTGGTGCGGCTCCGGGCACTGCTCTGGGCTGCCCTCCCTGGGGGCTTTTAGGTGCTTCCAGGACGGGGGCTCTGCCTCAGTTTCCCGCTGCTTCAGCCCAGACGCGTAAGCAACGTAACACGAGCTACAGGCACCGTGCGGGCGGCTGGCTCAGGACACGGACGGTGCTGGGAGGGCAGCACGGGGACCGAGCGACGGCAAGGCGATGGCCATGCAGGGCTGGTCACCCTGGTCTCAGGAGAGAAGTGAGTTAGGCGGCTCCGGGCCATGTGGTGGGAGGCCAATGTGCCCAAGCAATATTGGGACAGGGAGTGACCAGGACTGCAGACAGACCAGGGCGGCCGGAGTGATGGGGCCTGAGCAGGGCAGCGCAGACGCTTCTAAGGAAGGACAGGGAATGACCTGCCTTCAAGGGAAAGGACAGCCCTTCGGAGACGGAGAAGAGCATGCTGAGGCCCGCTCACGCAGGGTGGCGGGATCGGAGCGAGGGTCCTCCCGGCCCACCAGCAACACGGCCTCGCCGGCCTCGGGAACCCCGCAGGGCACGGACACAAGCACGGGGGAAGCGCCGTCTCCTCAGGAGAGATGCGGGGTCAGGCAGTGTGACACCCAGTCCCCGAAGAGCCCAGCGCCGCACGCCACAGGCACGGAAGAACATGGTCAGGGACTCTCTCCCCCAGGCCTTGCCCTGCCAGACCTCGAGAAGGACCGGTGGAGAGGGTTCCCTGCCCGGAGCAGGGCTGGGTGGAGGGCGCTGCAGGGGTGGTGTCTGCATCCGCCACGCCAGGCTGGACGTTTTCACGACTGAGGGGCAATCTTCTCGCCCCTGAGCACCTGGTACCCTCCCGGGACAGCCGGAAGGTCTCATCAGGGCCGAGACTAGGGCGCTCCTGCGGTGGAGTCTCTGGCCCCATGCCGGGGTGCGGTCAGGGCCCCTGCTCTCTGCCCCTCACACAGTGGCTCAGGGGCACGACACACATACCCTTCCTGCCATGGTCACCGGGGTCACCCCATAGTTTCCACAGGGCCACCCTCAGTGACCAGCTGCCTGAGAACCAGGGTTGTGCCATGGTCCCTGAGCACTGACCCCCATGGGACATGACCACTGTGAAGGGCAGGTGACGTCAGGGCCTGTGACGGTCTCTCACAGGAGTATCAGACTTAAGACACACAGCAAGGCCCCGTGCCTCCCCAGCTACCCGTATGACAACAAGATGATGGTCGTCTCAAGGCCTTTCCTAGAGAAAGTGGGGACCTTTCCTCCCGGGCTTCAGCTCGGCCATCCTCTCCGTGGGGCATCCGCTCCCCATTCGAATGGGTGTGCACCGCACACCAGCGAGCAGAGGCCCCACAGGGTTTGCACAGCGAGGGCTAGGGACCTCGTGTCACACGGCAGGAGGAAAGCATGCGGCAGGACACATGCATGGCTCTGTCCCCAGTCCCCGTTGCAACTGGATCGTGCCGCGAAGCCAACGTGTCCACACGCGTGAGAAGCTCAGGGCGGGCACTGGAGGGCCCCTGGGCGGCTCTGCGTGAAACCCCGGGCCTGCTCGCGACAAAGACTCACAACAATCAGCACGATTCCTTGCAGCTCGTGGCGTCCCCAGTCTCACAGCCCGCGGCGAAGAGGGGAGGGCCCCGCAGGTACGGACGCCTCTGTGGCCGGCCCAGTGCCAGAGCTGGGCTTCCCTAGACGCCCGCCTTGTAACACGAATGCTGCCAATTTAAATTTTATTAGTTTCGCAGTTTTGCTTGTGTTTAATCTGTGAATGTTTCAGTTTATTCCAGTTTATGGTCTGCTGAGGGCTCCCCGCTTGCAACATCATAATAAAAACGATTTAGGTCACTAGCAAGGGGCCCAAGGAAGTAGTTTTCCCTTCAAAGGAGTTCTCAGATGATTGAAGTCTGAGGAACGCTGCTGCCCGCCCAGGGCTAGGTGGTCAGGGAAGGAGGCAGGGCTGATGCCCAAGATGGTCAGAGAGGGGCTCTTTCCGGCGAGCTCTGGACGTACGTGGAGCCCCACACCCGGAGGGCCAGCCTGGAACTGTGGCAGGGAGCCTGGGAGGAGCCCGCCCTGTGGCCCACAGCCCTTCCTCTAGCCAAAGGGGTTTCGGTCTCCTTCTCCTGTGGTGGCCGCTCCTGGGTTCTCCCTACGGTGGCCCCATCCCAGAGACAGCTGTGCGTAATGCACTTGGACCGTGGGGTCCCTGTCCCTCCATTGTCCCTCCGGCCCTTCCAGTAGGGGAAGGGTCTCCCCTGGGATTCTAATAGATTGCACGTCTGCTTTAGCCTTCGGGTAAAAGAACATGCTATGTCGTTGGCAGCATCACACAGGCATTAGAGCCGGCCCCAAACTCAGTTAGGCTTGGATCAGTCCCTGCTGCCGCTGGCCCTCCCCTCCATGGAGCCGGGTCAGTGGCTTCCTTCCGAAATGACCCGTGAAGGACAGTGTAAGAAAGGGCACGAACTGGTGCTGCCACTCGATGGCCCCTCACTGAGCCTGGGGGACCCTCAGCCCTGGATCCTCCTCCTTCTGGAGCACATTCCAGAAATCTACAAGGCCGGGGGGGTCTGGCTGCAAAGTCATCTCTGCTACCTGACCCTCACTCTCAGCAGATCTAGCTTCCTCAGGCTCAAGAGGCCTCCTCATCACCACCAGCGCCACACCACACGGCATCATCACCTTCACCACAACCACCACCGCAATTACCACCACCACCACCACCTCCGTCAACATCATCTCCATCACCACCAGCACCAGCACCACCACCAGCACCACCACCACCACCACCACCATCGCCGTCCCCACCACACCGTCACCACCATCATCGTCACCAGCACCCTTGCTAACCATCAGTAGCATCAGCAGCTCCTGGACTGAGCCCTTGTTGTGCGGAGCACACTGGTCCCCTCAATCCCACCAGAGTTCTTGCTGGAGGCTCTCGGGAACCCCTTTCAGACGGTGCACGTTCTGAGTACCCTGTGACGTGGAGTACTGAGAGGCTGGGGTTGGAGCCTGGAGGTCACCTTTACCGGCCCCGGTGGTCCCCGCCGTTCCAGCAGAGATCGCCCCCCGACCCCACCTGTCCCAGCCTCGTACCCCCTGCCTTGTGCCCACAGCGCAGCACGGGGGAGGGCTGGGGAGGACTCTTAGACCTTTCCCTGAGCACGGGGCTGGAGGAGCCCCCGGCGTCTCATTCCTAGCAACCTCCAGCCTTCTTGGGGGACAGCGGACCTGGAAGGCTGCAGAGCTGTGTTTGCACAAGCCCCACACCCAGTTTCCCTAAATCAGCAGAGGACTCTGTTGGACGCAGAGACACCCGTACAGCTGCGGGAAGCAGGCCCAGCTGCACACCCCAGGCCTGGGGCTGGCCATGCAGCTAGGGAAGGCCTGTGGGCATGGGAGTGCCCAGCAGGCACCTCCTGCCGGCCCTGTGTCCTCCCAGTCTGTGGAGACTCGGGGCCCATGATGGAGGGAGCGCAGTGCCGGGAGGCAGGAGGCCCGGGTTCAAGTCCCAGCCCTGCCCCCAGTCGGGCTCAAGTCCCAGCCCTGCCCCCAGTCGGGCTCCTCAAGCCTCTCAATTCAGCTCCCGGTCAGCTTCTCCGAAATGATCAACAGAACAAGCTTCCCCCCACGCTGGCTGCTCCCTGGGCAGGGACCCCCCTGCCAGGCTGTGGGCAGGGCCTCACCAACCCCCCCCCCCCCCCGCCTTGTATGTCTCGATGGCAGTAGAAGGTAAACCTGTGTCCCCATCATGCAGCAGCTCTGGGGCCTGGCCTGGAGCCGCGGTGAGATGGCGGCACCCAGGTCAGCCAGAAAGCCTTTAAATGCTGTGCCAGGGGCGGCAGGTCTCCAACGTGCCAGTGAGCAAGTTAAATGGGGAACATTTAGGAAAAGTGTCCTGTGCCGGCACAGGTCCCTCCTCCCCCCGTGAGGGTCAGGTGTGCTCTGGAGGACATCTGCTCCCCAGAGAGGCAGGTGCGCACCGAGCCCAGACAAGCACTGAGAAAAGACCCAGACCGCCGACGAGAGAGCTGCACTCACTAACCCAGCTTCGAACATGCCAGCCGCTTGCTCACGCGTCCACAAGCTCCACCAGATCCGAGCACACACTTGCCTACTTAGTCTGTAAAGATCCTGAGAGGACGGCGTCCCAGAGCCTGAATCCGGACGTCCTCAGCTCCGTCCGGCCCCAGGATGTTCTGCCTGAGCAGGGACACATCCTCTGTCCGCCGGGCCTCCCAGGCCAACTTCTCTCCTGGCCCGAGCCCAGGGGGCCACCTGCCAGGCCCAGCAGGTCCCCCTCCCCAGAGACACCGACCGCAGATGTGCTCATTCTCCTGGAGCAGCTCTGCAGCCGGGCCAGGGCGGCCCTGGGACCCAGAGCCCAAACCAAGGGCCCCATGATGCCTCGGAGCTGACGCAGACCTGGCGCACCTTCAGGGGTCCGCTTTGTGCATCCAAGGTCACAGCACGCCCCACGACCCCCAGCTTCCTCCTGTGCAGCGGAGTCCTCGGCCGGAGGCTCACTTTCCAGGCAGGAATTAGCATGAGACCCGAGTCCAGAAAGGCGTTCTCGTCCGAGGAGGACAGGTGCGCATGGCCGGCCTGGGGCTCTCTGGCCGCCCCTGCCTGGGGTCCTCTCCCTGCCCCGTGAAGCACCACCCCCGGGGCTGGACCAGGCTCCCAGGCAGTCAGGCTCTGAGCCCCCCGGACCTAAGAACGAGCTCAACGCTGAGTCATTCACTGAGTTCACTCACACTCCAGAAAGGTAACGGTGCTTTACACGTGTGATTTCTCTCGAATCCTCCAAACGGCCACATTGTTCTCCAGAAGGCCCGGGAGACGATTTTAATCAGCTAACATTCCCCGAGCTACTGCTCTGTGCACGCGTGACATCCGCACTGACTCCTGGGACCAGTACCATGGCCCGGGGGTGGCCCTCGGCTGGGAGCGGGAACAACCCACCCCGGGCAGTGGCTCTGAAGGCGTCCACCGGCAAAGACAACCATGAGAGTCGTCGTCTGCACAAGCCCGAAGGTGAGGCCTCTCGAGGAGGAGAAAGCAGGAAATGCCTTTACGGAGCCCTAACGACCCACAGGTGACTTGTAGTAATGACCTCATTAAGCCCCCAGAGCCGTTTTTCAGGGAGGGAGCACGAGCCCCCTTTTCACAGGCCAGAAGACTGAGGCCCAGGAGTTTCCGCCTCCTGGCTCTTCTCTGCGCCGCCGGGTGAGTGCCGCCCTCCAGATGCGCCCCCCCAACCGCCACTGCTCCGATAGCCCCCCAGGAAGCCAGGACAAGGGGCTGCTGCCGGTGCCCAGGTCCAGACCCTTCTGAGCTCTGCCCCCTATGAGCTCCAGCAGCAGAAGTCCCACCTGGGTCCCCGACGCCCCTGGGGGGCTCAGACCTTCCAGATGCCCCGCCCTCTTGCTCTCCTGCTTCCTCCCACACAGGCATTCCCTCTCCTGGAAACCAACCCTGTCCCCATTCTGCCTCTCGCTCTAGGAAGCCCAGCCCCCACCCCTGCTGTCCCTGTGAGGGCCCTGGGGGTCTTCTGTGTTACAGTCCCGGACCCAGCGTGGTGGAGGACCACCCACAGCTCCGTGGAGGGCCCTGGGGAAGGAAGGGTGACGGATGGTGGGGCGCAGACACACAGGACTGGAAGGCCCTTGGGCTGCCTGGCCCAAGGGGTCTCTGCTACACAGACGAGAACCTGTGCAGAAACGGAGCCTGTGCAGGTGTGGACCCAGAGTGGCCTCAGCGTGAGGGCACGGGGCCTGGGGCCGGGCGGCCTGCCAGCGTCCCCTCCCTGACAGCACTGGCCCAGGACTGGTGCCCTCAGCCCCCGACTTCACTCCTCCCACTGCTGTCACTCAGGGGTCCCAGGAGGTGGGCGTGAGGGTCTCCACGGATCCCGGTTTAACCAGAGCACCAGAGCCACAGGCACTTCCTACGGTCAAGCTGCCGGCCGGGTGTCTGTAAGTGACCGGGCTGGCCGCGTCGCTGCGTGTCCGTGTGTGCACGTATGACGGTGACGCTGCACGTGCCGGCCTGGGGGTGTGCACATGGGTGTGCACATATGCACGCGTGTGTGTGTGCCCCTGCGTGTGGCATCTCATTTAGGAACCGAGTGGGAAGTGCAGAGCCAGCTCCAGCCCCGCCCGGCGGGAAGCACCTGGCAGTTTCCTCCTGGTTTCCTGGCACGGATACGCATCACGGCTAGCCCTTCACGGGGAAGCTGAGACACAGCCCAGCAGACCCCCTCACGCACCCCGACTGCGGGGACCTCAGACGCAGCTGACCCCGAGGCACCGGAGTCTGGCCCACGGCAGCGGCGACGGTGGTCAGCGCCGCCTGCCCCAGGCTGGACAGATGGACAGGGCCAGCCGTGCTAATTTGCCTGGCGACCGAGGAGACCGCGCCGCGCCACTCAGTGCCGGCCCTCCGCTGCCCGTAACCGGCAAGGCTCCCTTTGGAATAAACTGATTCTTCATTTCCATTAGCATGTGAACCTGCTTACTTTACTCAACGGCTCGGAAGACAAACCACCCAGAACAAAGCCAGCGGGGCTGCAGCTCCGGCCGCGTTCTCCATTCTCGGGGCGATCCCGCACGGCCAGCCCCCGTCTGGCCCGGGTGGGGGCCCAAGCCTCTCCGGCGGGTCTGCCTCACACGGGGGTGTCCCCTGAAGCCTCCCAGACATTGCTGGTGACGGGGGTCAGGCCACATACCAGGAAATGGGCGGCCGACAGCTCACGCACATGCACACGGGCTGATTATAGGTCCACACACACTGACCCTCAGGAGGCAGACCTAAGTGGGACATCGCAGGGTTCCAGAAACGTCTGCCCTGTAAAGAGCTGGCGCGGGCCCTGACATCTGCACTGAGCCAGGATCCTGGAGCGAAGATTTGGAGGATGAGGAAGGCCCGGGGCTGCCATCTCTCTGCTCCACGAGGCGCACAAGGGGCCTCCTGGTGGGACAGCCCATGAGGCTGGGAGGTCGGAGGGCACCCTGGGTGACCCCCAAGCTGTCCTCAGCCACCCCTCCTGGAGCCCGCTTTCCGCTGGCCCTCCCGGGCAGCCTTTCCCTGGGGCACGGAGGAGGCAGCTGGGCACTGCCCTGACAGACAGGGACAGTATCAGGACAGGTGATGGTGTGTAGGGACCCGTGTGCTGGGTCTGGGGTACAGGGCGAGGTACTACCTGGCCTGGGACAGGCCGGGGTCGTGTGGACATGAGCTAGCACATGTAGAACTCCCTGGACCCTGCCTCCCCAGCACGGTCAGCCGCACCAGTCTCGGGAGAACAGAGAGAAAGCTAGAGTCTCTGCAGGGACAGCCCCCGGGCATGGGAGACACCTACATGCTCGAAGTCCCAGAAGTACCTTCTGTGCTGCAATGACTGCTGGAAACACCAAGGCCCGAATGCAGTGGGGGAGGGAGCAGGGCCACCTGGCCCCTGGGGAGCCCCACAACAAGCCACTGGGGCCACGCCTGAAGCCTGAGGCCACGGGGACACCTTGCTGGTCCTCCCAGGGATGCCCGGGCTCATTTGTTGCTATGATCGTGGCTGACCATCACACACGAAGGAGTGACCCACCTTATCCTGGTATCACAGAGGGGGCATGGGGGCACAGAGAGGTTAGGAGACTTGCCAAGGTCACACGGCTGAGAAGTGACCACGCAGGGAGCTGAGCTGTGCTCAGTCCGACCAGAGCCCCACACGCTTTTTGTTCCCTGAGGCCCCTGAGTGGGAACCTTGGCGGGGCCACGACCAGCTCCCGGGGGCAGCAAGAGCCGGAGGCGCCAGGACACGGCGGAATGGAAAGGGGAGATGAGGCGGAAGGGCAGCCCAGTGTTTGCAGCAGCCCCGCGGGCCGGCGTCCAGTGGGGCCGCCTGTGGGCCCCGAGGGTCGGTGCGGGCCCTCTCTGACCCCAGTTCCCCACCTGCCACACGATGACAGCTCGGTGGGGGGCGGCGGGGAGGACTGCGTGGGTGGGTGTGGAGCGACTCCACGGCCACTGGTCAGAGCTCCTCACGGTGCCGCACGCCCAACAGCGGACGGGTTGCCGCACCCACGGAGCTGAATGTTGCACACGGCGGCGGCTGGCCCCACGGCAATCCTGTGGCTGGGGCGGGGCCATTCCTGATGACCAGCACTGAGGGCCCCCAGGGATGATGGCGCAGTGACCCCCCACACGCTGGGACAGATGTCCCTGCCCTGTGTTGTGTCAAGGACCCTCAGTTCCAAGTCACATTGTGCTTGTCAAATCCCAAAGCCTCACCACGACAGCGCTCCCTGATTCCACCACGGAGGCCCGCCCACGGGACCCGGCGCATGGCCTGGCACTGACCTGGGGCCAGAGGGCCCGCAGCTGCCCGTGGCCCTGAGGACAGGGGACCTGCCTCATGTCCGGTCCCCGATATGGCATAGAGCAAGTAGGGGGAGCAGGACGGCACCCCAGCTCTGTGACGCACATGGGGACCCTGGCTCAGGTAGGCCCGCGGCTCGTGTACGATGAAGGAGGCCGTGGACGCACACGGGGGGACAGTGGACTCACACGGGGGGACGGTGGACGCACACGGGGGGACAGTGGACTCACACGGGGGGACGGTGGACGCACACGGGGGGACGGTGGACGCACACGGGGGGGGCGGTGGACGCACACGGGGGGACAGTGGACACACACGGGGACAGTGGACGCACACGGGGGGACAGTGGACACACACGGGGACAGTGGACACACACGGGGACAGTGGACACACACGGGGGGACAGTGGACACACACGGGGACAGTGGACGCACACGGGGGGACAGTGGACGCACACGGGGGGACAGTGGACACACGGGGGGACGGTGGACGCACACAGGGGGACGGTGGACGCACACGGGGGGACGGTGGACGCACACGGGGGGACAGTGGACACACGGGGGGACGGTGGACGCACACGGGGGGACAGTGGACGCACACAGGGGGGACAGTGGACGCACCACGGGGGGACAGTGGACCACCGGGGGGACAGTGGACGCACACGGGGGGACAGTGGACGCACACGGGGGGACAGTGGACCCACGGGGGGACAGTAGACGCACACGGGGGGGCAGTGGACGCACACGGGGGGACAGTGGACGCACACGGGGGGACAGTGGACACACGGGGGGACAGTGGACGCACACGGGGGGACAGTGGACGCACACGGGGGGACGGTGGACGCACACGGGGGGACGGCCGAGACTGAGACCGAGGGCCTGGGTGGGCCTCCTCTCCACGGCACTGCCCTAGGCCCTGGCCAGCTGCATACATGGGCCCAGCTCAGCCCACTCTGTGCCTTGGACTGAACTGGGGGACCAGACTCCACCCCCAAGATCTAAAGGCTGGGGGTGGGAGCTCCCCGGGGGAGGTGGGGAGTGGGGGGCCCCCGGGGGATAGGGGGTGGGGGGTAGGGGCCCGGGGGTGGGGGGCCTGGGGGTGGGAGTGGGGGTCCGGGGGGGCCCCTGCGACCCCTCACACGGCGGACACATGGGGCCATCTGTGCAAGCTGTGTCCGCAGCGTCCATGGGCTCTGTGAGGTTGTGGCCACACAAGCGGTACCCCAAAGTGAGGCCGGAGAGAAGGCCGGCAGAGGGACAGCCCAGCCCAGCCGGGGGCAAGGCACAGGCCTCCGGAAGAGAGCAGGCTCCCCTGGGTCTCACGCTGCCGCTCCTCCTGCCCCGGCTCAGCCCCAGCTTCCACATGGGGCTCCGTGGATGCCCTCCGTGGCCGCACCTCTGCCTCGCGCGGCTGCTGCCAGTCCGTGTGCTGTCCTCATGGACAGGCATTCTCACGGTTTGAGCTCCCGGCGTAAGGCTGCTCTAAACACACCTTTCCTCCCTTTTATTTTTTCCTTAGGGAAGCAGGCTCCCCGCCGAGCAGAGAGCCCGACGCAGGGCTCGATCCCAGGACCCTGAGATCATGACCCGAGCCGAAGGCCGAGGCTTAACCCACTGAGCCCCCCAGGCGCCCCTCCTCTCTTCTTTTGAGTTATCGTCTCAAGACGAAAGTCTAGGAACGGAATTACACGACCAAGGGTCTGAGCATTTCCGTGGCCCTGGACGCGCCCCGCCAGGCTGCGCACGGAACAAGTTCAACCCCGAGCCCGGCCCTCCCCGTGTCCGCCTGTCTCTCCCACGGGAGCCCCGGCCACGTCCTGCACTTGGCGTGTGACTGTCAATGGGACAGAGGGTCACAGGCCGTGTCCGGTGCCCTTGGGCCTGAATAAATCCCTCCCACCTTTACTCTGAGCAGGTGCGGGAGTCGGCACCCAGGAAGCACAGGCTCTGGGGGTCCGAGAATCACACAAGAGACCACGGTCCCAGCCCACCTCCGAGTGTGTGCTGGCTCCGTGGTGGCTGGGACTGAGGGCTTCCAGGGGACGAGCTATCACCAGGGGGTGGGGACAAGCTGTCACCGGGGGGTGGGGACAATCTGTCCCCATCACTCAGAGAGGATCAGACCCGCAGAAGGGTGACTAGAACATAGGTCAGGGGACTTCGGGGAAAGCCAGGAGGTACAGGAAGGGGTCAGGGAGGGCCTTGTGCCGGCCTGGTCCTCCCTCTCCCAGCCTTCTAGAACCTTCTGTGACCCGCCGGGTTACGCAGCTTGTCTGGAGCGGGCGCCCATGTCAATACGTCCATCATTTCCTCGCGATGCCTACAGCAGGTGCATCCGGTGGGCCATTGCCCGTCCGCGCACAGGGCTGCACGCAGCCCCGTCTCCCTGGCCCTCACTCAAGATGGGCATGAAAGTCAAGCCAAAAGCCCCACGGGAAGGGGTGTATCCGCTCCTCCCTAAACTGGTTCACAAACTGTCCCGTAGACCCCGTCCCACAGATCGTCAAGGGGCCACAGCGGGAAGAGTGCTCCTTGCTGAGCCGGCGCCAACCCGAGCCAACAGGAGCCGCCGGCCAGCAGGTGGGGTCTGGCTGAGTCCCTGACCTGCTCTGGTCTCCTCGGTTACAGGAGACGGGCGAGGTCAGCAGCCCGCGTCCACGCAGAACAAAACCTCTCAGAGTCACAGCTCTGCGGCTCGCGGGCACGTGCCGGCTGCCTTCCCCACCTCCTCCCACAGGGCTGTCAGGGCCCAACACAGGAGGCCCATGGGGAAAGCAAGGGGCATGGGGGCCGGCCCGGCTCGGCCTCCGGGACCCCTGAGCTCACGTGGGTGCTTTGCCTTCTGGGCAGAGGTCCACACTCACTCCCTCAGGCCCGACCGAGAGTCCCCTGCCTCAGAGACGCGGGCCTGACCAGAGGAGCTGCGAGCCAGCAGTCTGAGAACAGGTTACACTAGAGTAGCCGTGTCTGCGGGACGTCCGCAGGAGGCCCTGGGGCCAGCCGGGAGGGCTTCCTGGAAGAGGCAAGGTTCAGGAAGGAGAGAAGGCAGTGAAGACAGAGGGAGGGGCACGTGGTGAGACCCCAGGCAGGTGCGTCGTCACTGCTGGGAGCTTGGCACATTCAGGGAGCTCCAGAGGCCACTGGAGTGGACGCTGCCATTGGGGTTGAGGCAACCCCCTGGGGGGCAAGGCCCGCTGTGCAGCTCCGCGACCCACCAGGGTCTTCGAAGGGCTGTGGTCCTCCAGGCCTTGCGGGGAGGTGAGCAAGGGTCTGAGGGCTCCCGATCCATTAGCCAGGACCCCCGGCCCTCGGCCCCGCCAAACCCGACCAGGACACCCAGGCATTTTGCGGAACGAGCTGCCCGTTGCAGGCATGTCCTCCGCGAGGTTCCAGCACTTTCAGTCAGCACCAGGCCAAGGACTCAGCCAGCTCAGGCCCATCCCCTGAGCACGGGGTTGTGGGTCCCGGCTCGGAGCCCCCACCCCGTCAGAGAGAAGTGGGTACGGTCCGGCAGCTGCCCAGCCCCCAGCCCAGGGACAAAAGCAGTGAGGCAGCATCTACGTGGCCGAGAGGACGGCCACCCCTGCACCGATCCCAGCTCCCCGTCCACGGCACAGAAGACCCGGCCAGCGACAACGGGAAGCATCTGGGGGGCAGGGGCTGGAACGGGGGGGCCCGGAGCACGCAGGCAGGGACGGTGGCCCTCAGGGGACCACGGCAGCCGGGGCACCCGGAGGGCCTGAGTGAGCGGCTGGGACGGGCGTCTGTGTCTCTAACGCTCTGCCCAGGAGACTCGGACGTGCCCCGGCGTGCCGGGACCACCCCGTGGGGCCACACGGAGACCTGGGCTCTGCGTCAAGACCCGGCGCACTGAATCTGCTGTGTCACCGCGTCAGACGAAACAGCCACCTTCCTGAGGAACGCACAGCCTCACGTCCCCGTGGAGTCGCTGCGCAGACACCTCGGGCGCGTTTCCTTAACGTTCGCCGGGAGCCCGGAGCTCTCCACTGTGCTCTGACTCCAGGTCTGAGGTAGGACCTCAGCTTTCCGGGTGAACGTGTGTTCCAAGGAATGGAGTGATTAAGTCGGCTGAACCCGGAGACCTGGGGATCGGGGAAGGCGGGGGCTGGCGAGCCTGGCTCAGCAGTGTGGGTGAGGAGCCCCCCACCCCCGGGCCCGGGGTCGGTGTGCAATGTCCCCCGAGTTAGAGGGGGACCGAGGTGGAGAAAGGGCCCTTCTGTGTCCCCTCGAGCCCCGTTCCTCAGGCCACGTGGCTGCTCAGCTCGTCTGCAGACAAAGTCCTGTAGAAGCACCAAGGTCTAGGAGGGGCCCCCGGGGTGGGGACGGGGAGGGCCCATGGCAAAGCCACACAGGCCGACCCAGTCACAGCCATCTCCAATGTCAGGACACGCTGTTTCCAGGAGCTGGTGGAGTCAAGAGTCCCCTTTGAACTCCATATGCTACGGAGACAGGCAGGGGCTCCCCACCCCGGGGGCAGCCTGGGAGCCCCGCAGCTCCGAAGCCTGGTCGCTCACGGGCACGGTCCCCGAGGGGAGCGAGGGCCTCGGCCTGCATGAGGCTGGCCCTCTGCACTCCCGGGTCCCCCCGGCTCCTGGAACGCCCTCCCCCGGCCCCCCAGAGTCCGTTCCTTTAATCAGTCAGAAGAGGAAAACTTGGCAAAACCCAGATTACATCTTAAAATCAGACAAAATCTTCTCTCTACAACTTCTAGACGGCGTAATTTAGTGAGAACAGTCTTAATAATTATTTTTTCTTTAAATAGTTCCTGTAGAATATATTAATTTTCAAGAGGGTTCTCTGATGAGCGTGACTCATTAGCTGCCTGGGAACCATCACTCCCAGCGCGCAGGGGAGGAGGCCTTGCTTTGGGATGACCGGACGGCCCCCGCCCGCGGAAAACACTCCAGACCTGGGTAATCAAATTAGATTGAGAGGAAGAAGCGGGGGAAAAAAGCACAGTTATCATGAGCTAGCTGTTTCATTACTTCATTAGGATTAAGAGATGTAAGTCGAGAAGGAAAAAATCCCTCCGATTACATTTCTTGGGCAAATTCTCACGAACTGACAGGAGCTCCTGGACAGGGAAGACATGCGAGGCAGCCGGGCTTTAATCTCAGGATACGGAGCACGGCGACCCCCGGCTCCGGAAGTGGAGGGCACCCTGCTGGGGGGCTGCCCCTGAAGCCCCCGTGCTTTGCTCGGAGTCGGGCAACCCTTCCTTGAGAGCGGCCACCTGGGGCGCCCGTGTGTCGGTCTCCGGGGAAGCAGCGGGGGTGGGCAACACAGGGGGTGGTCCTGCCTGCGCGGGAGGGACCAGGCCGCGGCCAGGTGACGCTGGGCCTGACAACACAGTCTCCGTCCTTGGGCAAGACTGTTCCGCTGGCCCGAGCGGTCCTACTCACAGCGATCTCCTTCGCTGTGGGGCCCACGACGTGTTGAAAGAGCCGTGCTCTGTCTGTCTGTCCACCGTCCCTCCACCATCCCTCCGTCCGCCCGCAAATCCAACCATCCAGCCGGCCATCAACCCTCCGTCCAGCCACCCACCCACCCACCCGTCCGTCCATCCGATCATCACGCATCGACCCGTCCGTCCGTCCGTCTGGACGCCCAGACCTCGGGTGTGCTGAGCACCAGGAACCTGCACGTGCTCTCCTTCTCCGGACAGAGGGAAGGTCCGAGGAGCGCGGCAGCCTTAGCCACGGTCATGGCCGCGGGAAGGGCTGATGAACCCCCTCAGGGATGCGTCCTCGCCTCCTGGCCTCTGGAGAAGCCTCAGACGGAAAAACGAGGCTGCCGTCCCTAGCGGGGCGGGGTCTCGGTCTGGCGCTGCGGCACGTGCGGTCCACGTGCTGTCAAGACCAGGATTCTCACTCCCGGGCCCGCCCTTCCTCTGAGCTTGTCCTGCGGGCCCCACGCAAGGTCGGAGGGTGGTGATGCAGGGAGAGGGACAGCCCGTGGGCTCCACAGCTTCTGCCTGCGGCCCCTTCTGGTGGCTGTGAGCGGAGCTGTGAGCAGCGTCGTGTGAGGGCCTGTGACGGGGCAGCCGATGTGTGGTGTGGGGACGCGGGGTCTGTGCTCTAATGGGGGGAACCACCGTGTGCCCGTGCAGCCAGAGGCCCCCAGGCGGCTCCTGGAATATCTCCAGGCCCAGCCCCTCCATCTTCCGACAGCCCCGTCCTCCCTGGCCTGAGGCGGGCCTGGGACCGAGGGGACCGACTGCCTGGGAGACCCTCGCCTGCCCCCACAACAAGGACACGCGGGTCCGGGGACGCTCCAGAGACATGGCTGGTTTCCGTGCGCGCACGGGGGTGGCCTTGCTCCCCATGGGTAGTCCTCGGTGCCCAGAGGTCTGAGCAGGAAATGGTGTTGCATTTCCGGACCTTCCTTAAGTCACACCTGAGAAAAGGAGCCTGTTCGTACGGAACAGATACCAGAAAGTTCCCAGGAGCCCACCCTGCTCCCCTTTCCCAGGAAGGCAGGGAACTGAGGGGTTTTCCAGCAGACACCCCTGTTTCTAGGTTCAATGCTGCCTGTTTCCGTGTCCCTACAAGCCCAGCTGCCCGGCCTCAGGCACCCCTGCAGCTCGCTGGCCTCAGGCACCCCCACCCCCTGTGCAGAGGCCAAGCGAGGGGCCACGTCCTGGTCCCCCTCTTGGGAAACTGTCACTTTGACTTCAGTTAAGGATCTGCTCCAGGGTCAGGAGAATCACGGTGCCCGACAAACGACAGAGCTGAGGGAGTCTGGTACCCTGGAGTTACTTCAAACGCGCCCTGCGATCCGGAGCTCACACACAGCGGTTTGGCCCGGCCTGGGGAGCGGGGCTGGGGGCGGGATGCGTGGTCCTGGCTGCAGGCACGGGTCGGGGCGTGGACCGGACCAGAGCCCAGGCCAGCTCTGCGAACAGAGCCTCGTGGCCTTGCCTGGAAGGGGACCCGTGGTTCCTACAATCGGCAGCTGTGGCCTCGGGGTGGGGCCGACGGAAGCGGTCTCTGCAGCCGAGCCCCAGCCCCGGGGGACACGGAGCCCTGGTACCCGGTCCTCTGCATGGCCAGCCGCCCCGCCGTGAGGTAATCCACCTCCGCCGCGAAGCAGCACTCTAGCTGGTGTCTGCAAGGAGCGGGCTCACTGAGGTCACCGGCACACCGGGAGGGTCGGTCCCGGGTTTTGCTGGTGACAGCCGGGGTCACTATGGTGTCACTTCAGTAAAGTTACCTAAGTCGGACACCCGAAGGAAAGGAAGCCAGCTGTCACCCCCCCAAACCACCAGCCACCCTTGACAGGAAGATCTGGTAATGGCGAATCCCTAAGAAACCTGCTGTGGGCTCAGGCACGGACGAGGCCACCGTGAGGGGTCGGACGCCGCACCGTCCCTCCCTGACACCGGCACGAGTCGCTGAGGCTGTGAGTCTGTCCCCGACGCAGAGGACAGAGCCGCGGTGGAAGCACCGACACACAGACCGCACCCAAAGCCAAGCGCCCCCAACGTATCCCCATGCAGGACCTTCACGCGGAGCCTTTGTGGTGGTTTTCCTGACCCCTGGCCAGGTCATCAGAGGCCACAGGTGGCCTTGACAGAGTGCGCGGGCTGCAGGGTCACGGAACACATACCCAGGAAGGCGTGGCCCCGGGCGGGTCCTGCAGCCGAGCCGCAGCGGGTCCCAAGGTCACCGGCCCTGCCAGCCAGCACCCCATCTGCCTGCAACCTCGGGGTCCAGCCCTTCTCCTGAGCTGGGCATCACAGCTCCATGAGGTGTGTGTTGCAACAGATGCCCAAGAGGTGAGGCCACTGGCTTCAGAGGTCACATCTGTCACCCCGAGGCCGGACCGTGGCAGACTGGAGGTCCTGCAGGCCATGGTCTTGGGAGCCCAGGCTGTTGGACATGACAGGAGGACAGCACTGGGCAGGTGACGTCTATTGTCCCCAGGGCCTGGGACCAAGTGGAAACCGAGGGCTGCTCTGGGAGCCACATCCACGTCCTAGAAGGTCCGAGGGCTGGTACTTCCATCCCCGTGTGTGGGGCGGGGTGGGGGTCCGCGGCCTGGCGCTGAGCCTCCTGCCGAGTCCAGACACAGACCACAGCTGAGGGGGAGGCGAGAAGGAGACACACGGGCAGAGGGAACCACCTCCAGTTCCCCGAGGAGCGGGGCCGCACAGTGACTCAGGTGAGCGGTCGTCCTGACCACCAGCAAGAGGGGAGCGAGGGCCCCGGAGACCAGACAGGTGCTCCCGTCGGCGGCTCCCGCGGACCCTGAGACCGTCTACTCGCGGGTCCGAGCCTGTGTGGAGGCGCTGGGCAGGACGCCGTGTGGGCCTGGCAGCCTGAGCCCTGCCCTGCACTCGGACCTTAGAGGAGGTCCAGCACAGCTCCGAGTGCCCCTGACGTCCGGCGGCTTCTGCCACTGCCAGGCACAGCGTGATGAACCTGGGCCACCCAGCTCCTCCCCAGCTGGTCCATGGCCCCTGCGAGTGAGGGCCACACCGGCTGGGACAGAGCCCCAGGGGACCTTGGTGTGCACAGCCAGAGAACGCCAGCCCGGGGTGGCTGCCGTGCCAGGGCCCGGCCACAGCGGGGCCTTCCCTCAGGGTGGCGTCTGTCCCACATGGCCTGCGCTCCCTGCTCAGGGGGGCTGTTTCCTTGCTGGCAGCGGCGGCCCTGCCCCCCTCCACCCGGGTCCCTCCCCGTCCCTGCCCACCTCGGGCCACCCGGGGCTGAATGGGGACCCAGAGCACCAGGACGCAGGCAGGCAGGCAGGGGAGGCGGAAGCCACGGCCGGCAGCCACCGGGGCCTCAGGGCCGACGGCTCCCCTACCCGGTACGCACAGAGCCACAAACCCAGAGGCGCTCACAGCACAGCTAGCAGGGGCCCGGGGGCTGCGGCGAAGCTGGCGGATCGGACACAGGCGTGGTGACACCCCGAGCCTCGTGCACACGGTGACATGGTTCATTCTCAGGATAGTGGCCAGCGGCCTCCGGGACTCCAGGACAACAAACCTCCTGGTCTACAGCAGGAGACTGAGCTGGCGGTCAGCGCAAGGCCATGGGTGAGAAAGAGGGAGAGCAGGGCGGCGGGGGCGTTCCCCACACGCAGGGTCCACGCTGGGGGCAGGTGCGGCTGGCTGCGCTCCGGGACGGCTCGTTCTCCTAACAAGCCTTTATTTCCGCAGCGCTGCCCCTGCAGACGGGACAAGGCCTCCCGTGACGCCACAGCGTAGACCTTTGGACACTGGAGCGGGTCCCCGGGCTCCTCCTCCTCAGCCTGTGCCGCACGTCGTCGCGACATGCAGGCCAACCGGCCGACGCTTACTGTTCTGTTTCCTTCCCCAGAAGTCCAAGCCTGCGTGTGCTTCCCACATCACAGCTCTAAAAGTTCTGCACTTCGCAAGGGAGGAGGGTGCGTGGGGCGCGGGCGTCACTGGTGCCGGGAGCGTCACGGGGAGCTCCCGTGCGTGGTGTCCCCTCCCGATGAATCCCAGCCGCAGGGGACTGTCCAAGAGCAGTTCCCATCTCTTGTACGAGCTGCTCCAAGTCTCCAAGCTGCCCGTTCCCGGCCCCAGGAGCTCTGCCCACACCGCGGGAGGCCCGCTCCCAGGGTGGCGCTGCGGGGAGGCGGGCGGTTTGCTGTCCATTCCGTCGTGCGCCGGGGAACGCGCGGCCATCGCGGCGGCCACAGCCCCCCGCATCTCTGCAGCACAGCTGTCAAGCGTGTGACTCAGGAAGTGTGTCCGAACGGCGCGGGCCGTCCTCCCAGCCTGGCTGTCCTGAACCCAAACAGCCTCCAGCGTTTCCCGGCAAACACCTGGGCTGAGGCTTCCTCTGTCCTCCTACGGGTAACGCACAACGGCAGTTTGACTTAACGAGGTTTAGGATTTTGATCCAAACAGGTAAGTTAGGAGCCGCTGTCCCAGCCTTCGGAAACGGCGCTCCTCTGCCATGTTTACGACCCGGGATGGAGTCACAAGGGGCCCCTAAACCCGCCTGGGAGGCGTGGCTGTTAATCCCGGTCCCGACCACGTAGAACGCGGAGCTCGGAATTCTGCCCTGTGCCGCCGGGAGCGTCGACCTTGGGCTGCACTCCGCCGGGCCAGCCCGCCCCGAGCTTCACGCAGAGTCCGGCCGGGGCGCGCCCTTGGGGTCCACAGCTGGAAGACCGGCCAGAGTGACCGCGGCCTCCAACCCCTTTGGTGGCCCATCCTCCCAGTGACCCCGACCCTTGGGCAAGGAAGGCCCTTCATTGAAAAGTGCATCCCAGCCCCCTGCCCCCACCGGAGAAAGTGGCGGCTCCTCCGAGAAGTGACGGCCTCGAGACAGCAGTCGACACAAACACAGCCTTTATTCACCATTAACAGCACGATAAAGGGCGGCCATCCCGCCAGCTGCCCAGGCCGCTAGCAGCCAGTTGCGGGATTATAGGCAGTGGACCCCTGCCCCTTGAGCACCCTGGGTCGCACACCCGGGTCGCAGAGCGGTCAGGAGCGGACGCCTGCCTCCCCCGCCTGGAGGACGTCCGTGCGCAGCCCGAGGTCAGAGCCCGCACAGCCCGCTCTTTGACATCCCCCCGCTTCTGTGACTCATATGGGTGTGGACAGCGGGTGGGACATGCTGCCGGGTCCGAACACACAGGGGACGGGTCAGAGGTCGCACCTTTCCATGCACAGCTAACTGAATGGGGGGGCAGGAGGCAGCCGGGCCCAAGGGTCTGCGCTGTCTGCGTGCAAGGCCCGAGCTCTGTGTCTCCTGGGACAGATGCTGCCCGACGCTTTCCCAGGGGTTCCTCCACAGGGAACCCTCCCCATGCAGCCTTGGGAATCTGGCCACACGGGCGGGTTGGTGCAGACTCCCTCCTCCAGGCGGCCTGAGGCCGTAGGGAGCTGGTGACACCTAGGTCAGGGGACGGTGGGCCCCTCCCCGACGACGATGCACGTGGCAGGACGGCCTGTGGCCTTTCCGGAAATGACGGCTCGCCGGCCACACGGGCACATCTGATCAGGCTCCAAGTGGGGACCGGGGTACCTAAGGCCTGACTGGGTCTTGGGTTAGGGTCAGACAAGCCCAGGGGTGGTGAAGCGCGGGTCCCCTCCTTCCCAGGGGCTCCGGAGACGCGTCAAGTCCTGCTCTGGGCACCTGGTCTGTCCTCCGAGAAGGCTGACGGCCCGGCCTGCCACCTGCAGCCTCGCTGGGCCGGGCCGGACGAGTCAGGGCAGCCAGTGCCGTGCTGGGGCCGCGACACCAAGGCCGGGCAGCCCACTGCCTCACCGTGCCGGGCTCCCGGCAGGAACTCTGTGGCCCTGGCGGCCACCGGTCGATGCTTTTGGCGGCCCTTGGAATGCAAGAGAAACTGAGTTAACGCGCGGCAAATCACGACGCGGCCTGGGCGTTCAGAGGCACGTGTGTGCCCCAGCGAAGCCCGTGAGACACAAACATCCACGGGGACACGGCTCGGAGGCCGGACGCAGAGTCAGCGTCGAGGACGCTTTGCTAACGTGCGACGCCCACGTCGGGGCCGACGAGGCACGTCAAGATCCCGTCAGCTGGTCAGGAAACGGGGTGTTATCACAGGGTCCCGGTGCTTTCCTGAGTCCGACCCCCGACTCGGAGCTGCTGTCCTCCTTCTTGCAACACGTGCCCCCTTGTCACGTGCCAGAGACAAAGGCATCACGGCGCCTCGGCAGTGGCCGCCCGCCTTCCCACACACAGGCAGGCCCTCTCGGACCACTCCCCCTAGCGCAGGCTGCTGGAGGGGGCGGCAGGCCCCGGCTCCCTCCTGGCCCGGGACCCTCCACCAAACTCCTCACACAGGGGCTGCTTCCCGGTCCCCAGGCAGAGACGCCCCAGCTGACCGTGGGCAGGAAGCAGGGGGCCTGCTCTGCCTGCCCTCTGCACCCCCCGTCCTCCAGGGTTCAGGTTTGGGCTCCCCATCAGGACAGCCCTAAGCATGGAGGGTCGGGAGACTCAGTTACCTAAGACTTCTGTGCGGCAGGTGCGGAAGGCTCTGGGGGACGTGGGGCAAGCGGCCCAGGTCCTGTCTTCAGGGCTCGGCCTCAGCCCTTGGGCGGCTGGTGGCCCCTCTATAGGACCCCTGTCCATGGGCATCCGACACCAGCTCTGGTCTGGCCATGGCCTCCCCGAGAGCCCCCGCCGAGGCCGCCCGGAATCAGCACCTCCCACGACACCAGGTCCTGCACAGGGGGTGGGACACGGGGAGGGTGGCCTGACCTCAGGGCCCACGCTCAGGCCGGCTCCTCACCTCCCGCCTTCCCCGCCCCCGGCTGCCTGGGAGTAGAGGCAAGAGGCAGACTCTGTGCAGCCTCCCCAGAAACCCGGGGGGAGGAAGGTGCTGGCCGCAGGCACGGAGCCGGGTGCCCGTGGGGACCACGCCGGGGTAGACCTGCTCCTGGACACCAGCGCCCGTCTCTCTCTCACAGGGACCCTCCCCGGCCCTGGGGAACGGTCTGCGCTCAGACCGTGGGCAATTGTTGCATGAGTTAGTGACATGCTGGGTCAGTGACGTGGTGTGTGTGGCAAAACCCAGCCCGGACGACCCGGAGACTGAACCTGATGTTGCCTGTGGGATCCGGTCAGCGGTGGTCAGCGGATCCACCTTGGGCTCTCGAGTGTGGCATGTGCAAGGTGCCGGGAACCAGGGGCACTAAATGGGGACGAGGATGTGAACCCACTCTCCGCCCTGCTGTTTTCCAGTAAACCTAATACTTCTCCAAAAATAAAGCAAATCAATGAAAAACAAACAAAAGCTACCTGCTCCAGCCAGACCTTCGGAACCAAGGGGCGGGCCCGTTTCTCAGCAACGACATGAGGAGAGGGTGGACCCTCCGCGCAGAGGGGGGCCCTGGGCTTCCCTGCTCAGCTGCCCGACCACATTGGGCAGAGGACCCCCCAGCGTCTGCGGGGTCCAGCGTGGCTCTGTGAGTGGGCTGACAGCCCCGGGTGGGGGAGACGCCACACGTCTCTTTTGACGCTGCCCAGCCCTCACGGTGGGAGTCCAGCTGGGAGGACCACCCCTCCAGGCGGCCAGCACCCCACCCGTAGTCGGGCCTGGAGGCCGGGGCCGGGCTGCAGACGGCACTGGGGTGTGGGGAACGTGGGGAGCAGCCGGTACGTCCCTGCCGCACACTCCCCACCGAGGGCTCACGAAGGCAGAGGAGGGACAGGGAGGCAGGCGTCCCGTGAGCTCAGAATCGGCAGGGAGGGGTGTGAGGACGGACAGTACCCTGGTCGCCGTGCGGTGGAGACGGTCAGAGACGATCAGCTAATTAGCTCGAACGTAATCACGGACGAGACCCATCCCTTCCATTCAGCCTCACAAACGTCCCTGAGGCGCTACATGAAGCCATGATGAGTAAAGAATGGAGGACCTTTTCCGTAAGTGATGCTCGGCCCCTCGGCATCCACGTGCGGAGAACCGGACAGAATCGGAAACCGGTCTCAGGCCACAGGAAACGTTAATCCGCGGTGGGTCACGGGCCTCCACGTGCGTTCTCGCCAGAGCAGGAGAGAACACCCTGCGACCTTGGGGGAGACCTGGGGGACGACCTTCCCTAACGCGACACAGGCCGCGCGTCGGAGGGAAGAGTGGTAAGTCAGGCCGCGTACGGCTGCGCACCTCTGCTCCTCCCCGCTCCCGGCCGGCCGAGGGAAAGCCCGGCCACCGAGTGAGGGGAGAGAGGACCTGCACCGCCAGCCCCGGACGGGGGCGCGGAATACAGAGACCGTGCGGCCGAGTCACTGGATGAAGCCGCAGCCCGAGGAAAGCGGGGAGACACGGCCAGACATTCACTGAAGATGCGCCCTGGTGGCTGCAGGAGCCGGTGACACCCTGCCCGGCGACAGGGCTCAACAGGCACGTCCGCTCCACCAGGAAACACCGTCCCGCGCCCAGCAGGACGGCAAACGGGGAAACCCTGGCAGCAGCAAGCGTTGGCACACAGAGCACACGGGACCCGCACATACGGCTGGGGCAGGTGCAGCGGGACAGCCATGCGGAGGGAGGCCCGGTGACGCCTGCCACGTCCGCCGCGTCGTGTGTCTGCCCCTCCCGGGGACATGCCCGGGAGAAACGAGTGCATGTGTCTCCCAGGAGACGGCCTGTCCAGTTCTCAGCGGCCGTACCCACAGTAGCCAAGCATCCAGGCCCCTAAACACTGTCGTCTGTAGAACAGTCCGGCACCGCCCTCCAGGGAGGTCCCAGAGCGCAGGGAAGTTAGCCAAGTCCCGCTCTCCACATGGACGATCCCGTAGACACGACGGGAGAAGCCACACACCGCCCGATTCCACGTGTGTGACTCCCTGAGGCAGGCGACCCCGCCGTCACAGACCCCGGGGTGCTGGGGACCCGACGGGACGGTGCCCGCGGGCTCGGCAGGGCCGGACGCACCCAGCTTTGTGCTCACATCGGTGCATGTGCCTGGGTGGGTACCTCTCGCGGAGCCTTTAAAAGGCACACACACACCCGCCCGCGGTTCCTAACTCCCACGTGGGGTCCTACATGTCCACCCGGGCCTGCCTGTGAGGGTGTGAGGCCGTGCCGGTGTAGACACACGGGGGCTGGGAACACCCCGTTTTGCGAACCGCGGCTCCGTGTGCAGCCAAGGTGTAGGGGCGTTTCCTGGACGTGCTCAGCTCTCAGGCGCCGGCCCAAGGGCAGACGCGCTCATGAGAAAACACTCCGCCGGCTGGGGTTCACAGCGGCGCCTCTCCGCTCACCCCGCCACGGCCTCGGACCCTGAACACGGCCCCCTTCCCAGGTACAAATACGACCCTTGTTCAAGCCACCGGCTCGACAATGTGCCCAGGACACTTGGAACGACCGAAGTAAGAGCCCAACAGCCAAGCCCAGGCCATGGCCATCCAGCAGGTCTTGAGAGCCCCTCGTCCTGCCGCCCTGGGTCCCAGGAGCCCGTGCACCTGCCCTCGGCTCGTCAGGCGCTGGCTGCGAGCTCTGCCGGGCCCCTCCCTGTCGCGCAGGTGTCACTCCAGCACGAGCCGCGGCTGTCTGCCCCTGCCGACGGCCTGGGTAATTAAAGGAACCGTCCGTTCCCCTGGCTCCTTCCTCCCATCAGCCCCAGGGACAAGGTCGGGAGGCGCTGACGTCTGCGACGCCCCTCGGGCTCCTGACATGTAGCCCCGTCCTGTGTCCTGAGCGGCCCTCTCGTCCCTGCCTGCTGACCGGCTCACCTCACACCCACCCAGGTAGGTGACCCACCCACTTGCCCCTGGGCCCCCACATACAGAGCCACGGGGCACTCGCACCTGCCACCACGAGGCCGAGCGCTCTGGGTACCTGCCTGCCCCCTGAGGGGCCTCCAGCCCTGGGTCGGGCCTTGCCCTGACCCCACAGCCAGTGCCACACCCCGGCCATTCCCATCACGACCGTCACCAGGCTGATCTCTGCCCACATGCTGTCCTGCTGCCCCAGATTTACTGTCTGGGGGCAGGGACAGGCTCTTCTAGAGGACAGGCATCTGACAGCATCCAGGCTCTCAGCCCGCAGGACTCAGTCCCCACCCTGCAGGCCTACGGATCCCGATCAGGGACGCCTGCCCCTCTTCCCTCCACCGGCCCAGCCTCCCTGGAAGCCGGGGCCCTGCTTGAGGAGCACGGGGATGGGGGGCTGTGTCCAGGGGGCCCCAGAGTGACCAGGGCTGCCCCTCCCTGCACGCACAGGGCCCCAGAACCGGCAGACCACGGAGGGCAGGCAGGCTCCCCGGCTCCCCAATATCCCATGATCAAAGCCTCTCCCAACATCAAAATAAAATTGTTTCATCTAGAATCTCCCTGGCTTTGATTATTTTTCATATCACGCAATTTAATTGGGTTCAAAATCTCCCATAACATCAAAGAGAGAGGGAGGCTCCGTGTTCATCAAAGGAGGGCCCACCCGGAGGCGCAGGCACCGCGGGAGGTCGCGGCAGCCCCCGCCCTCGGCAGAGCGCCAGCACCTGCGCCTCACGCAGCACCGACACGGGCCGCAGGGAGGGAAGGAGTGCGGGGCGGGGGGCGCCCGTGCCCTACCCGGCTCACGGCATCCTCCCGCGGGGCCCCTCCGTCCAGGCCCTGCGCTGTGCCTAAGGCAGGGACAGCGACTTGACCCGTGCCCTGCTCCCTTGACTCAGCCTGGAAGCAGCCGGCAGGGCCGCATCAGGCTTCTCCCTCTACAGGGTCCCCCTGCCGCGCCAGGGCGGGGCGGACCCCAGCGGCTGGGGTGTGTGTCTCTGCCGGCAGCCCGGACGGATATCGAGGCCACGGGGCTGAGCAGCGGTGTGCGCCTGTGCTGGGCGTCCGAGTGCGCGCACAGGAGGCAGGGGCTGCTGCCTGTGTCCCTCCTCTGCGGCGGCCGCACCCAGGAAGCCTGGGGGAGCCCCGGCACGGCCCTCAGACTCGGCTCACAACGGCACCCGGCAGGCGCAGCTCCCTGCACGAGCTGCCTAGTGACGCCCACTGCTCCTGAGAATCATGACCCATCATGGCTGCAGGCATCACCTCCTCCAGGAAGCCCTCCCTGGATGCCACAGCCTGACTCGGCACTTGTGTTCCTGCGTCCTCCACCCCCATGCCGAGGAGCTCCAGACCAGGGCACCCTCGTGCCCTCCTTCCCGGAGGCGACAGAGCAGTGGGACAACTTAGAAGGGGGCCTCCATTAGAGGGAGAGCCCTGTGTGCCAGGAGCACACCGCCCTTCAAGGAGGAGCGTCTGTGAGTCCCTGAGCCAAGACAGCGGCCCGGGGGGAGGTGGCCCGTGGCTCTCTGTGGGGATCCATGCGGACCCCCCCACCCCCTTCCCCAGTTAATGCCATGCGCGTCCCTGGTAATGGTCCCAATCAGAGCTCGCAGGTTCCCACCACTCGCTGGGGCCCATCAGCTCCCGGTTTCCTGGAGAGAATTTCCTCAAAGATGCTTCTTCTCACACATGCTGATTATTCCCAAATGCTGATTAAAATGTGCAGGAGGAGGGAGGTGACATTATCAGCACATCCCGGCTTACAGCTCCGGGTGCGCGAGTCTGGCACTCGTTCCGTCTGTGCTGGACTATTCCGGGTTTCTGGGAGTAACTGGGATTGTTTCCTCAGGATCATTTTCAGACGGCTCAGCGCCGCCGCACAGACGTCCGATCCCTGCATGTCGATCTTCTGTCCGCAACCTGCCGAGATCCTCTCTTGGCTCCAAGCGTGTGCGTGGATTCCCGACGATTTCATCAGGAAAGACGGCTTCGCCCGGGAGCGGACGGCTTTCTCTCTTCCCTGCGGACCAGCCTCTCGCTCGTGCCTCTCGCGCAGCTGCCCAGGACAGCCGCCAGGACGATGCCGCATGGAAGGGAGGAGCACGCGGCGTGTTCCTGAAGTTGGGGCAAAAGCACCCGGTCTCCCTCCGCTGGGGACGGCGTCACGGGTGGGCATCTCCTGTGTTCTCCGTTATGATGGGAAACTCTTCCTTCCCTAGTCTGAGGGTCGTCCCCACGATGCGCCGTCAGACTCCTTCAATGCTCTTCCTGCGGCTCCTGACACAAACACAGGGTTTTGTTCCGGACTCGGTGAGTGTGGCATCTGTATGGGTTTCCAGAAGTGGAACTGACTTCACACCCCAAGGCGAGTCCCAGGTGCCGCGTCATGCAGCCCTCCCAGGGCGCCCCTGGCCTCCGCGGTCTGGACCGGCACGACACCCAGAGGGCCCGGAGACCCCGACAGTCTCCGCCTGATGCTTACGGTGTGAGGCGGACGCTCGCCTCCCGCAGCGGGTCAGAAGGGCCTCCTCTTGCTGCGTGTTTTTGGAAGAGATTGAGAAGGGCTGGCGTTAATTCCTTATGCATCTTCCTGAGTCCGTGTGCGTGTTTCTGGGCCGTGCCTGCGTCGTCTAGGCTGCGTGGCGTGTGCACACACCGCTGCGCACGGCGTCTCCGGGAAGCGGGGGGCGGTCCTCTCCTGTACGGCCGAGCCTGGGAGATCGCCCCCGCCCCCGGCAGTCTGCTGACCGAGCTTATCTTGAGGTAAGACTCTGGTTCTTGCTTCTTCGATTCTGGTTCCCGGGTTTCCCTTCCGGGCCTTACCACGGTCTGTCTTCTCCCGTGTTGGAGTTGAGCTCGTCATTTTTTACCGTCCCCCAAATGGATATGTTTGTTTTGTTTATTTTTTCTGAAAGGTTTTTCTGGGGGGAAATGGGGGAACAAAGGGAGAGGGAGAGTCTCCAGCAGACCCCCGCTGATTGAGGAGCTGATGAGGACTCGGTCCCACGACCCTGAGATCACGACCTGAGCCGAAACCAAGAGTCGGACGCTGCCCTGACAGCCCCCCAGGTACCCCTGGTATCTTTGCTTTGAACAGACTTTACTCGGGTATATTTATGCGACGTAATTTTTAATTCCGGCCGTACGTAGCGGTCAGCTCACGAGACCCCCAGACACTGAGCACACGCTCCCAGGCCACCGCTAGCTCCAGCACCCCACACGGGCGGTTCTGGTGGCCCCAGAAGGCCGGCAACACCAGGTGAGGGAGGCCGTCCTCACGCCGGGAGGGGGGCCGGGCAGGACCACGCCTCTGCTCACACCCGCCGCAGCCGCTCTGCCCGCAGCTGCTGGAGCCTCGGGGACCCGCCAGAGGCCCCGTGAGTGCCCAGCTGCACAGGCATGTGTGCACACGTGCACACGTGCACACACACTCACACGCACTTACACACACACGTGCACATGCATACACACACACGCACACATACACACGCATACAAGCACGCACAGACCTATGCACGCACACGCACACACGCGCACACACACGCATACACGGTTCCAACTGTACTTAAATCCTCACACCCAGTTTCCTAGGTACCGAAAGGCGTACAAGCCTCCCCGCAAGCACGAGGGCCACTGTCCACTCTGCGTCCCGCCCGCCCCCGAGGCTGCTTCCTCTCCGGCAGAGCGGCTGGGGCTCCGCCCGGTGCTGCAGGTGGACGTGGGGCGCCCTGTCTCCCACTCGTGCCTGCCCGGAGGGCCTGGGAACCTAGGGCTCAGCCCAGGGAGCAGGGCGGGTGGGCGTGGCCGCGGTGGGCGTGGTCTCGGTGGGCGTGGCCGCGGTGGGCGTGGCCGCCTCCCTGGACTCTGCACTCAGCGGCTCTGGGAAGCCTCCTGAGCTCCCAGGCTGCTCCAGGCCCCGTGAGTCCCTCAGTTCCTGCGGCCCCGAGACAGCCCCTCCTCCTCTCTCACACAGCCTGAGTCACAGCTTGGGGACAGAGCCTGGGGACACAACATGGGGTCACACCCTGGGACACAGCCTGGGGTTAGAGTCCAGAGTCATAGCCTGGGGACACAACAGAGAGACCAGCCTGGGTCACAGCCCGGAGACACACTGGCTGGGTGTCTTCACACCCCTCTGCTCCGCTGTCCCCGGCAGACTCTCTCTCCTCCCATCAAGACTTGGAAAAGCCCAGAACTCCCCCAAGCCCGGCTGCCATCTGGTGACACACGGCCTCTCCTGTGACGGCTGTCACCCTGTCTCTCCTGCACCCAGGCCCCGGGGTTCCTGGGGCTCTGCAGTGGGCGACCCCAGCAGAGTCTGGGTGGGGAGAAGAGCCCCCCAGCCTCCCACCAGCCGGAGGAACAAGGCACCAGCCCCACATCCCAGGTCCAGACCCCCAGCCCAGCCCTGCCTGCTCACCCATCCCCTCCGCCAGCATCCAAACGGCCCCAGGGTCCTTCCCTGAGCCTCGGGCCTCCCTCCCCCTCCTCAGCCCCGTGCTGCTCTCAGTGGGCCTGGACGCCCCCGCCGCCCGCATCTGGAGAGCTGGCGCTGAATGGGGGACAGCCGGCGTGGTCCAGCGGCTGCCGAGTCTAACAAAAACAGACGCCGACTTGAGTGCTTTCCGAAGCCTTGTTTTTCCCAGTGATTTATTTTTACTGTGTCTCACCAACGTCAGCCCTTCTCCACCCGGAGCCTGGGAAACGGCGGTCCACACGAGCCTCTCCCGGGTCACCGTCTTCTGTCTAATCCGCAGCCCCCACCAGGCCGCAGGACAGCCCCCGCCTGACCCCGTCCTCGTCACCCGGGTGGCTTGGGCTGGGCTGGGGCGGAGTCTCCCGCGGCCCCACGGGCCGCCCTCCTCCTCGAATGCAGACCGCGTCACGGCGCCGCGAGTCACACACCTGCAGCGCGCCGCCCGCCGTCCTCGTGGACAGAGCTGTGCCCCCACCAGCAGCGGAGAACACGGTCACGGCCTGGAAAGCAGCCCTGGGCTCGCGGCCGATCGCTTCGCTCCTCACGCTCCCGCACGCCAGCGCCCACTCGTGTCCTTCCCGCTGTCTCTGGACCTTTCCCTCCCCGGATGGAGGGTCCCACGCTCCTCAGGAACCACAGCCCCATCCACGCACAAAGCCCCAACGTTTGCCCCTGCTCTGCGCGTCGCCGGCAGGGCACCCAGGCCACGACTAGGACACATGTATTACCCACTGCCGGAGAGAATGGACGGTGGCCGGTGGCTCCCGGTGGCTCCCGGGGTTGGGCAAAGCGGGTGGTGCTTAGAAAAAGCGTCTACACGTTGTACCAGACAGGCAGAGCCGACCGTGTCCAGTCTGCGGTTGGAGACGGGGGCCCAGCCTGCCAGCCTCCGCCGGCCCGCACACAGGGGACCGCAGACGACACCTTCCCCCACTCCGCCCCCAGGACTCCCGGCACCCAGGCACCCCTGGAAAGGAGGGGCACGTTACAGTTCTGAACTTCCCGTGCAGGCGCATGGCGTGCTGTATTCCCTCCTCAGGGACAAAAGACAAGGTCCCCCTGGAAGACAGGTGGGCTTTTCGGCCAGGAGCCTGGCAGGGCCATCAGAGCGCATGGCTGGCTGGACACTGATGGGACCTGTCACTTCCTCAGAGTCTCTCTAGCCAGAATGCCAGCCGGTCACCCTCTTGCTCCTCAGACAGGCTGCGGCCCTCAGGGCAGGCCTGCGTGGAGCTCAGACCTGGGGCCCCCACCCCAGGGTCCCAGGGACACCTCTCCCTTCCCCCATAGCTGGGGGCGGGGCTGCACCTGCTTCCTTTACTTTGCTTCCTTTCAAGAAGGGCCTCGGCCCTCACGGCACCCCTGCGGAGGCACAGGGCCTGCACGTTCCTGCCGACGGGGCCAGGGGAGTTCGGGGCTGCGCGGAGCTGCCGCCACGGGTGCAGGCCCACAGCGTGCCCGGATACCACGGACTGCCGTGTCTACGACCAGGACACCCCGGGGGCAAGCTGGAGCGCCTGTATTGTGCTGAGGACGCGCGGCCTGGCAGAGAGGACTGCGGCTTGCTTCGGAGCCTCTTGTCCTGACATTTAAGTGGAAGGAAAGAGTGTGCGCAGGAGGAGGGGGTCACGGTGCGGCCAAGGGCAGGCTGGGCAGACGTCCCCCCAGAAACGCTTGGGGCTCAAAGTCGCAGCCAGGACTCCCCCCTCCTTTCCGGAAGAGAAGCTTCCCTGGTGAGCTCCTCTTCATCCTTCAATACCCTGTTCAAATGCCCCTTGCAGACCCTTGCCAGGGTCCCAGGCCTTCCAGGAAGAGAAGGTCGTGCCCCGGGGACCCACAGGCCCTGCCCCACAGCCTGGGCCCCAGCCCCCAGCAGAGTCAGCCCCCCCGGAGCACACGCTGTATCTGAACGAACGAATGACGGAAGGAGGGAATGAACGCGTCAGCAAACAGGTGCGCAGACGCAGGAGCGCTCCCTCGTCCCAGCTCCCCCGCGGCGTGAACACTAGGGTCGGCCTCGCCCCCCGCTGCGGTCCGGCTCGCACGGGTGCCGACCCCCCAGGAAGGCTCAGGTCTTCTCCTTCGCGGGCACCGTCCCACGGGAGGAAACTGCACACAGAGCAGGAAACCGGAAGAGCAAAAATTAAGTGAGACGCAGCCGGGAAATCGCCCGCCGTGCAGACTCGAGCCGGCTCGTCTGTCCCGCCGCCCCCGGAAGCGGCCGGGTTCAATCCGGGTCTCCGGAGCCGCTCCTGAGGTGCGGGAGGCTCGCAGGGGAGGGCGAGAACATGGCTGCAGAGGAGCGGACCCGGACTCCGTGAGTGGCGGCCCCGACCCCAAGCCTCCCTGCAGGCTCGCGGGACTAACAGGACAGAGGCAGGGACGCCGCTGTGAGCGCCCGCCTGGGCACGCGACCCTCACCCCGCCCGGGGCAGAATCGGCCTCAGCAAGGAGGAGCAGCTCTGTCACCGGCAGCGGCTCCGGAGCCGGGAGCCGGACGGGGCGGGAAGCGTGGGGACGAGTACAGCTGAGTGGCCCAAATTCACGCGGAATCAGGCCGGCAGCCGGAGTTCCCGAATGCCCAGGCGGCCTGGAGCAGCCCCGCCTACTGGCCCAAGCGTGCACCTTCTGGGGACGCCGGCCGACAGGTGCTTCTACTGCGGACGGACGGACAACGTCTAGAAGACAAAACCAGCCTCCGGGACAAGCTCCTCGGAGCGCCAGGTCCTCCAGATGCTCCTGTGGGCCCGCGGCCCCCGGCACCAGGGCTGGCAGTGCAGGGCGGGGGTGGGGCACGTGGCCGTGGGGGCCAGAAGGCTGCCGACACAGGGGCTGGGCTGGGGTGGGGCCGCTGGGAGCCCGGCTGGGCCTCCAGGGTACTCTGGGTCCCGCAGGCCCCCCTTGGCCAGGCGGAGCAGCCGGCTCAGCCCCAAAGGTGCACGGGGTGCCTGGATGGGGTGCGGCGGGGCCAGGCTTGCTCCCCTCCACCCCCTGCCCACCCTGCCAGAGGCCCAGAGCCGCTGGAGGTCCAGGCAGACTCACTGCCCCACCGTGTCCCCAGATGCCCTCAAACAGTCTCATTGGTGATGCTGGGGGCAGGGGCACCTCAAGCCAGTCGGTCTCTATCCTGCAAGGGGGCCCTGTGGCTCTCCTCTTTCCTGCCCTGGGGGCTGCTGTGACTTTGGGGGCCACACTGGGGCCTGCCTGGCCCATGAGAAAGCTGCCCTCACTCCCGGGGTGGCCCCACCATCACCACTCGTGCATTGCCATGCCCTGAGCCCTGAAGATGTGCTAGTCCTGTGCTCGGCACCTGCTGCATTCCGCAGGTGAGACCTTCGTGAGGACTGCATGGGCCCCGGGGTCACAGATCGGCAGGAAGGGACTCCCGGGTAAAGGTGGCCAGATGGGGTTGGTGCCCAGAGCTCCACTCAGAGGCTCCTGGGAGCAAAGGGCAGGGGTGACCGCAGGCACCCGGCTGTCTTATCGTGCGGTTGACCACACATCCTGCAGCTCCCCAAGGAACCAAGGCCCCAGCACACCCCTGCATGGGGCTGCCGGCCCCCGGGAACCCGCTGACCCCACAAGGCTGCCCTCTCCAGTGACAGGGCTCCGGGCAGAGCTCTGGCCAGTCTCTGGTGCTCTTAGCTTGTGGGGAGGCCGTGCTGAGTGCCGCGGGGGGCCAGGGTTCCTGCTGGGCCACACAGAGCTCCCCCCTCAACCTGGATGGCGCAGCCGCCCGGACAGCCACTGTGAGGGCTCCCTGCGCTTCCTCTAGAATATTCGATTCTGTTTCAAAGACAATCCCCGACGCGGTGCCCCTCCGCTGTCGGACAGCCTGATCTGGAGGCCGCGGGGATGCTGGCGCCACCTCCCACACACCCGAGGGGATGGGGTCACCACGGGTGCCTCATGCCTGCCCAGCCCGAAGCAGGAGGAGCCCACGCCCTGCGGGCAGCCTCAGCGAGAAGCCACAGGTGACGGACGTAACGGCGTCCGGGCCACAGCCATCCTATGTGAGGCACGGCCTCCGCTCCCCTCTGCCCATGCAACTCCAGGGGGCCAGCAAGTCCCTGCAGGCACGCCCGGCACCCAGGCTCCTCGCCCCCCGTGTGCCCCCGCAGCACCACAGACACCACACTGCAAACGAGCCAACACCGCCCGGGTGCCACCACCCCATGGGGACTGTGCAGCCCAAGGCCCGACCCAGAGAACAGGAGGCCCTCGCAGATGACCTGGGCTGGGGCAGGGGTGCGGCGCGCTGTGTCAGGTGGCACCTCGCCGCCCCAGCCTTTGGCGGGGTCCTTAGCTGTGGGCTCTTACCGTCCACGCAGGCGGGCCGGGCTCTCGTGGTACCCGCGATCTGCCCCTTTCTGCAGGCACAGCGAGCCGTCTGCCGGGCGATCGTCCTCCGAGGCTGGCTGCTGTCCCGGTCCAGGGTCACGATCTCACAGGTGCCGGCGGCCAGCTGACCTGTAAGAGAGGCACAGGCGCCGGCTGAGTGTCTGCCGCCAGAGGACGAGCCGCGCAGCCCTCCCACCCACGGAGGGGCCCTGGGGGCGCAGGGAGGCAGCCGTGTCCCCGGCGCATGCGTCTCAGACCCCTGCCATCGGGAACACACTCCCCAGCGCTGGCGCCAGGTCAGGCCCGTGGGCTCCGCTCCACACAGCTCACGGCGGCCAGGAAATTAAACGTGGCCCCGGCTGCCACGCCCGGAAATGAAAGGGCCGCGTCGCGCGGTCAGGAGTCTGGTGGAAGGGGCCGGCCTGCACGGAGCAGGGCTGTCGGACTCCAGGCTGGGCCCCGGGGTCTCCACGCAGCCTGGCCTGAGGGCAGAGCATGCAGCAAAGACCCTCGCCGGTTCTGTGAACGGCAGTGAGGGAGAAAACCCCGCCATATGGGACTGGCTGAGAGCGGGGACCTGGCTGTCACCAGCCACGCCGGGCCATCCGGGACCTCCTCTCCCCGACACAGGCTGGTTGGTGCGCGCACACACACGCACACACACACACGTACGCATGTGAGAGGTGCACACACGCTTCTGCATGTGCCCCTCACTCCTGCTTCCCCACGTGGACACGGCCGCAGCTCCCCAGAGTTCATGGGCACAGGACTGGGGACAACAGGGACCTCGGGCCTTGGTCTGTCTCTGGGCCAGCGCGGCACATACAGAAGGGACACGCTGACCTTGAACGGGACAAGTCAACCAGTGAAGTGGCTTCCCCTTCCCCTCCTGTCTCCTAAATCCCAGCGGGGGCGACTGTCCGTCTGAGGGCCCAGGGGGTCCACATCCCGGCAGAAGAAGAACCCTGCCTTCCGCAGGACGTCCCTCTGCCTGGGACACCGGTGCCCTCCACTAAGTGTCGGATGCTCACGCGGACAATAAAGACGGTGTCAGCTGTAGACGGAGGGTGGACAGACGGAAACTGGCAAAATCGCCCCATGGGAGACGGAGGTCGTCCCGTGTTCAGCCGTTCAGGTCCCTCCCCAGGCCAGGGCACCAGCTGCCCCCAGCCACGCAGCCACGCCCCACCTGCATGTCCACTCCGGAGAACCACCAGAGGTCCCATTTGCTCGTGGCCTGTGCCTCCATTCCCTGGGCAAACAGTAGGCACCTGCTGTATACTGTCCACGATGTTGGACCCTGGGCCCATGATGCGAGAGAAGCAGACGTCACGGTGCCCCGAGGGGCTCCTGCCAGCTGGGCAGTCGACCTCATACAGATGCCCAGATGCAGGGGGCCCAGCCCGCCCATCGCGTGGGGGCCAAGGGTGAGACGGCACAGTATCGTGGGGGTGTGCACCTCAGAACAACGGAACAACAGAGAAAAGACGCCAACCTGAGGGGCCTGAGGGCAGGTGGGGGGAGGGGCCGTCCCCTCCCTTCAGAGGGAAAGCCCGCAGCTCCTGGGACCCCCGGCAGCGTTTCTCAGCCCCAGTGTCCTTCCTTGTCCACAGTCCTGCTGTCACTGCAGGCCCTTCCTCCCCAGCAGACCCCGGGCCCTCCAGGCAGCTCGCTGCACAAGACTGGCCCTGCCTTTCTGTCACCCGTGTCACGTGGAGGTCCCCAGCCCACCCAGGGAGCCGGGTCCAAACCAGGCATCACCAAGTTGGCCGGACGAGGCACGTAGAGCAGACGAGAGCCACCCAGCCCACCCTCGACCCTGGGGGTGCCGAGTCTCAGTTAGAGCCAAGAGCCACGGGTGCGGCAGCGGTGGTGGGCCCTGGGCACGCCCAGCCCTGGGCTCAGTGTGACTGTGTGCGGTGACCAGAGCCTGCCCTTGGCGGCACACAGAGTTTGCTGGGGACACCGCACAGGTGCAGGACGAGGGCGGCCCGTGGGGTCTCTCGGGCAGCTCTTCCCTGGACGCCGGGGCCCCTCGCCATGTGGAGCAAAACCCCTCGGGGTGGGGCAGTGCCCAGCACCACCCCCGGAAGGCTTTGGCCGCAGGCCTGGACTTCCACGAGCTGATTACAGGAAGAGTTACAGCCGCTCAGAGAACGGAGCGGCCACGAACCGGCACGTGGACAAATGCAACAGCGGGAAGAGCACTGGGACGGACGCGATGCTCTTCTTGCCACAAGACGCGACCACGGGAGCCACGCGTGTGAGCCGGCCGGGCACTCGGGGACACCGGGGCTCACAGGCCCGTTGGACGCTGTGACTTGCAGCTGGGAGTCCTCCGTCCCGCCGCTGTCGGAAGCTCTGCTGGCGGACAGCGTTGCCCCTCGCCACCGCCCGGCCGGGCTCCAGAGTCCTCGGGGTGTGTCAGCGGGCAGCAGAGGCCCGTCCCCTGCTTCCCTGGACACCGTGAGTCCCAGCTGCTAAGTAAGCCACCAACCCGCCGTGCGACTCCCCGCCGATGGCATTAATCGGCACACGAGCCGTGAGAACACCTGCCCGGGCACGTGGGAACACCGGAGCCTGGATCCCCGTGTGGAAGGGGGCGGCCGCGCGGCCACAGCGAGGGCACCGGCAGGGCTGCACGTCCCCGAGCTCCCTTACCCAGGCAGCGCGTCCGCGGCGGCTGTCAGCCGGACGCCCTCACCCCCGGGCCGCCATGCTGGGGTCGGAATGACGAGGCCGCCAAGTGCCCCCCGAGGCCTGCGCGCATCCACTCCAAGCTGAGACCCAGAGCAGGTGCCGTGGACGCAGGTCCGCGTCCTGGGGTGGCCGTGGGAAGGAACCACAGACGGGGCCCACGGCACATGCTGCATTCTCCGGCCTGGGGAGCGACCCCCGCTGTGGCACTTAGGGCAATGAGCGGCTTGGGATGAGTGTCCCCTGCTCCCCTGGGGGTGGGCAGGGCGTCTGCAGGGCCAGGCCGTGGCCGCGGGCCTTTCACTGCTCTTCACCTGCCCCGGAGGACGGGCGCACTGCCCGCTCAGGCCCCTCGACCTCCAGCTTGGCCTTGGCTCCTTCCTGCAGCCTGGTGGTGGGTAAACACACTCATGCCCGCAGCCGACCTCTGGGCCGTGCTGGTGGCCGAGCCAACCCCGACGGGACTGTCCCCCAGCCAGGAGGGCTACCAAAGCCTGGGACGACAATGTTCAGCAGGGAGACAACAGGGCTGGGGATGGGTCTGGGAGCCACTGGTCAGGACACCTGGGGCCCTGCAGGCCAGTCTGTCAGATCAGGACCCTGAAGGGCCTGTTGGCACCCACAGGACCAAGACAAGGCCATGCCTGGACACTGTGTCTCTGCTCCAGCACCAGCGGCCACAGCCACCGTGGAACCCCGGGCCTCTCTGCTGCACCCGCGTGGGCTGCAGCCCAGACGGGCATTGTACCTGGCCCTGGGGGAAGGGGCGGGGGACGCTCACCTTGGCCCACAGGCTACAAGCCTGGTGCCGCCCCCCTCACTGCGACGGTCCCCTGAGGCACTGGCTCTGGGCTGGCCTGGCATCGGGGTTCTGTCCTAAGACCCGAACAACCTCGACAAGGTGAGCGCCCTGTACCCTCTCCCGACAGACTCTACAGAAACTGGTCCCCGAGGTTTCATCGCCCAGGCTGGCAGCAGGGCGCCAGCCCCTCACGGTCCCCGGCCCAGTCCCCAGGGGCGGGGCTGCCACCACCCACTCCTGAGTCCGGTCACCAGAAGGGCTGTGAGCACGTTCTCAAAGCAAGTAGTGCGGAAACCTTTCTCAGGTGCGTTGCGCTGTTCCACAGGAAATCATTTGAATTGAGACCTTGCAACCCGCCGGCTGGTTCCTGGAGCTCCTCCTTCTGCGGGAGTCCAGAGTCCCAGGCCCGGAGGTCCAGCCTGGCTGGTCCCGCTGCTCAGGCAGGCGTCTGTCAGGTGTGGCCACACTGATGACAGCAACTGCTCCCATCGGCCCCACGGCAAGACAGGCCCTCAGTCCTCAGGAAGGGTTTGCTGGCCTGGAGAGGGCCTCAGATGGCCATCCTCAAGCTGTCCCCCATCCTCAGAGGGCCACCTGCCAGGGACTGGAGCTGGAGACTCAGGCCAGGAGCAGAGTGGCCACTACCCAATCCCCCTCCTGGCATTTCCTCCCACTGCCTCGGCCCGCACTAGCATCCTGACCATCACGGACACAGGGGACACAGCTGCCACACTCTGAACTCAATGTGGAAACTCCTGGCATCGGCCCTGGGCTGGTCCCCACTGGGTTGGGTCCCCACCAGTGTAAGTGCACAGGGCAGGCCTTCCCGTGGGACTCACGGGGACAGACAGAAATGCAAGGACCAGTGCGGACAAGACGGACTCTCCAGTCTCAGGGGACACAGCACCCCAGCCAGAAACTTCACGGGGTAACACCGGGGTCAAGGCCAAGACCCGAACATGCTGGGCGCCCCCAACCTGAGAGTCGGAGTCCAGGGCTCTGTGCCAAGTACGAGTGAGGATGTGCCAGCAAGCAGCTCATCACGGCGGGCGTCAGGTCATGGTGGGCGACAGCGGGTCACGGCGGGTCACAGTGGGTCATGGCAAGTCACAGCGGGTCACGGCGGGTCACTGGGACAAACCTGAGAGTGTGGAGTACCCATCCCTCGGCGGCGTCATCCCTGCCACTGCCCACTGCAGTCTGAGTTTCAAGACAGGACACAGGTTCCCACGCCCCCTGTTCCCAGGATGCTGATGGGGGTGAGACCCGGGGGCACCCCTCAGCTCCGGACCTGCTTCTCCCCACTCAGGCCCCTGGCCCCCATCAGAAGGACATTCGCTGGGGGGAGCCAGGTGACCCCGCCGTCCCCTCCTCTTGCCCTCACTACGAGAAGGCTGAGGGGGTGGCAAGAAAGGGCCACGTCGCTCTCTGCCCCCGAGGTCCGCAGGCCGGCGCCTCTGGAGGACGTTGCAGAGCGCCACGAGCCGGTTCTGCAAGTCTCACAAGGAGGGCGACCGCAGGGCTCAGGACTGAACCGGCCGCGGGACCGGGCCTTCGAGAGGGGCTGCCCGAGCCCTGGGCTCCTCAGCCTCATGGCCACCTGCCCGGTTCCCTGTCCGGCCTCACCGCAGCACAGGGCGGGGCAGAGCCTCACCCCTCACCCAACGCTCTGCGCTCAGGGCTGCCGCAGCTCGGGGCACTGGGGCCTTCGGGCCCACACGGGGTCCCTGGCCTTCACCGTGACCTGAAGACCAGTACCCCCACCCTCCAGAGCCAACGCAGGCCTCCAGGGACCCCGTCGGACTTCCTCCCTGCCCGGGACAGCCTCCCCACGGCCCTGTCCTCTCTGCAGTGACGGGAAGAGGGCACTTGGCACTGCTGCCAGCCCCACACTGGCCAGGAAGCCAGGAAGAGTCCCCAGCAGCACCCGAGGCCCCTGTGACCAGGAGAACTCGCCCAGCACGACGATCAGGGCTCAGTGCAAGAATGACTCAGGCAGCCGCTGCCCACAGAGCTCGGGGTTAACCCGCCTGCCCACCTCGTGCCCCGGAAAGTAGGTGGCAGCCTCGGCCTCCGCATCTATGAAACAAGCCAGTGGACAAGCCCACAACTGTCCCTGTCCGGACTGAGCCACTACCGTGGAGACAGACAGTGTGGGAAGGGGGCCGTGGGGAGGGTGTGGTGGAGGGGAAGCCCCCATCTGCCACGAGCCGGGGGGTGTGGGGGTGGGGGGTGCAGCCGCTTGGCGGGGGCGGGAGAGAAGGCGGGGCTGATGGCACACGGAGACAAGCCGCACGCGGAAGGCTGAACCCAGCCTTGGGGAGGCCTGCCTCCAGGCCCTGGGGTCTGGGACTTGGTGGCCTTCCCCACAGAAGGGTGTCACCTGCAGGGCGCAGACGTGAATACGCTTGGGACCTTGCGTGTAGATCACCCTGGTGGCCCGGGGTGTCTCGCAGTCCCTGCAAGAGGGAGACACGGGGAGGTCAAAGCCCAGCGAGATGACCAGGTGACACGGGACACAGAGCCTGGAGGGACAGACGCCCTTAGAGACAGAGCAAGGGCCACACGCCGAGCAGTTCGGGGAAGACAAGGAGCAGATTCTGCCGGGCAGCTCCGGGAGACCCGGGTCCTGCCCACACTCAGCCTGGGGTTCAGTGAGACCCTTTTAAGGACGGGAGACCTCCGAACCGGGAGGGTCAGGTTTGCGAAGTTTGAACCACAAGGGCATGGGCTGCAGGGGCCTCCAGACACGGGCCAGAGTGGGCAAGGCTGGCTGACCCAGGGCACAAGGGCCTCAGAGGTACCGGCCAGGGAAGGGCACGGGGCAGGGAGTGGGGTGGCCCTGGCCGGTGGGACGGTGCGAGAGGGCCACCTGTGGAGCCCCGGGCCGGAGCCGGGCAGGACGGGTCGCTGAAGGATGGAGCGGGACCCCGAGTGCCTCCCAGCCTGGCACCCCACACGGAGCAGGTCCCTGCCGGTCCTCCCGCCGAGCCTGCCCCCGACACCCGGCCGCCTCCACCAAACCGGGGCGGGCCACCCCCGGACAGGGCTGCAGCTCCCAGAAAACACCTGCGCTCCGGGCCCCTGACCCGCCAGCAGAGAGGACGGCTACGTACGCACAGCCGGGCCCGGGCTCGGCGGACTTGGGAGTCCACGCTGCACGTCAAGTAGAATCACCGGTGAAAATGCTGCCTGAACACGAGACACGGTCCCGGCCCCACGCCGAACAGGAGGCTGGGGGGTCCCTGCAGCCCCACTGCTCCTGCCGGCCAACACGTGGGCCTGCGTCTCGGAGGGGACTTAGGCCCAGGGTCCCCGAGCCACGCAGGGCTGGGAGGGCCGCCGAGAGCCCGCGTCCCCCCTTGGAGCCTCAGCCACCACCCAGGCTCTCCTGCGGCCCCTGGAGACTCACTACAGACTCCGGGCCCCGTGACGTCCCAAACAGTGCCGAGAACCCTGAAGGAGCGACTGTCCCGAGTCCTCCCGACGTGGGAGCAAAAAGGGGGCTCAGCGCGGCAGCATTTCTGCTTCCTTCCCTGGGACCGGATTCATCCCCCCGTGTTTCGGGGCCTGGGATCCGGACGGCCCAGGCTCTGCTCCTGGATGCCCCAGGCCTTGCTCCCCCACCGATGGGGGCGTTTCATGGCAGGACAGTCCAGGAGGCGCAGGCTCTTACTTTTCTCCTTGAGGCAGCGATCGCCGCCCGAGACGTCCGTTACTGAGCATCTCTCCGCTGTCCAGCTGGCTCCCAGTCAATTACCCCCGGTAATGGGCCCATTAACGAGGCGTCGTCCCGCCTGGCAGGTCCACGCCGCAGCCCCGGGGCCGTCCCGAGCCGGGCTGGAACGCCGCTGGCACAACATCGTAAACTCTGGCTAATTACGCCGCAGTCGATGACTTCGCAGGGGTCAGGGAAGGGGCCGGCGTCGTGCTCCAGCACAGAGCACGCTGGGGCCGGCTGGGGACGGCAGCAGAGCCCGGGCCAGCCTTCCAGCAGACGCACCCGGAAGACAGGGCAGGTCCTCGGAGACACGCTCCCGGCGGCCCCACATTCTTAGACTGAGCCCACAGCCCCCCACCGCCGTGAGCCACAGCCTGGCGTGGCCCGGAGTCAGAAGAGAGGCCAGCCCTTCCTGGGTCAGAAGGGTCCCGGCCCTGTTCCGTGAGCTGAGCCCTCGGAGAGCATCCGGGCTTTGCTGTGTTTCCTCCCCCAGCACTCCCTCCCCAGCAACAGGTCCTCGGCCCCGGGGCGGAGGTGGTCTGGCCCCGTCCCTCCATGGCAGGCAGCATGGGCTGGGGATCTCCTGGCCCCCAGATCCCAGAGGGGCCACCAGGGTCACAGGGTCTCCTGCACAAGGGGCTCCGTGTGCACCTATGGGGCACGGAGCTCATGGCCATTACCCCGACATTCCGGAACAGCCTGTGGCCGGTCCACATTCCCACGACCCGGCATCACTGCGGGTAGCTGCGCCGCTTATGACCAGAAGTGTCCTGCTGGGCTGACAAGTGAGGCTCCCCGAGCCACGGCGCCCCCACCCAGCTGCCTGCCCTCGCCACAGGAGGCCGTGAGCCAGGCCTCATCCTGGGGGCTGCGGACGGTCAAGCAGATCATTCCCTGAGCCGGGCTGCCCCCACCGGCCGGTGCTTGGGCTGTGAAGCCCACACCTGTAGCTGAGCTTGCGGCCGCCTGCCCTGGGGCCGGCACCTCCCTGGCCCAGAACCAGAGCCTGACGCCTGCTCTGGCCTCGCGTGTCCTTCGGACCATTTCTGGACCCTGGGGACCTAGGGGAGAAATGGGTTCATCGCACCCGGCTGCAGCCGGGACGGGGCCTGGAGGGGGCTAGGAGGGGGCCCCTAGCTGGGAGGTGGCAGGACAGGGTGGGAGGGGTCAGGACAGGGGCAGAGGAACCAGGCCCTGAGCAGGGAGGTGGTGGGAGGGGTGCAGAGGGAAGGGGCCCCCGCTGCCTCAGATGCTGTGACCTTCAGGGAGGGGAGGGCCCTGGGCTGTCCAGGCCACTGACCTTCCCGTGCTGGAAAATGATGGCCAGGGAGGGCGGACGCTGGCCTGCGGCGCCCACGTGGTCTGCAGAGCTCTTCCTCTCTGTTCTGCTGTCTTTCAGGACGTGCAGGAAACGAGCCAAAAAGGGTTAAGACCACGTTGGAGAAACCACGACTTCCACTCGCGAGTCAGTGCAAAGGCCCGGATGCCCCGGGTGCGCTGGGGTCCTTGGGTGGCCTGGGGCGGCCGGGGAGCCGGCCATGCTCTGGGAGGAGGGAGCAGCCTGGCGGGGGCCGAGATGCCTGCCCGCAGGCCACTGCTGAGGGATCCCACCGTGAGGGGAGCCCGCCTGGGCCCCAGAGCCCTCACTCCTCACTCCTGACGCGGCCTCCTCCTCGGGGGTGGGGGCTGCAGGGCCCGGCACCCCCTTCCCCAGGTCTCCTTGTTCTCGGGGGAGGGGGCCCTTCCGTGCACCTGGGCCCCTGGAGGGGGCCCGGCTCTCAGGCCCTGCACGGCAGAGCCCTCTGCTCGTCTGAACGTCCCCCTCGACCCTGTGACGGCACGTATAGCCATGAGATACTCCCCTGGTCGTTCCTGGCGGTCGTGGCCGTGGGAGGGCGTGTCCAGCACGTGGCTGTTTGTCGCGGAAAGAAGCCCCGTCGAGGAACCGGAAGGGCTCACCTGGCCCGTCTCTCCGAGGCTTGGGCACCAGGAGGACAGAGCGTGGCTGGGGGCACCGCTGCTTGCCCTCCATGGCAGCATGCTGGGTGGGGTGTGCGGGGTCTGTGACCCGGCCTCACACCGGGCGGCTCCCAGAGGGGACACGGGGCAGGGTCTCGGCTCCTCCAGTTTGAACAGGGCAAGCCTCTCCGGCTCGGACGCCCATGGAGGCTTCTGGGGCTGCAGAAGGAGAGGTGCTGCTCCGCCCTCCCAGCCCCCCAGGCCAGTCCCACACTGGAGGCCACTGGAGGGAGGCAGGTGCGGAGATGGGGCTCTGTGCGAGGAGTCGTCAGCAGGCCCAGCGCAAGACACGTGGCGGGGGCGGGCAGGGACCCGCGAGGGCCTGCAGGGCCGGAGCTCCAGGCCCCCTCAGAGGACTAGGACCCAGCGGCAGAGGCTGGTGCCCCGTCCCTGCGCGGGCATGGAAGCACCCGTGTTGACAAATGCCCCCCCCCCGGCTGGGTGTCCCTCCCAAGCTGACTCCCTCCCAGCACCTGCAGGCCTGGTCCACTGCGGTGTGCAGGGGGGCACTTAGTGCCGCCTGGGACCCCCAGAGACAGGAGGGAAGAGAGGGTAGGAAGGCAGCGCGGGGCCCGGAGCACTGGTCTGGACGATCGGTCAGAACCTTCTGGAATCGGGGCCCCGGGCTCAGGCCCTGACGTCCGGCTCTCGGAAGCCTGAGCCACCTGCCACAGGACACAAGGCAGGCCCGGGGCAGGAGGGGGAAAGACGTTCACAGGTCAGCAAGGACGCCGAGATCGGGACCACACGGTGACGCCCGAGGGACAGAACTGCCTCCTCCCGCCTCACCCCCCGGCTGCCCTGAACTGGGGGCCGACCTTGTGGGAATGTCAGCATTTCGGTACGATGCCCTCGGCTCAGGGCCCACAGAATCTCGGGATGTGCGGGTGACCATGCTTGAGACTGTGGGGGCAGAACAGGGTCCTCCCAGCATGGTGCCCACACCCACGCCAGGCCTCGGCTGGACCCTGGACACGCGCGTCCCTGTGCAGGGACCGCTCTGCACCGTAAAGGAAGCATGTGCCAGGTTCACCCAAGTCCTCATGGCCTGGGGTCCTGCGATCCGGGGTCCGCTTTCTACTCGCACTCTGGGGCACACCCCGCCTGCAAGGGCCAGATGGGGCCTCCAACCCCACCCTGGGCCCAAGAAGGGGAAGTGCCAGGTCTCGATTTCAAAGGGGAAGAAGACTAGGAACTCCTTGTTTTTTCCTACAAACGAACACACTAAACCCGGCGGCCAATCGCGATCTTGGGAAGTCTGGTGGCTGACGGGTTTGTCTGTCCCACGAACGGCTCCCCTGCACCGACGGACCACGTCGGGCACAGAGCAGTCGGCTCCGGTCAGGGCTCGGGTACACTCTGGAGCCAAGGTGGCCCAAGGCACCCACTGAGGCCACCTCTGGGACACCCCCATGACCCCACAGAGGTACAGGGACCCCACTGCTCACGCTGCCCGGGGCCACGTGCCCGATGACACGGGACGGCCACGAGGCCAGGCCCACTGACTGCTTAACACCAAGCCCACCGTCCCCGGTCCCTTTAGGAGCAAGTAAATCCCGAGCTTCCCGCAGTGAAGTGTTTACGTGGCCTCTTGCTTCCAAACCCAAACCTTTCTCCCATTCCGTGAACCCCGCAGACGCAGACACAGAAGCCTCCGGCTGCACGGCCCCGGCGGAGACACCACACATGCTTGTACCGTCTCCGCGCCACGGCGTACTTCGGGTAGGGAAGCGGGATGCTGGGGAAGGCTGCTCAGTGCCCATGCTGGCCTGCGGGCAGGGCACGGGGTAGAGGGCCTTGGGCACAGGGGAGGGCAGGGTTACCCAGCCTGAAGTGGCCCCCTCCATCTGAAAGCCCCCGTGCTTCTGCCATCACGTCCTGTTTCTGTGCTGCCCTGAGGTCGCGCTCACAACTGGACTCCCCGGAGTCACATCCCGGCTCCGACGCTCGACTGCTGCCTCGGTCTCCCTGTCTGACCTACAACACTGGGCATCGGGGTCCTCAGGACGACTGGCCGAGGTCCTCACTGACCACGGGCTCAGGACGTCTCCCAGAAGCCGGACCCATCAGCAGAAGTCTTGGCTGCAGGAGGGGGCAGCCCCGCCCAGGGAGCCCGTGAGTGCGGACTGAGTCGCGCGGAGGGGGTGATCGCGGAGGCTCGTGTTTGTGGCCGCATGTCTCTGACCCCCGCCCCGCCCCGTGGCATGGTCCTGTCGCCCGTGGTGTCCTCCGACCTTCCCGGCTCCCCCATCATGGGACCCGTGTGACTGCATTTCAGACAGACACGGACACCCGGGGAAACTTGCCCTCGAGACCCGTAATCTCACTGCACCCGCGAAGCCCTTCTCCCCAGGAAGGAAGCAGGTTACGCTTCGGAGGATCAGGGCATGACCTCCGCAGGGTCAGGGGCTGCACCGCTCGGCCGACCGCACGCTGGGTCTCCAGGACGCGCAGCCACAAACGAGCGCAGGCAGCAAGGTTCCCGGGCAGCTTGGCACTCCCGGGGACGGAGACAGATCCGCAGATGCCGGTCCAGCCCGGGCACCACCGAAATCCTGTCCGAGGAGGTGCTTGGGTCCCTGCAGGGCCTGTGGGGCTGCCCGGGGCCGTGGCTGACCTGCACGGAGCCCTGGGTCTGCTGGGCCTTACAGGGGTTCTGGGGGGTCCAGCTGCCCCCGCCTGAGCTGGGGTTCCCACCGTCCCAGACCAGGGCGGCAGAGGCGGAGGGAAGGCCACCCAGGACCGCGCCCTGGCACGCGTGCCTCCGCGACGCTGCGCCCGACTTCCGCGCTCAGGCATCCTCCGCGGCCCTGCCGGCCGTCTTCCCTCACGGCGCCAAACCGGTGGGACTCTCGGGGGCCCTGAGCCGATATGCACGGCCCGCACGCCTCAGTGACGTCAGGGCTTTAGAACAACGGGCAGCAGTGTCGGCAGAAGACGGGAATGAATGGACAGCCCCTTCCGTCCAAAGCCAGCGGGCCTCTCTACGCTCTGCCGGGCTGCTCCCAGGGACGGGACGCTCACTCCCTGTGAGAGCCTGAACACCCCTGCAGCTGTGGGGCCTCGTCCACAGGAGCCCCAGGCCGCGTGTCCTCACGGGCCCCGCACCCGCCTCCGCGGCCCCAGAGGCCAACATCTGGAGGGCAACCAGCAGCTTCCACGCCGCCCGAGACCACGCTGCCAACCACATCCTTCCCGCCACAAAGGATGTCACCACGGTCAAAGGAGGGTGATTTATTTAAACCTGCCAGCGTGAAGGGCGAGTGTGACGATCACGGTCAGGGAGCGCGTCTGGTCCCTGCCCCCGCTCCCCCCGCGGCTCGAGCCCTGGGGAGGTGCCCCCTGCCTGTCCCCCACCGAGGACAGACAGGTCGTACCGTGGCAATGCCCACGACGGTGCCAACACATGGGAAGTGCCCCGGGATGGGGGGAGGTGTGGAGGGGGCACGCTGCACACGGGGAGGCGTCCGAGGAAAGAGCTGCACGCGCGTGTGTGTGCGTGTGCAGTTCCACAGTCCCCCCCGGGTCTTTCCAGCCGTGTAACCTCGATGGACACGTAAGCAGACGCACTCTCCCGTCCGAGCTGGGGCGGCAGGACGGAGGCTGTGTGGGGCCCCGGCACCCAACACCCAAACCATGCCCCAAGTGACGTCCCCAGAGGCCCCTCCAGCTGATGACCCTCCAGGACCAGGACGCCCACACGGGACGCCCACAGCATGACTGGGAACCAGACGCCCGCTCGAGGTAATGGGCTACAAAGTCCCCATGGGACAGCCATGAGAGGTGCCCTGGGAGTCGGCGACACGTGCGCTGTGGCTCCCCGTCTGGGGTGAGGCGGAACTCGCTGCGCGGGGGACACCTCCGTCAGGACAGGCTCCGGAAGGCTCTGCTGGGATCGACGCCCCGTGAGCCCGCAAACTCGCGGCGGAGAATGAAATCTCTGTAAAAATGAGGACGACCCGCCGTCCTGTCACACTTGGGACCGAGGGGCGTGGGCTCGGGATCTCCACTCCTGGAATCGGGGCTCTCAGGCCGCCCAGAGCAACGGGGCTCCCTGAATGAAGTGAATTTAGCAACGAGTGAATAAGTCTGGGGTCCGCAGGCCTGGCACCGGCAGGGACACGTGGGGTTCCATGCAGGACCCTCGACCTTGTCCTGCATAGGAAGGTTTTCGTACTGGAAAGGGGGCGAGGGGTGGTCCTGGGGGTGCGGAGTGGATGCACAAGCTGGCGGGTGGCCGTGGGCGCTGGAGTAGCCACCTTGGGACACTGGGGTCAGCCGAGCAGCTCCTGGGTCCCCCAACCCCCCAAGCACGGCCTGAAAACACGCTGGCACAAAACCACCATCTAGACCTTTCACAGAAGCAGTGTCTGGGAGGAGGGTGAGGCCCCCAGACCCCACGACCTCATGTCACAGGCGCTCACGCCCGCGAGTCGGGGACGCCCCTTCGCGGGGCCGGTCGCGGGTCAGAGCCAGTGCGTGAGCCGGTTTTCGCTCCTGGTCCCCCACCACCTGGCCAGGCCGCATCGTCTCCCGACAACAGGATCCCAGGCCCTCGTGCCTGACTGCCGTCCACGTCCACGCCTGTCTGCCACCCCTCAGCGCACGGAGGCTCCGGAGACGCCCGACGCCCAGTGCCCTAGGTCGGGGTCGGCCGGCCTCTTCTGCAAAGGCTGAGCTGCCCAGCGTGACCCCCGGCATGGACCCTGGCAGCCACTTGGCGCCGTGGCTGGAGCAGCCGCAGCCACAGACGAGGTGGACACAGCAGGTGTGGCGTGAAAACGTTTCTTCATTCCTGGCTGCACAAACCAGGCCAGGGCAGGAAAAGGACGGGCAGAAGCTCTGCTTCCATCAGTGGGTCTCCCGGGGCGCCCAGAACACCCCAGCACCGGGGGAAAGGAAGGGAGACACCCACACGTGTGCTCCAACACAACCTCCGTCCTGCAGCTGGCCCGGTGAGCCCCTGACATGACAGGTGCCCCACGGACTGGTGGGGCGCTCAGGGCAGGGGTGACAGCCCAGGTGAGATGCCTCAGGGGCTGGTGGGGCCTTAGGGCTGGAGGGAAAGCCCAGGCAGCGTGCCCCAAGGTCAAGTGGGACACAGACAGCTAGCCAGGAGGCCCTGAGTCCTGACGCTGGGGGCCTCCCTGTGCACCCCTACGTCAAGGGCCCTGTCCTACCTACCCTACCAGGCCCAGAACTGGTCTCCAGACTCTGACCACCCTCTGCCTGAGGCCACCTGCTGGTGCCCACCTCCTGCCGGCCAGGGGGGCTCCAGGTGGAGAACCAGGACAAAGAAAGCATCTGAGACCACCCCTTGCATGTGGATGTGGGAACGGACACGTGGACAGACCTGCGGGGCACCAGGGGTCTCCGTCAGCAGGAGTCAGGCCTGGGTCCGGTAAAGCAGAGCGCACAGAACAATTCACAGACAGAGTACAAGTCCCACACACAGGGTCCGGGCCGTCCCGGGTCAGGAGGGAGGGCCTGCTGGACCGGGGGACGAGGAGAGGACGCTGCCCACGCCCGGGGCTGGGGTCCCCCGGACTCCCATGGAGCTGTCTAGCCGGGAGCAGGATCCTGCCGGGAGCAGGAACCGCCCGCAAACCCACAGTGCAGGCTGGGAGGTGAGGGCACAGCTCCATCCCCTTCAGGCTTTCCGCGGACCACAGACCGCAGGGTCTTGCCGGGAGCGTGCCCGCCGGCCTCTGACAGACATGAGGATTCAAACACTGACAGGCCCGTGCAAGAGCCAGCTGAGCGCCGAGGGCGGGCGAGGCTGAGGGCCGCTCCTGTAAGGATCATGAGTCTCCCCCCTGGGGGCACAGCGACCCCCGCCCCACCCTGGTGCAGGGCGTCCCTCCCAGGAAGCACGTGGCGCCGGGGGGCACACCTGTGGGACCGCACTGCTCACCTGCACTGGGAGACCCCACATGGCCCACGCACCCTGGGCCTTGAGCCCACACTTGGGTTTCCTCCCTTCCCAGCCAGGGGACACAATGGCCTTCACGGTGACCCATAGACTTAGGCTCAGTCCGGGGGCCTTACTTGTGTGGCGGTGATAAGAGCCTGAGGTGACGGCCATGGCTCCTGGCCTGGCACCCCGGATGGGGGGGCACCTCGTCCTGGATCCCAGGGACCCACCCTACAGAGCAGCGGCTGCTTTCTGCTGACCCCTAAGGCTTGGAGAGGCCCCGGACCCCCCAAGGACACAGCTTCTGAGGCCAGGAGCCCCTCGTCCACTGACCTGGCTGTCGGGGTGAGCTCCTGGCTCCCCACTACTGGGGTCAGGACCCTGTGACTTCGACAACCCCCACCGCCCCCTGCCCGGGCAAACACCCACACGCACACGTACGCACTCAGTGCCAGGCTCCTGCACCTGCACTCCCAGGCTTGCACTCCTGCCCATCACAAGCACACATTCTTGCCCATCACAAGCACACACTCCACCTGCACACACTCACACATGCACACACCCCCAGTCAGAAACCGGCACTCACATGCACACACGCGTGCACACTTCCACATGTGCACACTCTTGACCCCCACATGCACACTTACACACGCTCACACTCACACCCTCACATGCACACAATCCTCCATGCACATATACAACTACACGCACACCCCTCAGTCAGAAACCGACACTCACATGTGCACACATGTGCACAGATGCATGTGTATACTCAAGCCTACCGTATGTGCACACTCCTACACACACAATATCACATGTCGTGCCCTCACACGCACACACTTCTACATGCACATACACACACACTCCTATCCCTTAGTCAGAAAATGCACTCCCATGTGCACACACGTGCACTCCCAGAAGCACACTCACGCCCCTCACACACACACACACGCACTTACACCTCTCACATGTGCACACTCCTATGTGCACACTCACACACACTCATACTCACAGCCGCAGAAACCTGCCCTCATGCACACACTCCCACGTGTGCACTCCCATGTACACACGTGTGTGCCCACACTCAGAAATTTGCACTCATGCACACACACGACACTCTCACAGGCGTGGACACTGTCCCACTGACACAGTCACGCACAGGCTCACACTCACCCAACACCCATCTCGGTGCTGATAGTCACGCGCCCACCAGGCGCCCTCTCCTGTCCCTGCTCACGTCCCCACATCCCCCTCACCATATCCGGTCTCAAACCCCAAACCCAGGGACCCCTCTGGAGAGCACCTGAAGGGCCACACCCTCCCCTCTCTTCTGGGGATGCCCTCCCTGCATCCACAGTGTGTGGCCACCCCAAGGTCCCTTTAGAGCCCTGGGAGCCTCGGGGCCTCCTCCCACAGCCCTCAGCCGGCAAGCAGTTCCCCGATGCCCTCAACTGCACGGAGGAGTTCCACATGGCCCCGTCGTGCGGGGGTGCCCAAGGGATTGCACTCCAGACCACAAGGCCCTGTGAGGCTTGGCCCTGCCCATCGCCCCAGGGCACACGGCCCACCCCATGTGCAGGCCCAACCCTACACCCCCGCAGGGCCCAGCGCACTTTCCCGTCCCCCCGCAGTGGATGAAACCTCATGTGCCAGCGTGTGGGCCCTGCTGGGAGCCGCTGATCTGCCGACGGGAAGGGAAGGAGGCTCTGCCCACCCCAGACAGGCTCTGTGCTCCTGTCTCTCTGAGAGTGAGGCCAGGGAAGCCTCAGCAGGTGACCCCGGCCACAATCCCAAGGCCACTGGCAGTGGGTCCTCTGACCTCAACCCAGGCCGCTCTCTGGCCATCAGCCCTCCTTCCCGCCCAGGTCCCACTGGTCAAGGCATAGGGGCCCGGCCCACAGGGATGGTCAGGGCACCCCTGGGCCGGGCATCAGGCCTGGGGACAGGGAGGGACCAAGAGTGACCACAGACCCCAGCAGCACTGGGCACAGGAGGAAGAACTGTCCCCAGCATGGAGCCCCACGTCCAGAACAGAGTCTGTGTGCTCTGAGCCCACGTGGCCTCGGCCTGGCGCTGGGCGTCCCAGACCCCAGAGAACAAATCCCGACCTGCAGGGAGGGAGATTTCCGCCGGGCACCCCACCTCCGTCGCTGGGGGGTCTCACTCTTGGTTTCGGGTCAGGTCTCGCTCTCGGGGTCGTGGGATCGAGCCCGGTGTCAGACTCTGCGCTGAGCTCGGAGCCCGCTTTGGATTCTCCCTCTCCCTCTGCCCACCCCCCCACCGGCACGCTCACGCTCACTCTCTGAGACAAATAAATAAATCTTTGAAAAAGTAAGAGAATCAAAAAAAATGAAGGAATGGAGATTTCTAGAAGCTGTTGCGTCTGCTGCTCAGAGCTGAACTACAGCAGCTAATGAGGACGGAAGGAACAGATGCCCATAAATAACGCTGATGAGTAAATCAGGCGTAAGAGGCCCGCCGCAGAACGGAACACGGAAGGACGGGGTGACAAGGAGACTGAGGGGCTGGGTCTCGGGCACTCGCTGAGGGCAGTCATCAGGGGGGCTGGGTCTCGGGCACTCGCTGAGGGCGGTCATCAGGGGGGCTGGGTCTCGGGCACTCGCTGAGGGCGGTCATCGGGGGGCTGGGTCTCGGGCACTCGCTGAGGGCGGTCATCAGGGGGGCTGGGTCTCGGGCACTCGCTGAGGGCGGTCATCGGGGGGCTGGGTCTCGGGCACTCGCTGAGGGCGGTCATCGGGGGGCTGGGTCTCGGGCACTCGTTGAGGGCGGTCATCGGGGGGCTGGGTCTCGGGCACTCGCTGATGGCGGTCATCAGGGGGGCTGGGTCTCGCGCACTCGCTGAGGGCGGTCAACGGGGGGCTGGGTCTCGGGCACTCACTGAGGGCGGTCATCGGGGGGCTGGGTCTCGGGCACTCACTGAGGGTGGTCATCAGGGGGGCTGGGTCTCGGACACTCGCTGAGGGCGGTCATCGGGGGGCTGGGTCTCGGGCACTCGCTGAGGGCGATCATCAGGGGAGCTGGGTCTCAGGCACTCGCTGAGGGCGGTCATCAGGGGGGCTGGGTTTTGGGCACTCGCTGATGGCGGTCATCAGGCAGTGACCTGAAATCCCAGGCACCAGCAGCCACCAGCGAAGGTGAGAGTAGACAAGACCCCATCTGCGTCCGTACCCAAAAATGAGCTAACAAAATAGTACAATGCCCCGTCCACTGCTCCATGTGGGCTGAGGACCCCCATTTCTGCCCTAGGGACAGACTCCCCCCACCGTGGGGGTAGGTATCTGTTCCCCTCCTCCTGTCCAGATAGCGGACCCCCTCCTCTTTCCTGTGCTGGGGCAGGCACACGCCCCCTCCCCCACCGTGCTGGAGACAGACCCTTCCCCTCCCCCACACTGTGCCCGGGGCAGACCCCCCTCCCCTGTGCTGGAGACAGACTCCCTCTCCTCTCCCTGCCCCCCCGCAGGGGCAGACACCCCCCTTCTGCCACCAAACGCATCAGGGCACTACTACGTGCCTGGAGCACAGCCGCAGCAGCATCTCTGACCCCTAGTCCAGTGCTAGCCACTCTCAGGGGTGGGCTCAGGACAGGGGTTAGCCAGGAGCCAAGCCCCATGAAGAGAATCATTAGAGGAAGACGCATCATTTACAAAGTACGGGGCCTCACTGCAAGCGGCTCCCTTCAGGAACATTCCTCCCCAGAAGCCTGGCCCTCCGCTGGGAGATGCTCAGCGCCCTCCCCCCCGACCTGACCTCCGGCAACCCTCTGGCCCCCCTGGAAGCCAAGCGATGGCGTCCTCCCCCACCTGTTGTGACGGGTGCAGTGGGGTCCCCAACAGGCGTGTCCGTGTCCTAACCCCACACGTGGGCATAAGCCCTTATGTGGACAGAGGGTCCTGCAGACGGGACTGTGTTCCGACGAAGACATGTGGTGGGTCGCAATCCACTGTGACCCACGACCTTCTCAGAAGAGGGCAGCAGAGAGGCGGACTCTGGCGCGGAGGCTGCCACAGGGCAGGACTGACACAGGAGTGACCTCAGGGCCGGGGCGGGGTCGGGGGGAGACACGGGGCCGGCAGCAGCAGGAGGAAAGTGGGCAGGAGAACCCCCTCCCCCCCCAGGAGGAAGCTCAGCCTGACTCCGGGCCCCCAGAGCTAGAAAGAAGACGTTTCTGTTGTGTCGGCGGCTCCATGTATGGCCCTGGGCTCCAGCAGCTTTGGAAGAGTCACGGCTCTGTCCCCACTTAGAGAGTGTCCAGGTCCCGGGAGGTCCCGGGCAGGAAACACTTCATCCACCCACTTCAGGAGCCCGATGCAGCTGAACGCCGAGCAGACCTCCCCGGAAGCTGGCCCAGCGTGCACTCCATGAGGACCCCAGCCCAGGTACACCCCAGGCCTTATCCCTTTCTTCACACTCAGACAGTGTTACCACAGCGCTCGGGGCCTTCCCTAAACCTGCCCCCTTTCTTCAGGCCTCAGGCAGGCAGGCAAGTGGATTCACCCCTGCTCAGCCTCCCCCTGGTACTCACACGCCCGCCCACCCTGACGGGGCCTCCCACGCTGGACATACCACGGTGAGTGGCCACGTGTCAGGGTCCAGAATGTGCAATCAGGGTTCAAGGAGTGTATTAAGGGCTCTCCTCTACACGCCCCAAGGCCATAGTGTCTGCAGCCAAGCAAGGCGGCTCCCCCGGGCTCCTGTGCCCTCTGCTCCACCCCTGCCTTCCCACAGCACGGGGACGGTCCCTCTCTTGGTCAGATGGCTGTTCATTCACTGATGGGACCAGTTTGCTGAGAGTGGGGCCTGCCCTCCACCCAACCAGCCTCTTCTGTGTCCAGGTGGGTAAACTGAGTCAGGGCAAATGTCAAAAAGAGCCTCTGCCTTCCACAGGCATTCCTGAGCGTGCCATTCACGTTGGCGGATCTGCACCATGTGGCCGTTCAGGGTGGCACAATCCCCATGGTGTGAGCCTAGAACACTGGGGAGCCCCCGAGCCCCACCTCCTACTATACAATGCCCTTCCCAGGGTGCCAGGCCAGAGAAACAGAGCGCTTGCTTCCCACAAACTTCCCAACATGCTGGGTGTGGGGCTCAGTTCTGGGTGGTGCTTGTCCCAAGCACACGCCTTGTGCTGTCTGACTTTGAATTGTGAAGCCTGCTGTTTCAGATCTCCATCATTGTGACATTTCCGCTAATGCTCTGTGAACTTGGCAGGATTTACGGACAGCCCTCCTGCATTCCGGGCAGTGTGGTTTACAATTTTCCAATAACTGGACTTGAAACGTCGTCTGCACTGAATATCAAAGGTGAGACATCAGTACAGACCCTCCTGCGAGCTCAGATGCATACGTGGTGCCTGGAAGAGGGGCTTCAGTAGACCCTCATACTCTTGTTCCTCAGGACCACAGGGAAGGTTCAAGTTTAAGTTCACTGATCACTGGAGCCATGCCCCCAAAGAGAAAGCTCCAGTGCCCACTTGTTTGGAAGGGACGCCAACCTGATAGCAACCAGGTGTCTCTGTGTTACTGCTCCACCACACTGACCCACTGTGGTTTCCTACTTTGCCTCTGAGTCCAGCTTAGAAGTCACCAGCCCCAGGAAGGCCCCCCCGCCCAGGACCCTAAACACAGATCAGCTCTATGCTGCTCAGCACCTGTGTGCTCCTGCATCACACAGGCGGTGAACCGGATGTGCAAACATCCTCATCAAGGTGCGCCCCTCTGCATCCAGCCTGGACATGTCTGCACAAGGACTGCTCCTCCTGGAAGCTTATGGGGCTCACCAGGCAGGGAGACCCCTGCATGGGGTTCTAGTCCTGGATGCTGAACTTGACCCATACCTGCAGCACAATGCCCGTGCCAGACAGGAGGGTAGCCATCCCTCCTGGGATTCAGAGAGTGAACCTGTGTGCTGTGTGCACACGGCTTCAAAGCCCTTGACATCTCCCTGCTAGCTCTGAGCCCTCAGACCTGCCTGCTCCAGGATGCAGGACAAATACCTGGGACATGGCCGGTTCCACCAAGCCTGGGATCCCGAGGCAGAAAACACCCGTACGACCTTGGCTTCCTCAAACAGGCCGTGGAGACCATGGGAGGGGCCAGCAAATAAACCCACCGACTCAGGACACCCCTTATCCCAGGTACCTGGTCACCTCCTTTCCAAAACTTGAAACTAAGAAGATAATCCAACCCGAAATAATCCAAACAGCCCACGTGGAAAGAGTCCACCAGAGAAAAGTGGTAGAAGGGCTGGTAGTCTCCGGGTAGTGGGAAAGTCAGAACATCTGGTCATTCTTTACCTATGTTTCTACTTTTCCATTGTGAGCACATCATATACTTAAAAGCCGATGTGATTTTATTGGTAGAGTGCACAAGATGGCTTCTGGTTCTAAAATTTCACACTTTTCTTTATTCACCCTGGCTTCAGATTCCAGAAGGAACCTCAAAGGTCCAGTCCCACTGGTTCATCCTCCTCCCAAAGAGCTGTCCCCAATAGCAGCTGGGACTGACATCTTGCTAGCTACAGCCGAAGTGCTTACCAGCTCTCCCCAATACCTGCAAATGAACCCAAATCCATGTTCCTTGTACAAGTAAGTGCCTGGCACACGTAGCTCCTAAGAAAGTCCCAAACCCTGTCCATGGTCAGATATTTTGAGTCCAAACCAGGGAGCAGAACACAGCACCCACAGTGTTGTGTGTTGTGCCCTAACTCCAGGGATGATGGGGAAACTGTCACTTGGCACAGAGCACCTCTGCTGTTTAGAGGAGCCTTCCCTCTGCCAGAACAGACATTCCTGGAGCTACAGCTTCCCGAGTCATAACAGCAAAAACCAGGGTGCTCCCACAGAGGGACCTCCCTGGTCCTACCTTCCAACATACCCACATACGCACATGTGCACACATATACACAAGAACGTGAGGGCTGGAGACAGAGCCAGGCTTAGGGAAAGAAGGGGTAAAAAGAAGGGGGCCTTGGAAGGAGGTGTCAGACCTCACTGGGGCATCCTATAGAAAGAAGGGCAGGTAGGGGTAGAGGCTGCCTGCTGGGGCACTGAGCTGGCACTGGGTCACTCAATTGGGGGGGCAGAAGCAGAACAGGTATTCCAGCCTCTGAGACATGCAGGTTCTCTGTGAACTGAGATCTGGATCATCAGTGATCCGGACCATCGTAACCATCATCGCCACGATCACCATCACCATCTTCAACACTCATCATCAACACCATGACCATGAACCGTCACCATCATCAACCGTCATCAGTATCACCACCAAGAACCATCATCACTACTTTCGCTACCATTACATCACCAGTACCAGTCACGACCATCGTCACCATCAGATCAGTGACCCTCACCAACCATCATTAGTGACCATCACTACCATCATCACCATCGATTATCACCCTCATTACCGCCACGATCAACCATCACCATTATCAATATCGTTAACCATCATCTGCTATCGTTAGTCACCACCACCGTCATGATCAGCCATCACCACCATCAACTTCGCCATCATCAACTTCGCCATCAACTACCATGAACCGTCATCACCATCACCACCATCATCACCATCATCTTCACCGCCACCGTCATGATCGTCCACTGGCTTATCGACACCATCACCACCACAGTGGTCATCCCAACATCACCACCACAGTCCTCTTCTCCTCAGAAACTGAAATGCAAATGCTCCATAAAGAGAGCCAGAGACCTTCTCCTTCCCACAGGGACTGCCTCCTGCTCGTACCCCCCAGAGGCCCTCAAACAGCTCCTTGCATTTCCCCAGACTGCTGCTTCTGGGAGCCGGCAGAAGACGGGAGGGAGGAAACAGCGAGGGGCAGCGGAGACCCCAGCGGCCACCACTACCCAGGAGCTCACCCAGCTCTCGGACACTCACCTTCCGCGAGTAAACTCGGAGATGGCAGAGGGCAGGGCCGGCCTTTCCCACTCACACTGCCATTCTTGGCATGTGGTCAGCACAGAGGCAGGCGGGAAAGGAAGTAAGAGGAGGACCTCTGTGGCAAAGCCACCTGTCCCCAGGCCACCAGAGTCCACAGTCCAATCCTCCATCAGCCTGGGAAGCCACTGAGCACCTGCTAGGGGCACCCACGGCCTCCACCTGGTGCATACAGGCCACTGGTGGCGGACGCGATGTCCTGGTGTCCTCTCTCCAGGGCCCCCACGTATAGAACCCCAACATCTTCAGGGAAAAGGTGGAGGGAAGGTGCTGGGGCCTTCTCAGGCCCCCACAGGATGCCCCCTGCCTACGTCCACTGCCTCATGACCCCACGGTGGGTCCCTCACTCTGCCCCACAACTCTCCAGGCTGGGGGAAACCTGGGCCTTTGGGACCCCCAGCAACGGAGAGGCACTGGGGGGCCTCATAGAGGCAAGCAGGACCTCTCAGAAGCTACCCCACCCTGCAGCGTCTCCTCCTAAGAAGCCCCAAGTGGCACTTGGAGGCTGATGTCCCCGCCGTCACACAGGCCTGGCCCCGCTTCCCGCCGAGCCCATCACTGAGCATCGGGGACGCCGGACAGCTGGAGCCGCGGCCGCCGTCTGCCTAGGGGGCTCCTGGCCCCCTCGTCGCTGCCGCTTTGGGATCCGGGGCAGGGCCTGCTGCTGCCCGGACAGGCTGCCTAGCCGGAGAACCATTGACCAGCACCGGAGCCGGGAACGATGCCTGCAGTTCTAACTCAGTCTTTTCTGCTAAATGGAATCTCCTCCCCAGGACGAAGGAGAGGCCGGCCCCTCCGAGGCCCGGTTTGGATCAGCTCCGGGCGCCCGTCTGCCATGGCATCTGAGGCTGCTCCTCACGGGCATCCGGTAAAGGCACCGCCTGGCAGGGAGGTCGTGTCCTCCTTGGAAGGCCCAGCCAGGGCCAGAAACGGCAGCTGCTGGCCAACGTGCCTCTGAGCCCAGGCCTGAGAGACCGGCCCTGCCCGACTCGCGGCCTCTGTGGCTCCTGGATCTCAGCATCCCTGGGACCCCGCAGGCTCCTCCCAGGACAGAGGGCACAGAGATGGGCACTGCCTGCTGACACACTCCAGACTGGGCCTACCCCAGGTCCCCTGGGAAAGTGCCTTGCTGCCCAACTCAGCCAGGGCTGGTGGTGGCCCTGCACGGCCACCTCCGTCAGGTGGACATCTAGGAGGTCCGTGCCCCTGGGCCTCTGACCCCGTGCATCACAGTCCCCCTATGCGACATGGAGAAGTGGCGGCTCCACAGCCCCGACCTGCACCACGTCTGCATGGGGTCCGTGAGGGCCAGGCCTGTGTGGGGTCCGATCGAGGCCCAGCGAGGAGGCAGGCATGCACGGGCCTCCCAGATCCAGCCGTCAGTCGCGTCCGCGAAGCACGGGCCGTCCGCAAGTGCCGCCACCTCAGCTGCAGCGACTTTCTGTAACAGCCGTGTGGAAGCGAAGACCATCCCGGAAGCTGGTGACCCTGCGGTGGGGACACGGCGGGCACCCTCACAAAACGGCCGTGACGATCAAGACCAGGAGGAATCAAAGGGCTCCATCGGCCTCGCAAGAGAAGAGAGCATGACCCAGACCTGTGCACACCTGCGGATTGGGGAGGACGTGCGCCGTGGGCACGCGCTGGGGAGTCATCCGCGGGCTCACTCCCGGATGGGCTCCCCGGCACCTGCTGCGCGTGGTGTGAGCGAGCCCAGATCCCCTGAAGGGTTGTGTGTCCCGGCGCACCCCCACCCAGGGCCTCGGAGGGGAGCATGGCCACTTTCACCAGCACATTCCCGGACAACCTAGACTCAGCGTCCAAGTGTGGGACGGGGACCCGATCCATGGATCTGAGCCCATGCCAAGGAATACGCCCGTCAAAGAGAAAGAGGCAATGCACCATTCTGAAAGAGCTTCAGCAAATACCACTAATACCACCAGCCCGAGAGCAGGTCTACGAGCACATTCTCCTGTGTGTGCGTGTGTCCCGGGGAGGGCACGGCGGACAGCGGGGGGAGCATGGGGTCACAGCACACCGCCTGAACCTATCTGAGTGCGTGCAGCGTGGTGTGCCCTGCTCAAGTGTGTACGGGCGCACACACACACACACACACACTCACACACAGCGTGAGTGGAGATTCCTCCTGGCCTCCCGGGGGTCCCCGTGAGGGCAAGAGGAGCCCCCGAGGCTTACATGCCCAGCTTCGGGCTGCCCCCCAGGATGCATTTGCTCTGAGCTCTGCAGCCGCCCCCCAGGCCTCCCGACCCACCTGCCACTGTCTGGGCGGTCACGGTCCCCAGCGTGGTGACACGCCAGCGGAGGGTGAGGCGGGCCCGATGCCCAGGGCCGGGGTGCACAGCGCACGGAGTCGGACCCACGGCAAACCGCGGGCTCGCGTGAACACCGGTGCATCGGGGTCGGCTCACGCGTGTGAGGCCTGCACTGCGGCACTCAGGGACGGTCCTCACGGGAGCCGCGGGGGAGGGAGGCCACGGGAGGAGCGGCCACACCTCCTGCTCGGTTTTCCTCTAACCCTTAAACAACACACACAATTTCTCAAAATGGTAACAGATCAGCACTGTCCGTGCCCTTTGATGCAACCGAGAACGTGACTTTTTTCGTGACCCTCACCGCGTCAACCACTTCCAAGCGTAGTTCAGGGGCGTCGGGCGTATTCACTGCTGTGCCACCAACACCCCCAAGGCCTCCAGAACGCCCTCGTCCTCCTGAACGGAAACCCCGTCCCCACGAAACACCACCTCCCCAGTCCCTCCCCCCCAAGACCCGGGGAGCCCACCCGACCCTCTGACTCTCCACCTGACCGCCAGGCCCCTCGCGTAAGTGGCTGTTCTAGGGACGTGCGCGTTGCTTTCCGGTCAGCAGTCAGCCGGCTTTCGGGAGGGGCCCTGTCAGGACCCAGGAAGGCTGCTGCCTGTGCTCCCGGACACACACGGGGCCCAGAGCCCGCGGGGACCGGAAAGAACCCACCCTTGGCTCCCCAGCCCGCGTCCCCTTCTCTGAAACGACTATCTCGGGAACTTTCGGAAAAACAGCATGTTGTTTTTAATTAGATGAAAAAAATCCTACTGGCACAACAACCCTAATTTTCACAGATTAGCGGGCTTTGTGGTTCCTTGTGCTCACTTCCCTGCTAAACCGCGAAACGCAGGCGCTGCCTTCAAGATACGTTTCCAAAGCTTCAGAACGCCTCGGCTTCACACCAGAGTTAAGCTTTCTACAGTCATGCCACTAATTCCCCTGGAATCAAGCTTAAGTACAGCGGACAGGAGATACCAGTGTCCCTAAGACCACAAGGAAAGTTGCGTAATCACACTTAATGATCTTGTTTGCATAATCTTGCCACTTAATGAGGCTACAAGATATCAGGTACGGGAAGTTCTCATTTGTTTGCCCTGGAACTCGGCTGTCCTGGGAGACCGTCTCTGCTCTCAAAGGGTTCGGTCCTGAGCGCGCCGGCCGGACACAGACGCCGATTCACCAGGTCCCGGGATCCTCCCCAGCCCCGGGGCCTCGCGAGGGGCCCTACGCACCTTCACCTTCGGCAGCAGCTCGCCGGCCACTGAGCGAATGCCTGTCCCCAAGCGCGTCACTTCTCAGCCACTAGGACGGTCTGGGCTTCCCCGCAGAGCAGCTTCCGGCCCCCCTGCCCCACAGGATCCCAGGACTACCGGGGGCACGCTGGGCCTCAGAACGGCCTCAGGTGTCCGGAAAGAGCACCCCCATGTCGTCGCGTCCTGCGCTCCCCGGCGGGAGCTAGCAGTGGCATGGGATCGCCTCCACCCGCCCCCAGGGCACGGGGCACGGAGGAATCCAGGCCGGGACCATTTGGGGAGCAGGGGAGTCCCCCAAACCTCCAGCTGGTCTCCTCATGGGCCCCAGGCGGTGTTTCTGCCCGAGAAGGACTACAGAGTATTCTTCCCATCTGGGGGCGGTGCAGGCCGAGCTGTGGGCAGCAGCTGGGAGCATGTTCTGGGCCCCGATGTTGAAGGGACACGCTCTCCCCCTCCACCGGGTCACGGGCTCCGGGAAACACGCTCAGACGCACGGACGGGGACACGAGGCTTCACCTGCCCACACCGATGGGTAGAGCGCGCCCAGAGAGCCTCCCAGCGGGGGCAGCGCCCCGACAAGCCGAGGGTGCACGCCCATGCTCGGGGCCAGTGGGCTCCTCTGGGCAGAGCCGGGAATGTCCAGGAAGAAAACTCCCATGGCTTAGGGACACGCTGGACCATGGCTTAGGGTCCCCTGGACATGGTGGCCCGAGCTCCACATCGAGAGGTCCGTGTTCCCCTCACTACCACCTGTCATTGCACTCGACAGGGGAAACTGAGGCACAGGGGCACAAAAGCACATGCCTGAGAGGTGAGCCTACTATACCCAGGAGGCCCAGGAAGGCGGGCGGCTTGGTGACTGCTGGGCCGGGAAAAGCTGGTTCCTGGAAGGGCGTTAGCACATGCCCCATGCACGGGGCCGCTCAGGAGACCACCCGGACCAGGAGACTTGCACACGACCACCCGGGAGCCCTCCCACCCCACCTTCTGCAGGCTCCCCGCCAGGCATCCGTGGCTCAAGGCCACGCGGCTTCAGCTTTGCCCCTCCTCCACCAATTCTGGGGACATTGCCGGACACAGGTGCAGGCCAGGCCTGCAGGGGACCGACTCCTTGCCCTACAGAGCAGGCAGGGGTGCCCCCCACTTCTTTCTAGCCAGCATGGCCTCAGCAGGCACCCCTGCCTCAGACACCACCGTGGGGGCCCAGGCCTCCCCTCGCCCTCACTCACACAGACCCCTCCACGGCCCATGTCCCCTCCCCAAGCAGTATGAGGGCTCTCTCCACAGTGAGGGCCCCTCAGAACCTTCCAGAAACCTCCTTGCCCTCCCCCATAGCACGGTGAGCTGTCCTCCCGGTAGGTGACCGCACCCAGCCTGCCAGCCGGGGGGTCCGAGGCACTCGACGACAGCCCCTGGAAGCAGGAGCCCGGGGGCAGCCAGCAATCAGGCCTGGGGCCCCCCTTCCACTCCCCAGGCTTCTGGCTGTAACGGCACTTTCCGCCCAGGAGGAACCGCCTTCCATTCTAGAAGATTCCCTACAGAAAGTGGGGTACAATCTCCCCATCCACACCCTCCCAGCAACAACGGGGGAAAAACTCAAAACATAAACATTTGCGTTTTGTTCTCATCGCCAAGCCACACACTACACGGGGAAAAAAGTCCAGGTCAACTAACAAGAGTCAGGTTGCTCCGGGAAAGCCAGGAATAAAACCAGAATCAGACGCACGTTCTTAATAACGCACCAGGTAACACAGTCAGATTAGCAAGAGCCCACCCCAGCTGGAATCAAAAAGTCTTTGGGGCAGGCCAGGCTCAAATGTCAAACTGGTTTTCACAATTTTCTTTTAAAAAAAGAAAAAAATAATAATTTTCAAGGGTCACGGGCAGGCCAGCTCTCAGGGTGGCCCCGGGAGTACATGGCAGGCCCCAAGGTGGCAGGGACAGACAGTCCTAACGGCGCCGGTTCCCGGGAACGCAGGACACGCAGGACGCCGTAGGCCTGCCCCATTCTGCAAGGAGCAGCTGGGTCGATGAGAGGCAGGAAGCTGCCCGTCTCCCGCCCCACCTTCCTGCCACCCGTGCCCGCCCACGGCCCCCAGGAGAACTCCAGCACGAAGGGGACACTGGGCCGAGAAGGGCTGGAGCCTACAGCTCGAAGGCAGGCCCGCACGGGGCCTCTGGCCCAGGGAGAGGGCATCAGGCCGGGCCCAGGGGTGCGCTTCCTGCTACCCCAACAGGATGGGCTAACGGTGCCCCCCAAAGACGCATCTATCCAGAACCCCAGGATGTGGGCTAATCTGGAGTCCGCGCCCTTGCAGATACGACCAGGGCTCTTGAGACGGAATCATCCGGAATCCGGGTGTCCTCGCACGAAACGAGAGAGAGATTTAGGGGGTGAGGAGGACCCAGGTGGAGACAGGAGAGATGGCAGCCACAAGGCGAGGAGCACCCGGGACCGCCGGGGCCGCCAGAAGCAGGAGAGACAAGCGGGAGGACCGAGAGCCTCCAGAAGGAACCAGCCCTGCCCACACCGTGGTCTAGAACGTGGCCTCCACAACCACGAGACCACAGACGGCTGCTGCGTGGGGAGCCCCGTCCGCGGTGCTTCGTGGCAGAGACCCAGGAAGCTGACGGAGACCCCCGTCCATTCCGACGTCCATCACGGAGCTGGGGTCCCCCAGCTGAGAACCTCTCTGTCCCCAGTGAGCGTGGACTCCCGAGGAAGGGACCGGGATTCTTCAAGCGCACCCCCATGCCTGCAGAAGTCTCCGGGGCTCCCGGTGCCTGGCCATCCGACCTCCGCCCACCGGCCGCCGTCCAGCGCTCCTTGGCCCAGACGAGTCCTTGCCCTGGGCCTTGGTGGGCGCCCGGCAGACGTGCGTCCCTCCTGCTCTGTGTCCAGCACTTCCAATACCGCGGTCCTATCTAAAGGAGCCCTTCCTCCCCTAACAGAAAGCCAGTGCCTCGGCCACAAGTAGAAGGTAGTCATAAAAGTAAACATACCGCTATTAAGATGAAAAATGCATGGTCGCGCCGTGTGTGAAGCCGTCTCGGGTGCCAGCGGCGGTGCACGCCTCACTTTGGGGACCGCCGGATTTAAGGGGGAGGCTGTGCGGCGTTTCCGGGCTGCTCCACCACCCCTCCGACCCGGGGCAGCAGCCTCTGTCCCAACCTCAGCGCAAGGGTCATCGCTCCCACGGCCCCAACACGACATGACACCACCGCAAGCGTGTGCGCCGTCTAGGCTGTCCCCGAGCCGGAGGGGAGCAGAGCCCCAAGCCCAGGACCCCCACCCAGAGCAGGTGCGTTGGAGGTAGAGGCCCTCATGCAGGCGGGGGGTCACGCCATTCCTCTGCCTCCCCTACTGTGTCTCTTATAAGGACACCCGTCGTGGGATTTGGGGCGGGTCCTGATCCACAATGATGTCGACTCGAGACATCATCTTAATTACAGCCGCAGAGACCCTGTCCCTCTGTGAGGCTACATCTGCAGGTTTCGCCCCCACCCCTCCCCAAGCACAGAGCCTTGCCTGCATACAGTAGGTGCTGGATATGTGCTCCGGACAGGTCTCTGCAGGCTGTCACGGAGGCGACGTGTCCTGGGAGCAGGTGCTGTGCAGGTGCCCCAGGCTCAGAAGGCTGAAGGCAGGTGTGAGGCCTCCAGAGCGGAGCTCTCTGGGAGCAGGGCCTGGCACGCCGCGTCCACAGTCGGACAAGACAGGTAACGAGTTAGTAAAACCCGTCTCCTCCAGGCAGAAAAGACCCTGCTTTCCTTCCTTCCTTCCTCCCCAGTAAGCTCCAGGCCCAACAAGGAACCCAATGCAGGGCTTGAACTCACGACCCTGAGACCCAGACATGAGCTGAGACCAAGCGTCAGACGCTTAAGCCCCCGAGGCACCCAGGCACCCCAAGAGCGTGCATTTCAAAGACAGAACAGCGTCCTCTAATATATGGGGCTGGACCCTGCAGGGCCGAGGCTGGGGCAGTTGGTCCAGGGACAGTGTCCTGGCAGGGTCCTCGCACAGCCTCCCAGAGGGCAACTCACTTGAACCTGATGGTCCCGAGCGGGTGAGGCACTTGGAAGCAAGGGGCAGGGCAGAGATAGCCCCCTCGGGCACAGCCAGCTGCAGGACCCCGCCGTCGGGCCAGGAGACCAAGGCCCGGGACAGGCCCCGGCAGCTCCCTCCCGGCGGCCTCACCTGAGTGTGCCGCCAAGCGGGGGGCTCATGGGCAGGCAGCTTTGAGGACGACGCCACCCTGAGACCACCCGTGGCCCCCCTGCTGCCAGGACTCGGCCACACCTCGGCTCGGCTTTCCAGGACGGACACCCGCGTTCCCATGCAGGAAGGGAAACGGAGACGCCCGAGGTGAGCTCTGGGCCCCACCAGGCCTCATCCCACCCACCGAGGGTCGGTGCACACAGGGCAGGTGAAGGCCAGCAGCCATGGCCACCCTCCCTGTGCCTGAGGCCCGTGCTTGTCCCGCAGGGACAGCGGCTGCTCCAGACACGCGGCCTGGCCTTCTGCCACAATTCAGCGGCTTTGGGAGGGATGAGCCCTGATGGCCTGGGGCCCCACTGCTGGGAAGGCCAGAGAGACAAGTCCAAGGGCGTGTCTGTCTCTCTCACCCAGAGAGCTGGTGTGCCCACCGCGCTCAGCGCCTCTGACCTACAGCTGCCCTCCACCGATCATGGAGAATCCGACAGAGAGAACTGAAAGTAACTCGACACCTGCCAGGCAAAAGGAGAAACACACACACACACACACACACCGCAGCCCAGGTGAAACGGCCGGGAGCCTACGACCACTCCCGTGCAGCCCCATCCCACGGGAGGCGGGCCACTGAGGGATCCCACCCCGGCTGCCCCGCGCACACAGCCCAGACCGGACGTGGGGCACACGTGCTTGCCGCCCGAGTCCCAGGCTATGGTGTCACCGCAACGTCCCACTGCCGTCAAGCCCAGGCAGCGGTCCGAGTCTCTGACGGCTGGAGAGGAGCTCCCGGTGAGGTGTTCTCAGACCTCTCGGCCAGGCCTGCAGGGGCCGGGACACGTGGCGTGGACCTCCTCTCTCATTTCCTACAAAACCGTGTGCACCATGGGGTCCCGTGCTCTCAGGGATGGCCTGGAAGAGGCTGTAGGCACCGTCAGGGTCGCGCACCTGAGCACGGCAGACGCAGACCGGGCACAGTGGCCTCAGAGACACCCCACACCAGGGAAAACAATCCATGTACCCCGACGTCTTCCCCAGGCTCAGCAAGGCACGACCCTGCAGGCAGTGAGGATGCGGGAAAGCAGAATGACCCAGAGAGGCCAGGACTGGGGGGGAGGGGGACACTGACACTTGTCCCCACCCCCCTTCCACAGAGGTGACGCCCAGCACCAGGAAGGGAGGGACTGGCTTCTCGCAGGTGGCCCTTGGGGAACGGAATGCGTCAACAGCAGGAGCCTCCCAGCTCTCGGCTCAGGCTGGGACGACACCAGCCAGCGTCCCTCGTGCCTGCAGCCGCGCCGTCCGCGTCAGGGGCATCTGCCGGAGGGACGTCCGCAGGTTCCCCAGGAGGGACGTCCGCAGGGTCCCCAGCACTCGGGAACTGAGTAGCGGCCAGAAAAAGCAGGTGGGCTCGGCACTCCCGGACCTGACTTGCTGGGTCTACTTAGAGACGGTGGCCCCGCCGGGGAGAGCAGGCCGTCGGCCCAGGCTGCAAGCAGGCCTGCGCTCTTCCCACGTCCACGGCCATCCCTGCCCACCGGGCTGTCAGGGCTGGGCCCCTTTCCCAGGACCCTGGCTGGGTCCCACAGTGGACCTTTGTGGATGGGTCTTGTCCCCACCCTCGGCCATCGCTTCCCCTTCTGCTGGTCCTGACGCTCCCTTCCTGTTGGGAAGCGCCCTCTGGAGAGACGGTCCTGGTGGGCACAGACATGGGCCGGCAGTCAGCGTCCCCAGGAGGGAGGGGAGGCCTTGCCCTTTCCCGTGGGACTCCCAGGAGCCGGGACCCAGAGTCCTGGCGATGCTGGTGACCACGGCTGAGCCCTCCTCCGCCGTGAGCGGCCGGAAAAGCTGCTGAGAGGGGCGCGGGCTGGGGGTGGACCAAGCAGAGGCAGGTGTGGGCACCCAGAGGGCCGCCACCGAGGCTGGCTGGCCTCCCCTTCCGCTACGAGGGTCTGGGCCTGGCATCTGCCCGCACCCGGAGCCACCCCGAGCACACCCGTCCAGGCTGACAGAACTAAGGAATCGTCTGCCCACGTGTGCCGGCGAATCAGCTCGGCCCCGTGGAAACCGCACGGCCACCTGGAGCGCGGCGTGGGGTTAGAGCCCCAGCTGTCAGGCACCCCCACGGCCGCCGCAAGCTTCAGCGTCTCTGACCGGCCTGCCGTCACCTCGCCATCGGGTCCCCTAATCCCAAAGGTCACGTGCACAAGTGTGAGTGAACCAGGGCTCAGGCATGGCGTCTGCATGGACGGCAGCCAGGCCGTGTGAGGAGCGTGAGCGTGTGCGTGTGCGTGTGCAAGGAGCCTGGGCCGCTCCTGGGCGGGGCCCACATGGAGAAAGTAAACGTGAGCGCTCGCGCTGGTGGCTGCCCGCTGACCTCTGACCTAGCCGGGCCCCTCTGAAAACACCTCTTCCACAGGTGGGATGCGGCCACGCGAGGTGCGGAGCCTTCCAGAGTCTCAGCATTGCACCGCGTCGGGTGTGTCCGCGTCACTGGGCGTGTGTGCGCCTGTGTCCACAGCGGTCAGGACGTCCGTCCTCCAGAGAGGCTGTGTCCAGGGAGGGATCGCGGTTACGTAGGAGGAAGACCTCCCAGGAGAGCCAGCTGGTCAGGGCCGTCACAGGGTCACCAGCGTTCGTGCGAGACACACCCAGATCCACGCATGAGAACACGCAAGGGAAGGGCAGCCAGGTGACGGGCAGACGCACAAGCACCGGCCGCTCTCCCGTACCCGTCACGTGCGTGTAGACACTTGTCAGCTCTCCGTGAAGAAGGAAAGGGGTGGCTGCTCTGGGCCCCGGCCTTGGGCCCCTCGCAGAAGCGCTCTGCCCCCTGAGCACATGGCTGGACTGTGAACCAGGTTCACGGCGACCGTCGCAGACTCCAGACTCCACAGGGCCTCACGCATCCCCCCAGACACATGGGAACGTTCCGGCGATCCAACCGCATGGTACTCACCGGTCACGCCCACGACCAGCCATCAGGGATATGCCGCCCCGCCCCACCCCCGCACTCTTGCGGCCCCCAGAGACGGGCACGTGCCCGACGTGGGCACCCCGCAGTGGGGCGGCAGACGGGCCGGCTGGGCTCTCCCACGTGTGCTCGGAACGGAGCAGGCAGGGGGCCGCCGTGTGTCCAGAGCTGGCGCGGGAAGTCAGCCTGCGCTCAGCTGCTCCGCACAGGACCGCATGTGGCCCCGGACAGGCTGCGGGGCCCCCGGCGGCTGCCACCCAAGGTGCGTGACATCCCCCCGGAAACCTCCGTTCTCTGTCTTCTGCGTTGCGGCTTCCGGCTGCCGGACGCTCAGCCCCGAGACCCCGTGAAGGTGACTGTGGGTCTTATTTAAATCCTTTGTCACCAAGAAATGACAGTAAATGATAGAGGAGCGGGTTACCTTCTACGGCTCCCGATGCTGCCTGTCCCGCAGCCACATGCACTCGCCGGGCCCTCCAGGAGCCTGCTGGAGCATGGGGAGAAGCCGCCAGGCCTCGGGTGAGGTCAGGGTCATGGGGACACAGGAGAATGCTCAGCGCCCCAGGTGCAGTCCTCTTGTGCCCGGACACGCACCTGTGTCGCTGGCTCCAACAGCCCCGGGCACAGTCCCCGGCCCGGCGCTGCCGGGACCAGCAGCCCTACGTGCAGGAGCTTCGCTGAGGGCCCCCCAAGCCCTCGCCAAGGCACGGGGTCTCCCACCAGACCCCAGCCCTCAGCCCGCTCGTGCCTCGGGGTCAGGCGCTGGACTAGGACGTGGAGGACTGTTCTTGGTTCAACAAATGTTTCTGACGGAACCCTAGGTTCAGAAATGCGCTGTTCGTCCTCATTCTCTGCGTGTTGTTTAGAGTGAGCTGACGGCTGCCACAAACCCGGGGACGCTCGGTGTTGGCGACTAATCCTGAGACCACATCCGCAGTCGGCGATCCGCACACAGCTGCGGCCCTTAACGGGGGCCAGTGAGGGGGTGCAGACGGGGTCGAGCACGCCCCTTCCTAGCCTCGGTTCGCAGTCACCCTTCCCTCTCAGAGTCACTGACTCACAAAATGTGCGGACGTCCAGTCGCGTTTACTCAGTCTTGCTGGGAGCCCAGAGCAGCTGCCGGGCCAGTCAGGGTGCAGGGAGTGCGGGAACCGAGGCCACCCCGCCGGCGCCTGTGTCCCCGGGGAGCGCTCAGCCAAAGCCGAAGACAGGCCAGGACACTGCGCTCACCCGTCTCACACACTCCCCTGCCTCCAAAAGGATTTATGGAGATGGACTTCAACCTCCCGTCCACGTTCCAGAAACAAACCCACCCCACGCCTGCCCCCTGCGCGCCCCAAAGCCCCTGAAGCCTGCCATCCGAGTGGCCTGGCCTGGCTGGGTGTCCGCGCTCACGCCTCACTGCTTCTCTTTACCGCTCTGTCCCTCTTGCTGTGGCACAAAGCATCAGCACAAAAGCCGCTCTTCTGCGGGCAGGACCGTGATCTGTCGGGTGAATGAGATGCAGGAGAGAGCTCCAAGCAAGGCTCCGGGAGAGGGAGGTGGGAAACCTGGTTCGGATTCCCGCTGCTTCCTCACCTCCATGTTCTGAGAGCAAACGTAACCGAGGGGCTAAAGGCAGGGCTCCCGCCTGCCCGGACCCCGGCTCACCGTCGCAGAGGCCCTCTGCCCCCAGCTGACCGGCGGCAGTTTAAACGAGGTCCCGAGATCCCCCAACACCGATGCGCACGCGGCATTCAGAAGCAAAACACGGCCTCCTGCGTCGCAGGGGAAGGGTCACGGTGTCCCGAAGAACAGGCAGAGAAAGAGCCGTCCTGGCCCCAGTGCAGCCCCGCATCCCGCACATGCCACGGCCACGTCTGGGGGCACGTCCAGGGGCGCTGTCTTCGGCCCTCCAGCTGCGGGAGCCAGGCCGCTCCGACAAAGGCCGGACCAGCAGGGGCTGCAGTGAGGGAACCACAACGCACCTCCCTCTCCGGTCACAGCCTTAATCATCTTTCCAAACGGTGGGAGGCCAACGGGCCAGAGGGGGTGCCTATCGGCCACAGGGTGGCCTGCGTCTCCACACAAAAGGTGAAGTGTGGAGAAACGGCTCCCTGGGGCCTCATCCCTGAAGCCCCAGGCTCGAGGAAACGGCTCCTCAAACAACTCTTCCCCTCACGGCAGAGAGCGAGTCTCAACTGCCTGCAGGCCGCCTCGCCGCCTCCCTCCCTGGCCGGCACGCTGCTGGAGCACAGTGGGCCAGTGCAGCAGCTTGCCGTCCCAGAACAGTCCCGTGTCTCCGGCGCGGGGAGGGGCGGCCCCTCCAAGGGGCCACGAGGGGCAGGTCACAGGACAGGGAGGCTTCTGCCCATCCCCGCACAGCTGGGGCCACCGTTTCAAGACCCGCTAACCAGACTTCCACGAATCTTGGGACTCCCGTGGTCTGTCTGGAGGATACGGGGCCCCCGAGGACACACCTGCTCCACGGCCCCCCCGGCCTACGTCCCCGCTCCTCGACCGCCTGCTAGAGCCCCGGCACGTACGTGTCTGCGTCAAAGTCAACGCCCAGATCCTCTGTGAAGGGCTCTCAAGAACCCGTCCCCACAAATACTTCCCTCCGTGAGCCGGAGGACTCGCTTTCATGTTGGCCTGCCCCACACCCAGCCTCTCTGCACCCAGGGACAGCGGCTCTTGCCTCTTGATTAAATGAAAGTGTCCTTATGACTGGAGGCCCCAGGAGGACGGCAGTGTCCCCCAAAGAGACCAGGACCAGCCAGCTCTCACACAGCGAGTGTGAAGCACCCAGCCTGTTGTGACCAGAGCGGGCCACAGCGTCAGTCGCATGTTGAACCTCACCTTCGACATCAGGGACGCTCCCCTGCATCACAGAAACTCCCCACATAGGCGGGCACTTTCGACCTTGGGGAGAGGCAGTAAAACTTTACATGTGTTCCTTCCCCACAACCCAAATACCTCCCCCCAAGAGGAGAGATCCGTGGCAAGGGTGAGGAACGGGGCACCTGAACAAGGCGCAGCTGCCCAGGGACCCCTGGCCGGTCCTCGGATCGCCCCAGCAGAGGACGCGGCTGACAACAGCCCTCTGGAGGCTTGCCAGCCCTCTGGGACCAACCCAAGGCGGAACCACCCACTCCTGAAGCAGGTCAAGGAGCCAGTGTTGGGGGGAGCTGGCCTCCAGGTTCGGGGGGGAGTCTCAGCGGGCCCTTTCAGGGCAGGGCCACACCTGCAGCCAAGCCCCGGGACGGCCACCTCTCTCTTAGGGACCTGGACCCAAATTAAAGGGAGGGAAACTGACATAGGCCAGTGGAGGTCACCCGGCCTGGGGCCGGCCTCCCGCACCTACCTGCTTCCCTGGGAAGCCGGCAGCAGCTCACTCATTAGGCAGGGAAGCAGCTGAATGTTGCAAATCCTTCCTTTGTAAGAACCCAGAGCTAATGAGGATCTGCTGCCATTACCCAGCCACACCGGCTCCCGCCTGTGCTTCCCGCTCTCTGCTTGCCGGGGGAGCGCCAGGCAGCACTGGTGGCAAGGTGCCTGAGGGCAAGGGCACCCGACAGGCGTGGGCAGTGCGTGCAACTGGGTGGGGGGGGGGCGGGAGTGCCTGGGTCTGCTGTTCCGCCAGGCGGGCAAGACTGAGCCCGGGCTGTCCCAGGACAGCTGCAGGACAGCCCTGCTCCTGGGCCAGGAAGTTTCCAGGAGTGCCCACCCAACCCTATTAGGACCTGGGGTGAAAGGCTCCCCTGTCTCAAAAAACCCTCCAGGCACAAAGGGACCAACCACCAAGTCTCGCCTGAACCAAGCCCCAAGAACCGGATGCAGGAGCTGTATGCTCCAGCGCGCTCCCGCAGGGCAAGGGGCCGCGCACTCTGCCGGCCGCGTCCCTGCTCCCCCGGCCCGCAGGTCCCTGGTTCGGCCCAGGAAGGCAGCCTGGGGGACGGTGCGCTGCGCTCCGGCCTCCCGCCCCGGCCCTCGTCGGTCCCCCAGCCCCGCGCCCGCCCGGCGCGCCAGCGTGGAGCGCGGGTGCCATCTACCGAGGGCCCGCGGAGAGCGGGCGAGCGCCGCTGCCAGCGGGGCCGTGTGGGGCAGGGGCCGGCGCCGCAGCCTCAGCGAGGGCTGGGGCTCCGGGCGGCGCGAGGGCGCCGAGGTCCCCGTGCCCGCCCCGCGCGGCGGGTGAGCCCCGAAGGGCCGCGCGCGGGAAGGTCCGCGCCGGGGCTCCCGGCCCGCAGTGGCGCTCGGCGAGCCCGGCGCGGGCGGCGGGGGAACGTGCCGCGGGGACAGCGTCCGGGGACCGGTCCGCGCCGGGGACAATTACCTTCTTTGAGGAACTGCGCGTGGATCACCAGGACCAGGAAGCAGCAGAGCGCGGCCCCCGCGAGTGCCCAGAGCGCCTTCAGGAGCTGCATCGCGGAGTGCCCACTCGGCCGACGCCCCCGAAGTCGCGCAGCGAAGGTTCAGGCGCCGCATCAGCGCCCCGCCGGGTGCAGCCGCCGCGGCCGCCCGCTCGCGCCCCCCATCCGCCGCCACCGCCGCGGCCGCCGCGACTGGAGGCGCCACTCCGGGCGGCGATGCGCGTCTTTCGGGCAGGGGGAGGGGAGGGGCGGGGGGCGCTGGGGAGGGGCGGCGGGGCGGGGAGGTTAGCAGAAAGTCTCCGGCCGCGGCGGCCGCCGCTCCGGCCACTCGGCCACCATCGCGGGCTGCGGGGCGCCGGGGGCCCGGGCGCGGGGGGGCGGCCGCCGCGGCCCCATGAATCAGCCCCGCCGCCGCCCCCGGAGCCGCGCCGCCCGCAGGGCCCGGACGGCGGGCCGCGGATTGCGCAACGGCCGGCGGCGCGGGGGGGTCCTGCGCGCCCCGGGCCCTCCGCCGCCGCTCGCCGCCTCCTGCCTCCCCTCCTCCTCCTCTTCCTCCTCCTCCTCCTCTTCCTCCTCTTCCTCCTCCTCCGCCTTCGCCTCCGCCTCCGCCGCCGCGCTCGCTCCGGCCGGGGCTCAGGGGGCCGCGCCGCCGCCGCGGAGAGCCGGACTCGGGGCCGGGGCTGCGCGCAGGGCGCGGGGCTGCCGCACCATCGCCGCCGCCGGGGCCCGGCCGAGCCCGCCGAGATCCAACTTGCGCGGCCCGGGGCTGGCGGGCCGGTCGCCCCCGGACGGGGCCGGCCTCCGCGCTCCCCGGAGCCCGCGCCTCCGCCGCTGCGGTCGGACGAGGCCCGGGCCGGCGCTTCCGCGGGCCGCCCGCGCTGGTCGGCGCTGCCGGGGCCGGGGCCGGGGCCGGGCCCGGGGCCGGGAGCAGGGCCGGTGGCGGGGCCGGCGCTGGTGCCGGTGGCGGCGGCGGCCGCGCCGACAGGTGGGGCCCGCGACGCTGCGCGCCTCGCCGCCCGCGGGAAGCCGCTGCTCCGGCCCGGCGGCGCGCGCCCGCTCGCTCGCTCGCTCGCTCGGCCCCTTTTGGGGAGGCGGCCCGCGCGGCGCTCGGACTCCGGCCCGCGCCGCCGCCGTCTGCGCTCCGCCCGGTCCGCGGAGCCGCCGATGCGCACTGGGCCGCGCAGGGGACCCCGGGGACCCCCCGCCGCCCTGCAGCGCCCCCGCCTGGCGCGCCGGCGGGTCAGGCGGGGCCTGTCCAGCCGAAAACCGCGGGTCGGGCTCCACCTAGGTGCGCAGGGGCCTCACTGCAGAGCCTCCGCGGCGGGCGCCGGAGCGGGGCGGGCGGCCTCCAGCGCGCCCAGCCCCCTCGCACCCCGCGGCCCGCGGCGGCGCGGGGAGGACCCGGACCGAGGCCTCAGGGCGGCCCAGGGATGACCCACGGCGGCTTCAGAAAAAACGGCACCTCTGCCCGGAGACACACGTACGCGCACAAACACACCACGGTCGGGGCCTGGTACGGGAGAGCCTCCAGGCCAGCCGCGAGGCGCTGGAGCGCGTGGGCGCAGTGGATGCCCGGGACCGCTCTGGATGGAACAGCGGGCACCGTCCTCCCGCCTCTAGGCAGGGCCAGTATTTCTCTCTGCCGATTTTCCTCACATCCCCGTGCCCTGGGCCAGGAGCATCCATGTCCCATTCAGAGTGGCGCTAGGAGGCCGGTTGGGGTGGGCCTCCAGGCAGTTTTGCCTGAACAGAATTGAAGTGCCCAGCAAAGAGCTTTGGATGTGGATCCAGTGCCCTGTTCAAGGTGGGTGGGGGGCAAGGACCTCCCCAGGGCAGAGGGTCCTTTTGAGTATGAGGTAGGCCTGGAGACAGTGCAGAGCTCACATGAAGGCTGTTTTCTTCCTGCCCAGACAACTGTGTACCGGGTAGGGAAAGACCAGACCTGGAAGGGGCCCCTAGAGGTCAGCTAGGTCTAGCCCCTGAGTGTCCACGTGGGGAACCTGGGGAACCCAGAGTCCAAGGAGGCAGGCAGGGACGCTGACGGCAGGTCCGCCGCTCCGATAGAGCAGGCCGGGACGAGAGCCTGACTTGCTCCTGCCTGCCTCCCTCCAGGCCACTGGGCTGGCCTGGTCAGAGAAGCTGCCTGACAGTCAATCATGCACCTACGGGGGTGTCATTCCTCAAGCCCCCCACCCTTCCCCGAAGCCACTGGACAAGGAACGCCAGTCCGACCCTCCCTGGAGAAGTGGCTCTTTCTCACCCCAGCCAGGGACTCGGGACCTCAGACAGGGCTGTTGTTTGCCAGCCCCGTCTCAGAGCCCTGTCTCCTGTCCAGCACCTCTGCCTTCACCCCTGAGACACTGTCCTATGATGCCCTCCCTGTAGCAATCACGTGAGGAACCGCCCTCCCTACTGTGCACAGCCTGACCTCCACCAAGGTCATAGCCTTCATCCCTCACATGGAGCAGAGCAGGCCACTCCAGAAAGGCGTGAGGGTCACCGGGGTGCTTATTTAACACGCATACCTGGGACCCCAAAGGGACCTCCATTGGGAAGCAGAGCCCACCTCTCACATCCTCTGTGTTCCCGACCAGGTGTGTATTATTTGAAATTTTGGAAATTGAGAAATATTTTAAATTCGCCAGGGGAACTTTAAAAACCTAACCATTGGGAGGCTCTTCTGTAAAGGGAATTGAAGAAAAGAAAGTTCATAAAGAGAAGCACGCAGGCATTTACGTCCAATGGGTAGAACAGGAAGGCCTGTGTGTCCAGCTGTGGGGACCCTCAGTGCACCGTCCTCCTCTGGGTACTGACTTTCACCAGTGAATGGACGTGGCATTGCTTGTACCCGTAGAGGAGGCAAGGCTGATCCTGTGGCCGGCGCCCATCAGGGCCGGCACCCATCAGGGCCGGTTAACAGTGCATGTCACGGAGGCCCGTGGTGCCCCAGGAAAGTCTGTTCAGAAGGGCAGCGCGGGCCCCCATGCAGACCTAGGAAGGAGATGTCCAGTTCTGACCACAAAGACATTTTCAGAAACAATAAAACCATAATGCTGTTGGAATCAAGAACAAGAACCATCTGTAGTCCAGAAAGCTGAGAAATTCTGGAACCAGTGGCTGCGGGAAAGGGGCTGCAGTTGGAGCTGCCGGAAGGGTGCCCAGGGCCTCCCCCACCAGCCCCCGTGTTGACAAAGGAGGAAGTAGTGCATCCAAGGGACAGGGCATGTGCTCACCAAGCAGACACTTGCCGGGAAGGGCTGCATTTCCAAAGCATGGGGTTGGTTCGTCGCCTGCTCCCCCATCACACACAGCTGGTGTCAGACAAATTTAGTTCAGGCCTGTGACAGGGGAGTGCTGTCCAAACAGAGAGCTGGCCTCCACCTGGGGAGGGTCTCCCGGAGTGCCAAAGGCATAAGACCCTGGATGGATAAAGTGTGCATTTTGTTGAATGTGTCTCTCTAACTTACAACTGGCATTACCATCCATTGGGCACGTAGGCAGGAAACACAATAGTTTAGGTAAAACTGTCATTCTGCCACTAACAGAAATCATAGTGATCTTCGTATCGCATTACAGCTCTCGAAATATTGCAAAATAGCGTTTATGTTCACCCTGACTTCCAATTACAGTTGTCCCACTGCCAGACATTTGTACGTAAAGTTTTAATAAAGCAAACGTACGACTATATCAAAATCCACTTTCCTACATTTGGTAAAACTCGTGTCGATATAATTGGTTTTCTAGGTATTCTTACATATTTCCATGTTATTCTGAGAGGAGTCCCGGTGACTTCTCCAGATTACACAAACAGGACTGGGAAACACCCTCCACCCCAGAACCTCCCAGTCAAGCAAGAAGCCTGCTGGGCTCCACCAGGGAGAGGTGGCCAGTCACTGCACACACCTCAGACTTTATTTCTAGACAGAGTGGAACTGGCGGGCAGGCAGGACCAGGACCGTAGCTGCTGAAAGGCAGTGGCATGAAGAGAAAGGGCGGCTGAGGATGCGGACACTACGTCAGACGATGAAGTGGCAGAGATCAGAAGCGATTCAGGAAAAAGTGAAAGTGTAATTGTCATTCTAAGTAGCGTCATTCAAGCTACTGTGCAGAAAAGGAAACAGAGCAGAAGGGGTGTCTGGAAATGCATGTGCTAAACAACCTTATGGTAGGGGCATGGCCGAAGACCAGGGTGCGGAAAACACGTCAAAGCTGTGTACCAGAACAACGCGCAAGCGGAAGGAGCCATGAGAAGGTAGGTGAACGTCGACGCACGCGGGGTCTATCCTGGGTGCCAACCTTCCCCTTGCTAGAAATTCTACAGGAGCAAAATAAAGGCAACAGAGAGGAGAAACAGTCAAAAAATGAACACGTATCTCACGTAGCAGGGGCCCCCAAATTCTGAACAGATCCAAATGGGGGCCAGACCCGAGAAATGCAAGAAACCCTCAAAACTGGGCAGAATGAAAAGAACACCGACAGCAATCAATGACTTCTCATTAGCAGCCCCAGCTTCTGGGTGCTATGGGAGCAGGCTCTTTAAGTTCAGGCGGGAACAGAGAACCTCGTCTGGAATTTTTATACCCAGCTGAACTGTCCACACAGCGAACCACTGATGAGCACTTGGAAGTTCAGCTTCCCAGTGTCGGACCCCAAACAAAAAGCTGGCCCAGGATGACACTCCAGCAGCCAAGGGAATCCAGAAACGGGACGTGGGAATACGGGATCAAGGAGAAGGCAGCCTCTGGGACTCTTCAGAAGTACAGTAAACTGTAAAGAATATGCGTACAGACACACTCTGCCCTTGCACGGGGAAGAACCTCCTTCTGCTGGTAAAAACCTTCACAGTAAACCCTTTCTCCAAGAGCGAGCCACAAGTCTGGGCTCTGCATAAAATGTGGGGAGCAGTGCTATAACTGCCATGTTTTCATTTCAAGTTTTAACATCAAGGTGCTGATAAAGCTCAGGAAATTACATAGAGTAGAAACATAAGTAGAAATTCTTACGTCTTCGTTCTTTACAATTATGTGGAAAAGTTAGGTGGAAAGTTAAAATGGAAAGTGGGCTTTGCGCCTTCTTCCCTGCTCAGAACGCAGAAGGCAAGTGCCGGTCAGTGGTGATGAGTCACCAGGTGTCAGTATGTACCTAACGTCAGAAGGTCAGGTAAAAAGAAGTAAGTAAAAATTAGAGTGGAAAGACCAGAATGGAGAAAGAGTACACTACGAGCAGTTTTATTCCTGGGGAAAGGGTCAGGGAGGTAGAATCTTGTTTTTCATTTTGAACCTTCATCTGTGAACTTGAATATTTTTTTAAACTTGCAGATCATGCGATGTTCTGTGATTTGAGCAAACCTAGTGTCCCAAAGATAACACGGAGTGTGTTCTGTCCACATAATGTAGCCGCTGGCATGTGTCAAAGAGAGTCAGGTAATGGTAACCCACATCCCTCGGTTGGTGTGGGCCCATATCCATCTGCGGCCCAGTCCTATGATGCGAATGCACACACTGTCTAGTAGCAAAGGCATGAGAGCAGACGGGGTGGGACCTTGGCCTTGGTTAATGGGGAAAAGTCATCACAGTGGAGAGGAGTCAAGGTGGCATCATCAGAGAGAGGAAGACGGCAGAAGCAGGAGGTAGAGAGCTACCTGGTAGACGTAGGGGGCAGACAGCTCGAGTCCGGGATTTGGGGACAGGAGCAGTGGTCAGGCCAACATGCTGACCCAGAAGACCACAGCGTCGCAAGGCTCTGGGCACAGGAAGCCATGTGTAGGGGGTGGCTGGGGATCAGGGCATTGGGGCAAACCCAGCATAGCCTCCAGGGCCTCCAGATGTCCCTAGAAGGCCCAGAACAAGGTAGAGAGTAGAATTGGTGCAGGATGGGGACGGGAGAAGGACGGTGTCCTTGGGAACACCGGGAGGGGAGCCTCAAGCCCCCTGTGCTGTGTGCTCCTCATCCCCGGGTCAGAGCAAGGGCTTGTGGACACGGCTGGAAGCCACCACCATGGCTCCTGTGGGCGTGGGTGTGCATCTGCGCGTCCCTCTGTGAGACCCAGCCCTGTCAACAAGAAGAGTGAACTCAACAAACAGGCAGGACCTGACCCTGGGAAGCCCAGAGCAGAGTTTCCATGGAAGCCTCAGGCACATCAGCCAGAAGAACAGGGCTTGTCTGCTGAGGCAGGGCCGTCCTGCCCTCCAAGGACACCTTGATACCTTGATTCCAACCACACTCCCAGTGTCCTTGGGAGGCTCCATCCAAGGACAGACAAGCCATCCCAGAGACCGCAAAAAAGAAAGCCTCCTAGACCACATGGCCACATCCAAACCCTATGGCTACACGTGTTTGTGCAGAGCGTGCTCGAGAGAGGAGGGGAGTCAGAAGGGTTAGCAAGGACAGGACAGGCAAGGAGGACAGGCCACCATCCAAGAATGCCGGGCTCCACCGTGTCACCTGGGCCGCAACCAGGCTCACCAGCACGAGACACTTGGGAAAGCCGCCTCTGCCTGTGGCTCAGCAACACGGGCAACACCTGCAGCTCTGGCCATGAGTGGGGCCATAGCGGGTGTTCCTGAGAGAACAGGGCACTGCCTGGGGCACTGCTGAAGGAGCAGTGAGGCCTGTGTACTGCGGGCTGCGCGTAACCCAGAGCAGCGGGAGGCAGCAGGTCAGGAGACCTGGGCCCTGACTTAGGGCCGGTCAGCAAGATCTGTGGGTGGCCTGGCTGCAGGGGGTGGGGGGTGGAGGCGCCCGAAGCCTGCTGTGAAGCCAGGAGTGCCGACGGGTGTTGGGTTTCCAACAAGCCAAGTGTGTGCCGGCTAGAAGGCGCAGGAGGTGGGACTGGACAGCTCGGGCCAAGAGTCTGGGGCTGAGGGTAAGGTCTGGCTGCACGGAAAGGAAACACAGGCCTGGAGAGGCTGTGAGCACCTGGAAGGAGCCCTGCTGCCAGCACCCCACGCCAGGAATCCCGTGGCAGGGCCCGTGGCCAGCTCCCGCACACCCAGCAGACCCAGCGAGAGGCACCCGGCAGGGACCATGTGAGCCCATGGGTCACCGTTGCTGGGCATGGGCAAACCGCGCGCTTGTCCAGCTTGCAGGTGCAGGGAGCACGTGCGGAGCTACGCCGGGGACACGTGGGCCCTGCACGGCTGTCCACACAGAGGACGGGCGCAGAGCTATGGGAGGGTGTGTGACGCGCACAGCAGGGGCGCATGTGACTCACGCGGCGTGTGTGACAGGTGCGGGCACCACACGCGGGGGATGGACACAAAGTGCACGTGTGAGACACGTGTGACACATGTATGGGGCCCCGGTGGCACCGATGCCATTGACACAAACACGCGCCAGTGCGTTCGAGGACATGCTCAGGTACCATGTTGAACCCATGCAGCAGGTTCATGTGACCCACTCGGCAGAAGCACACACGTCACTGGGGACAGAGGGGGACGTGTGACACGTGTGACCCCACCCTCCGGAAAAAGTGAGAACAGGTGCACAGGAACGACCATATAACCACAGACAGAATGGACACTGTTGGTTCTGTGTGCCAGTGTGTGTGTGCGTGCTTAAATGTGTGCGCCCGTGTTTGTATCATGCTTGTGGCCGTGTGCTGCGTGAGCACGTGGGGGTATGTGTGCATGTGGGCGTGTCCGTGTGCACACTGTTTGCACCTGTGCCTGTGTGCGTGCACGTGTGTGGGTTGGTGTGTGTACACATGCGTGCGTGTGCGGATACGTGTGCGCACACACCTGTGTGGATGTGCACGCACGCATGTGCAGTCTGTGGACATGTGTGTGTGTGTCCACATGTGTGTGCATGTGTCCACATGTGTGTGCAGGCGCACGCACTACCCCTGGAGATCCACACTGCAGCGGGTTCCAAAGGAAGGACACGTGTTCCTGGGGACCGAGCTCTTCCTTAAAGCCTCCAGTGTCCAAGGCAGACTTGTCCCCATCCATGACACACATCCTCGCGCAGACCCCTGCTTCCTCCGCACACACACCCCGGATGTGTGCACCGGGCCCTGCACCCTCAGGCTGGTGGCGCAATGTGGGCTTCGTGGGGAAGGGCAGGGGAGGGGCCCCAGCTTTTTTATTTTAAATTCTGTTTCACCATCTGGAAAGTCTTCCCGGCTGGGCTGGACTTCAGGAAGCCAGTAGTTGTTATTCTTTCCGTGTTGAAAGGACAAGAAACTCCCTCTAAAACCGCTGTTTCTGAGGAACCGGGCTGGAATATTGCACTGGATCCCAGCCGGAGGGCTGCCTCCCGGGCATGTGGTCAGGGTGGGGTCGCTGACCGGGAGGCCAAGGGATTCTTCAGACCCGGAATCGTGCTGGTGGCCCTGCCCCGGCTGGACGGGAGTGGACCCCGGCCTCACGCCCCTCCTGCCCGCAGGAGTGGGGGTTGGGCCAGCCCCGCAGGTACCACGAACTCGGCGGCTGCAGCCCCCACGCTCCTCTGAAGCAGGGGTCGGTGCCCCCACTGAGCACAGCCATAGGCCCACCGGTCCCTCCAGACCACGGCTCCTCTGGTGGCTATGACCTCATCCCAGAGCCGAGCACACTGGGTCCTTCCCAAACTGGCCCGTCCCACGGAGACACCGAGCCGTGGAGGGCGCAGCTGCCTGTGTGAGTGCTCCCGTGCCCTGGGGGGCAGGCGGGAGGGACCCCCACCCCGGGCAGGAGGGGAGCACTCGCTGCGGCACAGTGAAGACAGAGGAGGGGCATGGGGACGGGAGGAGTCGGTGGGCAGCCAGGGCAGCGAGGGCTAGAGAGGAGGGGAGGACTCCCGGTGGCAGGACCCCACGCCAGGGCCGACCCCGCGCCAGGGCCCACGCCGTGCCGCCGACTCTGGAACCTCGGCCTGTTCTCGCGCTCTCAGCAGCCCCAGTCCCTCACTAGTGGTCGGGGTTAGAGGGTTAGAGCGAACCGGGCAGAGCGCGCGGCTTCCGCTGCCCCCGGCCGGCACCATCTTCGTTCCTCTCCCCGGTGTGCGCAGAAGACACCGCGTCTCCCTCCAGGGCGATCTCTGGGGCACAGTTTCGGGGACACCCCCCCAGCCTTCATCTGGAATCACCCCGAAATGGCATCTCTGTCTGGGCTCCAGGCTTGGATCTTCCCAAACGGCAAATTCCCGGGCAGGCGTCGCTCTGAGTGGTCGTCAGACCTTCATCCCCAGGGTGAAGGCGTTCAGGTCCTCTGTCCGGAGCGGAAGGGAGGGAGGAGGGAACGAAGGGGCCGTGGAGGCCAAGCGAGTGTGGGAGGGAAAGGCCACGGCTGAGGGCGGGCAGAGGGAGACGGAGGCTTCGGGCCGGGGGTGCCGGGCGGGTGAGCCCAGACCTCCTGCAGGAGAGCAGAGACCAGCCGGGTCCGAGGGTGCCGGGCGGGTGAGCCCAGACCTCCTGCAGGAGAGCAGAGACCAGCCGGGTCCGAGGGTGCCAGGCGGGTGAGCCCAGACCTCCTGCAGGAGAGCAGAGACCAGCCGGGTCCGAGGGTGCCGGGCGGGTGAGCCCAGACCTCCTGCAGGAGAGCAGAGACCAGCCGGGTCCGAGGGTGCCGGGCGGGTGAGCCCAGACCTCCTGCAGGAGAGCAGAGACCAGCCGGGTCCGAGGGTGCCGGGCGGGTGAGCCCAGACCTCCTGCAGGAGAGCAGAGACCAGCCGGGTCCGAGGGCTCGGCCACACCTGGGGCACACACCGGCCGGCCTAGGGTTTTTCGCCTTTGACTGTCACTCCTCTGTGCCCCTCCCGCACCCACAGAACGTCCAGGCCAGACTTCTGGTTGGCCACCAGCTCAGGCTGAATCTCCTCCCTCTGGCGCTCATGGCCGCCCTGGACGGGCCCTCGGCCCTCACCAGCCTCGTCACCCTGCCCTGCGGCACCCGGATCTCTCAACTCACACCCAGGTCGGCCGGTTCCCGCTGGGCTCAGCCAGGAATCCCCGGCTAAACCCTCATCCTGCTGGGCCACACCATCCACGGCAGCGACCCCTCCTGTGTCCTCACGGCTGCCCTGGCCTGGGGCTCTGCCCCGGTGGGTCTAGGTCTCGGTGCTGCCAGACCAGGAGACGAAGAGAAAGAGGAGGAAGGGGGGAGGAGGGGCCTGCACACCTTGGGGAGGAGCAGCCACGCCCCCCAGGCCGGCCTCCCGGGACCCCACCCAGGGTGCCACCGCAGCGGCATCTGAGGCATAGCCCCGGCCCTCCCCACGGTCACCGTGATCCCCTTCTGCAAATTCTCATCCTGTCTCGGCGCCTCAGCTCCCACGGCCCTGGGCTCGCACCGCGTGTGCTCAGAGTGGGCTGTCTTTGGAAAGTGCGTCCTGGTGAGCCTAGGAGTGGCCCCCGGTTCTCTGAGACAGACGTGCACCTGCCGTGCCTCCTGTGGGCTTCAGGGGCCTGCGGAGCCCTCGGGTGGCAGGACGCAGCCCCACAGCCCCGAGCCCACATGGAGAAGGACGCGGCCCCCAGCATCCCCTGCCCCACTGGGCCGGCCCAGCTGGGATCGGGCCAGCATGGGTTGCTGAGAGCGGAGCACGGGGTTGAGGGTGGCGTGGGCAAGACAGGGGTCGAACGTGGCCGGGGGCTTCCAGAAGGGCCGGCCTGGAAATGACAAGGCACAGAAAGGCCTCCATCCGAGGGAGGAGATGCCAGCTTCTGCGGAAAGCGGGCACCGCCAATCCGGTGGAGCCGGGAGGTCTGGACGTAGTGAAGGGTCGGGGGCTGCGGCTGTGGCTTCTGAACATTTCTTTAGTGTCGCTGGATGGACAGTCACGTGCCTTTGATGCTGGAATGGGGTGTCCGTACGCCCCTGTGGGGACTGGAACATGCTCCGTCCAACCAGCCCCAGGTCTGGATCCGGAGACGTTTGTGTCCCTGCTGCTCTATCCAGCGCCCAAGGAGTGCCCCTCAGCTGTGCACTCCAGGGCCCCGCGATAGCAGGTGCCCGCATGTCCCCGGAGCCGACCCCATGCCTGAGCCTGGTGCCCGTGCGGGGGCTGGGGAGCGTCTTCCACCTGCCCCTGGCCGTGGCTGTGGCCTCCGGGGTAGCTCCAGCCGGCAGCATCTGGTTCCTGCTCTAAGCCCACCCCAAGGCCCCCCCCCGCCGCCACCCATCCCACCACAGCCACTGGGGAGGCAGCGTGGCAGGCGAGGAGAGGCTCCGGCTCCGAGGTTTCCGCTCTCTGCCCCTAACTCCCCTCATAGTTGTGGACACGAGCTCTAAGCTCTCTGAGACTCAGTTTCCCCTCTACAGAGCAGCCTGAAAGGTTCACTGCAGCTGGGGGCTGTGGGCGGGGCGGGGGCTGTGGGCGGGGCGGGGGCTGTGGGCGGGGCGGGGGCGTGGCCCTGGTGCCGACACAGACACAGCGGCTGCTGCTGATGGCTCTCACCGGCAGGAACCGGCCCCAGGACATTCCCCCCTGGACTGTGACCTTCCCTTCGGACAGGACTTCCGAGGCCCAGCCCCAACAGGGCTGGCCTGCTGGCTTTCTGCAGCCCCTGGAGAGGGAGGGGGAAGCCTGGGGTGCTCACGCCCTGCATGGCCACAACCTGCTCCCGCAAAGCTCAGTGACACCTGCCCACAGCCTCACCGTGGTCCATGGCTGGGACCTCCCCGAGTCCGCACCAGGGAGGGTCTGACCGCACAAACGGACAATGGACAGTGGTCAGGCTGCACATGGCCGTGGCCATCGGACCTGGACCCTCAGCTCTGGGCCAGCCACCGGGAAGCCCAGTTGCCCCACCAGCAGCCCGACGGCTCCGGACTTGGTTGGAGGCCAGCAGTGTCCCCAGTGTGGCCCCACCTCCAGCTCAGGACCCACAAGAGAGTCAAACATGTGCCTGCCGGGGACGGGGATGCCCCTGCACAGCTCGGCTGCCCCGTCCTCCCCGTGTGGTCGCACCCACCGGCAACCAAGTCTCTCTTCGTTCTCCTCCCCGTGACCTTCCTTTGTCCCTGGGTGGGGGAGGGCCGCTGCCCAGCTCCGAGACTTGGTGGCCACCACCCTCCCGGGAGCCTCATGTCCTCACAGCTGTCCCCTTGGGTCTCCTCGGGCCCCGTGCGGCCACCACCCTCCCAGGAGCCTCATGTCCTCACAGCGGTTACATGGGTCTCCTCGGCCCCGTGTGCCCGCATGTCCTTGTCTCGGGTCCGCTATGGGGATGCCGGACTAAGCCACCTCCCTGGACGAGAGCAGCCTGCAGGTGCGTCCTGGGCTCCCCCAACAGCCCGGTCGAAGGCAGGAAACACAGAACACCTGAGAACGGGGTGGGACGTGGTCCCAGCAAGGACCGAGCCAGGACGGGGCACTCGGGGCAGGGACACAGTCAGGAAGTTCCCGGGCATCTCTGTTGGGCTCTCTGCCCTGGACCTCTCGGCCCCACTCACTCCCGCGAGCGAACCAGACTCACACAGGCCTTTGGGGTCCGGACTTGGCCCTTAGGATCCAGGCCATTCCCCCATGCCCAGATGAGACTCCGGCCCCTGGCGAGGGAGGCATGGTTTTCCACCAGCGCGACGGGCCCCTCTGAGTCACAGGCCTCCCACTGCTCGTGAGCCTCCCTGGGCTGGGGAGCAAGGCTCTGGAGTGTCAGTGACAACACTGGAAGTGACAGCTGACATCCCACACTTGCTGGCCGGGACAAACCACAGCCCTAATCCCTGTGACAGGAAAACCGAGGCACGGGGCCCCAGAAACCATGGCAGGGTGGGGGCCCCGAGGCCGCTCCCTGAAGCCCACCCCACGGCTCCCCACCCCGGCCCTGTGGCAGCAGGTCAGGAATGACCCCGATCACCTGACACCTTTTCCAGAGTGTTGGAGGCCGAGGGCCCGAGCTGAGCAGGGACACAGGGAGCTAAGAACACTCTTTGCCGTGAGCCGAAGCCTGTCAGAACATCAGGAAACAGCGATTTGATTTTAAGAAATGCGTGGGGGTCCCCGTCTGTGCGTGTGGTGTGGGACCGCCGGCCGGCATCTGGAACTTTCTTAGCTGCGTCACCTCAGTAAGAGCAAACACTCACCACCTGGGCCCCGGAGAACAGAGATCACTGCAGGGGTGACCAGGAGAGGGAGAGGCCGCACGTTCTCTGTGCTGACCAACGCCCCCCGGGAGGGCCTGCAGGAGCCACGAGGCCCCCAGAGCCTATGGGCAGTTTCCTCTGCTGACATGGCTGGACACCACGCCGCTGCCCACTGGGTGCCTGTGCACCCTGCAGGGTGCCACGGTCAGAAACTCTCGCAGCCACGGTGGGAGAGGATCTGCTTCCCATGGGCCCGATGCACCCCGGGCTCTGCGTCTCTGCCCTTAAAATGGGAAGGGGACGTGCCAGTGGCAGGCGTGCCAGGCCCCGAGCCCCCTGAACACCCCGCGGAAGTCCAGGGCGCAGAGGGTCTACAAGGCACATGACCCAACGAGGCCGGCCACGGCCAGCCCAGGTCACCCAGGCAGCTCTCCCAACGACACGGGCGGGCGAGCCATTGTCTGTCATTGCCGCCATGTGTGTGCCACGCCGCCGCTCAGGGCAGGCTTCTGTCTCCCCAACGGGGCGGGAGGCAGGGACAGCAAGCGTCGAGAAAAGCCACGGCCAGTGGAGGTCTGCTGGGGAGGCCCACGGGGTGCAAGTGAGCCACGGCCAGTGGAGGTCTGCTGGGGAAGGCCCACGGGGTGCAAGTGGGCCACGGCCAGTGGAGGTCTGCTGGGGAAGGCCCACGGGGTGCAAGTGGGCCAGGTTGTCCCCGGCGGGATCCCTGTGTCAGGACGGCTGCTCGCGAGGTCTCCAGCTGCACCACGTGTCCCGCACAGCCCTGCCCACACCAAGGATGCACAGCTCGGGGGAGTCGAGGCCCATGGCTCCCGTGTGCAGCGGCCACTGGAACAGATGCTGTGGCTCGGAAAGAACCTGCAACACGCTTAGTTTCCCACCGTTCCAGAGGCTGGAAGGCCGGGGTCCAGGGGTCAGTGAACCCAGTTGCCATGGCCAGCCTCCTGCTGGGCGTAGACGTAGTCTTCAGAGGCACAGAGATCACCACGTCATGTCTTCTTAGAAGGGCATGGACCCCACCACGGGGGCCACTTCCTACCCAGCCGCCCCGGGGGCCTCACACACATGCACTTCAGGGTGAGCGTTTGTCCGTACTGTGTGCACGACAGGACAACGGCCACAGCACCCGCCCCAGCTCACGTCCCGCTGTGCACCTGTCCCCACGCCGTCTCCAGCAACCAGCGGGCCAGGAGAGGACGCCCAGAAGTGACCCGCAGGGCCCCCATCTCTCCTGTCCACCCCCACCCTCGTGTCCTCCTGGACCTCACGGATGCTCAAGCCTCCCACGGCGCACCCTGCGCCTCCCTTCCCGCAACCGGCTCCACAGGCCCACTGGGGCCTGGATCTCCGGCCGCCCCTGCACGGCGTCCCCACGTTCACATCGCCTGTGGCCGCACGGAAGATGCTCGGGACGTGCCTCCCGGGTGCCCCAGTTGTAAGCAAACACAGGAACAAAGAGGGACCCCCCCGAACCCGCGCTGCTCCTCACGGCGGCCTGCGAAGCACCCGCGGCGGGGACGGAGACAAGCGAGGGCCCGGACGCGTCCGACACTGTTTAAGTTCGTTACTGGCTTGGAGGACACGTCCCTGTCAGTAACCTGCAGCTGGAAGACGCGGATGATTACGGGCTGGAGGCGCGGCGCCGCGTGACGACGCGTACAACACGTTATGTCCGCTCCGGAGAGGCGCACATTCAGACCGAGGTTTAATTTGTCCGTGTGTGAAACGCGAGACTTTAAGAAACACCCCAGGCAAGTCGCAAATGAGTGTGTGCCGCGGAAAAGCAGACGGCGATTTGCCGGCGCCCAGCAAATTGAACATAAGCTCTCATTACAATGCGGCCACGGCGAGCGAGCACGCGGTGATGAGTGCGTCGGGACGGTGGGGGCCTGGCCCCGAATGAAAATGAACGGCTCAGCCCGGCTCTCTGCCCATCCGGGGGCCCCTGACACCGGGCCGGTTCCGGGAGCTTGTGCTGGTCCTCAGTGTGTGGAGACAGGGCGGTGCAGGGGTGGCGGACGTGGTGGACGCGCACACCAGACTCCCTCATCCCTCCACCAATGAGCCCCTGATGCCGGGGGCAGCCACATCTCCCCCACCTCGTCCCCCAAACGCGGGCAGCGGTCCCAACAGGAGTGAGCACTGGGACTCCGGTGTGGGCAGAACCTGGGGGGGAGTCTCTAGCAAGGGCCCCACAGGGGGCTTCGATGCAGGAAGGCGGCAGCTTCCTCTGAGCCCCTGGGGACCCCCTCACTGTGCCTGTTTGCTGGTCCCCGTGGCCTCTCCCACAGGGAGCCCCTCAATCCCCAGGACCTGCTCCTGGAAGGCGGTGGCCACACTGGGAGCAGCTCCGGAGTATCTGCTGGAAGGAGGGGCCAGTCTCCAAGGTCACGGCGAGGACCCAGTGGCAAGAGGCGCATCCAGGCCTTCCCCACGGTGAGGCAGGCGTGCGGGAGAGACAGGGCTCAAGGGCAGCCCAGGCAGGGCCAGGCTGAGCCCAGCGGAAAGGCGCTCGCCACAGAGACGGTCAGCAGGCCGCGGCCCCGCTCTGGCCTCAACAGGTGCAAGGCCTGGAGGTAAAGGCTCGGCGGAGGGTTCCTGGGACCCCCGCAGACTTCACTGTGGTGACGGCACAGTGATGGCCGCCCGTGGCCGGGGCCACACCAATACTGCGCTCGTAGGTGCTCGTGTCTCCGTCGCGCGACCTTCAGTGGGGAGTGAATGAGGTTTGGGTCGTTTGCTGAAATCTTAAATCAGAACTGGAGTCTGGAGCCCCTGGTTCCTCCAGAGGTGCTCTCGGCCTGCATCAACAGACGTGACCCAAGACCCCCCAACTGCCGTCAGGATCCTGACTCCAGCAGGCCTCTGGGTGCCAGGCAGGTCCTCTGGGAGCACGTCCTGAGGCCTCTTTCCTCGCCAGCCACGTGGTCCGGAGAAGGCCCTGAGGCTGCGCTCCCGGTTGGCACCGCAGGCCCCAGGGATGCCCAGGGGGCCTGGGGTTGGGCCACAGAGAGCTGGGTGCGTGCTGCTCATCCTGGACAGCCCCCAGCGACAGGGACGCCTCTCTCCGGGCACAAAGCAGGTGGGCTGACCCTGGCAGACAGAGGCTGAGAACCCGCAGCCTGGAAGGTCTCCAGTCAAATCCTAGAAAGAGGCCCCTGCAGGCAGTGGGCCCAGCAGGCGGAGAGCCCGGCCACGGCCATGGGAAGAGGATGGACAGGCGCTTCCGGGTCCCCGAGGGACCCCTCGACGCATCGGTCCTGGAAGCAGCCTTGGAGCGACCCCACAGCCCGTCTACCTCATCCAGTCCGGCTGTCTGCGTGGACAGCCTGGCCTTGTCCGTGGTTTCGGCCCGTCACTCCCACCGGGAGTCCAGGACCCGGCAGGCCCCGTGTCTGTCCCCTGCACCACCAGGCCACCCCCCGCCCCCCAGGACTCCCAGCTTCCCTTGACCAAGCAAAGGTGTTCCAGCGTGGGCCTGCCGGGGAAGCGTCTCTCCCCGGGTGAGTACAGATGGCAGAGGCTGATTTAAATAAATCTATTAATTATCCCCGGCTTAGCACGCGTGTGTATGTGTGTAAGCCAGAGATCCCAAATAATGTAATTTCAAAAACCGCAGCATCTATTACATTTAATTACTTCTCCCTGCGGTGTGCGGGATCGAGCCGCCGCCATCACCGCATAGGCCCCCCGAGCCCATGAGCCCCTGGGGGCTGCTGCATGGGAGGGGACGGTGGCCGGGCTCCCCTCTGCCTCCAGGGGTGTGGGGTGCTGGGGGCCTGGGAACCCGCCACCCCCAGGCCCCTTGGAGGCCTCTTCTCCTCCGCCCGAGAACCCCTCCCCTCCACCCTCAGGCTCACGGCAACGTCACCTCCCACGGGGGTCCCATGGGCCGCCCTTGCCACACCCCAACGTGCCTTGTCCCCGACCCGGGGCGTCAGACTCATCCCCCGCCCAGCTCACCTGTGGACGCTGCCCCTGGGGCGTGAAGTGGGCTGTCCCAACCCAGCCCCGCCCCTTGTCCCAGGACCTTAGCCTTGGAGGACTCTGCTCCAGGAGCCTGAAGATTTCCCACGTGAAGAAGGTGGGACGTGACCCTGCAACCCTGGGCCTTCAGCCCCAACCCCCCTCCTGGAGGCTGATGTCGTGGCGCAGGGGAGGGACTGCAGCCCGGCTTCCCCTGTCCTGACAGAGGGGCTTGGGCAGGTGGTCCCAGCAAAGGTCGGCCCTTCTCAGAAGCCCTTTGGTGACGGGGTGCAGGACACCTCAGACGCAGGCTGTCCACAGCCCCAGCACTTTCAGGGTTAACTACTGGCGTTTCGCCGGGGGGCGGTGTCTCCCCAGGCTCTCTCTGTCTCCAGGAAGGGCTGGAACTTCTGCAGACACAGATGTGCTTGAACATCCTGCGTGTGAAAGGGAAGGGTTCCAGACAAAGGCCACAGCAGGGCCGGAGGGGACGCCGCCTGCCTGGGCCCCGGAAGGAGCAGGTGCGGGCCCAGCGGCAGAGAGGCCGGGAGCCTCGGGGGCCACGGGGGCCACGGGAGCGGCGAGCCCAGTCCCGCCACGCTCCACCCCTGCACTGCTCACCCCTGCACCCCTTCCCACCGCGCCCCGCCCTGCCCCGGAGACTGTGACAGTCCGCCCAGGGCTCTGCGGTCCGGCGACAGGGGGCTCGCCATCTTCCTCCTGCTCCCAGCCGGCGCTGGCCACCACTCTCATCCCAGTCCTGTCACTGACCCCCTGGACCTCGGGATCCGGCCCCGCCCCTCACGCCACCTCGGGACCCTTTCCTCAGCGGCACCGCCCAGCGAGCTCTGCAGGTGCAGTGCCACTGCCCCGGGGGCTCTTGCCGTGGGTGAGACACCGGACCGCACCTGCCGTGGGTGAGACACCGGACCGCAGGGACCTCCGCAGAGACCGTCCCGGACACCGACGTCCAGGAATCTTCGCGCCCGCAGATTTGGGAGTCCCGGCACCTGCGGGGACGGATCTAGGGGTGAAGGGGACCTCGGCACCTAGCAACTCTGAAACCCTACCCCGGACACCTGGGAACTTATGAAATAATAGTAATTTGGAGGTCTGATCTGTTAAAACAATAGCTTTTCATATTCATTTGTTTCTCTCCACCAACGGCTGCAATAATTTGCTGATGAAGCCGCCGTGACCTTCGCCGGACCTCAGCGGCCCTCATCTGCATTCTCATTAAGTGACAGGCTCCCACTCATTCTCTGAAATCCGAAATGCTCTCCTTCCCAGAATTTCCACAGCCTCCCTAAAGAGTAATTAACTCATGTGATTAAAAATGTAATATGTTGGGAACATTTTTTACTTTACGAAGGTACCAGGTTAAAAGTTTTAATATGCACTGTATTAATCATAAATCATTTTGATTAAAAAAACCTCACAGAAAGAGAAGTAAATGGGAAAGCTTCATTGTCAATGTTGGATTATGATAATTTCCTTCCTATCCTAATTTTTATTAACGAACAAAAGATGAACTGGAAACCAGCCGTCTGTCTCCTCCACCTTCAGAGCCAGGGGCCTGGGGAGTCCTTCCACGATGTCCTGCACACACCCCTGGCCCTAGGCCTGGGGACTCAGGGGTGGGGACACCCGATGAAAAGTGGGGGTGGGGCTCTGCCCTGTGGTGTCCACTCTGAGGGACTCCCACAACCCCTTCACATCCGGAGTCAGTGGCCTGCCTCCTCACGGCTGTCCCCACTCCCCAGGGAGGGTTCGACAGCTGGGCCGGGTGCACCTGCCCGGTGCCCCGTTCCCGGCCATTCGGGGCACTGAGGCCCCCTCCCAGAGAGGAAAGGCCTGGCCGGAGAAGGGCACGGCCTCACGTGTCAGGAGATAAGAGGGTCTGGCAGACGGGAGAGGGTAGAGCCGTCCTCCAGGGACAGAGAGCCCAAGGCCACTGGGCCTTGACTGAGGGGCCATGAGACGTGAGCTCAACACTGCAGGAACCTTCCAGAAGGCTCGCTGGAACAGAGCAGGGCCCCCAGGCAGAGAAAGACTCAGGGACGGGGGTGGGCGGGTGTGTTACAGGACCCCGAGGTGGCGACCACCGCGGCCCTGCCCACGTCTCACGCCCGGAACCGGACAGCCGGAGTCCCCAGTCCCTCCCGCGTCTGCGGCCTGAAGCCCGTCACCCACACCTGTCACCAAGGTCCCCGGCCCCGACCTCGTCGGCTCGCACCTGTCCCCCTGCACCGTGTGGCTCCCCCCGCCCTGCAGCCCCCTGCTTCTCACCTTCCCCACGGCGCCGCGAGGCTCCCGAGGTCATCCTAGGACCCTCCGTCTCCTCCTCCACCACCACACCCTGAGCACGGCCGGTGGCCCACGCAGACACAGGTGACGGGGAGGCGGGGACCCCACTGTGCGCCCGTTGTCCTCCTATCTGCCCCTGTCCTGTGTGCTGGGGGCCCCGCATGGCCAACGGTCCCCAGGTCAGGTGCTGGGGGGCTGCCCTGAGCGCCGCCAAGCCCTGACCCACTCGGCTGGGGCCGCCCAACCCGGGGCTCTGTCAGGGTCTGGAACACCTGCTGGGTGTGAGGGACGTTGCCATGGAGACACACTAAGCAGGGCAGGGACAGCACAGTGGGGGGGGGGGTGTCCAAGTCACACTGGTCCTGGGCCGTTGCCCCCAGAAGGTGACACTGGGCGGAGACCAGGACTTGCTGATGGGTGGAGGGCGCACTCCGGGGAGACACGGAGGGCCGGGTCTGAGGAACGCACAGAAACCCCCAGGCTCTTGGGCACGGTGCAGACCGCGGGGAGACAGAGCAGGGCCGGCATCAGGGGCGACGGGCCCAGACAGCTCTGCAGGCTGGCGGGGGCGGTCCTGAGGTCTTGCCCGTGTGGGCCTCTCCAGCATGCGGGTCAGGTTGAAGCCAGGGGCCCATTGGGTGTCTCTCCCCGACCTCAGTCTACACACCGGGCCGTGATTCCTCTCCCAGCGCAGGGACTAGGGAGCGTCCAGGAGTGCAGGAGGGGCACGGCTGCCCAGAGCAGCTCGGTCAGGTGCACCGCGAGGGGCCAAGCGTCCCCCCATCAGGCGTGGGGAGCGCGGCTGGGGACGCAGCCCACCGTGGCCCCAGTGCGTGGCTCCTTCCCTCAGCAGGAGCCCAGGAAAGCCCAGTGGATGCCAGCAGGCTACTCCTTCTCTTCCCGGGAGCCCAGGCAGACCCCTCTGTACACGATAAATATTTATTTAAGGTTTTTCCAGTTGTCAGTGTGATAAACGGACCCTTGATGCAATCAATGAATCCAGTAAGCCGAGTTAATCTGCAGGAGGCCCTCCTGACGGCACACCCCACTTGGCCCACCGCTCAGAACGTGGGGGGCGGTGGAGGCAGCGGCGGACGGGGAGGCCCCCTGTGACACGCAGGATTGGGCCCTGCGGGCTCCAGAATAAGGACAGGGTGAGGGACAGGACCTGAGCCGGTGTCTGAGGAAGGCAGAGACCCAGGTCACCGAGGACAAGCAGGAGCACATCGCTGGCCAATCAGCCAGCCTCGTCCCACCTGCTACAGTGGGAGCCTGCAGAGGGGGACCCCGTGCCAGGGCCTCCCCAGGCCATCAGAGCTGCGGTCACGCCCACAGGCAGAGCCAGGAAGTCCCAAGGGACCTTGTCCCTGAAGATGTCCCCGGCATGGACCAAGTCTCAAGCCCAAACCCACCCATGTGAGCTTGAGGCCGCGGGCAGGATGGGACAAAGCAGCCACTCCCGGGGCCACGCCGACACGCTCCCCCTGTGGTCTCCCACAACAGGGCCCGCATCTGACCCAGGCCTCTGCCGTGTCGGCCAGTGCCACTCATTGGCCCTGGGGGGGACCCGTCCTGGACACCGAGACGGCCACGTCATCGCAGGCCTGACCTGGCCTCGCTGGGCCCTCAGGCCGGCTGGTCTCCCTCCAAGCCCACCCCAGCCAAGGCCAACCGCACAGGGCCAGAGCCGGGGGCCTGGCAGCACGGCCGCACACCATGACCCGAGAGGCTCCTTCTGATGGACGGAGCGGAGCCGCTTACCCGCAGGGCCTCCCACGCTTGGCCCAGCACCCGCATGTGGCCCCCGGACCCACGGCCCACGTGTGCTTCAGCCATGGGACGGCGGGGACGGCGGGGACGGCGTGGGTGGCTCCGGCCACGGGAGTGGGTGAGGAGTGGCCTGGCTGTCTGGGACCGGGGGTCCCGGGAAAGATCCCGCCCGTGGTTCCCCTGACCTCCCGTGTCCTCCTCCCCAACGCCTCCTCTAAAGCCTCGGAAGGTAAGAAAGATGACGAAACGCCGGCCGCCCTGGGCCTCCACGCACACCTAAGCACACAGGCACCTGAGACAACATTTTGTGACATCCCCACGGGTCTATATTTAGAGCTGAACTTTAAGTCAAATATCAAGGAGTTCTGGAACGGAATCCTTGATGGGCTTGTCCCCTCGGCGTGTGCTCAGAAAGCGAGTGAGCCCCCCGTCGCCCGCCCTCACTCTGGGTGGGCCGCGTGTGGCCCGTCCTCCTGGAGAGACTTGCTCCGAACACCGTGTCCTTCCACGGGGATTCCCAGGGCTGCAGCCCTGCTCGAGCAGACCTCACCCCTGCACTCTGGCTGTGGGGGCTCTGGATGGTGCTGACCTGGGGGACCCAGAGCGCCCCCGCGGGCCGCAGGGGGACGGTGTGCCAGCACGCAGGGACACCCACCCACCAGCGCCCGCGGCGGGAGCAGCACCTGAAGCTCCGCAAACCCTCTTCCTGCCGCTGGACGTCTGCACAGCAAGGGGCTCTGGGTTGAGGGCGCACATCTGTCTGGACGCACCCCGTCGCTCCGGGGGCAGGAGGAGGTCAGAGAAGGTGCTTCCATCAAGGAGCGTGTCCCGCACAAGGCTCCCCAGGCACGCGGGCTGGGTGGCTCCTGCGATGCCTCCGTCCACACGCGGGATCCACAGTTCAGGTCTGGACGACCCCGGGCCTCTGAAGACCTATCGGACGGTGGCTGTGCCGGGTGAGACGCCCTCCGGGGCTGGGTCCGCGCACCCGTACTGGAAGTCCCCACAGTGGGTCCCTTAAGCGTAGCTCACCCTGCCTTCCAATCAAGTCGGGACGGAGGGTGTGGGGGCCCCACTTCCAGCCCAGCCCTCGCAGCCTGGAGGGGAGGAAGGCACCAGCTTCGCTCTGCCGGCAGCACCTGCGAGGCCGCCTCCCCAAGCCCGGGGAGACGGGCTCCGGCGGCAGATCGGCAGCGCTCCTGGCCCGTGCAGGGCGGGTACGGACGGAAGCACCCCAGCCACGCCGCCCACAGCCCTGTGGACGGAAGGGGAAGCACCAGGCAGACACCCGACCTTCCCGTGACCTTCACCCTCTGCGCCAGATGAGGCCTGAGACCAGGAGGGGAGCGGGACCTCCCTTGGCTCCCAGCTGCCCGGCGCCCCCCCGTTCGAGGACCAGAAGCAGCCACTTGGGACACATCAGAGGGAGTGAGGAGGTGCCCGGGCCTTGACAGGGCATGTCCATTTACTTCAAAGAACCCACTCCCAGCCCAGGGCTTGCTCCCTTGGAGGAAGTCCAGCCCCGGGCCGACACCACGAGACCAGCGGGTTCCGCACGTCGGTTCTGAGCAAGTCACTCCGCTCGCTCCCTCGCCCAGGGTGTGCGGAGGTATCCTGGCCCTCGGCGCGGCCCGGCCCCTCACCTCCCGCTCGCATGGCGGGCTGGCCGCCGGCTGGTCCCCAGGACACAGGTCAAGCTGCTCTGGTCCCAGGCCCCAGTCCCGGGGGCTCACGTGCACAAGGCTCTGCCGTCACCCTGCGCTGACAGCCGGGGCCAGAGCGTCCGCGGGCATCACTCTGGGGCTCCCGGAGCATAGGCCGAGGGTCCCACTGCCCGCACTCTGTCTTCGGCTGAGCCCGGCGCCCTTCTGAAGGGAACGGACGCTCGGGCAGTCATCTTAGGTCGAGGGCGCTCTCCCCTCAAAGGCCACTTCATTTAGAACGTCCTCTGTGACCGTCCCTTGGACAGACACCCCCCCCCCACCCCAGGCATCCAGCTCTGACTTGGAGACGAGGTCATGTCATTCCTTCACCCCATGCCGGGCGGGCGCTGCTGAGTGCCAGGTCCTGAGCTGGACCCTGGGGACTTGGGGCGGGTGACACAAAGCTGCCCTGCCCTCGGGGGGCTGACGGTCGCGGGGCCAGGCCACGCAGGAGACCTGAATGTAGCTTGGGGAGGGGCCCAAGTCCCTCTCGAAGAGACCTACAGGCCGGCAGGGGTCTCAGCAAGCGGCTCCCAGCAGGTGTGCGCGCGGAGGACGGGCAGGGCTGTGTGCGACCAGGGCGGGTGTGGAGAAGGAAGGCGGTGGCCCCGGCGGTGAGTGCCCAGCGAGTGCCGCTCGGTGCTGACACACACGCGCGCTCCCTCTGCACCCCATCGGGGCCACGGTCAGGTTACTGAGCATCCGTGACTCAGTTCCTCCTCGGAGAGAGGGAGCTTGCTGGTAACTCATGGGGGCGGTGGCGACGAGTCAGCCCGTGTCGGCTGCTGGGATCCCCGCTGTGTGTGGCCAGCCGTCGGGAAGCACCAACGCTGAGAACCGGTGTTGTTCAGGGTGCGGTGCGTGGCCCTGGGAGCCGGCTGGCCCGGTGAGTCCCTGATTCAGTCCTTACAGATGGGCAGGGGCAGGTGCTACTGTCCCCAGCATGTGCGGAAGACCTACGGCTCTGTCCACTGCCCCAGGGCTCACGGCTCGGTTGGCCAGACGTGGATCCCGCCCCGATGCAGCCCGCCCCAACCTGCGCACAACCCGGCCCAGGCCTGCCACGGCCCTTGCCGGGAACACGCCATCCGGGGTGGTCCTCTCCCGAAGGGTGGACGGGACAGCTGCCCGCCGGCCCCTCGGCGACACCCGTGCTGTTCTGAGGAGTTCCCGGGCCTGCTGCTGCCTGGTAAGCCTCGGTCCCCTTCTCCAAATGCCACCGCATGAATTCGATGAATAATATTTAAATTCCAATGAGGGCTCCGTTCTGAGATGTGGGCAGAATCATTTGCTGCGGCAAAGTTCAGGATTAGCATGGATCTGGAGCCAGCAATCCACCTCCCGCTCCGCGCCGGCCGCCTCCGCCCAGGTGAGGCGGTGGGCGCAGGGGGAGGCGGTGGGCGCAGGGGGAGGCGGTGGGCGCAGGGAGGAGGCGGTGGGCGCAGGGGGGAGGCGGTGGGCGCAGGGGGAGGCGGCCCCACGCGGTGGCGGCGCTGCCGGCGTCCACGGATGGCCCACGGCCGGCCCGCGGGCGGACACGCTGCTGTGCGGAGCGAGTGCGGACCACGTGGCCGTTCATCCTCGGTGACCGGGAAGTTCGGCGGCAGAGGGACTGGGTGACGGTCGCGTTGGGCCGACGCCCGGTTCTGATCAAGGAAACGTGGGTTTATCTTTCGTGTTTCCAACTCGGAGACGGTTTACAGGGAGACGGGCGGCGTCCTTTCATGCCGGGAAATTCACATTTTCATTCTGAGAACTCCTCTTCAGGGCAATTTGATTTCTGTGAAGAATTTCTCTTGGGCCGAGGCCTCTGCGTGGGGGGACGGCATCCCCGGCTCTCACTCCCAGGAAGACCAGGAATTCAGGGAACAAGACACTCCTGTCCACCTGCAAGCCGCGCCCGTGTTGAGCTCCTGCTGGACGACACGTGGCACAGGGAACGGGGTGGGGGAGCTTCGGGAGGCCGGTGGGCCGCCCAGTAGATACCCTCCCCGCCCCCACCCCGCCCGCGGGCTCAGCGGTGTGCGGCCTGCTCCAGCCCGCAGACTTGAGACTCGCAGGGGCAGGGAGTGACCGCGAGCTTGGCCCATGCTTCTGAGGTTGGGCCCTCAGGCTTCGCGCACGGAGCAGCCCAACCACTAGCCTGGAGCCCTCCTGCCCAGAGGAGCCGAACCCCAGGGAGTCCACAGCCCTGACCTGGAGCCGGGGACGCAGTCCGCCAGCCCCACCGTCGCAGACCCACCGTCACGAGCGCCGTGCCAAGCCACCGAGTTTCCAGCTCGCTCCACGGCACAGCGGCGGCAACGCTCCCCGCGACAGGCCTTGGCTTGCCACGCGGACAGGCTGGGGACGCGAGCTCTCCCTGCCCCTGGCGAGGACGGGAGCACGGGGCTCTCTCGGGGATGCGGCGGGCCGTCACCTCCGGAAACTGCGAAGTCCCCAGCATCCCGCAGTTACATTCACTAGTGAGAAGGGGAACCCCACCCGGGGTCGGTCTCCTGCGAGTGCTGGGTTCCGGAAACCTCCGGGGCCAGCTCCCTGTCGGGCTGCACCGGGGGCTCCTCAGCCTTGGAGCCGCAGCACGAGCGGCCAAGGGCCCTGGTATTGGGGGCTTCAGGGTCCGGGAGCCCCAGGATGTCGGGGGCTCAGAGAAGGGGGGGCGTGAACACGCGTGAGGCTCGGGCTCCGGACGAGGACCACCCTCCGCCTGCTGCGTCCCCCGTGTTGCTGAGCCACGGAATGCCGGACAAGGGAGTCAAGGTCGACTTCTCCGTTTCCCTGGCTTGTAAAACAGGGCGAGTGTGTGACTCCTGGAGCTGCGGCGTCCCACATGTGCACCCGCCAGACCCCAGGACGGGTGGGAGAAACGGGCCCTGCAGGGAGAGCCCGATTCAGGAGGTCTGGGAGGGGTCACAGGTGCTCCCGGCCAAGGCGACGCTGCAGTCCTGAAACCCACCCGGAGACCCTCTCCCCAGCCTTCCGGCCCCGGGAGCTCGATGGGGGCAGAGCACCTCCAGGACCTGGTGCCTGCGAGTGGCGGTGGGGAGGGCGAGCACGGGACCCAGAGGCTCTGACGGGGAGTCCTTGTCCCATTCACTACTAATGGTGCTTAATTCCAGTCGTCCTGGCCGCCCGAACGCTGGCCATGCGACCGGTCACAGCCAAGGACCCCCCACCTCTCCCCAGCACCCGGGCGCGGACCTCACAGGCCAAGAGGAAGCCCCGGGGCGAGTGAACCGTGGGGGGCCCCAGCCTCCCCCGGGGACAGCTCGGGGCGCCCTCCATTCCACACGCCGTGGGGCTCGTGGACTCAGGACAGCCTGCGTGTCCCTCCTGGCAGAGGAGGACGGCCCCAAACGCTCAGGGCACAGAGCACGGGACACGGGGCTGCGGCCGGCAACCCTCCCGTAAGCGGCCGGGCTGGAGGCGGCGCTGCCTTCCCAGGCAAAGACAGATGCCATCAGACGTCCTGATCGTTTCTATTTTAGCTTCCACGCTTCGATTCTGGCAGCGCTCTCTGGGGAGCCGGGGCGGGGGGGGGCACATTTTTCTCTACCACTTTTAATCTTCTTTTATTTACCAAACTAAGCTTCTCTTTGGGTGGATTAAAACAGACTGGGATGGAGTCTGGAAAAACAAACTCTTAAAACAAGACGAAGATCGAGTCGAGACCACGGGCTGTTTCCAATCCTCATCACACGGGGCGAAGGTGGCCGGTGGGTGGGAGCGGCCGCCCGTCGCCGTCCCGCGGCCCCTTCCCACGCGGGAGGCCGGGCGTCCCGGGAGCCAGCGGAGTGTGACCCGTGCCCTCCGCGCAGCACCAACCGCACCCCTGCTCACGTCACCGCGACCCGGGACAGGTGAGTGCACCCTGAGGTGAGAAGCTGCTCCAGGAGTGTGGGGGCGGAGGGGGGTTCCCTGGGGAGCAGCCTCGCAGGCCAGCAGCCGAGAGACGCCTCCGGGGCTGGCGGGGTGAGTCCTCCTCCAGGCTGCCTGCCAGGGCTGCTCCCGTGACTGAGAGGGGGAAGCCCTGGCCAGGACCTCTGGTCACCCCCACAGACCCCGGAGGCACCCTGACCCCAAGCCGGCGCGTCACACAAGGAATTCACTTGTTCCTTCCTTCCCTCCTTCCTTCACCCAGCAGACCCTGAGGGCATCTGCCCTGCCAGACCCCGCGGCACAGCCTGCTGCTTCCAACAGGGTGGGCTGCAGGGACGGGGCTCCGAGCCCCACCAGCCAGGACTGCCGTCCGTGGGGCTCGGAGCCCCTGCAGCAACTCCCAGTCCCCACGCAGGGCCTGGTCCTGAATCGGTTCTGGGGCCTGCCCCATCCCTCTGGGACACGGCCCTGGGGGGCGGGACAGCCTTCTCAGCCCCCGCCCGGCCCTCACCATCTTGCTGCCCCGCCTGTCTCCACGAGCCTTGCTCACCCCCACGGACACGCAGTGAGCACCTCCTGTGTACCGGGCTGTCTGCTGGGTGTCGGGAACACGGAAGCCTGGGTTTGCTGCCGTCTGGGGGCCCCATTAGCCGAGGATCCAAGTCGCCCCAGTTCCGGAAGATTACAGTGAGTGACTTGGGACAGGTGGGATCCGCCCCCGAGCCGGGGGCTACCAGGACATCTGCACAAAGAGGGTGGGTGCTGACCAGAGACACTGGCCCCGGAGTTTTGGAAGCGAGAGGCAGCAGGCAGAGTGGTGGCCGTGGCCGTGGTTGGGGGCTGCGCCTCACGGGGCTGATGGAAAGGCGCGGGAGAAGGTGAGGAGAGAGAACGCAACGTTCCAAAAACCCATTCCCTCAGGTTCTGAACACTGGCTTAGGACCTATATGCTGGCGACGGATGTGGGAGGTGGCCGACGTGTCACACCTCAGACGATTCTTCTCGCGGCTGAACCACAGGGGCCGGCCTGGCTGCGGTCCCACGCGGACGGAAGATCACTCGGGGGCCAGCTGCTGCCCTGATGGACAACGCGCCACGGCAGCTTCAGTCCATGCCTGACCTTGAGGGGCTGAGGGTCTGGATCCCAGCACCGTGCCCGACCTCCTCCCGAGGCTCCCGAGGCTGCTCTTGATACCCCCCAAACACACCCTTCCCGATCGCCGTCAAACCTCGACCAGCAGCTCCGCCCAAGGCCCACATGGGCGACGGAGACCCTCGGGCCCTACCTTGGCCTCACGGGGACGAAAGAAACCCTCAAAGCTCGTATTTGTGAGAGCGTTGGGGACAGAAATGCAGCCTCCTGAGCCCAGCCGGCACCTGCTCGCCAGGAAGCCCGGGATATCAGCCGGCACCTGCTCGCCCCTCCCTGAGCCAAAGCCCAAACCAGCTGTGCAGAGGTCCTCACGCCTGCGAGAGCTGCCTCCCCACGAGTCCCTTGATGGGGGTCCGATGCGGCCGCTGGCAAACAGGACCGGCCTCGTGGTGAGGGCAGTGGCTGGGACAGTCCCGCTGCCCCTGCTCCTGCCGCCCCCAGGTCCACGGTGGTGATGAGGTCCAGGACCCCCTCTGCCTGCTGGGGGGCTGCTCCCGTCGGGTGAAGTATGCAGGGAACCGTCAGGCCGGGCCGGGATCTGGGGGGACGTCAGGGTTCCCCGGCAGCTCTTCCTGCAGGAGAAGCGCACCCCGCCCGCCTGCCTGAAAGACGTCATCGTCACCGGCCGGAGCCATCCCACTAGCATGAGCGGGGCTCAGCGTGAGGGTCTGCGGAGCCCGGTCTGCAGTCCCATTGATGACCCGGCGTCTGGCATGGGCTGGGCCGGCTTGGCCACCGCCGTCCCATTCCCGTGGAGCAGGTCACCTGGGCAGGACCTCCACCGCCCGCGAGTCCCCCAGAGCAGAGCCCGGAGTCTCCGCAGGCTGGAGGGACCCCGTTTCCCAGCTGCCCGGGGCCGCTGAGGTCCTGGTTGGGGCAAGCCCAGCTACACAGGTGGACAGGGAGGGCTCCTCCGTGGCTCGGGGCCAACCCTCAGCCAGGACGCACCTGCCCAAGGGAAGCCCTCCCCCTCCCCCGGCCTGGACACTGGCCGATCCAGCGTCCCACTACGGGTGGGTCTCGGGAAACCGCCCTTGGCCTGGGCTCTGGGCTGACCCGCCGCCGGCCCCAGCAGCCCCAGCGGCATCTTCCCACCTGTGGCAGCGGCTCTGTCTCCGCTCCAGACTGCGCTCGGCCGCTGGGCAGCTTCCAAACCAGCCCCCGCGGAGGGCGGCCCCGTCTGGGCCTGGCTGGGGGAGCGTGATCTCTGGACGTGACACCCCATGTGGCCTTCTGGGTGACATTTCCTCCAGAGTGGCCAGAAAGGTCACCTCCCCTCCACTCGGCCAGCTTCATAGCCATGATTACATTTTATGATCCTTTTATGAAGATTTTTGTCTCTAAGTTCCACAAATGTTATTGCGAAAAGTGACTCGGGTCAGGCCTCACACCCGAGGGGGTGACTGTCTCGACCGGTGGGTGTTTAGCGAGAAGAGCAAACGGCGCTCGGAGTCCTGACTCTGTACAACGCCAGGAGAGGTTAGAACTGCGTGGACCGGACACCTCTGGCTTCTCTAGAAGTTCTCCGTGGACACAGGTGGTGCCAGGGGCTGGAATGGGGCTGGGGAGGGTGTGAGGGGCACAGATGCGCCTCCCTGCCCGCCCCCAGGAACTGCGGGGCCATCCACGTAACCCCTGAGACCCCTGGGGGAGGTCAGCGTGAAGCTGGGTCTCCTCGGACCCTCCTAGGGCTGCCCTCCACATGAACCCAACACACCCCCCTGCCCCGGGGCCCCACGTGGAGCTCTGCTGCCTGTCCCCTCCCGTCGCGTGGCTGCAGGACGTGGGCGGGGCGCTGGCCGTCCATCTGGTCCTCGCTCGCACGCGCCTGGCAGGCTCACTGGAAGCCGGAACGTTTGCGTCGTGCGCGTGGGCGGGCAGGCTCCTCTCCTGGGGACAGAGGGAGGGTATTCCCAGCCTCTCCAGTGCAAGACCAGCGTCCCCAGTGTGGCCCTCCTGGAAATGGGGCCAGGGGAGGCTGCTGCTGACCGCTGTCCTCCTGTCCGGAGCAAGGGCAGAGCCACACAGACCACCGCCCACCTCCACCCCTGCCCTGGCAGCGGGCATGCTGGGAAGGGACCCCTCCCCTGGTCTGTGTCCGGGGCACCCACACTCCCACGATGGGACGATGGACCCAACCTCCAGCCCCTCACACCGGGCGTTTACTCGCCAGGAGGTCGGCCCAGCTTGTCTGAGACAGGTCCTGCGACCTTCCACCAAATGCACGCCAGTCCCATGATAAGCATTGTTTTTTAAAGATTTGTTCATTTATTTGAAAGAGAGAGCGTGAGTACAGCGGGGCCGAGCAGAGGGAGAGAGAGAATCTCGAGCAGACTCCCCCTGAGCACAGAGCCCCTCATGGGGCTCAATCCCGTGACCCCAAGATCATGATCTGAGCCGAAACCAGGAGTCGGATGCTTAACTGACTGCGCCCCCCAGGCCCCCACCCCTTGCTATGTGCTTGCATCCCACCCCCCTGGAAAAGGTGGCGCTGGACGGGGCCATGGGGACAGAGAGATCGACCTGCAAACTGCTGGCCGGGAGACGGAGCTGCTGTAGGCGCAGTGAGTAGAAAGGAGGTCCTACTGGAGGGTGTGGGCTCTGATGCCCCCAGGGAGGCAGGTCCCCATCGGAAGAGGAACGGAGACAGAGAACGTACTGTGAAGCCGGGCGGAGGGTTGGGGTACGGCCGCACGGCCCGGCTCGCTGCCCACAGCCCCCGAGCTGATTCTCCCTCAGCAGGAAGCCCCCTGCCCCTCAGGCTTCAGGACGCCAGAACAAGAGACGACAAATATCCTCGGCATGAAGCTCTCTGGTGGGTGATGCTTTGTCACAAGAGCCAGTGGGAGCCCGTGGAGAGCCCAAGGGCACACGGCTGGGACACAGCCGGTTATCCCAGCAGGCGGGTCTCAGAGGGGGCTCTCTGCGGCCCGCCCATGGAATCCAGAGCCTCCGGAGCCCGTGTGGGTGCCCGTGCCGCCCAGAGACCAGGCAGAGGCGCCTGAGCCCAGAGCCCGGCACCAGGCCCTGCTAGACTGGGAGCACAGTCCTAAAGGGGAGAACTCGAGCCCAGAGCCCCGCAGAGAGGGAGCGGAGCCCTCACCGGGCAGGGACTCCCCTCGCCGCCTCCTACAGCCGCCCTACGATGGAGATGCCGCCCGCACACCGTCCGATGTGGACAGGAAAATGGGCCAGCATGGACCACAGAGCCGGCCCGACGCTTCTCCAGAGCCCAGGCAGCTGGGAATGTAGGTCTGACATCAAACCTGGAATCTGGGAGCCGATCCTGGAGCCTTGGCCAGAAAGACAAGGACCTTCAGCAACACTGAGCCCCTGCACACAGCCCAGACACATGAGAAATGGGAGGGTCGCTGGTCCTAGAGCACACCCCGGGATGCAGGGGATGGTGCGGTCCTGGGTCCTGGTCCCCATGGGCACAGCTGGGAGGCAGGGTGCAGTGAGGTCCTGGGTCCCCGTGGCCAGGATGCACGGGGTCATGGGAAGGGCCACAGCTGGGCCTCTGACACACAGGGCCTGGGCGTGGGCACTGCCTCCCGGCCAGGTGGCCTTAGGCACAGCCCTAAGCCGTGTCCCCATTTCCCCGTGTGACCCTTCTTAGGGTCCTCGCACACACGAGGGCTACACACCCGCACATAAACCACCTGTCAGGCCTGACCCCACCTGGCCAGGTTTTACCAAGCGGCTGCCATGGAAATCGGCGGTGATACATAGACCAACGGGCAAAGTCAGAACACACCCGTCCCGCCGCACCCCACTGAGCTTCCCCCGAGCCTCGGAAGCTGAAAACAAGACTGTGTCTTTCACAGCACATTAGTGACTAAATTCTAAATAATATCATTTTGTAAGGAATGCATAATTGGCAAATTATGAGATTATTTTAGTGCAGCAACTTGAGAAAGCAGAGGAAGGGGAACCAAGGCTTGGATCTGTGGAGAGAACAGACTGTTGGAGAGACAGAGGCGAGCCCGCGCGAGTCTGCACTGCCTTCCTGGCTGGACACGGAGGAGACCCCGGAGGTCAGTGGTACGGCGCGCCCCAGCGGATGCCAAGACCCAGGAACGCAGAGGCGGGAGGACCTGAGGCCCAGACCCCCCGGCTTCGGGACACCTACACAAGTGGCCTTTGAAAGGGGCTCTGCTGGGGTCTGGCAGCCTCTGTCCGCTCAGCCCTCGTAGTGTCCACAAAGTCTCCTCTCGGGGACCAGCAGCTCGGGGCAGCCACGATCTGGGGCCGTCTGTCCATCCCCACTCGCTCTGGCTCATTGGCACTTTCCACTTCTTCCCGGGGGCAGCCCGAGGGGCAAGAATGGGTCTTGACCCACGCTGGCCCTGCCTGGACCCTCCTCCACCTGCTGCCAGGAAGGCGGGGGTCACGTCTGTGCCCGGCACGGGGGGAGGAGGGCCCAGCCCCGGGTGCTCCCTGCAGGCTCTGTGGGGCCCTGAGTGACCCAGCAGAGCAGGCCCCGGGCCCGGAAGTGACCCAGCCAAGCAGGCCCCGGGCCCGGACGCTCAAGCCCAGGAGCCCCTTGGCGGTTTAAGCTGTTGGGCTGAGCTATCTCGTCCCCAGTGAACAAAAGCGTCTCAGCTCTGACTACCCAGGGGCTGCTCCAGCAGCTGCCCCCTGGCCGTGGGCACCCCATCCCCACCAAGCAGCACTGCCACTGTGCACCCTGACACTCCCCTAGCTCCCAGTCGCGCTCCCGGACCCCCTCCCGTGACCACCCAGCAGCCACGAGGGCCCTGAGAGCCTCTCTCAGACCACATCTTCCTTCTGCTTCCTTCTGCCTTCCGGAGACTTCCGTCACGCACGGCATCAGACCAAACGCTCTCCCCCCCTCGCCACGGCCCAAGACCGCACACCTGCACCCCGTCCCCCAGCTCTGCCCAGCAGGAGGCCCGTTGAGGACCGCCTTCGCTTCCTGCTGCCCCGCACGCGGCTACAACGTCCCCTGCTGGGAGCGATCCCTGCCCGCAGGCTCTCCGTGGACGGTGACCTCCCCGTCACAAGGACCGTCCAGCTCCGGGTGTCCCTGCTGCGTTCGTGGGCATGAGCTCGGGGTCCCCTCTCCCCCGAGCAGGGGCTCCCGCCACAGGCCGGACGGGCTGCAGGGGCAGGCGTCCGGGCTCCGAGAAGCGCGGGCACAGACCTAACCCTGGCCCTTCTCATGGTGCACACGACGGAGCACAGGGCCACTGAGAGCCCTGGCAGCCTCGAGGACCTCCGCAAGCTGCGCGCGGCCCCCACCCCTTCCCGCCCACTCACGTGCCCCCTCTTCCAAGTGCGCTGCACCTGCTGGAAACACACTCACGCTCCGCACAGAAGGAGAGGAAGGGGAAGCCTGACGGCAGAGTCCACCCTCTCGAGGCAACTTTGTTTTTCAGGAAAGTCAACCTAGTGATTCTGTTTGTTGCGCACCAGGTGCCCAAAGGGAAATCAAACAGCTTTTCCTGCCCAGGAAGCCGTCAGGGCCCCTCCAGAGTGACGGCCGCCCCCGTCCCCGCGCATCCCACAGCAGCCGGGCCACGCGCCCGCGAGCCCAGGAGACCGTGTCCTATTACGGCACCTTGGCTGCCTTTGATTATCTGGCAAATAAACCAATTTGAGGGCCCACCAGGGTCTCTCCAGCCGCCTCTCCAGGGCCCTGGCTGAGCCGGCCCTGTCTTCACCTCCGTGAAATGGAGAAATGTCATTATTGACCGAGAACGCGAGGTCTGGAAGTGGCAATGGCGCGGGAGGTCAGCAGAGGCCCCGAGGCAGCCGCTCAGGAGAACCGGCCCGGCCCTGTCCGAGCTGGAAGGTGCGGCGGCACTCTGAGCCCGAGGTCGGCAAAGCTCGGTGCACCGGCGTCAGGTCGGTTTACAGAATCGACCGCGGGTCCCTTGGTGTGCGTGCCCGCGCCGAGCGCACACGTGTGCCCCCACCTTGTGAGACGCACTGCGACGGGACAAAAGGAGGAGCACACAGGGCGGGACTCTGTCTCTCCCGTGGACGCTGGCGGGTCTCTGTGACTCCCGGGTGCCACGGGGGCTGCCTGTGGTTGGACCTTGCAGGGCACACCGTGGCAGAGACGGGTTCCGGCTGCGGGGACACCGAGAGGCCTGGTGACTTCCTTTGGCCAAGGGACCACGAGTGGGTGTGACCCACACAGGAGGCCCGTGGGCCTGCGTTTTCATGAGAAAAAATGTTCTGGGAAGTCAGTGGTCGGGAAAGCTGGCAGCCCGAGAGGACCTGAGCCCCTTGTTCCAGGCGCAGCAGCTGCGAGCTCTGAGCTCACGAGAACCCTGCGGATTCACCTTGACGTCCAGCTGCCACGATCCAGAGGCCACGCTGGCCCAGGGCCACGCCGCCGGAACGTGGCTGGACCAGGGTGTGAGCCCCAGCCGCTCCTCCCGTCCCCCGCAGTGCCTCCTAGCACAGTGGACGGCCCGGGCTTCCGCACAGCCGCCCGGCAAGACCCCCCGCCGTGAAGAGTGGACGGAGGCGGAGGGACGACCTCACCCAGGACGCCCTCTTCTCCCCACCGCGCGCCGCTCTGGAAAACACTGAGGGCCGTGGGCCAGGGATAGAGCAGGGATGCTTGTCCTCAGGTCCCTGGGGACCAACCACGCGGCAGGCAGAGGACATGGGGGGCACAGAAGCCACAGAATGTCCCGTCCCCGTCCACTGCTGCTTCTCAGCCTCTGCCCACTTTCCCTAAGCCCAGCCCCCTCCGAGCCCCTCCGGGACAGACCCTGATGCTGAGAGATCCCAAGGGTCCAGATCCCCGACTTCCCCTGAGGAACTGGGCCAAGCCAGGCCCCACTGGCCACCTCTCCTCTCTGGCTGGCTTCAGCCCCTCCAGAGCCCGGCCACGCTCCCAGCACAGGTGAACACCCCATCTGTGTGAGCTCCACTGTCCTGCACCACAGACACACAGCCGTGTCCCCGTGTGGCCACCAAGGAAAGAGGACAGCCTGAACCCTGCGTGCTGGGCACACGGAAATGCCAGAGTTAACCGTTCCCCCGGCAGCTTCGGAGTGTTGGGTTTTGATGAGCAGGCGAGGCTCCCCATCCCTGCCCGGTACGTGTCAGCATGACCAGCCCCACACGGGCTCCTGCCAGCGCGTCCCGGGCCCTGCGCCGCCCTCGCCGGCGGGCATGCTCGTTGCCAGGCGGGCTCCCCGTGCGGGTGCGCTGTCAGAACCTGCGCAGCCGCTGTGGCACGGACACAGGCCACGTGGAGAGCAGCGGAAACCAGCTTGTCTCCTGGTTCGAGGACGGGCAGCCCGGGCACCCACGGCTCTCCTCTCGCTTCCCCGCAGAGCTGGGGCGGCCGGCGCCGGCTGGAACCTAGAGGGAGGCCGCGATCCACATCGACCGCCTGACACGCGTGTGCACGCGCAGGACACGCGTCTGTGAGTCACACGCACACGGCACAACTGCTTCTTCCCGGAGCCCACGTCCCGTCCTCCAGGAGTGCCCCCACTCAGAGCCACAGCGTCCCCGTCCGCCTGAAGCCAGGCCGGGGTGGGGGAGGGCGGGAGGGACGCACGTGGCAGGTCACGGCCTGGGAGATGGAGCGGCCGGGGACCAGCCTCTGCAAAGGAAGCAGGAAGCCCGGAGGCCGAGGTCTCTGTCGGGGCCTGGCGGCCAGCACCTTGGCCCATCCCCTCACCCTCCACGGCCCAAGGGCCCTGCCGCTGCCAGCCGAACCCACCATCACCTCACCCCACCTCTCCCGGCCACACGCGGCCTGGAGTCGGGCCCAGGCTGACCAGCAGGGCCCCCGGGGGTCCCCGCCCGGCCGTCTGCCCTGGGTGAACGCAGGCCCACCTTGTCACCTGACCGTGATGGTCAGCAGATCTGAGCCTTCCCCCGCCCCAGGACCCCCGGGGAAGCCGCACACTGTCTGCACCTCCTCCAGCCTCCTCCAAGCGTCTACAAAGGAGGGGGCGCTTGGCCAGGGGCCTGAGGGGTCCCGAGCCCCCACGTGCACTGACTCTGGCTCCCCCTCACCCGGGAGCCCCGTCCCTGCCCACCTGTGCTCCGCCCACCCGCACGTCCCACCGGGCGGACATGGCTGCTCTACTCCGTCAGCCCTGAGGCAGATCACGCAGGGGCCCCAGGCAGACCGGGGAAGAAGGCCTGGCTGCCCACCTGTGCCCCCCGTCCCCGGAGGGAAGGGGGGACGCTGGCCTGCCAGAGCTGCCCGCCCCCTCCAGGCTGTGCTCCGCGTGGGGGTGCGGCCCCGAGCCCACACACGCGCGGCCGCATCCATGGCACCGCCCCTGTCTCCTGCCTCCGCCGAGTAACGTCGAGTGCAGGTGTGCTGGGTCACAAGCCCTGCTCTGGCCCGTCTTCTCATTTCCAGGCTGACTCACGGCACCGCCCCTTCCTGGCGTCTGGGAGGACACCGGAGCCTCCACACTGGCCGGTCCCCACCACGTGGGGGCAGCATCTGGGCACGTGGGGTCCGGCGCGGGCCGGGTTGGCTGTCTTCTCCAGGCCGCGGTCCCTCAGAGGACACTGGCTCTCCCTCCCACTTGTAGCTTTCCCCAGCGCCCCCCAAGCGATGTGCCCCCGACACCGGCGTGCCCTCAGCCCAAGGAGTCAGCTCCTGCCTGTGTTCGCACCTGTCCGCTGGCCCCTCATCCCTCGACAGGCCCGGGACGCAGCCTCATGCTCCCGGCTGGGGGTGGGCACAGCACAAGGACCACAGCCCCCAGGAGCCCCACATACAGCTGGGCCCGGAGCAACGCTTCCTAGCGGGTCACGGGCAGAGCAGCACACGCCTGGGCCAGCCCACCCCCTTGCTCAGTCCTCGCCCCTCCTGTGCGGGGACCTTGGGAGCCCTAGATTGAGGGGTCACTCCTAGGAGGCCCAACAACAGGGTCACCGGGGACTGCCATGGCCACGGGCCCCACGGCATCCTGGGCGCTGAGACCCATGTGGATGAAGCCGGGCCTTTGGGATGGGGCATCTGTGACCGCCAGCCAGTGGGTTCTCCGTCTGCCACCTCGGTCCCCTAAGGACCGAGGACCTCCCCTGGTTGCACAGAGCTCTGAAGCTGCACTTACACTTAACATGTGATTGCGGACGGACCCCACATTCATTAGTTAAGACCCTGACACCCAAACCCTGGAAACACCCAAACTTTGAGAAATACCCAAGTCCCGGAAACACGACGGATGTCTGGTGAGCACGTGAACGGCTGTGGGACTGGGGGCGGGGGCTGGCCTCTGAGGGAAGAGGTCACCTGCTTCCAGAATGGAGCTTCCCTAGGGCCTGGGCAAGGCGGACCCTCGCAGGAGCTGGCAGGGGCGCCCACAGCCCGGGGGGGAGGCGGCAAACGCCCAGAGGTAAACTCTGGGCCCTGTAATCACCCCCAGAGCCCGGACCACGCACACGTGCTGGCGGGGACAGCGTCAGCTTGATCTCTGTGGATCAGCCAAGCTGATGGCCTTTTAGACAGGAAAGGAAAGGGTGAGACCTCCCCTCGGGGCCCACCGGAGAACGATCCCGGAGAACGGTGGGCACGGTGGGATCCAGCGACAGGAGAAAGCCACCAGCCACCAGCTCAGGGACCGTGACTGCTATGGGGCTCAGCCAGGGGCAACTCACACATCCAGGGACCACCCAGCCCTTTGGTGACACGGGGCCTCGTCTTCAACCTGCCCTGAGAGCCCAGGGGGGTTGGGGGCACCGGTCCTGGGGCCGTCCTGGACAGCCCCTCTGCACACAGTTTTCTGTTCTCAGGTGTCCCCGGTGGCCTTGTGGCTTCCAGGGAAAGGCCGAGGGCCCGTGGAAGGCTTCTGGGGAGCTCCTGCTGTGACCCCCGGGAACAGGGTTGAAAGTTGAGGTCCGGGGTGGAAGCACACTGCACGGAGACAGCTGCTGGGGGACACGGACCTGCCTGCCGCCACCACGCCCCGATGAACTCATCAGCAACCGACCTGTACACGCATCTGCTCCAAGACAGCCGCCTCGGGGACTCTGATGTCGCCCAGCCCAGGCACACGGCAGGCACTTGGGCAAGACAAACACAGCCTGCTGTCGGCTCGCTCGGGGGGGGGGGGGGGGGGCGGTGCGGCCTATACCCTCAGGGCCTGCCCGGCCCCAGGACAGAGAGCAGCTGGTGGGGGCTTCGCTCCTGGGGCTGCACGTCCCGTGGAAAGGCCACACCTCCCAGGGGAGGACACATTGTGTGCAGCCCCAGGCTCACCCAGGCCGCACTCTGGGGTCCCTGCAGTCGCCCATAAGCCTGAGACCACCATGCACGTGGCCTGACTCCTGGAGGGGCTGACGAGGAGCCTGCAGGAGCCAAAGGTCAAAGGCGTCCCGGTGCACAAAGCGCAGTGACGCAGGCACCACTGCCTTCACAGCCAACGCCACTGGGAGCCCGGACAGCTCTTCTGTCCTGTCCCCTACACCTGCGGGTGACCCCCCTGCCCCACACCCCCCTTTCTGGAACTGCCTCCACCACGACCGCTGCTGCAGGGTCAGGTTGGGACGGGGCGAGTCTGGACCAGACCTCAGGTGGGACAGCGGGCCCCGCGGCACGAGGAGGTGGCAGGGAGTCGGCAGCTGCTGGAGGCAGGCCCCAAGCAGAAGGGGGTAGGCCCGGAACCCGCCAGGGGGGCCTCCGGATTTCCCGCCCCACCCGGGAGCAGAGGAAGGAGGCGGAGGACCCCTGCCGGCCCCGGGCCGACTCCGGGCCTCGGTTTCTCTCCGTAGACAGCAGCAGTTTGGACGAGATGATCCCAAGGTCCCGGGCAGGGCTTCTCGGACCCCAGGAGAACGCTGTCTGGCACCGGGCCCAGGCGGACCCTTGGGGTCCAAGCTCTAATATTGGGACCATGAATTTGGGAGGTTTGCTTGACCCGTGTCCTCTCGGGGAGACACACGAGGGCGGGGAACACCAAGGCTCGAGGGCGTCCACTTTTCGGTCGTCCTGCTTGGTCACTCAGGGCAGGAAACAGGCTGGAGAAGAGCCAAATTCCTCCTGCTGCAAAAATGCAGATGCGGCCCCGCCCCTGCTCCGTTGCCATGGTGACCGAGCTGGCTGTGGGGTCAGCAGCAGCCAGGGGAGCCAGGGCTCCCGAAAGCCCCTTCCGCAGGGGGTGGGGGCCCGGAGGAGAAGCCGGCGCCCGGCTGTCCTGGCCGCCGTCTCACCCCAAAACCCCGCGTTCAAGAGAAGACTCCGGTCCTGCCCACGGTCTCCGTGCTCCTGCGAGCCTCACCACGGGGGCCCTGGCGCCCACCCTGCCTCGCGCCTGCCCGCACACCCACCCCATCACCTGACGTGGCCGCGGACTCGAGTGGCGCCCCCGCCCCCCGCTCCTGCCTGGATGTCCCTGTTCTTCCCACGGGCCTCAGGCACTCGGGCGCCAGGGAGCGCCCTTACGAACAGGCAGGGGCTGACTGGTCTGCTCGCGGCCCTGCTGTGACCCGCAGGCAGTGCACCTCAGTGCTCCCGGCCCCTCGGGGGCAGCCGAGTCTCCCCGCGGTTCCCTCCGCTGTCATGAGAGGCCGCTCCCCCCTCGTGCGGCCGTCCGCTGGCCCGTCGGGGCCACTGTGCTGGCGGAAGACCCGCGTCCCCCTGGGAGGGCAGGAGCTGTCCCTGTCAGGAGTGCGTCGGCGCTGCCGGAGGCTGGGAGCCCAGGGCCCACGGCAAAGGTCACGACGTCACTGCTTAGTCAGAGGGGCGCGGGCAGTGCCAGGGGCCGCGGGAGACCACAGAGAAGCCGCCTTCGTGGGAGCCCCTCGTGCACGCTGGGCTGGACCTTGGGCGTGCACAGCCACTGTGGAGAAGGAAGAGTGGCCCACGTTCTCTCCTGGAGGCCTGCACACCAGTGACCGCAGCCTCGGGGCCTGAAGGGCACGGCTGATGGCAACCAGCCAGGGCTGCGGGCAGGGAAGGGGTGCGGGTGGAGGGTGCGCTCTGACGGAGTCTCGGGCCGAGTCACAGCCGGCAGCCCGGGCGGCCTCCCCACACGCGTCCTCACACACACGCACGTGGCTGCGCCCTCCCGCAGGCACGCCCGCACACATCCACACTCACGCAGCCACACAGACCTGCACACGCACACGCACGCAGGGCACACTCACGTATGCACACACATGGCCACACGCACACGCAGACACACATGGCTACAGCCACATGCGCACACACACGGGCACACGCACACGCAGACACACACACACCAGGTCACTCGCGCACACACGCACTCACCCGCATGTGCACGTGTGCGCTCACAGCCGAGCACACGCGCACACACTCGGACATGCACACACAATGCTCTCACACACACGCTCGTGCAAACAGGTGCATCCTGGGTGTCAGCTTCCCGAGAGTCAGCTCTGTCTCCCGGCGGCTCCCAGGCACCCAGCAAGCACGTGTGGACTTGCACACACAGGGGCCGGGGCACCCGCGGGGCATCTGAGGCTCCGAGAGACGACAGCTACACAGCCACGAGAGGGAGGCCTGCTCTGCCCCCCGGGTCTCCTGAGGGCCCTACAGCCCGTGTCCCCGCAGGGGGACGCCCAGCCTAGAGGATGCAGCGCCCAAAGCAGAGGCCAGCAGAGCCCGGCCAAGCGCGGCGGCATCAGGGACCCCGACTGGCCGGGATACGGCCGCACGGGCAGTGTGGGAAGGGGCGGGGTCTCCTCCACTCACCGCCCGGCTCTCCCTGGGAGGTCCCCGTCCTGACGGACACACCGAAGAGGAGGGACGCCACCCTGCAGGGCTCTGGTGCGGGTCCCCGGAGATGCAGGAGGGAACACGCCCCCGGGCCTGACCTCTGGCCTGCCCTCCCGTGCGGGGTTGCCGGGACTCCCGTGTGGCTGGAGTGGACACGTCCTTGTGAGGCAGGGGGCCCACATCCAGAAGGCCCCATCCGGAGAGTCCGCGTTTCTCAGCCGTTGCACACGATGCACGTCCCCTCCTCAGTGCAGAGAGGCTTACGGAAAGGTACGGCCTCACTCTGCCCCCCGAGCTTCCCTGGGCTGCCTGAGGCCCCAGGCGGTGGCCGCCTTCCCAGGCTCCCCTGGGCCCGGCCAGCGGGACGTCTGCTGCTCCTCTTGGGCACACATTGGGGGAGGGTGGGGTCCCCCCTACACCCGCTATGCCTGTGCCCCCCGCCCTCAGCCATATCCCAGTCTGTTTTCCAGAAGGTTCCAGGGCCCAGTCACAGGGTGATCTATCTTCCAGGAGCGAGGGAGGAGGGGGTGAGAGGGGCAGCTGGGAGCCGCCACCACCCGGCCCCGGGGAGTTCCAGGGTCCGCACACAGCCCTCCCCTCCTGCCGGGCCTCAGGACGCCACGGCCCCGCTGCGCCCCTCAGCACGCGGCTTCGTTCATTCACCCGCTGACGCAGGCACATCTGCCTTCTCGGGACGTCATCCCGTCCGTCCCCGGCCGTGTTTCTAAGTGTCCTCGGAGGACAGGACTGTGCCGGGCTCCAAAAGGCACTACGTCTTTGGAGAGACCCCAGGGCACCTGCTGCCACAGCCGCCCTCCTGGGCTCAGATCCCAGGGAAGGAAGACCCCCACCTCCTGCCCCCAGGACGCCCCGAGGCAGGACTGGGTTTCCACTGTACCGGGAGGCGTTGGTACTGATCTGGGGGCTCCCTGGGGAGGGGAGAAGCGGCACTGACGGGGGAGGGTCACCGTGGCTGGACTGGGCCCCTGCAGGGGTGCGGGAGGCAGTGCTGACCCGGGGGGCCCCGGGACCCCAGTTTAGGGCATCTTTGCTCTGATTTCTCCAAATCCACAGATTTGACTTTCACAAAATGAAAAAAAAAAAGTTCTGATGAACCTCCTTAATGGGAAATATAATATGTAAAGGCAAAGAAATCATTTTTCAAAATTATAAGGACAACTCCACACCCCTTCCCGGGGAGCGGCTGCCCGTCCCACGGTTGATGCCATTGTTAATTTTTCCTAATGACACATTCAAGAAACAAAGCAAAACAAAAGAACCATCAACTCAGCATTTAGAACAACATATTTTGACAGCATATTTTTAAACTAATTCCCCTCTTCCAATGGAAGTGCCATCCTGCAATCTTTTTAAGTCTATTCAGTATATACACCAACATGATTATCTCATTCTTCTCTCGATAAAAACTCCGAGATGCAAAATGACAGCGTGATCAACATGCAAATGCCCTCGCGGGACATTGTCTCTTCTTGCAAGGACCGGGAAGGAGGAAACAATGCGCCATGTCCCCAGGGAGCTCCCGCGCAGCCTGTGGTCAGCTGTGCAAAGCCGCTCGCGCTGGGTTGGGGTGTGAGTGGTCCTCCGACGCCCACCCTGTCCCCTCCCGGGACAAAGGCTCCAAGGACAGGGGCTCCATGGGTGAGTGGCCCACAAGGACCCCAACAACCTTGCACAAGTGCCCTGCGTTGGGCGATCGTCCGGCCTCCGGCGAGAGGGAGGGGACCCCCTTGCGGGGGCGCACAACATGGTCACGGTGTCCCTCTGACCTGGGAGACCAGAGGCTGGGCCCTCACGTGGTGCCCTCTTTCCCCGACGACCCTGCGAGGCCGGCGGCATCTAGCCTCACACCCGCTGGGGACCGTGAGCAGCGCGGTACGGGAGGCCTAAACCCGCAAAGCGTGGCACCGGCTCTGTGTCCCCACGTCTTTGTCGGGGGCCCCGTTGCCCCAGCCCCGGTCTGCTGCGTCAGGAGCCACACGGGGACAAGCTCGCTCTCCCAAGCCCGCCGGGGACCTGACCCACACAAGGCTGAGGGCTGCCCAGAGAGCAAGAGGGGACGTGCCCCACGGCACGGTGTCCAGACAAAGCCAGAAGGGATCCAGGAGGCTCCCCGACCCCAAGGGACCAGCCAGGGTGGGACCTCGCCCTCAGAGGGTGTGCAGGCTGTGTAACACCCCCAAACAAGGGCAGGGCCTCATCCCCGGCCTTTGCGGACATGATGATGATGTTACGGGTCTTGACGTGAACAACGCTGGGTTTCTGGGGGCCCGGTGTCCTCACAGGGGTCCCCACAAGAGGGCGGCAGGGATCTGGAGGCAGAGAAGACGGCAGACGAAAGCAGAGGTCGAGGCAAGAGCAGGTGCTCCCGGACGGGCTGGGAGGTGCCGGAGGGCGACAAGCCGGGGGACGTGGGCTGCTGCAGAGGCTGGAAGTGAGGAAGCAGCTTCTCCCTGGAGCCTCCAGAGGGAACGGATCCTGTGGGCACCCTGACCTCGGCGCCAGGCCCGGGGATCTCACTGGAGCCATTCTGCCCCCCTTGCTCACACGGACGGCGGTCTGGGCTCCAGCACCCGGCAGGAACGGCACCAGTGAGACCCGTGTCCCTGGAGGAAAGGGTGGCATCCGCCACCCCCGCCCCGAGAAGGAGGCTGACCTACGCTCCTGCAGGGCAGGCACAGACCCCGACTCCTGCGCGGGGATTCTGACCCACGAAAAAGAGAAAAAGAGCCGTTTCCAAATGCCTGCGTCTCCCTAGGGAACCACGTCTGCTTCTTGGGCCGCGTCAGCCACTGGGATCCTGGAGGGCAAGGCACCAGGGGGCCGCGGGGTGGTTTGGAGGTCACGGGGACAGTCTTCAGGGGGCAGCAGGTTAGGGTGTGTGCGGGCACCGTGTGCTGTGTGCGTACTGTCCGCGTGCAAGCCTGTGCTCGTGTGTACACACCATGTGTGCATGCGTATGCACCGTGTGTTGTGTCCGCGGCGCACATGTGCACGGCCCACATGTGTCTGCACCGCTCACGCAAACACGCGTGGACGCATGTGGACTCTGTGTGCTGCGGGTGTGAGGGTCCCTCCTGTCTTTCCTGGCTGGTCACAGTGCTCCCCGCTGCACACGCCCTCCCCGCGGCAGGCCACCCCGCTCTGCACGGACCCTCAGCCAACCCCCAACCCGCCGCGGCTCCCCTCTGTGCGGACCCCACCACCCTGTCACTGCCCCTCGGTCTGCACCCCAGCACCCGGGGCTCCCCGGCCCCCAGGGTCCGCCACTCTAGTGACACTGTGCCTGGGGACACCGGGCACTCTGCGGGCTCTGTGGAAAGGCCCGGGCTGCCCTTCCTCCTGGTGGGGAGACGGGACAGGGCAGGGGACAGTCACCAGCTAGACAAGGCCAGTGACAGTGTGAGTGCATGTGGTCTCCCCCCGGGGTGCTGGACGGACAGGTGACAGATACCCTGGGGGACAGAGGCTGCGGAAGGCCACTGGCTCAGGACCACACGCAGGCAGTGGACGGTCTGCCCGCAAACCAGAGGCTGGGGTGCTTGACCCTCCCCGCAGGAAGCCTCCATTTTCCTGGACTCCCGCCACAAAGTCCCACTGATGGGCGGTTCTCTGCCAGCTCTTGGGTCCCGATCAAGGTGTCGGCACGGCTGGTACTTCCGAGGCCTCGAGGGAGACTCTGTGCCCTGCCTACCCGTCCCAGCTCCTAGGGTTTTGCAGGGATCCTGGTGTGCCCTGACCAACCCCTGCCTGCGGGTCCACGGCCGGTCTCCACATGGGGGCCATCCCTCTCGGCGTGGCCCTGTTCTTGGAGGGACACCCGTCACGCGGGGACACAGCCTCATCTCGGCTGGTTAGGCCTGCAATGCCGCTCTTCCCAATGAGGTCACACGCCGAGGTTCTGAGGGTCATGAACTCCACACACTGGTTTTGGGGGGCACAAGCCAGCCCAGAGTAGTGGCCTCTCCCGTCTGCAGGGGGACCGTCAGCGACGAGCAGAGCAGCTGTGCAGGCCCCTCAGAGAAACGGCGTGTAGCTGCCGACCCTGGGCGATTCCGAGGAGGTGGAGGGTAGGCCAGGGTGGTGATCACTGGGGGCACTGGGCACTCTGGAAGGAAGGTCCTGGGCTAGGGGTCACAGGTGGGCAGCCCCGAGCACAGGGGACGGGGGCGGGGGAGTGGGAAGAGGAGGTGGTTCAGCGACAGGAGGGGTGGACGCAGCCCTCGGTGACAGCTGCCCATGACCCTGAACCTCAGGCGCTGCCCGCATCCTTCCGAGCACTCCCCGTCCCAGACCGGGGCAGTGTTGGGGCTCAAGGTTCTAGTTTTGCTATGGATGGGGCACTCAGAAAGAGCTCGAGGCCCCACGACCCAGTGGCCAGCCTCAGGCCGCGGGGGATACGGTCGCCGTTCAGTGTCCCCGGGTGCCTTTGCTTCTTCACGAACGGTGGCCTGACTCGGCTGCTCGAGACGCCATCAATCAAGCTCGGCACCTCGTTCCCAGGCGGACCCCGCAGCCCTGGTCTCCGGCGCAGCCAGGCTGGAAGGGCTCAGTGGCTTACACGTGGACAGGGCAGCGGCCCGGGGTGCCCGGGGAGCCCTCAGAGTCCCGTGGCCCCAGGCTCCCCCTCCGCGCTGACCTGCACAGAGCATGGACGGCTACTTCACGCTTCACCAAAGCACAGGATCCCTGCGGAAATGACGGTGCGGGTCCAGCCACTCCCGCACACGGGGACAGACACGGCCCGGAGGCCCACCAAGGGGAACCGGCGAGCACGGCCGCGCCCCCACGACCAGGACTCCGCGGCACGAAGGTGCGGATTCCTGGAGCTCGCAGCCGCACCAGGAGACCTCGCGTGCTCCTGACGACGCAGGAAGCCCGTCTCAGACTGCACCGAGCAAGTTCCACGCGCAGACCTTCCGGAAAAGCAAGAGGAGACCAGTGGAGGCCGGGGTGGGGGGAGGGACGCACGGCAGAGCGTCGGGGGCCTGCGGCGAGCTCTGTGGCCTGACCGTGATGCTCACGGGACCCTCTGCTCGCATCCCGCCTTGTAGAACTGCACCACACACAGAAGGGAGTTTCGTTGTGGGTAAATATTTTTACATTATTAAAAATGATCCTGACCCATCAGATTGATTTTACATCAACGGGGTCACAAGCCACAGTCTGAGAAACGCCGGGCTGGACGGACGCCTGGAGGAGCCCCCGGGGAGACACGGGGTCCTGGGTCCGGGACATCTGGATGCAAAGCCTTGGGGGACCCAGGACGCCGCTACTGGTGCTGACGCCAGAGACGGTGGTGAAATGAGACACAGAGACAGAGAGAGACAGAGATGAAGGGAGACAGAGACAGAGACAGAGACAGAGACAGAGACAAAGAGGGGCCGGGAGGGAAGCCTGCCCGTCTGTGGAAACGTCCCGAGAGTGAAGACCCGTCCAGGCTCGCAGCCCCGGGCAGAACTCGGCCCTGAGGGCACCGAGCACAGTCACAGACGGCCAGTCTGGCACGAAAGCACCCAAACCCACGGTGAATTTGGGGCCCCAGAGTAGTCTCCAGAGGAAGGCAGAGCCAGACCTGCGGGGGTGCGGAGGGCATCCGGGGCTATCGACAGGGCCCCACGGCCACTGGGGCCGCCAGACACGGAGACATAACCAAACCGCCCCACGCCCTAGCCTCACACCACAAGCCTCTGTGCGGGACCGGCCGTGGTCTACAGCCCCGATCTCGTCCCGTGAGGTCCCCTGGATGGGGACGTGGGCCACTGCCTCCCCCGAGCGCCACCATCCAGTTGCCCCGAGGCCACTCCTGACCCTGTGTCAGGTTGGGGGGATGAGTCTGGGGTGAAGCAGGCCCCAGGCAGCTCCGGCACACACTGTCAGAACGAGACAGACTCCGCGTCCAGACACCTCTGCTCCAGCCCAAGTGCGGCGGCGCGGGGCTGACGCCGTCCCCAGGCTGTCCCACCCGGCCAGCCTCCGTGACACTTGCCGGCTCTGGGCATCTTCCCGGTTGGCCCTGGGGGCTCTGGCCCTCTGAGGCCCCTCAGGCTCCTTCTGGTGTCCTGGGGCAGCCACACCCTCCATGCCCTGGTGCCCAGGACGGGCCAGACACCCGCAAGTCCCAGCAGATCCACGGAGTCTCAGAGGCGTGGAGAGGCGTGTCCTGCTTCCCAGGCCCCCTGCATGCTCTGGCCTCACTGCCACACAGTCCTTCCTGAGGGTGAAGGGCAGACGACCCGTGAACTCCCAGGTCTCCCGTGCAGCGTGGACACGGAACCCACGGCAGGAAGCCACGCGGGAAAGAGCCCGGACACCTCTGACCTCTAAGGGTCAGCCTTCTTCTCAGGAGAGACTGAACTCCAGCCGACACCCCAGGGCTCATCAGCGCTGTTCCTCGTGGACAGGCAGACAGACACACTCCCAGCGATCACGGCCTCGGCTGTAGGAGCTGCGACAGGCGGCGAGCCAGAGGGGCCTGCCCTGGCCTCCCTCCCGGCACCGTCCACGCCCCCCTGCAGCTGGGGTTCCATTTCTGCAGCAAAGTCCCCTCCTGATGGGGGTCTCCCTCGGTCCTGCCATGAGCCCGCAGCCCCGGGTCGCTCCGGCTCCCCTCCTCGCCACGAGGGTGGACGGAGGGTGCCCCCGGCCCCGACCGCCAGAAATCATCCGGCTGCACTCCCCACAGACGCAGCACAGACCAGCCCGGCCGGCCGCAGCCCTACCATCCCGCCGGACCCACCTTCACGCCCCCCAGGCCGGGAGCCGCCGCAGCCGCGCGTCCTCCACCGTCTCAGTGCGCGGGTGACGGTCCCAGAAGCCCCCCCGTTGGAACAAGCACCGTGCACCGCGGACACTACGTCCGTCCCGCAAACAGTGCTTCGGGATTTCCTGGTGTTGATCCCCAGCTGGGTGACGACTCACCCTGGGTGACTATCTTGGGCTTTCCGTGTGCTGCGCCGGGGACAGACCACACGGTCAGAGCCGCGGGCCGGGATGGGACCCCTGAGACAGAAGTCGGCGGACGCAGAGCCGAGGTCAGGCGGGGGCAAGCTTGGGGCCGGAGCCTCCGCCCATGGGGTCCAGGTCGTGACCTGCAGCCCCCACTCTCGCTCTCCGATGCTGCAAAATACACCGAACCCAGATCGGGGAGGCGGGTCCCCAGACGCACTCATGTTACTGTTTTAAAGCGCTCAGATGCGCCGCTCAGAGCAGCCGTGCCGGAAGATAAAGCCAGAGGGCGACGATAAGGTGACAGTTGGCAAAGTGGGCCCCGGGAAACCCATCCACGGCCCTTCCCGCCACACCCTGTGCCCGCGCTCCTCCAGCCGTGGCAGGAAGAGTTCGTCAGGCAGCTGATTTCCAAAGAAAATTCCTTCAGAGGGGCGCCCGGGGGGCTCAGTGGGTTAAGCCGCTGCCTTCGGCTCAGGTCATGATCTCAGGGTCCTGGGATCGAGCCCCGCATCGGGCTCTCTGCTCAGCAAGGAGCCTGTTTCCCTTCCTCTCTCTCTGCCTGCCTCTCTGCCTACTTGTGATCTCTGTCTGCCAAATAAATAAATAAATAAATCTTTAAAAAAAAGAAAAAGAAAAAGAAAACTCCTTCCAAGCACACAGTCCCCCACAAACAGACACGTTTTGAACATAGTCGTGCCGCAACCCACCCACTGGGCTTCCCAGCAGTTGGCAAGGGAGCTGCGGCTCACAGCATGGGCAGGGTGGTGACCTGCCACACCCTGGCCCTCCCCTCACTTCCCTGCACCCACCACTGGCCCCGCCAAGCCCCTGTCTCCAGACCCTCTCTGGCCCCGGCCTCAGGGACATTCTGGAACCCAGAGTCTGCAAGCAATGGCAGGCCTGTCCTGATGGAAAATTCTAGATTGTAGCCTGTATACTGTCCTTCGAGATGTGTCCTGTCCACCTGTCGCTGCCTCTTCAAAGAGCTCTGTCCACCTTCTCTGGCTTGGCCTCCACACCTGCAGCCACTGCACAGCCCAGGGGAAGCCATGAGACAACCAAAAGGGGCGTTCCCTGTCCGCACTCCCCAAACCAAGTGAGGGGGTGCACAGTCTGGGAAAGGGCGGGGGGGGGGGGTTCTGAGGGCCCAGGGCAGGGGCATGGACCTCCCTGAGGAGGAGCCTCAGAAGAAGCCCAGTGGCCTCGGCAAGCCTGGGCTCCGGGGCCCCCGCAGACAGAAGGACACATTAGCCTGTCCAGGGGGTGGTCAGAGAATTCTGCCACACCCCGTCTGAGCCCCCCGGGCTCTGTCCGTCTCTGTGTTCTCGTCCAGACATGCTGCTGGCCTCTCCATTCATTGACGCCCCGCAAGTCACCCACCAGTCACTGTCCAGTCCCAGTACTGTATCTAGGCTAAGCCCTCAGCCCCAGCAGTGGGTGCACTGGCTCCAATGGCCCCTCCTTCCGACCGGGTTTCCTGCGCACCAGCCCATAGCACCCACGGGGCCTGCCGAGATGGCCCTTCCCAGGTCTGGCCGCACGGAGCTCAGCGGGGGATGGGGGCTCGCGGCACAGAGGTCTGCGGGCCACGGGCCGCTGGCTCAGGTCTCCCCCACACCGACCCCAAGGGCGGCGTGACTGCAGCCCAGAGTGGCCGTCCAAAGTGCCACAGGCTCAGCCGTCTGCAAACCAGTTTCGTCCTCTTTCTTTGGAGGCCAAATGTCCGAGGTCTAGGGGCAGGGCTGGTACCTTTGGGGATGGCGGGAGAACCTGCCCCAGCCTCTCCCCAGCCTCTAGCGTCTGTCCAAGACCCTTGGCGCCCGCCGGCCTGCAGGCGCACCCCTGCGCGCTCTGCCCCGCTCATTGCCTGCCTTCTCCCTGCGTGTCTGAGGCTCTGCGTCCCTCTTCTCGTACACGGATCCCAGGCACAGAGCTTGGGCCTGCCTGCTCCCCCGTGGCGGCACCTTCGCTCACGACATCCGCAAGGACCCCACTTTCAAATCGGCCACGTTCTGAGGCCTGGCTGGACGTGGATTCTGAGGGGACACGGCGAGGTCCGGTAGAGGGAGGCTGCCTGCCCCGGCCTCCCTTCCAGCGAGGAGCCTGCGCACGCTGAGAGAGAGCCCAAGGACGGCTCCACGGCCGCACCTCGGCTCCCAGACCGGAAGCGGGTCAGGCCGTCCACGCCGCGGATGGGGACCCCGAGGCCGCAGAGCCTCCGCTCTCACCGTGCGTGGGCCGAGCGGCTCCCCGCGGCCGTCTCTGCAGCCTGCCTCTCCCAGGACGGTCGGGCTGTGCTCGGCCCCGGAACAGCCGCCCCCGGAGACGCAGGCCCGAGTCAGGCATTCCGCGCGGGTTTCTGGGGAGCGAGAGGAGCACGGCCCCTGCTTCACGGTTGCATAATAAATAGATTAGGGCGTTAGGCACCAGAGTTATTAAAAGTGAAAGATCCTCCAAGAGAAGGCGAGGGATTCTTGGAGCCTCTCTCCCCTACAAATATGTAATGAAATTTAAATTGAATCTGGTTTAAAATCATTTACCTTTTGACATCGTGTATCAGTACACTAAGCATCAGCTGAGAAAGCAAATAACCTTTCAAGCAGAATGAAAAATTACTCTGTCTCTTTTGATTTCATGTTAATTTTCAAATTTAAACTACCCTAGAGCTCTCTGCTTGGGGTCAGCCCCTAAGAGCCTGTTGATTGCGCAAGGTCCGCACTGTCCCCAGACACCCTCCCGGCCCACACCGCCGTCCCAGACCCGCCCTCCCGAGCTCCTCAGTGACTCCCGGGGGAACAGGCCGGTGCGGGTAACGCGGGGACACGGGGAGGACGGCAGAGGCTCTGTCCCTCCCGTTGGGCCCCATCCCGCCTCCGGGCACAGACCTGCCTTCTGCGCAGTTGAGAGCAGCTCCCGGGGCAGGAGGTGAGAGCATCAGCCCGTCTCGGAGTCTGTGTCCCCAGAGCGCTGTGGGGGACACAGACACGGAGCGCAGCCCCCGTGGTGTTACAGTGTCCCTGGGGGTGGTTCCCTTCTGAGGGTGTACCAACCGGCCGTAACCACCAGGCCCGCCCACCTTGGAGGACACCGGGGCTCTAAGGGTCCCTTGTGGCATGTGGAAGGTGTGGCAGATGGGGAGGCACCCGGAGCCCCTGCAGGATGAGGTCCTGGCGGTGACGACGCAGTGGGGTTGGAGGGGTCTGGGCTCAGTCCCTGTGTACAGCCCACTGAGGCCTCACACCCAACCTTGGGGCTCAGCCTTCCGCTGCTCCCACCCCGCAGGACACAGACCAGCAGACCGAGGCCCCAAGGGGCTGAGCAGCTTGTCTGGGTCTCAGTCTCTCTGCACCCAGACAGGAGCAGGACCGACTTCTGGAAATTTGTAAGAGTCGGCAGCCGGTGTCGTCGTCTAGGTGGCTTCGTCAGATACTCAGAGACCAGACGCTTTTACTCCAGAGCAAATCGGACCCGCGCCCACATCCTCTAGCCCTGAGCGAGAGCCTTGCGTGAGAAGCCCTGAGTCCCCGGGCGTGTATGCGGCTGGGCAGACGGGACCTTGGAGGAACACAGCCAGGGGCCGGCAGAGGGGCTGGACTCCGGGGGCCTCCGTCAGTCCCCTGCTGGTGCAGAGACTGCAGTCCCGGCTGGGGGACCCCGGGCACGGACACACGGTGAGAGCCCCGAAGGGTCCTCAGCTTCCGGAGGCCTGTGCCCTGCAGACTCAGCACTGTCGCGGTCCCCGCAGCTTCAGAAAGCCGAGGCCTCCCGCCTGCCCCGACCTCCCCGTGCAGAGGGAGCACCAGGGCTCCCCTCTGAGCCGCTGGCGCCGACATCGCACCCACTCCCGGGATCGTCTCCGCTTCTCCGACTCTGCGGGGCAGCAAGGCGACGGTGTGCTGACCCCGGACTAGCGGCCCCCGGAAAGAAGCAGGACGCTCTGCTGGGCCCGGGAGGGCTCCCCGGAATCACACTCAACTGCTGGATAAGCTTGTCCGGCCCCTTATGACCATGGCCGACTTCCAGAGAAGACGTGGAGCCTGGGCCCCTTTCGAGGCCTGCTGCTATTTCTTAATTAGCCAGAATCCACAAAGGGCCTTTTCATGAGGACTGTCCCCTGTCCTGTCACATGTGAGCGTCACTGGGCTGGAAAACAGAGTGGGCTTTGCCAGGACTGCACCCCCACTGAGGCTGCCCAGAGATGCTGGGCGGCGGGAAGGAGGAAGGAAGGCCAGAGAGAGGGGAGGGGAGGAGGGAGCCTGGCCCCAGCAAGCCGCCGAGGCCTGGTCCTGGGGGCTCACGCCCTCTGGCCTCCCAGCCGCTGCCGCGCGTGAAGGGATCCGGTGTCCAGCCGGCAGACAGGGGCAGGGCGAGAGCTCCCACTAGGGTCTGCTGCTCTCCAGCCCGGGCTGCTTTTCACCAGGACGCAATTCGAGGCCTCCAGTGGCCCAAAGCCAAGTCCTCGGGCACAAACCCCGGATGTCTGCGTGCTGGACACACCGGCCTCCGGCATTCTGGGCGGAGTCTGGAGTTCACTCCTGTGCCAGCCGCCCCTTGAGCCCAGATCCACGCACAGTCACACGATTGGCTCTGACACAGCTGGGGAGGGGGCAGGAAGCAGGGCAGGGTGGGGGAAGCCACCTCCTGACAGGTCAGAGGAGAAGGTCGAGGCGCACAGATTCCATCCTTGGAACCCCAGGCCCGAGTGCAACCTCCCCAAGCCCAGGCTGCAGGCCAGAGCGGACGGACAGCAGCCTGTGGTGTGTCCTCAGCAGAACTATGTCCCGGGCTCTCTCCAGAGGTCAAGCACGCCTAGAAGCCGGGCAGTGGGGCCCCAGCCCAGCCTGGAGCAGAGCCACTCACTGTTTCCCTGCTCAGGCGGGGTGGGAAGAGCTCACGTCTGCCCGAGAGCCCAGACCTCCTGCTGGACGTCCCTCTGCCCCATCCAGGGGGACCCTCGGCCTTTGCCGCAAGGACAGTGAGGCTGGGGGTTTCAGGGCAGCCGGAGGGAGACTGGACAGGGACTGCTTCATGGCCCAGGACCTCCTGGGGGAGACGGAGACGGCTTTGAACTTGGCAGTCCGCGGCTGCCCCACACCGCCGGCGTGCCGACTGCCGACGGAGCGCGTGGTGCAGGAACGACAGACTCTGTCACATGAACCTCCACAAAGACACGAGCACGCACTCTTTGTTAAAGGCGGCCAGAGCGGTCAGACCCGGGGAAGGAGCAGGAGCGAGCATGCCAGGTTCAGAAAGCCCAGGACCAGGCGGCCTGCACTTCCCGCGGCCCCTGGCACCCTGCCCGCTCCCCACACAGGGTGCCCCGGGGAGCGGGGCCCATTTCTGCTGGCCGGCGCTGTAGCCCACAGCCCCCAGAAAGCGAAGCAGATGGGGTGTCCTTGAAGGACCTGTGCTGCCTCTGAGCCCAGTGTCCCCAGCCAGGGGCTCAGTGACACAGGGAACAAGGGAAGAGGGCTGACCCTGCAAAGCCACAGTCACACCACGGTTGCTGTCCGTCCCTGTGACAGTGCCCACCCCAGCCTGGGAGAAGTCCCAGGCTCTGATGCCAGCTGGGGGTCCGTCCCCACTCGACGGCGCTGAGGTCAGCCTCAGACATGGAACTCGCCCGAACCACACCTAAACCCAGGGCCCAAAGCCCCCGTGCCAGAGAGGGGACCGCGGGGGGCAGAGCTGGCACCACCAGGAAGGGGACGAGGAGAAGCCGTTAATATGTAGTTAAACGTTCTTAATCTCCACCAGCATATGCTGTTGCACCTAATTTTGATCAACTTAAATGTAAAAACGTCTCTGTGCCCCCACTCAGGTTTTACCGCCATCTGGTTTAATTAGTCCTCGGGTAGCATGCCGCCAAGTTAACGGCGGAGTGTTGCTGGGCCAATCAGAGAGCCGGCTGCCGCGTCCCAGCCCCTGGGTCTCCAGGATCCCCTGACGGGGTAGGTCAAGGCCACGGGGACGTTGGGGGTGGCAGGGCAGGTCTGGGGGCAGGCGGGGCTGGGGAACGGCAAGACGGCTGCCCGGGCTGTTCCGGGCACGATGGGGCCTGGGCTTGGACCCTGGACCACAGGCGCCTGCCCGCAAAGCCTGAGGGAGATCTCCGGTGGCCCCGGATGGGGGGCGCAGCTGGGAATACCCACAGAACCCCCTGTCCAAAACCGGTCTCTCCGGGAACCCTCGGGATGACCCCCGTGGAGCCTGGGCCTCTGCTCACTCCTCCTTCAGACTCTAGACACGAGGGTTCTCACGGGGATGGCGCCGTGCAAACGGGGGACAGAGGTCCCCCCGGGAGGAGGAGAACCAGCGGGCCTGGGGAGGACGAGCTGCAGCAAGGCCCCCAGCCAGGTGGGGTTTGGGGTGGGCGACTCAGATGATGACCCTGACAGCCCAATGCCGGGAAAGGAGGAACAACCAAGGGCAGAGAGCCCGTGAGGACGGGCAGGGGCAGGCGAGTGTCTGCGGAGAAGGCAGCGGGGGAGTCAGCGGGCCCCAGGGCAGGGTGGAAGTGCTGGGCCCTGGGGTCTCAGGCCAGGGCAACAGGGCAGAGGGAGCTGACAGCCAGGGCAGCAGGGCAGAGGGGAGCTGACAGCCAGGGCAGCAGGGCAGAGAGGAGCTGACAGCCTGGGGCAGGAAGCAGCCCCATCCACGCAGGCACCTGTCTAAACATCCTTAATGGATGAGAGCCACACGCCCAGGGGGTTCTCCCTTTTGTCTAGTCTGCCAGGAAGCTCGGTTTGGGGAGCTCCAGAGAGCATGGACTGCTGACTCTTGTCGGGGACAGCGGGGAGGGGGCAGGCCCCGAGGACTCCCAGGCTGCCCAGCTCCGGAGCCATTGGAGAGACCCAGGGGAACCTCTCTACTTTGCCACGTCCACGGGAGGACAGCGGACCAGGACGGCAGCCACGGCACCAGGCCCCGCACTGTTCCCGTGGAGAATGAAGACCCCACGCAGATGCGTGGAGACAGCCCACATTCAAAGGTCACCCGAAACTTATCCCCCAACTACCAAGATTAATTTATTAAGAGGTAATGGGTTTTCAGCGAATTTATTAATCAATTTGACAACGCCCGGGGATTGTAATATAAAAATAATCAGCTGGCCTCCTCACTGACGTGAGATGCCAAAAGGTGTCGCTTAATTTCCAGTGCCTACCGCCACCTCTCCAGATGTATTGTTACGTTAATTGAGATGAAAATTTTGCAATTTGGAACTTCAGAGGAACGTGTGTTCATTGCGTGTCCAGAGCCGGGACGTACGGGCAGTGCCTCCCCCCGACGCCAGGGTCAGCTCCGGCGGCACAGGGTTTCTAGGACGGAGACGTGCTCCCTGGAGATGGGCTGCCGCACACAAGTGTCGGGAGACGGAAGGAGAGGTCCTCAGAAGCGGCGTCTTCCCTTGTCCCTGGCCCCGCTGGGCAGCCGTGGGTCCTCACCCACATGGACACCACCCAGCCCAGGCACGCCTCCTGTCTGCCCCAGCATCGCCAGGCAGGACGCCAGGGGGCAACCCTGGTGAATTTCAGGGGGTGTTAAAGTCAGCTTGAAGGATGTCTGACAAAGCGGGAGACCCTGAGCCCCGGAAGGGAACTCTTTCACGTCTGCAAGTAGACGGGCAGGACGGGGCACCCTCCTCTTCCTCGGGGGAGCCCTCGGCAGAGAAGAAGCAGGTGGAGAGCAGAGCGTGGGGGCGGAACCCAGAGAGCTTCCTGGAGGAGAGGCCTTCCCCCGGATCTCCCAGGGCGCGGAGAAGGGTCGCCTGATCGCTCCTCCCAAGTACAGCACTGCTCCGAAAGCGGCTCACGGTAGAAGCCCACTGCTCCCCTCTCCGATCTGAGACCCAACCTCGCTCAACGGAGGTTTGCTCTTAAATTCCGTCTTAAAGCTATCATCACGACTGGTGATTTTGTTCTCAAACACAACAGTCACTGAACTCATACGAAAGACGCCTCTGGTGCCAGGGCTGTGGGAAGCCCGGGGCTCCGGGGGCTGCAGCCGGCCGTCCCAGCTCAAGCAGCCTCTGCCTGGGGCGCAGCCGGGCCCTCCCCGGGTCCCTCTGGGGCCCATCCGTGAAGCAGAGAGCTAACACCGCCCGTGTTCCTTGGAGCTGCCTGTCCCACCTCAAACACAGGCTTCGGCTCATGGACTGAGTGAGGGCTCAGGGGCACCTCTGTGTGGCTCCTAGCACACGGGCCTGTCACAGGATGGCACAGACACCCACGTCCGGACAGAGGGCTGTGCCAGGACAGCTGACGCTCCCGGTCCACATACAGGAACGGCCAGCCCACCTCACGAAGCTGCGGGTGCAGAACGCAGTCCTCTGCAGGCCTGGACATGGGCCCGGATCAGCCCTCATGGTCCCAGAGGAGCCCCCGATGCCCCAAACGCTTCCTGCAGGGCCCCCAGCTCTCCTCCTGGCTGCTGGCTCCCCGAGGGCTCTCCTGCCTCTGCAGCGGTGACAGGACAACCTCGAGGGTTCTCACGAAGCCCCTGACCAGGACAGAGCTCATCCTGTGTTTGGAGCACCCACCCATCCGCTCCCCCGAGTGGACAGCCGGGACACGTGCCCTTGCTGAGGCCAGAGAAAACCCCAGAGAGTCCACCGGGAGCACCAAGGGGGAGTTACGAACTAGTGAACACATTCCAGAATGTTCCTCAGGAATCCTCCTTCAAGGAACCAAGGGCCTGGTTGACGCCATCATGTTGGGAGCACTTTCCAGGGTCTCCCTGGGCCTCGGGTCTCTCCTAGGCACTGGCCCCAGCTTGGCCCACACGGGTCTGGAGGACGGCCCAGGCCTTCCTCTCCCGCGTCCTTCTAGGAGCCCAACCGCCAGCCAAGGAAGCTGCCTGAGCCGCACAGGTTTCTCACCGAGCCATCTGCCCCCCAGAACTTCTCGGGGTCCAAAACGATGCTGGACCATGTGGGTAAGTCTCCCCAAGCCCCCGGATTCCTGCGGAATGAACGCTGGACACATCGCCCAGCCCTGCAATGACCGCTGAGTCTGGTCGTCCCCGGCCAGGCACATCGATGAGGTCACCCGCTGTCAGCCTGTGCAGGGGTCACCCTGGCAGCCACAGGTCCTCACCCGTCCCCAGGTGGAGGAGGTCAGAGTCCTGTAGTCATGTTGACCTGGACAGAGGTGCTGTCCCTAGGGACAGTCTTCCTTCACCTCACTGCCTGGGAGGGCAGCCCTGGGCCCTGCTGGGTTGACAGGTGAGCAAGGGCCGGCTGGGGGCCTGTTCCAGGTCACTGCTGGTGCCTGGTCCCTCTTCACGACCGCCCCTGGCCAGACATCTTAAAGGCGGGGAGCTCAGCTGTGTGCTGAGTGTGTGCTCGGTCCGTGGGCACAGCCGGTGGGGACAGTGGCGGTCCTCAGCCTGCACAGCTCTTCACCTGGGGGGGTCAGAGGAGGCTCGGGCTGGGGCGTGGTGTGGGGGGCAGCCCGCCCTGGATCACTCCAGTGTAGACCCCTGGCCCCACCCTGCCCGGCGAGGGCTGGGAGGGGTCCCCCCACCACCCCTGCAACAGCTCCCGGGGTTCTGGGGCCCTCGTTGCAGAGACACACGTGGGGACACGGGGAAAGGCCAGGGCCCAGCAAAAGGCCCAGAAACAAACTCAGCGCATGCACTCTCGTCTCTGAGCCACGAGAGTACAAACGGTTTTTATTTCCCTGGGCGTGATTTTTACCATTGTGTGTGTCGTGCAACAAATACCTATTTCGTCCTTAGAGGGGAAAAGAGGAGCCCCGTGACGTCACGTCTCAGAGAGCTCAGTCTACGCCATCTCCAGCCCGGGGGCTAGGGGGAGGGTGACCACGAGGGTCCTGCCCTTGCACGCCAGCTCAGGCCCCCTCGGCCCCGGCCCAGGCCGCCCTCCCCAGGGCCGCCGTCTGGCGCAGTCCCGTCACCCTCGTGGGCGCTCCTCCAAGGCTCCCCTTGCGGCTCCCACAGGAGGTTAGGGATGGGGACCCGCTTTCCCAGGATGGACCCCTTCGAGACCCCACCTGCCCACGACCTCCTCACGCAGGCATGATAGGACAGGTCAGTTTACTGTCACGGCTTTAAAACAGCAGTGCGGGGCCATTATGCCTGACTCGGAGTTATCTGTAAAAGCCTCACGCGGAACACCAGGTCCTGGGCCGGGGTCTGGACGCCAAGGGACCTCTGCCCCAGCCATGTCATCCCAGGGCCCCTGGTCTGATGGGGGAGGCAGGGGCCAGGAAAAACGGCCACAGCAGCTCAGGAGCTTGTGTACGAGCGCAGGACCAGCCCGAGGTGAGCCCCACCGCTGGGTTCCAGGTGATGGCAGCGTCCGGGCCCCACCGGCCCCTCTCACAGCAGGATCAGGTGCTGGGTGTCCCCTCCCCCCCACCCCACGCAAAGAGGGGGAGGCCGGGTGGGGTACCAGGGCTGTCAGGTGGGGTTCCCGGCATGGTCTGAGAACACGGAGACCCTCCTTCTACCTTCTGTCCGTTTTTCAAAAATCATGATTCCATCGAAACTTGGAAACAGTAAAGATGGCATCTGGGAGGCATCTCCTCACCCATCGGGACGCACGAGTCAGGGAGGCGCCCAGCTCTCTCTCACAGGCTGGTCTGGGACGTCTGCCGCAGCCCTGGGCACAGGTCTCTCTCACCTGACCAGGCAGGGGACCCTGGACCGGGGTCCAGGTGGAACCATGTGACCCAGAAGGATAGTCAGAGGACCTGCTTCTGGCTGAGTGGGGGAGAAACCATTCTCGGGGCCAGCCTGCCTCTCACCACCACCCGGAGCCCAGCCCTGCCACAGAAACCCCTGCCTGGCAGACCCGCAGCTGGCCGCCCAGAGTCCTCGAGCCAGAAACCCGGCCTGGGGACTCACGCTCCTGCCCCTCTGCCAACAGCCAGGGACCCCGGCCATGTCCCTCCCCTTCCCCAAGCCCCATCACCTGCAAAACAAAATGGCAGCATCGACCTCTGACGACGGTCACGAAGACTCCAGGGGGGAAAGGACCGGGGGGGGGGGTGGGGGCGGGTCATGGTGCTTGCTCGAAGCAAGGCCACACGGCGAGGGGCTAAGGGACACACACCTTCCAACCGTGTCCCACGTGGACCCCGGGAGCCTGACTGCATGGACGAGCCCGGTGCCGGGGCTCCCACGGTCGGGTCTCAGGTCCAGCCTCTGTCACCACCGCCCTGCGTGTAGGAACCGCCAAGTATCGGAGCGGTGGGAGGACCGCCTCCGCGACCCCGGAACAGAGCCCTGGGAAGCGCGATTCCGAAACCAGGCTGGGCCCTGTGCACAAAGGGTGCATGAGGAGTCCCGGAGGGGAGACTCTGGGGCAGTCGGTCTCCGTCTGCGCTGCTGCTGGAACCAAGAGTCGTGGTGTTGACCACAAAGACCCCATGGGCCTTGAAGGTGCTGTTTCCTCCTGCGCTTAGTGGCTCAGACGTCGCCGAAGGCCCTTCTACCCCACAGACAGTAACACCGGCTGGAGTTAGTCTTCCAAGTCAGGGTCAGACAGGGTGAGACCCTATCTCCACACTAGCCCCTGGTCAGCTAAATCAGCATCAGAGCCTCATTCATACTCAAGTGTGAATGACTGACATCTGCAGTCCATGTACGCGAGCACGCTCTGACCTAGCAGATGGAGAAAACAGACAACGGGAGAGACCTCAGGCCACACCTCTGTGAGGGTCACAGCCCAGTGTCAACCTACAACCCACCGCCCGTGGGCACGTGGGGTTTAAACCGCCTCCCGAGTGGAAATGAAAGACTTTTCCTCGTGCCCACACAGCAGGAAGGAGGCACAGACCCGCAACCGCCTCAGGTCCCAATGGTGGAGCCTTCTGGAGAGCTCGTGGGACCCCAGGCCAGCAGGAGCCCTCCCAGGACTCCCACGTCAGCTCTGGAACCTTCCATGACGCATGGCTTGAGCCACAGTGAGAACACACTGAGCCAGCAGCCACTCCAGCGGAAATCTGACCCGCAGAGGTTCTGGTGACCCCGGGTGAGGAACTGCGCCCCGCCTGGTGGCACCAGCTCCTCCAGCCCGGTGGCCTGTCCCATGTCCAGCAGCCCCAAGAACTCTACGGTCCGTGGGGCCGTCTCAGAGGCGGGTGGGGGAGGGGACCTGAGGCTGAGTTCCATCTGCCCTGTCACTGCTTTGCAATGGTAGGAACCCCAGGACTAACGTCACAGAAAGATCCTTCTGCCGCCGGCGGTCCATTCACCTAGACCGAGGACATGATGGCACTTTCCACCTCTGACCCGCAGGCATGCCGGGGCCCCGTCTCCTCCCCAGCCGCCCGGAGGCGCATCAGGGGATTCCTGTTTCCGTGCGCATCGCCCCTTCTCTGCCTGGGCCCTGGGAGGCTCAGATGAGACACAGGACGGGTGTTCACCGCGTGCCGCAGCTGTCCCTGGCGTGACCGTACTTCTGAGTCGGCCCGCGGGGGGCAGTGGGAACCCCCCACGGGGCGCAGGTCCTTCCGGCCACAGGGAGGGGGAGCCGGGGCACCGCAAACTCAGAGCCCACGTGACCCCTGCTCCCCGCCATGAGCGGATCTCACGGGGCCCCAGCCCCACGGGACAGGCTGTGCTGAGTTTCACCACCTCAGGTGTGGCCGGGTCCACCCCACGGAACATTCTAGCTCCCTCATCTGCCTCTCTGTTTCTCTGAGGCACACCTGCCCCATCACTGGCTCCAGAAATGGAGAGAGAAAACTGGGGCTCAGATTTGGGGGGCCACCTCCGACTGTGAATAGGGTGAGGAGGGCTCCAGGCCTGGCCTGCGGAGTACAGGAAGCCTCTTGTTCAAGGGGTCCAGGTCCCCGCTCACGGCCCCGCGCCCTCCAGGCCACGCTGGGTGGTGCTGACATGCTCAGTGGACAGAGGTCCCTCGTTTCGGGGGTCCTGGCCACTTCCCGGGTTAAACAGAGGGAAACCTTCTGACCTCCGAGACCGAGACCGTGAGGAGAACCTGTGAACTTCCATGACCTCAGCCTCCATGAGGCGGTGCACACCGTCTCCACGGCTCTCAGGGTCCGGGCTGGAGGCGGCCCGCGGGCCCCTGCGGCTCAGTCCCGGTGTCGCGTGTCCACCGCCTTCAGAAAACGCTTCTTCTGCCACGTCGGAACCCTGAGATAAGGACGGAAGCAAAGACCCAAACCCCGACCTGATCGACAAATGTGTTTCTATTGAGAACAACAACAACGTGCTCATTTTGTTGACGGCGACGTCCCAGGGGCTCGAGATCTGTAAGGCAGCCACGGCCCGTGTCTCACAAAAACCAGACGGGCTGAGACAGACTCGAGAGGCCACGGGCCTCCCACCTGCGCGGCCCCAGGCGCTTTCCGAGCCGGATCCCGCTCTTACCCTGGGGAGCTCCCGTCGCGGGCCGGGAGGCAGGAAACGGCGGGGGCTCGCCAACAAGCCCGCTCCCGGGGCTGGGTCTGGAGGACGTCGTTGGAGTCCGTGCGGCGTGGCCGGACGGGACAGCACGGTTCCCTGCACACCCCGCGCCGGGCTGTGTTTCCATGACGCCAACGACAGGTTCAATCAGACCCCATCGGTTCTCCAGCTGGGAGCTCAAGGTCGCGACGGGTCACCCCAGACAGAGCATTGCTCCAGCCAGCGGATCCCCGCCCCCGAGAGCAGCCAGTGACGAAAGGAAACACAATGAGGGCACGGAAGCCCACGGAAGGTCCCACGTGGCTCCCGTGGCCAGCGTGCCTCCCCCACTGCCACACAGCCGCTGAGGAACATAAATTAGCATCAATTAATTAACACGAGTCCTATACAAGCCGTTAATGGTATTTAGCTCTATCTGGGGATGCGCTATCAGGTAATGGATACTACAGGAGAAAAATAATTTAAAAACAGAGCCAAAGTGCTTTTCTGAAAGAGAGGCCACTCATGTGAGTCCGGCGGCATTTAGGCCGGCCTGCGGGGCGTCAGCATTTTAACGGTGAAAAAAATCACAGGCTCTACAGGGCTGCTCCTCTACCCCTCAAAGGAACCCCAAAGCTTTGGGAAAGCGCACATGGACATTCTCAGCATTTGATCAGGCCAACCAAATCAGCTGCCGCAAAGACAGCACGCGTACTTCTCCCTGGCGTCGACGGGAGACCGTGGACCTCGGCGCATGGCCCTGAGCCACATCGTGTGCTGCGGGGGCCCGAGCCAGGAGGACCCCCCGCCCTCCCCCATCCCGTGGGCTTTCAGAGCACATGAGAGCTCGGCCGCGGCCCAGCTGCTCCTGAACTGCAAGCAAACCCGCAGGGGACGGGGAAGGAGAGGCGAGAGGCCGGCCCTCCCGGCGGTCAGCGACGGCACTGGAGCACCCGCATGCGGCACGGACCGGCCCCTCTCCTCTGAAGTTCAAGACAGGAAGACAAGGGAGGCGGGGTTGGGTGGGATCCTCTGCGCGAAGGACCATCCCTAGAATTCAGAGCCCTGGCTACCCCACCCCCATCTCTGTGGAGCCGAGGTGACCCGCGGTCGTCCTGTCCTGCAGAGGCCCACGAGGTGGCCAGCAGCACGGCTTCCACGGCCGAGCATGGCGGCCTTGGACCCAGCGCTGGAGCCGAGGGAAGACGCGCCAGGTTCACCCTCCTGCTCGCGTCTGCTGCTCCAGGGCAGAGGACGGAGGCTCCCCAGGTTCCCCCCGCTCTGTCTGGGTTCCCGATGCCCCATCCAGGGCCACGACATCACCCCACCCCAGGGGCACCGCTCCCAGTGTGCGGGCCCAGGGACCGGTCAGGACCTGCTGGCCGCTGCTCAGGTGTGCCGGCCGCACGGCCTCCCAGCTCAGCAGCGCCTGCTCACGTGTGCCTCCGATGAGAGGAAGGCATTGGCCTAGGCCCAGCAGAGCCCCTGCACCTGCCACGCAAGCTTCCTGCCCCTGGATGCCTCTGCACCCCAAGGTGCGGAGTTTGCTCTCTCAAGGGCAAAACCCGGGGATCCGCAGAGCTCTGTCCGCTATGAAGCTGCCGTGTCCACCCGTACCCCACGTCGGCTGCCCCCCGCCTTGGGCCTCCCAAGCACCCTTCCCTGCAGAGATGTGTCTGGACCGGAGGGCACTCAGGAGGCGAGCAGAGCTGCCGGAGCCCTCCGCATGCGGCAGTTATCTCCCAGCACACGGAGCCGTGGGAGCGCGCCTCAAGGGTGGTGCGTGTGAGCCCGTGTGTAGGAAGTGCTCAGAGAGCGGCCTGGTGACCGGGCCCGGCGTCTGCTCCCCGCTGCTGCAGGAGCCAGGCCCGGGCACAAGGGAGGCCACACTGCCCCACAGCGCTGCTCCTGCCTTAGGGGTGAGCCCAGTCCTGTGGGGCGGGGAGGGAGAGCGCTGGGGTGAGGGGAAGAGCAGCCCAGGCAGGGGAGCTGCAGGCTCACAACCTGCGGTCACAGTGGCAGGGACATCTGGCAGGTGGGGACAAGGATGGGGTGTGGCCTGGAGGGCCTGGCTGGCTGGTCTAGAGCCGGGGAGTTCTAGGTGGAGGCCACGGAGTCAGAGTGACAGGGAGCCCTGGGGAGGGAGCTCTGGCCACCAGTGGGACAGGATGGCGAGTCCAGACCTCCCGGGCTGAGCCCCGGCCGGGACCCCACGCACACGCCCCATTTCTCCTCCTTATTCTCCCCTTGCAGGCTGAACAGCAAACACGCCCGGCACCAGCCACCCCTTGGGCCATCGTGCAGGGCCCAGACGCACCTCCTGGCCTCCGCTCCCTGGTCTGCAAGGGGGGGAGCCCCGAGGCGACTCTGGCAGGTGGCGCTCTGTGATACGGGGGGACGTCAGCCAGAGCAGGGACCGCAGGAAAGTGGGACCCAGCTCCGGAGGAGCGTTACTACAAGCCACATCCCAGATGACTCACTTCTCAATTAGCCACCTCGTTCCGGGAAGAGCCTGGCGTGCCAGCTTCGTGTCAGGGAACGTTGTGACAAGGGCTACCCTCCAGCTCAGCCAGGGCGGAAGTGGGCCCAGCGCTGGTGCCGCGGGCTCCCCTCCGCGTGGAGGGTCCCTGCACGTCCTGCGAGCTTGGGGGCAGGGGTCATCGATGTGCAAGGAGCTCTCTCGGCGCGAGGTGACCCGAGCGGCCCAGCCCTTGCTTGAAAGCACACTAGAGCTGTTTGTCCAGCAGGGCTCTACTCCATCACGTGAACCGCAGGTGAAGTCCCACGGGCCCTTCAGCCCACAGAGCTGAAGCAGAAAGCAAACAACTGTCCCCGTAAACGCTGATGGGGCCGAGGCGGGGCAGGGCCCAGGCGAGCCTGCCCTGTGGTCTTTGGCCTCCATGTCTGACTCCGCGGCCCAGGAGACTGGCCTCTGCTGTCGCTGTGATAAATTCCTGGCCCGGCACAGCCACGAGCAGCGTCAGTTCTGGGAGGGAAACTGAGGCCCCGAAGGGAAGCTATGGAACGTGTCTGTGCTGTTCGTCGACACGTCCGTGCCACAGCTGTGTGTACAAACAAGCACACAGCACAGAGGGTTGGGGCAGGGGGAGGGGCCGGCACGGGGCGAGGGGGGCCGCAGGTCACGCCAGCTCTACTCCCCATGGGCCACACTGTGGGTCCCGTCCTGCAGGTTGAGAACATGCTTAGGAACAGCCACATTTGACCTTTCCTTGTCTTACCAAACAGGGGTCTCCCAGATGGCTGACCGGGCAGGGGGCGGCCACAGGTTCAGCTCAGGACCACGCGGTCTAGGGGAACACAGGATACATACGCTGGGTCTGGGGGCTGCAGGGAAGCCCGCACAGGTGCGTGAGTGGGGGCTCGGGGGCTCCTCTGTGCCCACCCCTGGACAGTGGAGGACGGGGGCGGGGGGTTCATTTTCACCCTGGAAAGAAGGGGGGAAGAAACTCGGAGGACGGCGCTGGACAAGTTGATGTCCTGAGTCTCACCGGGCATCCTGGGGGGGGTGGTCTGCCTGCTTCGCCCGACCTGCCCCCGCCTGCTGACCGCGGGCCCCACTCTCCCTGCAGAGGGCTCCTAGGGCCCAGCGACAAGGAAACAGGAAGGCCACACTGGCGCCCCACCAGGGCAGCAACCTCCGGCTTCCCCCAGAAGGACTGAAATTAAGGCATATCCAGGCAGCAAAGGTCCTGCCTACGAGGGAGCTTTCTGGAGGGAAAGGCAAGATGAGACGGGTTCCACTGAGATGTAGACAGAAGTCTCTGAATCCTGCCTGGGGACAGGCCGGCCCACGGGTCCGAGGGGTGATTCAGCAGGTGGGTGGACGCCGCCTGCCCTGTCTCGGCGGGATGGGAGGTGTGCCCGCTGCCTGACACGGTGCCGTCCCCACCAGCAGCCCGGCTGCGTGCGGAGAAGCCACGAGGCACACACAGGCTGTGAGCGGCCGTGAACCCGGCCGTTCCCAGCTCCGGAAAACAGACGTGCGGGGAAAGTGCAGAGACACCTCCTGTCCTGGCAGATGGCCTCTCCGGCAGTGCGCGCCCGGCTGCAGAGGGCGGGAAGTGCGGCGAGCAGACAGCCAAGTCAGGCCGGTGCACCTGCCGGGGGTGCCGGGCCTGGACGCCCTCACAGCTGGCAGCGCGGAGCCCCAGGCCACAGTCTTCCTGCAGACCCAGAGGTGCTCGCTGGGACCCAGGGCCGGAGCAGCGGTCCGGCCTGGAGGCGAGGGCCCAGGGACACCGCCAGGCACCCCTCGCGCGCTGCGGGGACGCACCCGAGCCACAGGTGCCCGAGGAGGTGAGTGTGCCGGGCGCTGCATGTGGGAGCCCGGCGAAGGAGAGGGGTTGGGGGGTTCGGGGGTCGGGAGGTCGGGGGGGGCGGGGTCAGGGGGTCAGGGGGGTCGGGGGGGTCAGGGGAAGCCTCCGGAAGCCGGCGGCCCGCAATGGTGCTTCACAAGATGGAGCTCTTCGCCGGGGTTCCACGGCCTCCCTCTCCGCCACCCCGTGGAAATCCTTTGATCACTTCTGACGCCGAAGCAACAGGTCCTGGGGATCCAGCCTGCCCTTTCTCAGACAGCTCAGCCCCGCCCCAGCCCCCGGCCCCGCCCCGGCCCCGCCCCCGGCCTTCAACTCCGCCCAGCACCTCGGCCCTGCCCCTGGCATTTGGCCACGCCCCCAGGGCTGCAGGCCTGGGTCTGCCCAGGCAGCCCATGCAGTTCAGGGTGACCGGATCAATGAGTGTTTCCCCCAGAATCAATCTCCTAGTGGTGCTGCCCTGGAGAGGGGGTTCAGGCAGTGTGTTCAGGGACGGCTTCCTGGAGGAGGAGGCTCTCTGCCACCAGGGCCAGTCCCAGCCCTGGTCCAGCTCCTGGCTGCCGCCTGCGTTCAGCACCGCTGCAGGGTGTTACACTGTGTGAAGGGACGCGCCAGGCGTGAACTTGGCCGTGAACTGGATGGACAGCTGTGCAGGCGAGAACAGGCGCGCACACACACACACACACACACACACCCCAGGAGGGGAGGCCCCATGGCAGAGGCCTCGCGGCTGGACTCTGCCAGGCCAGAACACGGGGATGGAGAGTCTCAGCATGCAGGGAAGGTCCAACCTTGGGAGGCCCGGAGTGACCTGAGCAGGGGCAAGTGCTCAAGGAAGGGCAGGAGAGGGGGTGCAGAGCTTAAACTCAACGGGGAACCGCAGGTGGGGTCCCAGGGCGGCCAGGCCGCGCTGCGGACAATGCTGATCTGTTCGGGGTGGGGGTTCTGGGGTTACGGCAGTGAAGGCAGACCTGGAGGACAGCAAGATGCACTTCAGAGAAAAACTGGACACACGGCCTAGGGTCGGGGACCGCCGACGCAGAGGCCTGCTCAAGGCCAGGAAAGAGAAGCCTGCGGGGTAGAAAAGGGATTCGGGACCAGACCCTGGGCAGCTGCCTGCCACCCCTGACAGGCTCCTCCCATTCCAAGGCTGGGACTGGACACAACCAGAGAGGGTGGTGGTCACACCACGATGGTGTGCTGGCTCAGGCTGCCTGTCCCCCACTCTGCCGCCTCTGCCTTGTGCTGGCCGTCCAGCCCCCACTGGAATGCCAGCCCAGGGGGCCACCAGCATGGCTGCCTCTCCTTCCCAGGAGCCCTAATTCCTAGTTGCCTGAATCCACTGCCGACTGAGTCTCCCGCCTTCCACAGATGCCAGGGCCGGCCATCGGCCTCTCCTGCTCACTCAGCAGACACAGACGGAGAGCCAGTGCTGAAGCAGGGACCCCCGGGGGCCGTTCCTCCACGGGGGAGGCTGGTCCACAGCAGGAGCCCACCAGCGACGGGAGGCCGCAGCCCTGGGAGATGAGAGCTCTCTCCCAGGGAGACTCTCGCTACGCGGCCACTGTCCCACCAGGCCCAGGCCGCCATCCTCCAGGACGCTGCCAGTGTGGAGCGGGGCCAGGGCCTTCCCAGAGCCGCGGGGAGCAGGCGGCGTTCCGGAGGAGTCCTGCTCGCCGAGCTGCAGACAGAGGTGCTTGCACACTCGATCCTGGCAGCCATTTTAGTAAGTGCTGGTTACAAAGCCTCCCGAGCCCTCCGCCACACTTGCCGGGGTGGACAGAACGGTCGCCCCCACCTGCAGCCAGCTGCTCGGCATTTCTGGAAAGCCCAGTTGTCCAGCCGGCCTGAGCTGCCCGCCCCGAGTCTCAGTTCGCAGTCCTGGACCTGCTCTGTAAAGCTGTGGACCAGAGTTGAGAAGGCAGCACCCCACCCCCAGGAGCGGCCTCCATGGGGCCTTGGGGGGCTTCCCATCCCGAGGGATGCCCTGTAGGAGCCACCGGGCTCTGGGGAGCTCTGGCGCCCCAAACCCCAGCTCCCAGGGTCCGTGTATGGGAGCAAGGCAGCACTTAGATAGGGACACCAGCAGATTCTGTTAGCCTTGTGACAGCCAGGGACACCCCCACACCAAAGAATGGGCAACTGGCAGGTCCCCAGGCCCTCAGCCTCCCTGCAGCTCCGTCTCCCATCACCCATCCCCCCAGGAGCCGGAGACCCCAACCCCGGTCCCGGCCCTCCTCGTCAACCTCCTCCCCATGCCTCGGCCGTCACCCGCGGCACTCTGGGTGACAGGTGGCATTCTGTGGAGGTCATTAACTCCTGAGCACCACATTTTAATGCAGAAAGGAGCCCTTCTCATTCGGCGCAGCTGTGAAGCTATATAAAGAAATGGGGATTTTAATGTTTTGCTTTTCTTCCCTTTTCTAGTGCCACATTATCATAACATTTCCCTATAATTACGCCCATAAAAGTCACCTGAAAATACTTTATGCCACAAAAGTTGATCTACACACGTCATTCCCTGGATGTCGAGTGCTGAGTCCTGACCAAGACCTTCGAGGTGGGATTTAGCCGGGAGCCCCGAGCCGAGCAGACCTGGCAAGCCCACGGCGGGACGCAGCCCCCTTTTTGGGATCCGCTGTCCTCTGTCCTCACCGGCAAGAGAGATGCTGGAGACACTCCTGGAAGGACTGAGCAGGGCTGCCTGCTCCCCGCCGCTGTTCCCCAGCACCCTTCCCCGGGGGGCCTGTGCTCAGGAGGACACTTCCTTGGGCATCTCCTTACCTCGCTGATGCCTGGGCATCCGCTCAGCTCGTATAAACCCCACAAGCAGAGGTGACTTATCTTTAGGAAGCTGAAAGAAACCAACGCCACAGCCTCTCCAGCCAGGAATTCATCAAATAAAAACACACAGGAGAAAAGAAAGGGGAAAAAAAAAAAAAAAAAACAACAAGAAACTCAAAGAGCCCGAGATGAGAAAGAAACCTCTGAATGGCATCACTTCATTAAGCCCAGTATTTTCGAATTCACCTCTCCAAGAACTCCAGAAATAAAATCTGAACAGCGGGAAAGTAGCACATTCTAATCTCTCCTAACTACGCAATAAATTGTATTTATAAAGAAAATGCGACAGTACAGAGCCCACGCTCGGTTAGTGTCCTAATGGATTAAAAACAATTCAGAAGTTGGTAACTTCTCATCGTCGTAGCTGAGGACATGAGATTTAACTCAAAGCTACGAGTCAATTTTGATGGGATCCACGGGGGGGGGATAAAAAAATTCCACGTCAGCAATATTTGCACGCCGGACCTGTCCGCCAAGCCAAGCCATTCCCTGTGGGGACAGCACAGAGCTTCTCCCCTCGGACTAAATACCGCACACAAATGTCCAAGTCAAGGCTTGGACACGACCCCTCACTAGCTCCTCGTGTTCCCCATCCCCCTCGCTGGCCGGTGCTGTAAGGCAGCCCGGAAAGATGACCACGTCCTCCGCGACGGGCACCCCAACGCAGTCACGCCCCCCCAGTAACCCGGCCGGCGGTGCCAGCTTCGGAGAACCACATCCACCCTAGCCAAGCCCTCCGCTCCAGATCGGCCAGGGGGCCGACGGCACACACGGCTCCTTCTAAGACACAAAGAAAGAGGAAGGACTTCCAACTTTCTCCCCCAAGCTCATGACCCCGGAGCCAGCCCTGCCGCCAATAGGACGTCCGCAGGCCACCGAGTGTGCGGCTTGGGGACGGCCGCCAAGGACCCCCTTCCTCTTTCCGCTCTTCCTGGCAATTGCTCCCCAATGGGAGAAAAATGACAAGACCGTGTCACTATAGCAACTAACCTAGTTGGTGGGCTGCAGGTCTCTCTCCGGCCGGAGGGTGGAGCCCAGCTCCTTAACTAGGAGCCGCCGCCGCCGCGGGGTCCCCGCACCACATCCCCGCACGGAAAACCAGGCCAGAAAATCACCCAGTTTCCCTCACGCCGCGCCTGAAAGTGCACACCTTGTGTGCTGCGGAGAAATTCTCAGATTTAATAGGGAGGATAATTGAATTCTATATGATCCTTATCAGTTTCCCTAATTAATATGATCCAAATATATCTGCTTCATAACACAGAGACATTTTGGGTAATAAAAATCCTGACTGATAACAAAAACAATTTACAAACAAGGATGCTAACGGTTCTTATTCATCCCAGATATACTGGAGAAGAGAATGGAAATCATAAGAACTGTTTCATTTGCATTTTACTTGCTTTACCAATTCTAAAAAAAAAAAAAAATGCTTTTTTTTTTCCTGCAGGACTGCCGTTCCACGCTATAAATTATTATGTCTATTTTGTATTTTAGTAAAATGTTTTAATTTCTCCAAGTGCATTTCCGGTGAAATGGGGTGTGTCCGTAAACGTCTTATCTTACTGTCAATTATTCCGTTACATGGAAACAGCAACAACCATGAAAATGTGGTTAACCCAAGCTTTCATTATTAATGATTTCTGTCCTTCCGAATAAGACATTTTACCAAATGTCCTTGTCCTGCTGGAAGATTTGTTTCCAGAACACCAGGGAGGCTGCTAAGGGCGGGCTGAGCGTGTGGGTGGGGATCTCGGGTTCCACGGTGTGTCTGGGTGGCGGGCTGCAGCCGGGCTGTTCTCTGACCCCGGCCTGGGGCGGGCAGCAGTCCTGGGACGGGAGGGGCGGGGTGACGTGCAGGTGCAGGTGTAGGGTGTGCAGTGGGCAGAGGCCGGGGACACTGACAAGGTGGGAGCCGGGGAGGCCCCGGCTGGCAGTGGGGGTGTGGCGTGTGCAAACCACCGCCAAGGCGTCCTACACTTAACCGTCCGTGGTTGCTCTTTTTCTCACCTGAAGCGCCGCCGCTCCCCCGCCCAGGTGCTGTCCTGAGTTCTCCTCTGGGACCCATGGACCCTGTCACCAGAGCCAGCCGAGGACAGCAGCCCCAGGGGAGGCCCAGGGAGCTAGTCCCCTTCCTAACACTGATGGATGCGAACCCTGCTGCCCCCACGCCACCAGGAAGAGCATTCACATGGCCCCCCGTTGGTCCTGGGACTTTCTCTCTCACCAGCTCTTTGCACATCACCAAGGAACCCTGCAAATGCCGCTGGAGGGCCGAGATGGCCGCGGGGAGCCAGGGGACCCTTGCGACCATAGCTCCAAGCCCCAGCTCCGGCCCCCCCCAGAGGGCAGCCGAGTGCTGGCGGTGCTCCCTGGGCAGCTCGGTCACGACCCCGCTGGGGGCCTTCCCGCCTGGCGCCCCCTCCCCGCGCGGGGCGCCAGCCGTTGCCTGCGATTGTGGGCGATGCACAACGGGGTGGGAAGAAGTAGGGCCCTGACTGCTCGGGCACCGGTGTCCTCGCGGCTCCGGCGGGCTGGGCTGTCCCAGGACTCGGAGACCGCGCCGCGCCCGGGGCTCCGTGGTCCGCTGTGGTCTCGTTGGGGGCAGCGGAGGGCTCGGACTGCCCGCGGGAGGCCGGGACTTGGAGGTGGTGCCGCGGGAGCCAGGCGCGGCGCTGGCCTCTTTTTTTTTTTTTTTTTTTTAAGAATCCATATTTTTCCATCACCTCCCGCGCCCATGGCAGTTCTCCATGACAGGTGTTCCTCAGCGCCCGTCCCCTCCTCCCGCTACGAAGGGAAGGGACGGGAGCCCGTGCCAGGCGGCCGGCCGGGGAGCGAGCAGCCCGCGCCATCCCGGCCCCCGAGCCGGTGCCCAGGACGCTGGCCACTCCCCGTCACCCTGGCGGGCTGCGAGCGTGCGCCCGGCGCCCTGACCACCCGCCCCCACCGCGGCCCGGGGCTGCGCCCAGGACTGCGACCCCCCACCCCCACCCAGCCCACCCCCGGCCGCTGACCCCGGCCGCCCCCGAGCCGGTCCCCGTCGCCGGTCCCCCGCACCCACCCGGCCCCGAGCCCGCGGCCCCGGGCCAGACCAGCTGGGTCAGCGGCTCGGAGCCCCGGACCGACTCCAGAAATGCCCGCGGCGGCGGCGGCGGCGGCCCCTCCACGCACCCCACCCCTCACTTCTCTTTTTTAAGGACGCGCCTGGCGAGTCGGCTTCCCCGGCAGGCGAGGCTCCAGCCGCGCGCCCGAGCCCGAGCCCCGCTCCCGCCGGGGACACCCCGCTCCCGGCCCGGCCGCCGCGTCGCCCCCCGTCCCCCGCGGGAGTGTCGCGGGCGGAGGGCGCCGGGCAGGGCGCTCCGCCGACATCCCCCGCGGTGCGGCCCGCCGGCCCCGCACCTGCCGCCGCCTCCGGAGCGCGCGGCTCGGCTCGGCCTGGGCCGGGAGCGGCGGCCGCACACCGGGCAGCCCCGGGCATCGCCGCGCCACCCGGGGCCTGGCGCCCGGGCCCTGCCCCCGAGTCGGGGCGGGAGGCTCGGCGGCGGCGCCCGCTTCCGAAGTGCCCGGGCGGCCCCGCTCCCTCCTGGCCCAGCGGGGAGCGGCGGGACCCGGGGACGGCGCGCCGCGAGCCGGCAACTCCGCACCGACTCCTGGCGGCCGCGGGGCCGGGGCCGGGGCCGGGGCCGGGCCGGGGCGGGGGAGGGCCCGGGGGCCGGGGCCGGAGGGCCGTGCGGGGGCCCGGCCGCGCGGTACTCACTGCAGTAGGCGATGAGCAGGCTGGCCAGGATCATGAACGCCCAAAAAGTTGAGGACATGCTGGGCAGGGCGGTCGCATCTTGCCGGCTGCCGGTCCTGGGCGATGGCGCCATTGAAGCCGCGGCGCCCGCGCGGGGGGCAGCAGCGCGTCTCAGCAGCCGGCCCTGCCCGCGCCCCCGCGCCGGCCTCCACGTGCGGGCCCCGCGCGCGCCATCCTCCGCCGCCGCCGCCACCGCCGCCGCGCCCGGGCTCCGGCCCACTGCGCCCCGCGCCGGCCCGCCCCGCGCCGCGCCCGCGCCCGCGTCCGCGTCCGCGTCCGCGCCCGCGCCCGCGCCCGCCGAGCCCGGGGACGCCGGCCCCGCCGCTCTGGGCGTCGCTGCGCGCCCGGGCTCGGCGCGCCCGGCCACCAATGGGAGGGGCGCGCCCGGTGCGCGCGCCCGACGCCGCGGGGTCCCGGCGCGGTCCCCGGGACTGGCGGGGGAGGCAGGCCGAGGGGACGCCGCGCCCAAGCCGCGCCTCTGGATGGCGACAGAGACGGCCGGGCGCGCCCGCTGCCTGGGCACCACGCGGGGAGGACAGGCCTGGCCAGCGCGAAGTTTGTGGACTTGGGCTGTGTGGCCCGTGGGCCCCACGAGCCCCGACTCCTTTCCGCAGAGGCCTGCGACGCCGGGTCCCAGAGTTTACTGTGAGTACAGGGTGCTTCGGGCCCTTTTCCCAGATGCGCCCTTCACCGCTGTTCTGGGTCGTGCGTGCGCTGGTGTCCTCGAACCCACAAAGAGCGCAGTCTCAGAGCCCTGCAGAGTCAGCTGAGGTCAGCGCCCGAGGGCTCCTGGTCTCCCCAGCTCGAGCACTGCCAGGCAGGGACACAAGCCCCTCCCGAGCATCCTCCTTGTCCTCCATGGGGCGCCTTGCCCTTTGCGCCCTGCCCAGGACCTTGGCGAGCTGTGTCCTTGCCCCTCCCCTACCAGGCCCCAGTCTCGGGTCTCCCAACTCCCATCTAGGTGCTGGACTGTGTAAGCAGGATGACAATTAGTATAATTCATTTTATTTGCATAGTTAATTATCATCAGCAAAACGGATTCATTCCTGTAAACAAGAGGAGAGAGGATCAAGTATGTCCTTTGAGGTCAGAGTCTCCAACCTCACTGCTCCCTCTCAGGTCCCTGCAGCAAGACGAGCTCCCGAGACCAGATGCTCAGCAGAGCCCCCCCCACCCCGGGAGACTTGGGCACTGCGGTCCGCAGCCACACCACCCACCCCGAGTGCTGGCTTCCCGTGGGTCGGGGCCTCTTCTGACATGAGCTCATCCTTCCTGATTCAGGGGTCTTCTGGGCCTGCATGAGGAGGGAGGGCTCCCAGAACCCCATGAGGTCTTGCTGGAACTGGAGACCCTTTCCCAGGAGCCACTAGAGGGCCTGAAGCAAAAATGGTCCCAGCATCCCTCGTCCCCTCCGGCCCTGGCCTGCTGGGCCTATGAGGAGACCATGGAGCCTGTGATCACGGCTGCTCGGAGCCTGCTGTGGGCGCGAGGGACCCACCAGCACACACTCACTGCACACACACGAGACACACACATACATGACATACACATGACACACACACCATATACACACGTGCACACACACACGTGGTACCTACGTACCACACACACATCCTTTCACACACACACACACACACACACCGTATACACACACACCATACACATGCACACACAACACACACACACACACACACCCGTGCGGAGAAAACTGAGGCAGACAGGACCAGTCCAGGCCAAGCCACCTCTCCCAGTCCCGTGGCGGCTCAGTGAGGAGCCCTCACCAGAGGCTGTAATGTCATTGTGTCCAGGATGATTTTTTTCGTAAATTTTCTATTCCTGTTTAATTCAAGCGGTCTGACTTCCTTCTTGGTATCTTCCCCACGCAGCATGCTGGTTCCCTTCGCTGGTGTGTAGGTGCTGCAGACCCGGGGCTCCTGAGAGCCTGAGGGAGAAGGGGTGGGAGCCCTGGTCGGGTGCATCGGGCTGGGGTCCGCCCCCGGGCCGGGAGGGGCTCCCTCGCTCAGAGTCCCTGCAGTCCCCCGCCCCGGGGGGGGGCTGCCTCTCTAGCTCTACGCCCCCCGGTCTGATGGAAGCCGTTTATCCTGCTAAAAAGGATGCGACGTGCCGCGTCCGTCGCCTCCCGTCCATCCCATGTCGTCTCCTGTTGTGGGCAGTCCCGCACGCCGGTCCGTGCCGCGAGCACCTTCCAGATGCCGCTGCGGGACGCGGCGAGTTCCACGACACACACACTTTCTGGCCCCTGGAACTGTGGGCTTGGTTTGGGAAACACATGAGGAAACCAGCACCAGCAGCGCCCAGAGGCCGCGCCCCGAGGGGAGGGACCGAAGGCTTGCCTGGCAGGTGCGCGGGGAGGGCGGGCCAGGGAAGCTTCCGGCCCAGTGGGTTTGCAGGTTAGTCGAGCCGTCCTCAGGACAAGTGCGCGTGCGCACACACACACACACACACACACGTGACATGACAGCTTCACAAAACCATACTTACACTCTTGCTATACTGTGGTATTTTCCATTGTGTCCTAATTCATTTCGTACACGCGGGCTGCTCACCGACGGGCGTGTTTACTGTAATTCTCTCCGCGTGGCACGGCTGCTCCCGGAGGGATGTGGTCTGCGTCGAGTGTGGGAGGGTGAACTGGAGGGGTCACGCCAAGGTCGGAGGGCGATGCTGGGGGTGGGCAGTGGGGGAGCGCCCCACGCGGAAGGAGGGTGCGGTGTGTGGCGCGACCTCCATGAGAGTCCCACGGCTGTGACACGAGGGCTGGACAGGTAAAAGGAAAAGGTATTCAAAGACGCTTGTGAAAGCTGGTGAGGCAGGCCTGGCGCAGGGCCGTCCGCAAGGACAGGGGCCCTTGGGACGGGCTCATGCTGTCGGGGAGAGGCTGCAGGATCAGGGGCTCTGGCTATGCCGGCCTGACGGGACCGTGGCTGCAGGCCGGCCCGGGGACCAGGCATCTCCATGGAGGGACATTGGACGATGGGGAGCCTGGGCAGCTGTTAGGGGGATGGGGGGGGGGCCTCTGGTAGAACTGACATAGCAGGGTTCTTGCTAAATCCAGATCGCACAAGGAGGTGTGCAGGTGGGCCTCGGAGAACGATCAGGAGCCCGACCAGCTTTTGTCCAAGCAAAGAACGTCGGTCAGGCTGGAGCAACTCATGGATCTGGAGTGTCTTGGCCAAGTCTGTGCTGGGTCCGGACGACCGTACCGGGAAGAGGAGAGAGAACAGAGCCCGCGGTGCCTGCGGCTTGGAGTCAGAGGGTGGTGGAGAGTCTGGGAGCCGGGGAGGCTGGGCGGGAGAGAGGGCGGCTGGTCAGGGCACTGGCAGGGTGAGGGGAGGACGGGTCACCAGAAGGCACAGCCGGGAGGCCGGCCGGAGGCAGCGGCAGGCGCTGGCGGCTCCCGGGGGGCCGGGCCCAGACCTCGATGGGAGCTGGGGATGGGGGATGAGAGGGGCGCCGAGTTCCGTTGCTAGGAAACAGCGCGGCTCCTGGTCCCAAAGCTGCCAAGTGACAGTCTGTCGTCGTCGACTGGCTGGCTGTGGAGAGTGGCGAGAACCCACAGCACCTTCAACTCTGAGAGCCGAGTAAGTTTAGTGGACGCTCGGTCCCCAGCCCCACTCCACGCCGCGCTGACTGGGGATCCTGCCCTGCAGCCTCCAGCAGGTCCTGGGTCCCCCCAAGCCCCAAGCTGTGTCCTGGCCCATCGATGGGGCGTCCTGCATCTGGTGGCTCAGGGGGCCACGGGAGCCCCAGACACGTGGAGTGGCCCATGGAGGAGGAGTGGCATGTGAGGGGGGCTGGACGTGGCGCTCCCTCCAGGTCTGGGCTGGGAACGCCAGCGTCCCCTGCACGGGGCGTGTGTGCCTGTTGTCACTGCTCTGCTGCAGAACACAGGGGTGTGGTCTGTGGCTTTCCTGTTCTCTGCCCTTCCGTACCGGGCATGGGACATTGGTCACTGAGGTCATGGACTGCCAGGCTGACCGAGAGATTCCTAGCTGGATGTTAAACTGGGTAAGATTTGGGGGTGTCCGCTTGGGCATTGGGGAGGGCGGTGTACTTTATGGGAGGGCAGGCACGGTTTTGGGAAGGACATACAGCGGTCCGTGTGTGGCAGGCAGCTAACGGGCCGACAGTCTTGGGCCTGTCTGTTCCTCCTCTAGAAACAGTTGCAGGTTTTCCTTTGCAGGCCCACTGCCGGCCACGATGCGTCCGTGTGCAGTTTGCAGAGACGCCCCTGAGCCCCGAGAGATGCAGGAGCAGGGAGGGCGGGAGACCGGACGGCGGCCCCAGAGGTGTAGGAGCCTGCCGGAGACAGGTGCTGGCCAGGTGGGGGCGACAGCGTCCGGGAGGCCACTTCTCCGCAGGCAAGTGGGCTGAGGGGGAGCCGGCCCCGCAGGCAAGAGGCACGGGGGGTCGGCAGGTTGGCAGGGGCCGACAGCCGACCGCGAGCCCCGTGGCAACAGAGGGCCCTAAAATTTCAGCCCTGGAAACAGTTTTTCACAGAGTCGGTGGGTGCAACTAGAGCGTTATTTCGAGGGGCGACTGCCCTTTCCACCACTCAAGGTCGGGGACGAGAAGTGTTTCTCTGTCCCATGGTATGTTCCAGGCGTCATCCCAAGCCGTTTGCCTAGAGAGAGGGCCCCGACACCTGTGCATGGGTGTGCACGCTGCGACATGGGGGGCCGAGGGACGCGCCGGGACCGTTCCACGGTGGCGCAGGGAGGGGCGGCTGAGGCTGGGGCCGGCAGCCGTGCCCCAGACAGCACGCTCCGAAGTCGGGCAATTATGTCCATTTAAAGACAGTTTTGTAAAGGACGGACGAGGCAGAGAAAGGAAGCGCGTCTCCGTGGTGCCCCCAGACAGCCGCCCCAGGGTTTTGTTGGTGACGTTACTCCCTTGTTCGCACACGGCTCTGCGGGTCTGTCGTGAACCGTGTCCGTCGGTCGGCGGTGAGTGACTGGGACCCCATTTCATGGCCCTGGGCGACACTGTCCTGAATAACTACCACCACTGACTGCTTCATCGGCGTTTGGACCCTGGGACTTTCCGGCACTCTGCTCCTCCGGATGTCTCGGCAGTGAGCGCTCGTCCCCAAGTCCTGTCCTGCAGATGCGCTACTTATAGGACGAACAACCATAGAACTCGAATTCTTGGGTCCAAGTAAGGACACGACTTGAAGGCCTTGCTCTATAGTTGGCAAATAAACGTCCAGAAAATGTATTAAATTACATTCCTCCCAAGAGCCCGTGAGGACATCACAGGCTGCCCACGCCAGCCCCGCTATTGTCCCCAGGAGAGAGCCAGGGACAGCGGCTCAGGTGACAAACACCTGTTAATGTCCTTCCCGTTTACGATTTTTGTGCATCCGTCAGTTCACATCTTTCGAGAACCACCTGTCCACACCCCTGGCTGGGTTTGCTCCCCATGGGTTTGTCTTCTTACCATTGATTATTCAGAACATTTAATTTGGGGAATAAATTGCCTTTAAATTTTGGGGAAGTTCGAAAATACAGAAAAGTCTCATTGAGACTGTGGCAGGTGTCAACGACCTTGTGTGTCCGGCTCGCACCATCCACAAACCGTCTTTGTGGTAGGTTTCGTGTGCAATACTTCCTCTTGGAGATCTGAATATGCGGTCAGCGGGGTCTGGACGAGGGCTCTTCTCTCGCTTTGTACACTTTGTTGTTCCTTATGGCTTTACGGAGGTGCACTGGCCAGGGTTCTCCAGAGAAACAGACCCAATAGCTGAGAGAGAGAGAGAGAGAGAGAGAAAAGTATTTTAAGGAATTGGCTCATGGGAACGTGGGGGTCGGCTAGAAATTCCAGAATTTTCCAGACAGGCCAGCAAGAGGAAGACCCAGAAAAGAGTGTCTCTCTGAGCTCTGGAGGCAGAATTCATTCCTCCTTAGGGACCTCAGTCTGTTTTCTGTGAAGGCCTTCAACTGATTGGGCAGGGCCCTCCCACATTGTGGAGAGCAATCTGCTGTCCCCAGAGCCGCCGATTCACACGCTCATCTCACCTAAAAATGTCTTCACAGCAGTATCTGGACTGATGTGTGGCCGGACAACCGGGAACCGTAACCCAGCCATGCTCACACGCACAGGGAACCGGCACAGAAGACGTCACTGGCGTGGAATTCACCACGCATATTTGAAGGGCAGCATTCAATGTCCTGACACCTGTGTCGGCCCCTGAAAACGTTACCCCGGGAACGAGAATGAACGTATCCACGGCCCGTGTCACTCTCAGCCCCTCCCAGCCCCAGACGATGCCTGGTCTCCGTCGGCCTCCCTTAATTGGCATTTCCTAGAAGTCTATAAACACGGACTCATACAGAAGAGTCTCCTTTTTTCCTGGCTGGTCTCACCCAGTTAAATTATTTTGAGGTTCATGCATGTTCCTGTAGGTATCAGCAAGCTGTTCGTTTCTTTTTCCTGCTGAGCGCAGACCCACTGCTTGGACACTGTCGGCCTTGGCGAATTCCCCCGTTGATTCACAGCTGGGTTGTCTACAGGCCGGCCTCGTACGGACAAGGCTGCTGTGAACTTTCACGTCCGTGCCCGTGCGTGAGCACACGTCTTCGTTTCTCGTGGGTGGGTACTGGGAGGAACTCGCAGGATGGCTCCACACTCACTGGTCTGGGAGAGGGTCAGGCTGTTTTCCAGCACAATTTTCCTGTTTTACGTCTGCGCCGGGCGTGTGAGCCTTCTGCACGCTCCGTGTTCTCACCACGCACAGTGTTGTGTTCTCTTTTTTATCCCTGCTGGGTTTTTAGCTGAGACGCCCCGTAACATTGAGATCAGCTGGAGACGATTCACGTCCTCGGATATGATGTCTTCCGGCTTTGGGTCTCACTGAATGTCTCTGATCGGTATTTCATAGCGTTCAGCGCACGTGTCGGCCTCATCTTCTGCCCAATTCATTGCACTTCTGGTGCGATTTTAAATGGCATTTCGGGTATTATTTTAAGTGCTTTTCTTTTGGTGCCGATTGTTCCCATGGTACAGAACTCCACGTGGTTTTTACGTCGGTCTCGTAGCTCGCACCCCGATGACCTCAGACATGATTAGATCTAGTCACGTTTTTATTGATTCTATCAGATTTCCTTACACCTGTGAGTAAAGACGGATTTGCTTCTTCCTTGTACATCAGGTGACTTTCCGTCCTTGCGCGGCCTCCTGCGTTGGCCAGACCCTTCAGCACCAGGTCTAGTGGGAATGAGGGGAGGAGGGACCACTGCCCCACGTCTGATCTGGCAGGAAGACAGTGCGTCTTCGCACCCAGCTTCGATGACGCGTGCTGTCGGCTGGAGGTTTTGCACAGGGCCCTTCCCGCTTCTGGAATGCTCTTCCGTGCCTGGCTTTGGGGGTTCGTTAGAAACCAGGTCCTAACTGTTCTGAATGCTTTTTCTGCGTCTCCTGAGGTAATCATGCCCTGTGACTCCTCAGTGTCTCCTTCCCCTTTAGTTTCTTCTTGGACCCCCAGGCTCTCTAGAAGCCTGTTCCTCCGTCCCTCACCTCTGGAGGCTCTTCCAGAAACTTCCCGAGCCTGATTCGACGTCGACAAACGACAGACCCCACCGATCCTTAAGCAGAGCTCTTCCGTCTGAGACGGGCGTCCTGCCTGGAACGGAGCCTCACGGACACTTTTGCCGGGAGCCGTGCGCACGCTTCACCTTTGGGCGGGCGCCCTGCAGACGTCCGCTCCTCGGCTGGTCCGAGGTGTCCCATCGCCGGTCCCGCAGGGCGTGCGTCTGCCTCTGGGAATTCCCGAGACGAGTCATCGTGTGCTCCGGCCGCCCCGGTGCATTTGTCTGTGTCCTGCAGTTCTGCCTGTTCGGGTTCAAGTGTGTTGAAATTCTGTCATCAAGGTCATGACCACTTAGGATCGTTGCCTCGCTTGGATCAGTCCATCCTTCCGTTACCGTATCTGACTGTGTCTGCGTATCTTTTCCCACCTCTGAACTTTTAGCCGACTCATGTCCTTGCGTTGGAGGTGAGCTCCTTCCAAACAGCCGTTGGCCTCGGCCTCGTACCCAACCTGGCAGCCTGCTCTGTTTCCGCAGACCATTTAGACAATTTCCACTTCCAGGTGCGGGCGGCAGGGCAAGGCCCAGCCCATTGTGGAGCCCCTGCTCGGTGTGGTTCCTCCAGCCTCCCCTAAGATCCTTCTAGCAATTTCTGGAAACGTCCCTAACAGAGGGGAGGCTCTGCAGGGCTGTGGACGGGCCGCTCGGGCGCCCTGGGCTCCACCTGGCCCCGGGGTGTGCACACGTGCTGGAAGCTGCCGGGCCAGCAGGCCTGCCTCTGTGGGTGGTCAGTTCTGCAGGGAGATTCGCCCCCAAATCACACTTATTAAGTACTTTTTTAAAAAAAGCTTTTTATTTTAGAGCAGTTCTAGATTTAGGGGAAGACCCCACCGATCCTGCAGAGTCCGCGTACACCCAACACTCAGCTTACCTTTGGTTAACAGGTCAAATCTGATTTTACTGTTTTATTTTTTTACTATTCGTCATTTTCAATTTCAAAACCCAACCCACCCTTCCTTCCGATCTCCCTGGTTCTCCCCTGGTGCCGCCTCCTTTCTGTTTTCCTCTCCGGTCCCAGGACCCCACCGGGCGGCACATCCGGTCCCCGTGGCCTTGGGCTTCTCTCGCCCATGTTCATCCCGCACCTGTCCTGTGCCTCCGACGACCTCGGCGGCTTCGAGGAGGCCTGGCGCGACCCTGGCAGGGCTCTGTGGGGATTGGTGGGAAGCTCTTCTCGTGATCTGACCGAAGCTGTGGGTTTCAGGGCACAGTGTCGCCGTCACGTCCTGTCAAGAGCAGGTGCGTCAACACGACCCGTCACTCTCCGCGTTGACCTCGATCTCCAGGCTGACGTGTGCGCACCAGCTTCTCCACGGCCAGGCCCTCCTGTCCACGCAGTCCTCCTTGGAAGGAGGTCGCTCTGCACAGCCCATGTTAAGGGGCTACAAATATTTGGACTCTTTCCGCTTGAGAGATTTGTCTGTTCTCCCTGTATATCGATCGATTCAATCATATAATTATGTTAGTATGGATTCACGGGTATTTATTTACACTCAGGGTTGTATGTAATACCCTGTGATTTACACTTCTGCCCCCGCCATCCCCACCGTGGCCGGCCATCGGGAGCCCCGTCAGCTGGCCCCTGCCTCCCTTGGGCCCGCTCTCCCCCGCACAGAGTGTTTCTTCTTTACGTCTCTTAGTCCATATTTTTAGATTATGTTTTTATCCGTCTGTTGTCCTGTCTGTACAGCGAAGTAGTTCTGGGGCGGACGTTCAGAGAGGCGGGACCACCTTCCCGTGGAGGACGCTCTGTCCCCTGCTGGTCTTTCTCCTGCGTGATGAGACATAATGACGTGTAACCCGTGTAGGCTTACGGTCCGCGGTCAGCGGATTTTATAAACATGCATTCTGTGAAATGACCGCCACACTCGGGTGCGTCAACGCGGGGTTTCCTCCAAAAATTAAAAGGGAGCTGGCACGTGATCCCGAAATCCCCCTTCCAGGAAAGTATCCAAAGGAAGTGCCGCCCGGGTCTCAGCACGTCTGCTCCCACGTCCGCCGCCGCCCCGCTCGCCACGGCCGAGACGCGGAGGTGGCCTCGTGCGTGTGGAAGGAGGGATGGGTAGAGCAGACGGGAGTGTAAGCCACGTGCGCGTCTGGGGGTATCACCCAGCCACGAGACGGAAGGGGCTCCTGCCCTTGGTGACCACGTGGACGGACCCCGAGGCCTTCTGTTCACGATGTGAGCCAGACGGAGAAAGACGCACGCTGTGTGAGCCTGCTTATGTGTGGAACCTAAAACGGAAAACCAGGCTCCCAGAAGCAGAGAGCAGATGGGTGGGTTTTCCTTCTGATGTGCGGGACTGAGGCCCCAGACCCCCAGCGGCAGGCCCCGGGGCGGGGCGGTGGGCTGCTTCCCCGGATCGCTCTGGGTGTGGGCTTCGGGTGCCGTCTCCAGCTGCTTTCATCTGGACTCTGACTTTGGGGTGGCGTCTGCTGTCACGGTTTCTCCATGTGTATGTCGAGCAGGGGAAAATGAGCAGATCTCACCCTGGTTTTTGGAGCCCTGGGGGTTGAGGACAAGCTCCTTGGCCTCAGGGGAGGGGAAGGAGCAGTGGGTTTGTGCCGAGAGCCACGGCCTCCTGTGTGCCGGGCATCTTCTGTTTACTTGGAGCTTTGAATTCCTCTGCGAGACTTTCCTTGAAGAGAGCTCCAAAGCCACAGGTCCGGGCGCCTCCTTGAGGCCTCGGCCCCTCCGCAGCGGCCGTCTGTCCCCTCACTGCCCAGCCCTGGTTCCTGCTGCGTCTGGATTCCCCCACGGGGACCTGAGCCCCCTTCCTCACGGGCATGTTTGGGGAGGGATAGTCCACTCCCAACCCAAAGTCAGCAGGACTCCCACCGGGAACCAGCTCAAAGCTTCTGCAGAAATCGCAGGGACAGGAGCACTGGGGCACGCGGGACTCACGCCCTGAGCCGTCCAGAGGTGTGGTGGAAGGTTCCTGCCTGAGGGTGACGCCACCCGGAGCCCGGGGCTGGGGAGGCGGAGAGGCCAACAAAGACGCTGTTCAACCTTTGTCCTCTGCAGTAAGACTCAAGCCCTAAGAGAACCTTTTTTTTCTTTTTTTTCCCCAATTGTGCAATGCATTTCCCTTTAGGAAGAAGCGGGTCTAAGCGAGGTCTTTCCCTCCCAGAAGGCTCCAGCCAGAACAGAGTCACTGATCCCAGGACTCGCTCCAACATGTGGTGAGAGAAAACCGGCAGCCTGCCCCTCACTCATGGGGTCCCGTCCTTGCCAATGAGCCTCTGCCCCTGCTGGTCCCAGGGCCCCAGGCACGGCCCGCTACGGTGACCTTCCCTTCCCACGCACGGTGGGGAGGTGTCCGGCCTGGAGGAGTGACCATCCCACAGTGGGGCCGGTCCCTCGGGGCAGGTGGGTCCCCGGGCCCCGCACCAGGAGGACCCACTCACTCCCGCCCTGGCCCTGGAGCACATTCTCAGGCGTCCGTTGCAGTTCTTGGACTTTGAGACCAAGAGATTTATGGGCTGAAGTTTTTTTCAGGGGAGCTGTCTTTTGAATTATCGTGTAATTAAGATGCTAATGGCTGTTCATAGAACTTTCTCTTTGCGGCCCAACTGCTTCGTGAATAATAAGGAGCGTCCCCTTTGTTGTGTTGGAGAATAGCATCCAGAGCAAAATCTTTCATTAAATCACAGGTTGTATCTTCCTTTTTCTCTTACAGTAGAAAGGAATTTACTAATGCTCGTTAATTTTTCGTCGTGTGAATAAATTACAGGGGATTCTTTTACTTATAACCCATTTCCTTCGTAAATAAGGGTAAACACCTTCATTCCTTGTGGGGGCGTCGGAAGGTGCCCTAAGAGAACAGATTCTTAACCAGAGCCCTTCAAGGGAAGCACGGGGCCAGCCTCACTCAGGAACGCGGGTCAGGAGCTCTGCAAGGGTGGTGGGGGCACCCCCGGGGCCGCGGGGACCCCGCCGAGGCCACACGCGGTCCCCTGACAGTGGGGCTGAGGCCCAGCCTGGGCAGCCACCTGAGGCCAAGGTGACCAGGACACGGGCAGCTGGGGCCGGGAGCCACGCCCACGTCGCTTCGCTCCCCAGACGCCACCTGAAGTGGCTGCACCACGTGTTGTACTCGGCCCAAACCCACCGCGGGAGAGGCGGGGCCTCTGGGGGATGGGGGGGCCTGCAGAGCCCCTGAGCCCCTGCTGGTGAGGTCCCCCTCCCCCCGCCCCGAGCGCAGCTTCCACACCTCCGGGAGACCAGCAGAAGCACCTTTCGGGCTGTCTCTCTGCAGAGTCTGCTGGCCCAGCCGCCCCCACTGCCTCCTAGGACTCAGGACGTTGGCTTTTTAGTGTGATTGGAACCTAGTCGGGGGAAGGGGGGCTCACCCAGCTGGACCCAGAGCGGGAGGCCTCACCCGCCTGTGTCAGACTGCTCTGGGCAACTTTCCTCCTGGGAATGTGGTCTAAAAAGTACAAGACAGAATCCTAATGTCTGCCCCTTGGCAGAACGAAGCCTATCTCATTGAGTTATTGTGGAAACTAGAGTTCTGTCCTCTAATGGCTCAACGCACGGAGACCTTTTGACCTTTCTGCTGGTCTCAAGACCTCCAGCCTCCCCAGGACATTGAGGTCACTCCAGCTCCCTGCTCCCGGGCTCTCGGTCCCCTGGGATCTAGTGTCGCTGTCTCTTTCTTGGGGACAACCACACTTGTCCCCTCCGTGGCTTCTGCGCAAGGCCCGTGGCCGGGCGTGACCAACAGCAGCAGGAGCAGACAGCCTCCAAGGTCTTCGCTAGGACTCCACGGTGTGGGGCGCCGTGGGGCACGGTCGTTGAAGTGTCCAGCTCTTGGCCTTGGTTCCGGTGAGCGCAGGGTTGTTAGGTCGAGCCCGGCCTTGGGCTCTGAGCTCAGTGCAGACCTTGCTTGGGATTCTCCGCCCCTCCCCCACTTGGTGCATGTGTGTCTTCACTCCCTCTCTCTCTGTGTCTCTCTCCTTTTCTCTCAAATAAATAAATCTTTAAAAAATTTTGTTAAAAAAAAAAATAGAACTCCTTGGCTTCACCCACTGTTTTGTTCAGAAAGCTTTTTCCCTCTTTCAAATGCTAATGTTTTAATTTACCTTTTTTTTATTATAAATGCTAGAATTCTAATTGGTATCCCAACTGCCTGTAGACTTGACTTGTTTCTTGCAGTTAAGAAAAATCACCTACTCATTAAACACAATTATTACTTTGTTCTTCTATCTCTTCGACCTGCCCAGCTGTCATAAACTCTTGATTACTGTGATGTTAGTCGAAATAAAAATCAAAGCAGAAGCCATCAGGGACACACATGGAGTGTCTTAATCTCTAAATTCTGTCTCAGGCCTTGACCTCGGACATGTCTAATTCCTGCCTCGCCCACTTCGATTCTGTATTCTTCTCTACTTGGTTCTACAAAATAACCATCTTTGTTCTGCTCTATAATCTTTATGATGTGTTTTTGTTTGAAATATTCTGAGTAACAGGCAAAACTAGGAGTCATTTAGAGCCCTGTCACTTAAAAACGATCGCGAGGTTTCCGCTGAGACAGCACAGCCAGGATGTGTCACCGGAACACCTTCGGCCCCACACTCGTGGGGATGGCGGAACCGCGAGAAGGCAAAGACGCTGTCAGGCTCAGAAGCCAGGGCTTGTGTCTCTACGGCTGGGACGGAGAAGGAAACACAACTGTTGAGCAAGGTGAATGCCAAAGGCCAGTTGGTCTCCAGGCCAGCGGTAAGCCTGGAGGTGGACGATGTCAGTCTCCTGCCCGACAGAGAATGGTGACCAGAACATCAGACTGGAGCCAAGAGCCAAGCTTTCCACCTGTAGCGATGGGGTCATGTGTGCACTGACCCCATGAACTAAGACCAGAAAGAACGTGCCCTAGAATCCAGACCCTGTAGTTTGAGGAGAGGGCAGCGTTAGGAAGCAAGGGGAGACAGACGCGACCGTGAGACCAGGATGCAAGCCAGTCCTGTAGGTGTTGTGGACGGGCGTGCGAGGTCTCCAGTGTCCCTTCCAGGACATCACGCGACTCCTGTGACGAGACCCGGAGCTGGATGTGCTGCGTGGGTGGCGTGGACTCTCTGTCCTCCAACCTAGGGGCGAGCACGGATAGAAGGAGGCAGACAGGTGAGAGGGCAGACAGACTCATGGGGAAAACCCACCTCCTCCCACTCATCTGGCTTGGAGGTCAAAACGGCGAAAGGCTTACAAAAATACAGTTCTGGAACCATAACCAAGAGAATAAACTCCAGGAATATGAACTGACTTTCTGTGAGAATCATTCATGTCTTCACGGAAAGACGAAGCTTCAAAAAACAAGCATGTTGCTGTGTCTGAAGAGATAACTGAACTCACAGTTTCATGTACAAACGAATAAAAAAAAAAAAAACTGGGGAAAAAAACCCCACTAAATGCCATGGGAGCTCTTCTTTGGGAAAAAGAACTAGTTCAAGATCTGAAACTTAAATTAAAAAGAGTCACTGAAATACATTTTGTGAAAAAATCAAGACGAGTTAAACTCTAGCTTGGTGAAATGCAATCAAACAAGAAGTCGTGGTTTGGAAGGAAATCTTCCAAAATTCAGTAGAGTTGCAGCCATATGCTGAAATAAGCTTGTTTCAGTTTTAGCTGAGCACGATGGTAGTAAATTCTGTGTTCCAGAGACCTCTGTGCAGGAAGTTCAAAGTCAGTGGTCAAGGACCGGTGGGACCATTCCTAGAAGCGTCACCAAGATCAAGGTTGTATCAGGTCAGGAAGTAGAGGCTGAAGGAGGAGGCTCTGGGGAGAGTTTTTAAAGAGAGCTAGCAGTGTCTCAAAATCCCCACGATGACAACTGTCCACTTCATAAGGAAATTAAAAGTTTTTTAAAAAGTTTAAAAAATATCATCTACGTATTCTCCGTGTTCATCAAAGTAAGTGTAGTCTTAGTCCTGTGCACGTTTCTCAGAGTAACATCTGGACGTGTGGAATCCCTGTGCTGTATATACACAACTGATAGAATACTGGAGCTAAGACTATATTTAAAAAAGATCACAGGTGTTTCAATAAAAAGTACTGAAAAAAACCAAGATCCAATCAGGATGAAAAACGGCTTGCCAACTGGGAATTAAAAGTAACTTCTTAGCCTGAAGGGCATTCCCAGAGATATGAATAAAAATCATAGTTAGTAATGACCGATAACATCTTAAAAGCCTCCTTTTTGAAGTCGGGAATGAGCTGGAAACCACTTGCCGCTGCTTCTCTTCAAACTTCCACTGAATTCAAACCAATGCAATAAGGCAAGAAAAAAAATTGGACTCAGAAATTATATGTATATTACATATAAGATTATACAAGATAAAATTACATTTATTTGCAGAAGATACGATTATATACACGGACAATCAGAGAAACAAAACTGCCAAGAAAGTTTTTGGATATGCAACTTAAAAATGTCAGTAGCATCCTAAAATAATAAAATAAATAGAAGATGCCACAGGACAAAGTTGCTGTTTTTCTTCCAAAACATTCCATAGGGTCTCAAAGATTTGCCAGGCCTGTATGGTGATTATAAGCCTCAAAGGACATGTAAATCTGAAAACAATGACTAGATATTTTTGAATTGGATGCCTCAGTAGTAGAACAAGATGATCCTCCTTAAATTAGTGGGTAAAAGCACTAGTGTTTTCCAGGGAGCATGACCAGTTGATAATCACGTACTAGAGAAGGCCAAAGAGTAATTGAGTGAATTGGGAAGGAAAAGATGAGGAGCTTGCCCCCCATGTGTCGATATGTATCAGAAAGCTGTGGAGTTAGGACAGTGTGATAGACACGCCAGCCGGAGGGGGCAGTCACCCAGGACAGACCAAAGATGATGGAACCAATAAAGCAGCAGAGTTGATACAGCATCGGGGAGAAAAATACAGATTTTTTTCCCCAATAAATGGTGTTTGGAAAAACTGTATCATTATTACCTCTCGTACTCAAAAATAATATCCAGGTGGATTAAAAACTAAATATTAAAAGTAAAATTTTGAATATTTTAGGAGAGACTTTTTTTTTAAAAGATTTCATTTATTTACTTGAAAGGTCAAGAGAAAGAGTGGGAGCAGGGGAGAGGGGCAGATAGAGAGGGGGAAGCAGACCCCGCGGAGCAGGGAGCCAGAGCTGGGACTCGATCCCAGCAGCCTGGGATCGTGGCCTGAGCCGAAGACAGAGGCTTAACTGAGTAACCCAGGCGCCCAGGGGAGACCTTTTCCATAGCGCTATCAGGGATGGAAGTCCCGGATGAGTTCATGCTCCTCAGAATGTAGTCAAGTGTGAAGCGCCTGCTTGTGAGTGCTTGTCTGTGCTCAGAAACAGTGAGTGAAGCCGTCAGCAGGAAAGAGTAGCAGGAAAAATGCAAAACCAGGCTCCGGAGACGTCCGCTGCGCTCCCAGCCCCCGGCGGGTACGGTAACGTGGCTCCTGGGTGGTGAGCCGTTGTGCGGGACAGAGGACCAGAGGCGGGGAGACAGGTAAGCATCCCCGCCTGCGCTGGCGGCCTGCAGGGCTCCACGTGCAGAGAGAGAGGAAGCAGGACAGAGGCTCGTGCCCTCGGCTCTGAATCTGGGTGGAGGGCTGGACGCCATCCCTTCGACCTCCTGTATCTGAAAATCTGCCGGTTCGGGGCTTGAATCTGTATTTTCCATGTAGTCCCCCAAACTCTCTCGGGTACATTATTCTGCACCCAGGTTTCCAGGCCTCGAAGGTCCAGGTTGAAGGAAACGCAGCCTCCTCCGTGACTCCCACACCCGCCAGCGCGTGCCCTGCTGCGGACACCGTGGACTCCCAGACACACGGGCGGATGGGCTCATGTGGGTTCGGAGCACATGTCCTGCGTGGCACTGTAAGAGCGTGTCAGACATGGAGAGGAAATGGGACACTATTAGAAATGAGAGCTTAGGAGAAGAGAAAGAGTTAATCACAAGAAATGAGAATGGTAACAATAACACCCAGAGCTGACGCACAGAGGGACATCAAGGAGCTTGACAAGCGGACGAGGGACCCGCGGAGGCGAGCGAGACAGGTCGGCGGCGGCGCAGATGCAGGCGACGCGTGGGCCCCGCTGCCTGGTGGGGAGACCCCGCAGTGGCACCCCAGGTGTCTTGGAGGGCGGGCGGTGGTGACGAGGGTCCAGAGAGCCCTTGGGGAACCGAGGAGGCCTCCACGTGTGGCGTGAGGCTAAGCTACACTCCTGCTCCGCGTGCCGCCATGACATCTGCTGGGAGGACCGCCCTGGAAGACCCACAGGCAACATTGGAACTATTTATGGTTCCTTCGGGATATGAGGACATGGTTGCCTTATAAGCTCGTTGTGTAAAATATAACACAAACCAGTATTCGTGGTCTATATATATATTCTTAATGATAAAACCCAAATTAGACTTTGAAATAGTCTGCTGTGATATTCCAGCTTTTCAGTTAGATTTTAAGCGCGTGGTCCTTGCCCAGGACTGGTGTTTCTTGGGCCCCGGGGCTGTCGGCCCTGACCCGCGACCCCCTACCCCGCCGCTGAGGCAGCACCAATTCCCGGTTATACACCCACCGCAGGGTACGTGAGTCCTGTCCGTCTGCGTCCTCATGGCGTAAACAGACGTTCAAGTGATGGGCCATCAGACGGCTGGAGAGTGATGCGGCTTATTTATTTATTTTTTTCTTATCCCATTACTTACAAATAACACTAAGCATCTTTTCATGCGTTCAGTGGACGTGTGTGTTTCCTGTGTCCGAAAATGGCCTGGGTCCTGGGCCTGCTGTCCTTTGGCTCATTTTTACTCTTGGGTTGGACACGTTTATTGCAAATTAAGCGACAGCCAGTTTTCGGTCATATATCGGAAAATTTTTACCTCTCTATTTAGGTTTTGTGGTTCTTTCTGACATTTTTAATTTTGGGAAAAAAAAAAAAAAAGCCCATTTCTATTCAGTTAAAGTAGAAAGACTCTCCTGCACCGCATCTCCTTTGTACCTTTGTCCAAAAAGTCAGAGTTCGTATGTGTCTGGGTATCGTTCTGGGCTCTCTCGACTCCTTCTCTCCGGACATCTTACACCCACAGAACGCTGTCCCGGCTCCCGTGTTCTGCAGAAAGAATCGGGCACTGCGCGTTCCTGATGCTGGGGCCTCGCTGGGCTCTTGGCACTAAGGGTGCCCCTCGGGAGCCTCCCCGAGCGTCCCCTTCCTGTGCAGGGACAGCGACGCTCTTCAGGGACCACCGTCTGGGTCCCCTGTCCTTCATGCCCAGTGTTTCCACGTCGTTTTCATTTTTATTCTTCGGTGAAGCTGTTCTCGGCCAGAGACCCATCTGGCACCCTCTCAGTCAGGAGCGAGCGTCTGCTCTCTCTCTAATCCTGACATTTTCGGACAATTGAACAACACGTGAATGAACAGGCTGAGTCCTTATGGACGTCCGGGGTGACGGGCAGAAGCAGACACGACCCGGTTGCAGAGAAATCCCGCAGGAGGTAGCAGACCCTCCTCCATGCAGGAGGCCGGAAGTTGGGTCCCTTGCTGGGCTGGGCACAAGGGCTGGTGTCCAAGGAACGGGCTGGGAAAGGAGACACGGTAGCTGGACCGTGGAGAAATGGGCCACTAGTGGGAACCTTGTGGTGGAGGTCAAGAGCAGGGTTGACAAGTCACGTGGGTGTCTTGTGCCCCTGGCACGATGTGTTGAGAAGGGCGTCTCCCTCTGCTATTTTTCCAGAAACCCACAACCCCGGTCCAATCACGAAGGAACAATAGGAAAACAGGGGCTCAGGGACATTCTATGGGATGCGTGACCTGTCCTCTTCGGGATGTTCAAGGTCGCGGAAAACAAGGGAAGACTGAGAAATCGGGGGACAGAGACCTGGAAAACAAGGCAATTGGGCAGAGTGCGTGATTCTGGATTAGAATCAAGGGAAGAAAGAGGGCGTTAGCGGGAAAACTGGCAAATAAGCTGGAGTTTCATTTAGAAAATGATCTGAGGCGTCGCCGACACCGCGGACACAGAGGAGAGGACAAGCTCTCAGCACGTGGGGGGTCAGTCGGGCACCTGCACGGAAGAAATCGTCCGGGTCCTGCTTTCCACCTTACAGAAAAGTCACTTCCGGAGGGACTGCGGTCGACAGGTGCAAAGGACAGCTTTCGGAAGAAGGCAGAGGAGCCCACCTCTGTGGTCTTAGTGACGGCAGACTTTTTTACACAAGACCTAAGCTGGGAAACTGACCGATCGGGTTATATCGAAACTCAGAATCCCACTCATCAGAAGACACCGTGCAGGAGCGGAAGACAACGGACAGAGTAGGGGAGACGTTCACCGCGCAGAGGTCCGACGCTGGCCTCGGGGCCAACTAACTACGTAAGAGCCCCGAGTTAATGAGGAAGAGAAGACAATTCCCATAAAAGAGCGCAACGTGTCACTCTTCCCAGCGGGGGACTCCCACGTGGGCCGTGCACACGCGCCGCCTCCGTGAGCTGCCCCACACCTCCGCCACCACGGGGAGGACCCAACGGAGCATGAACATTGCTGCCAGGGACAGTGACGTCACCATCCTTTTGGGACAGTGTTTGCTGGTAACTGGTAAGGCCCCGACCCGGCACGTCCTGCCGCAGAGCTGTTCGGTCCCCAGGATGGACCCAGCAGAACCGAGGACACGTCCACCACAAGCCACAGATGGAGACATGGACGGCAGCGCGTCTCCTGACGCCCCCGGTGGCTGGCCACCTGCGTGCCCCACAGAACGGGTCCAGCCACGTCGCCGCAGCCACAGGGTGGAATCCTGCTCAGCCGCGAGAACGGGTGAGACTCAGTCTCGCTCCACGGCAGATGGAGGAATCTCGCAAACGGGGTCGAGCCAAGGAAGCGGGACCCGAAGGACACACGTGCTGGGCACCACGGACAGGACGTGTGAGGCGGGTGGGGGGGTCTGTCCTCCTACAGGCGGGACGGGGGCACCGGTTAGGGGAAAGGGGTGGTCGCTGGATGGGAGCACCGGGGGCCTCGGAGGACGATTGTGTCCTGCTCCTGGACTTGTGGTTTGGTTCCGTGGTTGTGTTATGTGGGTGTGTTACCCTTTTGATATCTTCCTCTTGTGTGGCAAGAAGTTGTTGAAAGAGATTTTACTTCTTTTTTTTTTTTTAAAGATTTTGTTTATTCATTTGACAGACAGAGATCACAAGGAGGCAGAGAGGCAGGCAGAGAGAGAAGGAAGCAGGCTCCCCGCTGAGCAGAAAGCCCGATGCGGGACTCGATCCCAGGACCCTGAGATCATGACCTGAGCCGAAGGCAGCGGCTTAACCCACTGAGACACCCAGGCGCCACTTTTTTTTTTTTTTTTTAATGTAGTCTCCGCACCCAGTGTGGAGCCCAGTGCGGAATCTGAACTCACAACCCTGAGATCAAGACCTGAGCCAAGTTCAAGAGTCGGACACTTGACTGACTGAGCCCCCCAGACGCCCCCTAAAGAGATTTTATAAATGTCATATTTTGATTTGCTAAAGCAAGGTGGCGGGTACAAGGTGGTTTATTATTGCCTTCTGTAGTTTTGTTTCACATTTGAAATAATTTTAATAAAATAGTATATGAGGTATTACATATGTGTTTTATAAAATACATGTTATGTATGCATTTTGTGTAGTATGTATTATGTATATTTTATATCATATATTTCATATACTTTTTCTTAAGATTTTATTTGTTTGAGAGCGAGCGAGCAGAGCGAGAGCACACACAGACGTTGGGGGAGCAGAGGCGGAGGCAGAGGGAGAAGCAGGCTCCCGGCTGACCAGGGCGCCGGACGCAGGACTCCACCCCAGGACCCCGGGATCATGGCCGGAGCTGAAGGCAGACGCGTCACCGACGGAGCCCCCAGGTGGCTCCATACGCATTTTCATAGAACACGTGCGTGTACTTTGTATAATGTACGTGTGTGGACGTCACGCACATGGACGTGTAAAACGAGAAGTGGAAATCTCACATCCTTGCATGAGGCACCCGAGCAGACAGACACGTGGGCCGTGGATGATTCCAGAAGGTCATGCAGGGCAGGCCGGGTTCAATGGGACCTACCCTGGAGCCCCAGCGGCAGATGCCCCCGTGACCCGTGGGGGGCCCCCACCCCTGTGCTTTGGGGTAACTTCTTTAAACTCTGCGAGGGCATTGCTCTGCATTTCTTTCTTTCCTTCCGGGTAAAAACGTCACTATTCTGCCTGGGCCTCTACTGGTGTGGTTTTCTCGGGGATCCACGGGATGTGTCACGGAACTCGCCGAGGGCTCTGCCCCACAGGATTCGGTGAGTGTAGCCGCAACATCGTGACGTGGCTGGGCGTCTTTCTCGTCTGAGTGTGTGAGCCGAGCATTCCCCACTGCACGAACTTCCCAGCCAACCAGCCTTTCTCAGAGTTTCTGGAGCAAGGACTGCGCGCTGGCGGGAGCCGCGGTGTGCCCACCGTTCCCTGGAGGGGTGCCCCGAGTCACCCCTGCCTCCCCCGGAGATGCAGCCGTTGCCTGGAGCTGACCACTTAAACACCCTCGGGAGCCGGGTGTCGAGATGTGGGGTAATCCTCGTCACCACAGGGCCTTCACTTATCTGGGCGACCTTGGGTGACTCATTAAACCTCCCCGGGCCCCACTGTCTTCGTCTGTAAGACAAAGGGGCCGTGGGAGACGGCCAGCGGGGAGGTCTGCGAGCCCCTGCCCCCTCCTGTGTGCTGGCGCCGGGCCTGGTCCCCGCTGTCCACGGTGCAAACGAGGACCCTACGTGAACTGTTGGGAGCACGAAGATGTTGACGTGAGACAATGTGTATCCTTAGGTAGAGAGTGGTTACAGTCTTCAGTGAACGAGAAAACGACCTAAAATGATAACAGATCCGAGCAAATCCCCTTGATGACAAAACACGGAATGTAATCCAGACGCGGTCCTCTGTGGCTGCAAAACGGCACGTTATGAAGGTCTCGGAGCCGCAGCAGACGTGGTTCATCCTCGACCGCCCGCGGTTTGGAGGGACGCCGGTGCCGCCGCCGCCTTCTCGCCTTCTCAGCCTGCCAGAGGAGCTGAGCTGGAAGATATTTAATACTGAACCGTAATAGGATTCAGGGCTCATTATTCAGGAGCAGGCACGGGTTCTGGCCCATGGTAATTATTAAAATCATGTTTATGCCAAGTAATGCAATGGACGTCACCTACTTCTGACCCGGCTGCACGCAGAGGGTGGGGGAGGCGATGTCTTACATGATATCAATTGGATTTAGGATGTGTTTGTGCTGCGGCAGGAACGTGAGGTCTGTTCACGGGGATTCGCCGGGCAGCTGGCGGGCGGGCGGCTGTGGGGCTGCTCACCCCGCCCAGGTCCGAGGGACCCCAGGTCCGGGGGTCTTGGCAGGGGCTCCTTTTGGCTACAGGATGAAATCCTGATTTCCGGGCCTGGATCGGGGACCTCCTTGGCTGGGCCCCCGCTTGCCTTTGGTCAGTCGCCAAGCAGAGAGGGAAAGTAGGGCTCAGCCCTGGGGTGGCGGCAGAGGGGAGCTCCCTGCAGGCCCCCCTGGTGCTGGCCAGCGGTGGGAGAAGTGAAGTGTGCCCCATCTCCCGGCAGACACGTCTCCTCTTGCTTTGGCTGCTGGATACGAGGCTGGAATCCATGATGGGGAAGGACCCGGGTGTCCCCAGCTCTCTCCTGCTCGCCCAGAACCCCTGCCCTCGTGGGGCCTGGGAGCCGTGTCTGGAGTCCACGCAGGCGAGGGTCTTGCTAGCGTCTCACCCCGCAGCCGTTTTGCCCCCCTCCATGCCCATGGCCGTGCGGGCTCCGTGTCTGTCTCCTGCTGCGGCCGCTGACCCGGGAGGGGTCCGAGGGAGCCATGTCGCCAGGGTCTCCGCATGCCTGAGCTCGGAGGCTGTGGCCCTGCTTCCACCCTCCTCACACTTGGCCGCTCAGCCCTGGCGCTCTGCTTCTTGGGCCCACAGGGACTCGGTCCCTCGTGAGTCCTCACCCACCTGTCCCACGGACCTCAGGACTCAGAGGGAGTCTGGGGGCTGCACCGGCGCCCACCCGGGCCCGTTTCACCCACGCTCACCAGCTCACACCCTGGGAGGTGAAGTCAGCTCCCCGAGGCCGGGCGGCTGTGTGCGCGGACGCTCCGAGCAGCCAGACGCAGGCCCGCGGATCCAGAGCGGCTGCCGTCCGATCGTCTCCTCCTGCTCTCGGGGTGCCTGGGACCTGCCTAATCGTCAGACTCTTCCCCAGAACGGAGGGCATCCTGCAAACTCCCAGAAGGCCGCACTGGAGGCCGTGAACACGTTGTCATTACTCGCCGTAACAGCGTATCCTGATCAGGGCAAGGAGGCTCGTTTTCAGCTGGAAATCTGCTAGTCCCAATCTCTTAAAGCTCATTCACTGTTCTGTTTCAGTTCCTCTGCCGAACGCCTTTGCGGGAGGAATTGTGACTGCTGTGGGTGATCTGTGGGCTGGTGACGCCGGCAGATTGCGAGCCGGGTGGTAGAACGTGGCGTTGGTGCCGGCTGACTCACTGGGGGGGAACAGACGAGCATGGGGGCGTAATTAAGAACTCGACGGAAGAACATCCCTCATTTCCAACGCACGGTCCTTACAGGCTGCGGCCGGCGCGTTCCTTCTGCCATCGGTGTGCGCGCGTGCGCAGATACGTCTGTGGCTTTTCTGTTTGGGGACAACCGACCTCTGTGGCCTGCGCGTTACTTCTTGAAGGCCATGTGGCAGCCCTGGACAGAGGTCTGTGGAGACGGGGTTCGGCGGTCTGGGGGATGATTGGGAAGATGCAGGTATTGGTGGGGGGGGGGGGACGGGGTTGGGAGGTGGGAGCCCTGGGATGAGGCTGGCATCACGATCCATGCGGCCTGACCTGCTGCCCGTGGTCACTGTGCATGGGAGCTTGGGTCCAGGCTGCTGGGCGTGCGGCTCTGACCCTCAGGTGCCCTCAGCCTGGGGAACACTGCTCAGTGAGAAGGCTGGGACAATCTGGAAAGGGGTCAACATTGTCAATCCAACGGCCCCGTCCCCGCTGCGGTCAGGCTGGGGCCAGAAGCCAGGCTCCTGGGGAGAAGCACGGGGAAGGTGCTGGACAGCTGCCGGCTGCGGGAGTGGATGCAGAAACCCCATGGGCCCCGGAGGGAGGAGTGGGTGCTCTGTCACACGGACACGGTCATCCTAGGGCACAGAGATGCTCTGTGAGCCAAGCTCAGCCTGCGAAGCCCCAGCTCCTGGAGTTCTGGGGATCAGTCACCCCTTGGGGCAAGAGTCAGCAGCCGCCTCTGACCTCTGGGCGGGCACCTCGTGTTTTTGACCGTGATGTGGGGCAAGAGCCTCGGGGCCGTCCAAGGCTGCCGAGCGTGAACCGCAGGGGGAGATCCGCAGGACCCGTCCGGCTTCCTCCCCTCCCCGAGCCTGGCCAGCCCTGGCCGGTGGCTTTCTCTTTCTTCCCTCTGACCTCCGTGGAATATCGTAACTATGACGAGCGAGACGGGAAAACCAAGCATTCCGGTGCAGGTCTGTTCCTGAGCTGGGGCAGAGACTCCGCCGTCTCCCGGGGGCGTCCTGCAGCCCGCAGGACAGTCCCCCGCAGCATCCGTCTTTGACAAACCCACTGGGTTCCCGGAGCCTCCCCAAGAGATGCAAGCGTCCCGGAGTTTGCCTGGCCCCTTGTCGTCTGCGTGGGCTGAGCGGGTCTTCCAGGTTCGCGTGTTGCCATCCTAACCTCACGTACGGGGTCTTCACACAGGTGAACGAGGGCGTACGGGGTCAGGAGCGGCCCAGATCCAGCTGTTGGGGTCCTTACAGGAAGAGGAGCTCTGGACCAGAACACACTCGAGGGGACAGCGCTGTGAGGGCATGGGCAAGGACGGCGTCCACGCGCCCAGGACAGCGGCCTCAGGAGGACCAGCCCTGTGGCCCTGGGATCTGGGACTCCAGCTTCCGTGGCCCGGAGACCACAGACAGCTTCGGTCACGCCGCCTGGGCCGCGGCCATTGGTTGCAGCCACGGGAGGTGACAGAAAAGCCACCTCACGGGGTTCGCTCACCTGTGTAGAAGACCGCTCGCAATGACAGGTGCAGAAGAGCCGGAACAGGAGGCTCGCAGGTCCGGGAACAGCCTCTGGCCCCCGTCCCACCTCACACCTGCTCCGCAGGACCCGGGGCCCAGGCTGGCGACGGCGCCCCCTTCACGCCCCCTAGCTGACCCTGATACTTGTTCCTAAGACACGTCTTCCTTCCCCACGGAAACTTTTAATATGGGGAAAAAATAAGATTCTAACTATAGAAATCAGATAAAAAGGGAAATAAAACACCAGAGCTTGCTGCTGATCAGTAAAAAGTTCAAAAATAGATAAATATTATACATTCCATCAAAGATTTACAATTAATTACCATTTTCATACCATTGAAGTTGTCAACGAGTTTGATTACTATTCTCAATTATAGACTTTGCAACCCCCCTCCTCCCCGAAGTACAAGTGACATTTCTAATTGCTGATCTAAGAATCCGCTTCCCAAAATAGACGGAGAAGACAAACATACGTGTGACGGATGGTGAAGCTCCGGGACGCAGTGCGGAGCTGCGGGCCCCGCGGCGGCGCGGGCGGGGGAGGGACGGGCTGCCTCTGCGGCCACAGACCCGGCAGGGAGGCGTCCCTGAGCCCAGCCCCGGTCACTGCGAATCCCCCCTTTCACGTCTCCATCCCTAAGTGCGGACATGCGGCAGGACACCTGGCAGGTGTCCCTGGACCCTCAGTCGGAGGCAGGTGGCCTGGGAAGCGAGGTTACCTGAATTGTCTCAGTGTTCCCGTGGCTGGGAGAGCACGGGTGACCTTCCCAGGGTGCGAGCCGGAGCCAGAGGGGGGCCCCGATGCAGGGTCGCTGCTCCCCCTGCAGCCACAAACCCTCTCCCTTGGCAGCGTGATGCATGTGGCCAGAGTGGGGAGAGCCTCCCCAGCCCCTCATCCACCGGGGCAGACCCATCCCTTGGCTTCTCTCTGCTGAGGACCCACAGATGGTGATTCCCGGTGCCGCCGCCCCCTTGAGCCACGGACCCACCCACGTCCCCACACGTCCAGCCGTCAGCCCCCACCCGGCCCCTCCAGTGCCTCACGCACAAGCAGGCACACTGCCTCCTCCTGCCCCACACTCGCTGTCCCGTCTTGTGGTCCTTGCACGGCTCCTGGTTCTGCACCCTAGGACGTGGCGTAGGACCCCCAAACGCCAGGCCATCCGCCCACCCCACCCTCTGCCCGCGGCCAGCCAGCCCGTCCTGTTCCTTGAACCCCGAGAGCACTGGCGGAGTGCACACCCCTCACTCCCACACCGGGCTGGGCTGTGTCTCTCCTGGCGCCTGCACTGGCCTGTCCCCTTCTCTGGGGGCCAAAGGCCTCAGGTCAGAGCTGCTGGCCCTGTCCACAGAGAAGCCACGTGAGGCTCAAGGACCCGCTGCAGGACACAGCCAGTGTGTGGCAGAGCAAGACGGGAGCTCCCTCCCCACCTGCTGCCTCTGTATCTGTCCTCCCCTCGAGGACATGGACCACCAGACACCGGGGTATGTGGAGGTGACCCCAGAGCACACAGGGAAGCACAGAGCATGCTCCGAAGGATGGGTGACCATCCAGGCTGTGGGGCCAAGTGCCGTGGATGAGATGACGTGGGGCTCACGCCGTTTGGATGGAGACCACCCCGTGGAGGTCCCACGAGAGCGCATCGTGGCCTCAGCTGGCCCAGCTGGGCTCTGCCCCCGCAGTCCCTCGCCGTCTTGGGCAAGCGGCCAGATCTCCGAGGGCCAGCCTTCCACACCTGTGAACGCGGGCTCTGACGCAGGCCTGGCTCTGCTCCGCGGCCGGTCACTAAGTCCTCACTAAGTCCTCCCGTTCCGGACTAGGGAGCAGGTGTCGAATTCCCGCCGGTGCAGTGAGTTCCCGCACCCGCACGCACCGTGCGCCCCACGTGTGGACGAGTGCGACGGAGGACCCTGGCGCCGACCCAGCCGCCGGCCCCGCCGGGCGCTCCGCACACACGGCCCCAGTCATCCTGCGGCGTCCAAGCCCGGCGCTGCTTCTCGGGGATGAGATGTGGTCACGGAGGTCGGGTCAAGCGAGGCCTTGCCCCTGGGTGTGGGGTGAGAAGGTGCCGCAGCACCTCGGAGGGTGTGTGGAGCCTGGGGTGGCCGGGCCCCGGGCACAGGAGTCTGGCTGCAAGGGTCCCCCCGTCCGACCAGCTGGTCGGCGTAGCCCTGAGAGGTCTGTGCTGAGCGTGGTGAGGGGCTCGGGCCAGAGGCCTCTGGGGGGCGTCCTCACACCTGCCCTGGGCACGGGCTCAGCGTTCCTGGGCTTCCCGGGGCGTGCGCACTGCTCAGGTTAATTTCGCGGGTCACATGGGCGCCGATGTCTGGTTCAGGGTGATTTGGGGTGTGTCTGCGCAGTGTTTCTGGAGGTGAGCGGCGGACGGAGCACGGAGTGAAGCAGCTCACGGTCCCCGGGATGCCGGCCGCTGAGGCCCAAACAGGACAGAAAGGCGGAGGGAGCATCTGCTGTGTCTCCTGACGGATAAGCCAGGACGCTGGACTTCTGCCCCAGCCTGGGGTCACACTGTCAGCTCTCCTGGGTCCCCCGCGGGCAGACGTTGTGTCCTGGGACATCTCAGCCTCCGGAACCACGTGCACAGATTCCTGCAATAAACTGTTGTGCCCACGCCCTGCTGGCTCTGTTTCTCGAACACACTCCTCGGATGGCTCCCGGAGCTGCCGCGCCCCGGGGGCAGGTGTAGCAGACATCCATGTTCCCAGGACAGGTCACAGCCCCTCTGTGAGGGGCACCAGGGGATGCGGAGGCCACTCGCTCCGCCCCTCGGGGGTCTTGGGCTGGGGGAGGGCTCCGCAGAGGAGCTCTAGTCCTCACAGCGGTCAGTCGGGGGAGGGGAGGCTGTGTCACGAGACCCACGATGGGACCGCATCTGATTTTTATTACTCAGCCTGGGTCAGCTATTTCATTAAAAATTAGAAGTTCCTGTTTAATCATTTGTGTGGCTCTGACTCATATCTGATGAGAGGTTTGCATGATCACCCATAAATTTAAGTGCTTATTTAAGAAAAAAAAATCAGTGGTGGAAATTTATGATCAATCGTGTAAATTTTTAGAACCCAACACTGAGCTGCCAGAGGCCACCAGAAGTCTCCTGGCTTGGGAGGGGCTCAGAGAAGCAGGGCCCCCTCTGGGAGCCGCCATGTCCCTGGCTGTTGGCGGTTGACGTGTCCCTGGTCACTGTTGGTGGTTGACGGGAACCACACACCCGGCCACAGGTGAAATGGTGTAGGGTGTGGCCTCGCTCAGCCAGAGGAGTGGGGAGTCCCAGAGCCCCCCGGCTGCCGTGTTCACACTGTCGTGCTCCTCGCGGAGAGCGAGGAGTCTGTGTCCCTCAAGAGCCTGCGGACCGTGGGCCGTGAGGAGGCAGCACTGTGGTGGGTGTTGGAAGGGAAACTTCCTCGTTTCCAGGAGGGTCCCTGCCTCAGGGTTGAGTGTGTGTCTCCTTTCCTCCGCGATGCTCCCGCCTGCAGAAAGTGGTCCGATCCTGCTCAGCTGCCCCAGCCCCATCCCCGGCCCCACAGCACCCAGGGGAGCCTGGCCCCACACCTCTGCGCTCAGAGCAGGACGCCAGCACATTCCCCCAGCTCAGCAGGTGCCCTGGAGTCCACTGCCTGCCACAGTGGGACCGTCTTCTCTTACGGGGTTGGTATGTTCACTTACTTACCGGTGACTTTGCCTCGACTCCATCAGCTTGAGTCCTTTAGGTCTCCTGTGGTCCTGAGTCAGGGCGGCCAACTGGTCTCCGTTTATCTCAGACTTGGCTTGTTTGAAAATGGAAGGTCCCCGAACTCGGGTACCCACTTCTGTAGGCACGGGTCAGAGGGGACATGCTAGTCCTGGACAACATCCTGCCTGCAGACGGGGGACACGCGGGGGACATGCAGGGGACACTCGGAGACATGTGGGAGACATGCTGGAGATACACAGGGGACACACAGGGGACACACAGGGGACATGCAGGGGACACAGGGGACACGTGGGGGACGTGGTTCCTGCCCACCCACCACCCACAGGCTGCCATCCTGACGAAGGCCCCGACGTGGCCAGGCTGCGTGTTCACGAGCGTTTGACGGGCGTGAGCAGGAGTTATGGAACACACTTCCTGCTGCCGCGATGGCCCTGAGCAAGCCGGCACACACCCGGTCGTCGCTGGGGGGTTGGGGGGTCCTGGGCAGCTCAGCCACCACACGGGTTTCCTGCCATCTGCCCCAGGACCGCAGTCAGGGAGCACTGGGCGCTGGGCTCCGCGGGCGCTCCTTGTCCCATCCGCAGCGTTAATGAGGCCGCCGGTGAGGGTAGGCGGCTGGGCCTCCGAGGCGGGGCCGGGTCCAGCGTGGTAAAACAACACGGGGACGCACAGACGCGCAGCTCTGCCAGCCCGACAGCCCACGGGAACAGCAACACAGCTTCGCTACTCATGGGCTGAAGCCGTGCTCCCGGCACAGTCCTCATTCTGACGTGGACGTGTCTTCTGTGCACTCAGAGAAACACACTTTTCCTTTCCACGACTATCGGTTATTTCCATGGAAAACCTTTAAATAGAGCCGAGCCACCCACAGCCGCGGCTCCCGCAGCCTGGCTGCGCACAGGTGGTGGGTGTCCCTCCAGCACCCAGGACCCTAGGGTGCCCAAAGGGGTGGCGGGTGACAGAGCCGGGGGATGCTTGGCGGGACTCCCTTCCCTGCAGGCAGGGGGCTCCTCCAGGGCCGCCCCTGAGTCCGGCTCCTACCCCTCCCCCTTTCTGCCCCTCCCCCTGTGGTCACTTGTTCCCATCCTAAAGTCAAGTCCCTCAGACATTCCTCTGAGTTCCGGGGAAGTAGGTGGGCACAGACAGTCCCTCCACCACGACGTCACACACACAGACAACTGTCCCGTGTCCCTCCCGTCCATTCTTCCATTCACGGCTCCCCGGGCCACGCCGGCACCAGCCGGGCTCAGGGAGGCGGTGGGGAGAGGAGACACAGTCTCAGCCCTCCGGATGGCGCTGGCCGCGGCAGGTGAGCCGAGGGAGGGGCTCCCGCAGAGGGATGGGAGGCTCCGGAGCAGGAAAGGGGGCGCGGGGCGGGTGGGAGTGTCTGCGTGGCCTGAGCAGGCTGTGTGTCCCTTGGGCGTCCCCTGGAAATGGAGCCGATGTATCAGAGGAGACAGTGCTGGGGACGGTGGTGCCGGCCGGGACGCTGCGGCTGATTTCATCCCGCGCTCATTTGTATGTTCTTTGGGGACCCCGGTGATGCATTAGCCCCGGGACCCCTTTATAATGCCGCTGCCGACAGACGGTACTGCCGTTTGTGCCCGTCAGTCAAACAGCGGGGGGCGCGACTCCACGCAAATTATATCTATTTTACTCTTAAAAGCCACTTTTGGAAGAATGTGCGAGGAGTGTATGTGCCTCCCTTGATTATGCTGATAAAGCCGCCTTGGCCGCGGCAGGGAGAGATCCGGGACAGAAGGTGTCAGGTCCGGCACGCGCTCGACGGCACGCGTGTTCTTCTGTAGACCTGACACTCGGTCGGACCGAGCTGTCTTACACGAAGGCGGAGGGTGACAGGCACGGAACGGGTCGTTCTGCTACATCATAAAAACCGGAAACCCAGGACGACGCCAGTGCGTTGGGTGAAAAGTGAACCCTTCAACCCGTCAGGTTTCTTCAGGACTGGGAAGGCCTCAACTCTGGGCTTCGGATCGCGGCGGGCAGACGGCCGTGGAGGCGTGGCGGCTGGGGTTCTATCTGGGGGGGGCGGTGAGTAGATGGCGCGTCCGCACTGGTGTGGGGCAGTCAGGACGCTGCCGATGTCATCCATGATGACGGGGAAAGACAGAAGGGGCCAGACGGGGCCGGCCATCCACTGCCGTGCGTGGCCCCAAATGCACATTTCCTGCCCAAGAGCGGTTCCAAGAAGGGCGCTACCACGCACAGGAAGCTGGGGGCTCTTCTTCCCTCCTTGTTCCGTGACCCAGCCCTGAACATCCTCGGCTAGCGGCTCCCCTGACCAGTCACTCTCCTGCCCGCCCAAAGTCAGGTCGTCTGAGAGGCACGCCTTCACCGTCCGAGGCGTGAGTGTGCGGCAGGAGGACGAGCAGCCAGGAGCCCTCCGCTGACCGGCCAAGCTGTGTGCCCCAGTCCCCGTGTGGAGTCCTCAGCCCAGGACTCAGAGCAGGACTGCACTCGGAGACGGGGTCTCTGCAGAGGAGCTCAGGTAAGATGAGGCCACTAGGGTGGGCCTGAGCCTCTCCTAAGAAGAGATTAGGACACAGACACGCCCACAGGGACGGCCACATGAGGACACAGGGACAGACGCTGCGTGCACGTCAAGAGGCCTCAGGAGGAACCAGCCCCGTCCATGTCTGACCTGGGACGCAAGGCCTAGACACTGCAGGACAGCTAAAGGGCACGGTTCAAGCAGCCGGCTTGTGGTCTTTGTTAGGCGGCTCGGCTGACTGACGCACCCACCGTCCACCCACCAGGGCCAGCAGCCCCGGCCCCACACACTTTCTGGTAATTGTCCTCTTCGTCCTGGCCAAGTGGGCCACCACGGTGGCAGCACAGGAGAGAACCTTCACCTGGGGTAGGGGATGGAAGGCGGGCAGACGTCCCCGCAGAAACGGGGTGCGGCGGATCTTCACGCTGCGGCAGGAGAGCGGGTTCTGGGGGTGACTCCTTTACGGGGATGCATCTCCGGGGAGCAGGAGGTTCCGGAGTCGCCTGTGCCTGTGCCTCAAGCCGCAGATGGTCCTGCCCCTTTGCCCGTAATTCAGCCTCAGGCGCGGGATTCAGAACATGATCCTAGATGCACTCAGAGATTTCCGTGGGAAGACCCTGAGGTCACCCATATGTAGGAGGAACGAATGGCCAGTTTACCAAAAGATCCCGTCTGCTCTTCATTGAACACAAATCACTCACAAAATAGTCCCTCCTGCACATGTCTGTTTGCTCGCAATCTGTCCCCTCCCCCTGGAATGTCACCCCAGAACACTGGCACCTGGTCTGTGCCCAGCCCCCAGCCCACTCCGGGGCCCCACCCCATCCCCAGGTCCCCACGCCGTTCCTGGGCTCCCACGTCATTCTGGGGCCCCCACCCCATTCCCCAGTCCCTACCCTACTGCTGGGCCCCCACCCAGCTCCCGGGCCCCTGCCCTGTTCCCGGCGCCCACCCTGCTCCCCAGCCTCCGCCCCGTTCAGAAGGCAGCACTGAACCTGACCACCCCTTCCCTCCCCCAGTATCCGATGGGGTGGAATTAACCATTCCCTTTAGTTCTGATGTTCTTTGAGTCTTTCATTTTATTTTTGGGTAAAATTAGTTGAGAAGAAAGCTTCCTCTGTGTAACAGTCACTTCTGAAGAAAAGGCCAATTAAATTGTTCCTATGGGGCTGTGTCTCCGTTCACGTAAGAAGAAACCGTTTCTGCAGAGCGTTTCCTCCCCAGGACCGGACCTGCGTGCTGAGGAAGAAAGGCCTTTCGTTCATTCACCGCCGGGGTCGACGGCACGGCGGTCGAGGCCGAGAGGGGACGTCGTGCACGGGCAGGAGCGTGCTCGCGGCGCGTGTGTGTGCGTGTGGCAGCATGTGTGCGTGCGGGAGCGTGTGACTGTGCTCGTGCGTGGGAGCGTCGTACGCGGAGGGGCTCGGCCACCTCGGGAAGGATGAGGGGGACCTGCTGTCTGTGGGGAGCAGACCCAGAGAGGGAAAACCAGCGGCCCACGCTTCGTGTGTCCTGTTCCGCAGAAGAACCGAGAACTTGCACAGATTTCCTTGTTAAAGCTCGTGGACTCACACGCATTTTTTATAAATAGAAGAGACGTACCAGTGAGACACAAGCATCCATGCGCAGACACTCGAGCACACGAAGGGACAGGCGCTCCCGGTCACAGTGGGCTCGCTGCCCGGCCCTTTCCTTTCCTCAGATCCAATCCCTGGGGGCCTGGTCGTCCCTGGGGCGTCCCGAAACCCCTGCTGTGCTCCTGCGACTCCCGGGTCTGTCCGGGGTCTTCCTGCTTCCTCCTCTTCCCCCTGGGGGCTCCGGCGAGCCGTGGCCCCTGCCAGCCCCCCGACTCCCCACCTCCTCCGCCCCATGGGTCCCGCCCGCCAGCAGCCCCGGCGTCTCAGGTGAGACCTGTCCCCCTCTGCCCCCCGGAATCCCCCCCGGAAGCTGGGAAGGGTGTCCGGAGGTGCTCAGAGCCTCCGGGTGCCGCAGCCCTGAAGGCTGCTTCTCCTCATCACGAGGGATGTTATTTTTGTTAAATACATCTGCAAAACACATCTGTTAATTTTCTGTATTTGTTTATCCACAGTAAAAATCTGAATTAGTAACCGTTTCACACTGGAGCTCACAAATAAACATGCAGCCGAGAACACGACAGAAGAGCTCGGGGTGATGCGCCCGGGGTACGTGCGGGCCGTCCAGCGGGCGGCGGCGAGCGGGGAGGTCGGGAGGTCGAGTCACGCCGAGGTGGGCGCCCAAGCCCGAGGTCCACCCCGCGGCGGCCTGGTGTGACAGAGCGCGAGAGCCCGAGAGAGGAAGGCGGGCAAGCGGACGTCACCCCCGATGTGACCCCAGAGCTCGGTCCTGCTGCAGCCGGATGGGCCCCGGCAGCCGGACTCAGGGGAGGGGGGCGTGATGGGGACAGGGGTGCCCCCGCCTTCAGACTCCTGAGGGCGACACCTGCAAGTCTGGGTGCCCGGGCCTGAGCGCCCACTTCCTGAATGAGAAGGACCCACACCTGGCGTGCGGACGCTGTCCGTCCTGGAGCCCTACCGCGGCACTGGCCTGAGCGTCCCACCCTGCCGGACGTTGGGGCCGGGAAGGCTCTCTTCCTGACCCCATCCTGGGGCTCCACCCTCCGGACCTAATCTCCTCCCAACAGCGCCCCCCCCACGCCGAGCCCGTCCCACGGGGGGCTAGAGCTGCAGCCTGAGAATCGGGGGCACAAGCGCGCCGTCCGCGGCCCTCCACGATCCGGAAGTGCCCGTGAGCCTGTCATGCCGCGTGTGTCGTCGTAACTCGGCAACGCGGGCGGCCTCACCCAGCTTACAGGTGAGGACCCTGAGGCTCAGGGAAGGGGAGCTGGGCTGCAGCCGTGTGCGGGCAGCCGTGTGCGGGCAGCCGCACGCAGAAAGCTTCCGCGGATGTGACGCGTTGACCGCGACGCAGGAAGCGGAGGGACGGGAGGCAGGAGAGGAGGGTCCCCTGGGGGCCTGGGAGGTGTGGGAAGCCCACCGCACGCGGCCCTGACCTCCTGGAAGGCCCCCTGTCCCGGTGAGGACGGTCTCACCCAATGCGCTCCTCGTGCCCACGCTGCCCGCGGGGGACACGGCGGGGGCTGGGCCAGAGCTGCAGGAAGGGGTGCTGCCCCGTCAGCGCGCCTCGAGGGGTCCAGGTTCACGGAGCCCGGAGCTGCGAAGGCCGCTGCCCGGCTGGGAGGCGCCCGACGGTGGGGAGGGGCTCCGAGCACCGTGACCCCCACCCCCACCCTGGTTGCTCGTCAGCGGTGCGCGTCCCAGCCACAGCCCTTACTGCCATCCCTGGGAAACTCCCCATCCTGAGCCTTTCGCCTCCCACCTGCTCCCTCCTGCTCAGCCGGGCCTCACCCCCCTGCGGGCAGCGGCGGAGGGTCTGGAAGACACCAGGACACAGCGACCGACCGGGATGCAGGGACCGGGCCGGGCTTCCCGCCTCCGCTCCAGGAGGTCCTGTTCTCTGCACGACGGCCCTGAGCGCTGCCCGTGCGAGGCTGGTCACGCCTGCTGTGACTGCGGCAGACCCACGAGCCCCGGGACAGAGCCCGGCGGCACGGGGGCTCCCCCGGCGCGCTCTGTGGGGTCCCAGCCTCTCCCACTAGCCTCCCTCCTGCTCCTCCCCTGTCCACACACAAGTGCCCTAATTTTTCTAAAAATACCAGACGCTATCTTCCTATGTTATTTCAAAACTGACCACAGGACTGGGGTCTGTCCCTCTTCTGCATTTCCCTGCGTGAACGGCCACTAACTCCCCCTCTTGCCGGATCTCTTCCACAGAGTGTTATCTGCCGACAGGTTCTTTCAAGCAAATGCCCCATTTCTCCAGGCAGCAGGGGTCTGTGGGAACGTCTGACTGTCGAAAGCCGCCCGAGCTGTACCCCTGCACCGCTGCACCTCTGCACCGCTGCACCCCTGCCCCGCAGGGCTCCTGGACGGGACGGCGTGTGGGCAGCAGGTACAGGTGAGGACGGCGCCAAGATCGCCGGGTCCTGTGGTGCCTGGCTCGCTGCCAGCAGAACGTTCTCCCGACACTGAACGCGATGCAGACCGTGCGCAGCGGGGGCGGTTCCAGCCGGAGCCGCAGCCGGCACTGAGGACGCCCGGCCGCGAGGCGCTGGGGGACGTGTCCGCGCCGCGCTGGGTGTCAGGGAAGGAAGCTCATCCATCATCCCGCTCAGCCCCAGCATAAATTTAATTACGCAAACCTGATCTCAGGCCTTAATTAAATTTTTAAAAATGTGGCCTGTTCTCCCTGGAACGCGGGGGTAGCGTCGACACCCCGCTTCCTGCCGGGCTGGCTCATCGGTGCCGCGTGGCTCGGGAGGCGCTGGACACACGCGTCCCTCGCGGACTTTGCCCGGCCGCGGCCTCTCCGGAAACCTCCGCGCCCGGATGCTTGGGGCCTCACGCGCCCCTCTGACAGACCTCCGCTGTTTGTCAGTTTAACATCCCAGAACAAACAGCCCGATCTCTGTCAACAGCCGTTATGCGGAATCAGACTGTTTCCTCTTCTATAAATCCAGCTCATTCCCTGGCTTGACGGATTTGGGCCGGTTTGCTCCCTCGGGTACACCCCGCTGCCTGCCCGGCGCGCGCTGAGGGTCAGGTAGACGTTGGCATCCCCGCTGCGCCTCGGGGCAAGCCCGGCTCTCCGGGCTCAGAGAGTCAGGACCCCGGGTCGTCCTTGTCTCTCTGCACCAGCCGGCTGTGCCGCAGCATCCGTCCTGCAGCTCGCCCAGCCCACCCGGGCGGGAGACCCCACCCTCCAACCCCCGGGCTGGCTTGGGGCCACTGTCTCCAGGGCTTGGTGCCCCGTGCAGGTGTCCCGGGGGACGGGAAAGAGGAAAAATGCTCAGGCATTTGGCGCGCAGTCAAGTTGCACCAGGCTTTCACGGCACACGCCCTGCCTCCTTCCCTCAGCCCTGCCCTTCCTAAGCCCCTGTCCTGCTCCCCCCAGGTAGGAGAGCCCGTTCAATGTCAGGGTTTCCAGTCAAGAGCAGACCCAGGCCGTGCCTGCCTTTCTCTCTCCCTGTCAGCTCCCCGGGGCCCCGTGTGCAGAGAGGGCAGCCGTGCTCTTCCCACACAGCCCTTCCGTGCAGGCGCAGGGAGGCCCCTCAGACCCTCCTTCTGCGTCCGGCCCGGTGAGTGGCGCCTTCCTTCCCGGGCTGGGGCAGGGGTCCGACTTGACCTCCCTGTGATGCCCGCCCCAGTGACACTGGCCCCAAATCGTCGGGGGACGGCGTGTCTTCTCTAAGAGACCATACAAATAGGCATCGGCCTCCGGACCCCGTTAACCGCTGCAGCGGCAGGACAGCCCCAAGCCCTTCCACAGCCCCGTTCTGCTCTGAGAATCTGCCCACCCTGACCGAGACCCAGAGGCCCCCGACCTGTGTGTCCTCAGTCTTCCTCCCGCTGTCCCCCAGCACGGCGCACACACCCACCTCGGGGCCTGTGCCTGGGGTCAGCGCCCCCCCAGAGGCTCAGACTGTCCCACCAGAAATGGCCCCCCTGCCCCCCTGCCTCCTTCCCCCTTTCCTTTCCTGCTTCATGCTTCTCCCCACAGGCCTCGCGCGTCCTGGGTCTATGTTCCTCCGTCCGCACCCACAGCTCTGGGAGCGGCCGTGGTGTGCTCGTGGGTGCAGAGTCTGGGGCCTGGAAGCAGGCCTGGTCTGTCCGAGCGCTCTGGAAAGGTCCACCGAGTGCACGACGGATGAAGTGGGGAAGTGGTGCACAGGCACCTTCTCCCCAGGAGGAGGGTCCAGAGAAGCTCGTCCTTGGGTCTGAAGGGTCGGGTGCCGACGCCGGCTCCGTGGGAATCCAGGGCCCGTTCCTGCAAAGCGAAATGGCAGAGGGAACGCTCAGCTCCCGCTCGCGTCCCGAGAGAGGCTCTGTGCCTCCCCCATCTCCACGCACACCGAGGCCCTTCTCTTCAGTTCATAAATCTGGCCGACAGCAGAGTTTCTGAAAGTGTGTAAAGTAGAATTAAAGCTCCCTCCAGACAGCAGAGCTGCGCGGCGTAAATGAACCTCTTTTCCCCTCGGGCCTTTTATGGGGAGGGAGATGGAAGCCCGTCGCGATCCCCCCACATCAGAGCCTCGCTCTGAAGTCACTTCTGCCCGCAAAACCGACGTGAGAGGCATCACTCCGTTATGCTTCTCGCCGAAATGCAAAACATGCGAGGGTCCTTATTCTAATGTCGCTTGGGCCCTCTTGGTCAAGCGAAGATATTTCAGATGCCATGTGTCCGAGTCAAAGCTGGCTACGAAATATTTAGGGACTTCCACGGGACAGACACGCCGAGAATCAGAGGTTTCGCACCGGAGCACATCTCACACCCTGACAGACCTCAGAGCCAGGGGAAGAGGCGTTCTCGCTGCGTCCACGGGGCCCCGTGGGCATCTCTGTCTGAGATGCCAACGCTGTGCTGTCCCTGGCTCGGTCCCGAGGCCAGCGCATCCCTGGGCCTTCGGTAATCCTGAAGGAGGCCCACGGGGCAAGGGCAGAAGGCAGCAGTGTGGTAGCAGCCGCTCACCCCATGTCCCGGGAGGGCAGACTCGCCGCTGTGTGTGCGCACACACGCGTACGCCCCATCTACACTCCGTTTCCTCTTCAGGAAGCAGAAGAGCCCGTGGTCGAATTTCACTTGCTCCCTGGAGGAGCCCCCCGGGCCCTCTAGAGCTGAGATGGGCAAACTGTGGGCTGTGGCTGGGTCCGGCCCTCTGCCTGCTTTGCAAATAAAGTTTTATTGGCACATTACCCGTGGCCATCTGTCTCCGCGTTACCCACAGCTGCTTTCGAGAGGCAGAGGTGGAGATGAAGGGCTGTCATGGAGACCGTGTGCCCCGGAAAACTGACCACCTTCGCTCTCTGGCCTTTGAGGAAGATGTTCGTGTTTACAGACGTTTTCATAGTCTCTCTGGTGACCCTGCAGCGACAAACAGGGAGACGCATGGTTTTTGGCGCATGCAGCCCCTGGCTGGGGAGTCCTTCCAGGGGAAGCTTTGCTTGTCTTCAGGCTGAGGACCGTGCTGCGTCAGCCATGAGGTTTCCCTGGTGACATCCCTGTTGTCCACCCCCTTCGCTCCCTCCTCCAGGGGTTGCCGAGGGACCCCTCCCCATCTCCCTGCAACAACGTCCCCACTGTGCCACCAGCTGGAGCCTGCTGTGCCCCATGGAGGGTGACCCCTGTCTCGAGTTGGTGGTAGTCACAGGCCCCAGACAGGACACCTCTGTGGGGGGTTCCCAGGGGCAGGTGTCCAACGCCTACATGGGTCACAAGCCCCCTTCTTCCTTTCTCTCCCTCCCGATCCCACCTCCACCATCCCCTCCCCAGCTTCTCCTGGGATCACCTCCCTCACAGACGTCCAATGTCTCTTCCAGAAGAGGCCAGAGCCCAGAGAGGAAGAGACCGGGCTTTATCTGGTGGTTTCCAGGGCCGGAGGAAGCTGCCATTGCTGGAAATACTCCTACAGACTTTGTCTTACACAGATTTAAGTCCTGGGAGACCCCAGAGGACCACTTCCAGAAGTCACGGAGAGCAGAGACTCAGAGGAACCCCATCTTTGGTGGGTTGGGGTTTCTGGGAGAGGAGGCCCGAGGAGGTAAGAGGGACAGAAAGCAGAGGAATTTGCTGGACCAGGGCCAAGAAGAGGGGACAGGCTGGCGCGGAAGAGCCTTGCTGCTTCCGGCCCCCGATGCTGCCGTGCAGGGGGTGCCGGCTGGGGGTCTGTCAACGTGCATGCCCAGGGAGCGTGTGGCTGGTCATCAGGCCTTGGAGAAGACCCTCAGATAGGAAAGTGGATTTCTAAGGCTGGGCAGGGATACGATGCATTTCAGGAATGCAGAGGGGACAGGTGGGCTGTGAGACTGCTCCTGGCAGGGGATGGAGGGCACAGGGGTGGCATTAGGACAGTGGAAAGGCATTGGGGTGCTTGAGGGGGCTGCAGGGTGGGGGGTGGGCAAGGAGAGGCTCTAGGGGCAGGGACAGCCAAGGGCCAACCGGACAACCAGCCATCCCCGCCCTGCAGCTGCCACCCTTCCCAGAGCCACTCCTGTGGGGGCCTTGCTGTTTTCGACAAGGACTTCACAGGTCGCCTCTTCCTCCCTGGAGTTAGCCCGCGGGGACATTCAGAGCAAACCCCAGCATGAGCCCTGGACCTGCCCTCTGACCCTCTTGTGTTGACATCACCTATTTTCACCGCTCTGTTTGCTTTTTGGTCCTCAAAAAAATGGCAACAATGTGAAGAAATCCTGAACCAAACACTGAATCTAGACGATCCGAGGGGAATTTCTCACAATTTTCCTTTGAAATAAAAGAGACATATGGACTCTCCATTTTATTTATTTCATACTGAACATTGCTGGTAGAAATAACACAAAATAAATGTGACAAGGAATAAAACTTCGCACAGTAGAATGTATTATTATCGCTTCCACAAAGTTTAAATATGCAAAATTTAACTAGGAAAATCTGAACTGTGCAGAAATTATGCACATAAAAAGCAAACAATGCTAATCGTTGGGACGATTGACAAAACCTTGTATGGTCAAATGGATCTTCGAGTCAGATATTTGTTGTATAATTTACATGAAACAAATGATTCCCATAAAATTAATTTCAATGAAGTTAAAATGAAAACAAAGCTATTTCTCTGAATCATATAAAAATTATTGGGGACTCGTAGTAGACTGAAAATTTCTGTTCTGCTAAACCTTGATCAATAGTCATAATTCTATGTTTAAGATTTATATTTATTCAAATTGAATCAAATGTCCATATGAGTTACAAATATCCTATACCTGTAAGCTAGCCACCATCCATCCATCCATCCATCCAACCATCCATCCATCTGTATGTCCACCCACCATCTGATCTGTCTGACTGACCATCCATCCATCCATCCAATGAGCCATCCATCCGTCCATCTGTCTGTCTTCCCACCCATCCATCCACCATTCAGGAACCCATCCATCCATCCATCTGTCCATCCATCCACCCATCTGTCCATCCATCCACCCATCTGTCCATCCATCCATCCATCTGTCCATCCATCCACCTATCTGTCCATCCATCCATCCATCTGTCCATCCATCCATCCATCTGTCCACCCATCCATCCATCTGTCCATCCATCCACCCATCTGTCCATCCATCCATCCGTCTGTCCATCCATCCACCCATCTGTCCATTCATCCATCCATCTGTCCATCCATCCATCCATCTGTCCATCCATCCATCCGTCTGTCCATCCATCCATCCATCTGTCCACCCATCCATCCATCTGTCCATCCATCCACCCATCTGTCCATCCATCCATCCATCTGTCCATCCATCCATCCGTCTGTCCATCCATCCATCCATCTGTCCATCCATCCACCCATCTGTCCATCCATCCACCCATCTGTCTATCCATCCATCCGTCTGTCCATCCATCCATCCATCTGTCCATCCATCCACCCATCTGTCCATCCATCCACCCATCTGTCCATCCATCCATCTTCCCTTCCATCCATCCATCCACCATTCAGCAACCCATCCATTCATCCATCTGTCTTCCCACTCATCCATCCATGATTCAGGAACCCATCCATCCATCCGTCTGTCCATCCATCAACTGATCCATTCATCCATCCGTTTACCATCCACCCATCCAACCATCCATCAGTCTTTCATCCACCCGTCTACCCACCCAACCATCCACCCATCCATCGTGTACTCATCTAGCCAGGTAGCCGTTTATTCAGTCCTTATTTCATTCCACAAAGTTTAACTCATTTATAAGAATATAGAGTACATAAAATAACCAATATGTTAGAATCTGGAAAAATATCATCAGGATTAGGTATAAGGCCAGTGGCAAGATGGGAATGAAGCTGTTTAGGTCTTGAGTTCTGGATCTCCAACAAATGGATGTTCACATTCGGCTCTGAGCTTCTAGATGTAGTTACGTTTCCTCACCGTCTAGTAGGAGAAAACACACCAGTGTGTGAAGAAAAGCAAATCCTCACTTAGCATTCAGATATGAAACATTTTCATCAGTGATGCCTCATTGGGGCAATCACAGAGCAGATAATATCCTCTGGCACTTCCCCGTGGGCCATGCTAGAGTAGCGCGGAGCTCTGGATGACACGATAACAGGTCACAAGTCGGAAAGAATGACCTCTGGGCCCCATCAGATCTGCTCTATAAAGCTCAAAATAATGAGATTATATTTCTTGGTAAAATGTGATAATTCAGACCCTCCAGTCCCTGAGAGCAACCATTTCAACAATGAATCTGAATTAGTGAGATGAGGTTAGATTGCCAAAAACAATCCCTGTCCCTGGCCCCTGGTTCTGGTTGTCTTGTTAAATCGTGGCGGAATGGATGAGGAACACAGCCACACGCAGTGAGTGAAATGGCGGGGGCTCCTAGAAATATGTCCTCCTGGAACCCATGAATGTGACCCCGTTTGGAGAACGAGTGTATGCAGATTTCATGACGTTAAGCTTCTCCGGCTGAGTTCATCCTGGACCGTCCAAGTGGGCCTTAACTACCACGGCAAGTGTCTTTATGAGACACAGAAGAGGAGAGACGCAGGGGATGGGGAGGAGGCACCGAGAAGGGGAGGAGGCCACAGGAGGACGGGCAGAGACCTTGGCCCTGCAGCTTCAAGACAGGAGCACGGAGGACGGCCGGCCGCACCGCAAGCTGGGGAGACGCGGCGCGGACTCTCTTCAGAATCCAGATGGCTCCTTGCTGTAGACACCCTGATTTTTGACCTGGGGTTTCTAGAACCACCCATCCGCGGTCACCTTACAACATGAATACAGCGTGTATCAAAGTATTCTTTCTGTTCCCACCACCACCTGGAAGACAGGTACCCTTCCATGCCGGTGCAGCTCACTTCAGAGAAGCCTGTAAAACAATAGACACAATCTCTGTATGCAAATCGTCTTCCTCCCCCAAGCCCACGGACCTTAAAATAAGAACAGCAGATCTTGGTGAAGAGAAATACAGAGCCTCTTCCAACACCCTGAGCAAAAAGCTGGTAATAAAAACACTCGTCCCGCATCCGTGAGGACCTGTGAAGATCTGCCGGTTCCGGAACTCCACTGGGGGCGGGGAGATGGGGGCGGGGGTGGGGGTCCTCCCAGCCAGCTCTGGGGGCGGGGGAGAGGTTGGGGGGTGCAGACTGAGGCTGGCTGGGGGCTGGAGATGCCCATCCCGAGGGCGGGGGAAGAGGGGGCACTCGCTCAGCAGGTCGGGGTGGTCACGTGTCTGGGGGCAGGTGTGTCCGAGGCGGAGACAGGGTCAGGTTCGAAGGGATCGCGTTTTCCTGGATGACTTTCAGCTGGTCCCAGGCTCTCGATTTGTGATTTCAGATAAAAACTCCCAGCGTCACACTTTCAGAATTAACGTGTTCTGCGTTCTTGCCCATTCCCGCAGGTAAAGGCGCCGTTTCATGGGCTTCTGCCCAAAGAGGGTTCTCTTCCGCCCTTAACACTCAAAGCAGAGCCTCTCCAGACTTAGTCCAATTATCTCCCTGCGGCTTAATCGGACTGTTCCTGGGCTGCTTTTTCTGGAATCATCTACTTTTGTTGCTAAAATTACACTCGGCTATCCTGAACTTGGTTCAATTAGAATTCTCACTTCTGAAGATTCATTTCCTCCCAAAAGAAAGAATGAAAGAAAGAAAGAAAGAAAAGAGAAAGAAAAAGAAAAAGAAAAAGAGTCAAAGAAAAAACGCTCCTCTGTTTCTGCTCCTCCCGGCTGCCTGCTGGGGGCTCGTCCCCCGCCTTGGTCCTGTCCCCCCCACCGCCTCCTCCCGGCCAGGAGCCCCCTTGCCTCCAGGGAGCCCTCCAGAAGGGCAGCAGGACCTCCATCCCGCTCCTTCAAAGGAATCAATAAAAGAGCAGTGATTTGATCTAAGGGACTCACAGTCTCTGTCGGGAACCTTCACTTATTGTCTTACTCCCGATCCCTGTACAGCAAAACGGCAGAGCTGGGGAAGATGAGAGTGCGGCTGCTTCCCCAGCGCGCAGGGAAGGTCGGGAGCCGCGTCTGCACAAACGAGGCGTCCCGTCGTCTTGCCGCAGGAGCCTGTGGGCCGCCGGGTTCTGGGAGCCGCGCGTGGGCCGGGCCGCACCTCTTCACCCTGACTTTCGGGTCCCCACGTGGGCCGCTCTCTTCACTCTGGAATTCTCTGAGTCCAGGTTCAGCCGCGTGGGGACCGACCAGACTCCAGCCCTGTCCGGGGACGAGTCCGGGCCCAGACCCTCTGGCTCCACAGTGCAAAGTCCTAGCTTGGTGTTTGCAGGTGGTCTTACAAGGGCACCCCTTAGGGCAGATTGTGCCGCAGCGCGTCTGAACCCGGGGAGGAGACCCCTTTGTTACAGACCACCATGCTCATTGTTTTCAGTATTGATTTCAGCAAATCAGTTGATGTTATCATTTACATTTTGTTTTTCATAATACCGATGGATACCCCCGGACTGGGGAATGTCTTGGCGTCGAGCCTGGGGACATGACCTTGTAGAGCAGGGCAGATAATTTCTCCTTGGCCCTTCGGAGTTCTTGGTGGACAGCCCCCCCGGCCCCCCTGCCAGGCCCCGTGACAAAAAACTAATTAACAAGTGAAAACCAGGAGTTTATTCACTTAGACCCCTTGTGCACCTGGGCAGAGACCCGGGAAAAGTGGGTAACTGTGCGAAATGCCCCAGCCCCCCCCCCCCCCGCTTTCCCTTCCTCTCCAGCCACAGGCAAAGGGAGGGTGGGGGGCCGCCCTGAGAGGGGCCAAGAGGCACGCCGTAATCAGGGCTGAGGTCGTGGCACTGGTCGTTCATGTTCAGCTCTCCCCAGGGCGGAGAGTCATGGAGCCTTCCTCCTCGTCCTGGTCCCCAGAAGGAGACAACCTCAGAACAGGAGAGTCCCCTTATCAACGTGCGTTTCCCCTACAAAAGGGGAACCGCGACTCTGTCTTCGGAGCATCTCTTGCTTCTGCTGTTTCTTAAAATAAGCAGCTCAAAATAATCCTCACGGCAGAGACGCCTGTCCCGAGGCAGAGCCCTTCCGCAGGCTGGTCTGGGTCATTCTGTGAGACGGAATGAGGGGCAGACCCGACCCCCCCCAGGCCCCCGGGTCGGGAAAGCCCTCCCCCCCCACCCCGTCTCACCCGCTCCTGCCCCGGGCACAAGCCTTCCCCGGGCACCTGCACTGCGTCAAACTTCCATATAAAATACCGGTTATTTCACCAGCAAAACGAGTTTATTCGGGAACGGCAGGGAATTGTGATTCCAGGCAGGCAAGCCCACAGAGACAAAGGGCTGCTCTGCTCTCATGAGGTTTTAGGAGGAAGATGGGGAGGTTGGTTTGGGGCAAGCGTTCCTTCCAAAGAGCAGGAGTTGGAGGGCTGGCGACTCCCCCTGGCTGCAAGCCAGGCCTCTGGCTGGGGGGCAGGAGGGACCTTCCTCACTGTCTCCAAAGTGGGAGATGCCTTCCTGCGTGCGAGATCTCCCTCGTGAGGCTGCTGGGGTGGTTCCCCGGTGAGCCCCCCACGCAGGGCTCCCGGCTCCGTTTAATGGGGTTTCACATCCCAGGGACACTTCTACCTCGTTTCCTCCAAATTCAGCAGGAATATTTCCTCCTGAGCCTCTAAGATCTGTCACCACGTGGCCCCTGGAGTCCCCGGGGATGTGCCTGGCAAGCCAGGCGCCCAGCGGCTCGGGGAGGAGCGGGGGTGGACGCAGGGAGGACCCTGCCGGAGCCGAGCCCACTCTCGAGCTGCTCAGACTCAGTGTCCCTCCTTCCCTGGCCCTCCGGGCCCCTGCTGCTCCGTGTCCCCAGATGGGGGTCCGGTCCTCCCGCAGAGATTTCCTCTCTGGGGGGCAAAGAGGTAGAGCAAAGGGAGAGACCTCACCCCCAGAATACCCAGGTCTGGGCCCGGGCTCTGGGGCGGAAGCTTGGCCCTCATCCCAAAGTGGCTGGCCTCGGGGGCAGGTGCGGCGGGGCCTTCCCGCAGGCGGGGCAGGAGGCAGGCGGAATCTCAGTCCGGCCCCGTCTCTGCCCTGGACCGGCGCCCTGCGTTCTCCCTCTCTCACCGGGCCTGCAGCAGCGTCTCTTTTCTGGAAGTTCACTGATGTCACGGAGCGGGTCACCTTGCCTCGACGCCCTCCCCGACCCCGCAGCCCCATCAGAAACCCCACAGGGCGGTCTGGGCGAGAAGGATCCCTGCCACACGGAGCTCACTGCTGCCAGGAGAGGCTGCTCCTCTCCCCTCCTGTGGTCGGCTGGCCTACCCGAGGGCACGGAAGACAGATTGACAGGAGAAAAAGAGACTTCACATGCCACTAGGGGAGCCCCACAGAGTCAGGCGACAGAGGCCGGCCCAAGGGAGCAGGGTGGGGGGCTGGGCACCGGAAGGGGAGGAACACGGCTCCAGAAGAGCTGATGTTTGGAAACCAGCCTTGGGGAGGAAGCTTTCTCATATAAAACAAAGGACTCGTTTCTGGTGACCGCGCTGTGCCCAGGGCAGGCCGCGTTCTGAAGTCTCCCAGGCCCTGACAGGGCAGGTGCGGAGCTCCTCTGGGTCTGTGGGACGAACGCCCTTGGCTGTCCTCCGCGCTGGGTGGTCCACACGGCCCGTGGCGCCTTCAGGGCAGCCTCTGTTCTCGGCTGGAGGGGCTGCTCCGGCCCCGTCCCGCCAACCCCGCCCTGGGCATTGGGCTCCGGCTGCCTGCGCTCGCAGCAAGTGTCGGGGGCCCCAGCATGTGGAACTGAGCGTCCGCTTGGCCCCCCATCAAGGACTCCTCCATCTCTGTCATTGTCCCACTAAGTGCCCGGAGTCCCTTGTCTTCATTAGCTCTCCGCCCACCGGGTCCCGGGGAAGGAGAGATGCTCGCAGGCAGGGGTGGGCGACGGGCGCCCCGAAGGCGGCAGCTGACTCCCTCCGGGTCAGGCGGTCCTTTCTTCACCTGCTGCCCGCGCGCAGGTCGGGGGTCACCATCGCCCACCTGCTGACGGACGGGGTCATCTGCCTTCTGCTCCCGGCCTCACTTTCAGCAGGATTCTGAGCCCTTTCTGTAGGCTGGTCGGGGGCAGGGGCCGCAGGCTGCCTGATGAACATGAAGGTTCAAGCGGGCTCTGGAGCCGCGTCTCCACGAGGCCGGAACGCAAGTCCCCGTGAGTGAGCCGAATCCACAGGTGTCTGGAGAGAAGCGGCTCCACACGGACTGTCCCTCTCCGATAAAACACAGATCTCCGCCCTGCTCGCTCGCTCCGCCGTGACAGGGTGCGGGGCCAGGCTGGGCCAGGCACGGGGTCTGGCCGGTCCTGCAGGTCCCACAGGTGGTGGCCGGAACGCACCCCGGGGTCGGGGGATCGTGTCCAGAGGGCCGGGAATGGGCAGGCGGACGCCCACACCTGTGGTCTTCCGGCAAATCTCATAGAAACGGATGAACTTAGGGGAAGCGTGCTCTGTTCTGGGTGTCCTCAAGCACCCGTGTCCCACTGGCAGCCTCGGTCCCAGGACTCTGGGCTTCGGCCGAGGCTGGCACCGACTTCAGGGACGGGAAGTCATTGGCCGGGCTCCTCTGCAAATGCTAAGACGGGTACGCAGAACTTCATAACTCACAGCTACTAAATTCCTTAGAAAGGTGATAAAAACTTTTCCTTGGGGCAAAAAAGTATCAGAAAAGATGAAGAGACGTGTACGACCACTTTTATACCCGCGGCTGCGATACAGTTTGGTACTTGAAGTGATGAGTGGCTTTCAGCTCGGAAGTCACACCCAGACAATTCAGAACCAGTTGTATAGACCAGGGCAGGGGGAGACCCAGCAGACCCTGCCGGTTCCTTGGCTCTCATCCCAACGTGTAATCTCACGTTAAGGGAAATAAGCCAAATACTTTTAAAACGCAAATTACATTCTTTATTTTTTGTCAATCAGACCACTGAATGTGAACACAGAGATTCACACGTTAACTTGTGTTTCAAGAGAAAGAAAAGTCTGGTCCTAAAGAATCCAGCTGTTGGACGGGCAAATCGTTAAATTACAGCCTGAAGCCTGGTGCTTGAGACCACCACGGGGTCCCCCCTTTCTCCAGCTCCGGCTCAGGTTTCCGGGCAGCTGGTCCGCGCACACCTCCCCTGCCCCCCGACTGCGCGGGCGGATGACTCGCCTCTCTTCTGCTCATCTGCTGAGTAATCACGCTCTGATGAGACGTATTTTGATTTTCTTGTGTCGCTTCTCAGAAAAACCTCCGGTCGGCTGCTAAGTGTGGGAGAAGATCACCGGGATGCATACCTCAGGCTTCTTCCTGAAGTTTCTGAATGAACAAAAGGATTTCAAGTGTGCTATTCTTTGTTCAAACTGAGCTGGCTTGCTGAAACGCAGAGGCAGCGTGTTCTTTCCGACAATTTGGAAAGCAGTTAGATCACAGACAGAAAAGGCTCTTCGGTTTCTGCATCTGGTTATCTCAGAAGACGTCATGGGACACTCTTGGACGCCTGCTAATTTGCCAGATCTCCAACGAGAGGGGAAGCGTGGGCAGGCCTGTCCTGATGTGTTTGCGGGACCCAAAGCGAGAGGACACTCCGTACTTTGTGTCTAAACACCCATTATGGAGCTAAGAATCCAATAAATGTCTCCAACGTAGACAAATGTGCTGCCATGATGACCTTGAGGTTGAGGTTTGAGTTTAGGTTTCTGAGGTCCCTAGGGCCTCTCACACGAGGCCACATGTGGAGAAGCCGTCCCTGTCCTGGGTGCCGGGCCGGTGTGGCCCCGCCCACTCCACAGGGCAGAAATCTGAGTCCTGGGGAGCTGGGCCTGGGCAGGAGGGCAACCAGACTCACAAGAGGGGCACAGCTGAGCGGGCCTCCTGAAGTCCCTGGTCGGGTTGAGAGCACTGTCACCAAGGACGAACATTTCATCCAAGGCAGCAGTCATGGCTAGGTTGGGTCCATGACCCTGGATGTGATGGAAACTCCTTTCCCAGCACCTGCCGAAGATGGGGAGTAGCCTGGGGAGCCAGTGACTCTGTGCAGACCATCACCAGCAGGACACCTGTTTAGGAAAGTCACTGTGGGACTCCTGTCTGATCAACACCAAATGCAGTCCTGAGCATGAGACAGACATCTGAAAAGCTCTTTGAGCAGATTCCGTTAGCATTCTGAAAGCCACTTACACACGAACTTACACAGAGAAACTTTTTACCAACTGGCATCCCTCTGGAAGAAGGGGTCCCTGGTATTCCGCAGAAATCCCCAAGCAAGCTTGGGTCCGGCTGGACTGGCTCGGCGGTGTCCTCAGCCCCGTCCCTCCAGGTGGCTGTGAGCTCACCCACAGCAGCTGTCGCGGGCGTCCACACGCGAACACCTCTGTCTAAATCCCGGTTGCCCCCGAGGACAGGTTTTCGGAAGTATGATTACGGCATTAAAGGGTATAAACTCTTTTAACTTGATTCCCATGTATTACCAGATTGCTTCGGAGAGAGGCCATTTTGGTTTATACCTCCAGTGGCGGGGAAGAAGGTAGCCTTTTCCTCCACCCTCCCTAACATCAAATACTAGGCTTCTAAATTGCCAATTTGAAAGATGAAAAAAAGTTCCATAATTGTCCGCATTTGCATTTCAGAATTACTTGTGAGGCTGAGCATTTTTCACGCTGGGTGCTTCGTCGGTGACTGATGTGTTCGGTTGCTGGTGTCCTTAATGGCGGATGAGCGCTCCGGAAGGGCCGAGGATATTAAGACGATGCCATTTTGTTCCTAATATTTTTCCTATTCAGCTCTTTACATTTTAATGACAGACGAAGGACAAAACATTATTTAATGGCAATAAATATTAATGAGTTAAACCCTCCTGTTAAATGACAAAGACCCCCAGATTAGGGTAAAGTGGAGTAGGCACTTGCAGGAAACATACAGGGAACCGGCGGTCATTTACTGACAGCGGCGATGAAGACACATTGGTACTGTGTAGTGGGTGTTAGTTTCTGGGGGCAACACGGTGTACAGGCCTTTCCTAATTGGATTTCCCTCTCGTGAGTGCTCGTACAACCTCTCAGTTCCCACCGGTGGCATTTGCACACAAGTGTCCTGTGGAATATTCATTCCAGCCCATCACCGGGTCCCCGACAGCATCACATGCCTCCGTCGCTCCTGAATCCCTGCACCCGACGGGGCCGCCACCCTGTCCTCACTGAGTAATCGTTCACGGATGGACCCGAACTTCACCATCTCATTTAATTCTTCCAGCAACCCCATGAAGAGCTATTACTGTCCCTAATTTACAAGCGAAGAAGGGGCTCTGAAAAGTTAAGTGATTTTCCTAAGGCCATGTGTCTCCTAAGTGAGCGGTGAGGATGGAAGTCCCAGTTTGATTAATGGCCGAGCACTGTCCCTGCACCGTGGAAAGGCTGGGGACAAAACAGCAAGTAAGATGGATGGAAAAGAAAAAAAGCAAAAGAAAAGACAGGAGGGCCTGGCTGTAGGGATTTAGGAGAAAGGTCAAGTGCAAAGCAGCGATCACAGAGGGACCGAGAGGGGTCTTGTGTGTCGATAAGAGCCCTCTCACACCACTCAGTGAGGACATGTCCTCTTGAACATTTTATAAGAAATGCTAACAGCAAAATACACAAACACAACGCTAAGAACTAGAGACATCACTGAGCAGAAACTCACTTACAGGAGACGACGTGCCATATGGACGATCTGTAAATCGGAGACCTGAGACTCCGGACGGTCTTACTCGTGAAGGTGCAGGAACTCGTCTCTAGCAAACATTTCATGGTGTGGAATCATCTTCACATCCTTTTATTTTTTTTTTTTTAAAGATTTTATTTATTTATTTGTCAGAGAGAGAGCGAGTGAGAGCGAGCACAGGCAGACAGAGTGGAAGGCAGAGTCAGAGGGAGAAGCAGGCTCCCTGCGGAGCAAGGAGCCCGATGCGGGACTCGATCCCAGGACGCCGGGATCATGACCTGAGCCGAAGGCAGCTGCTTAACCCACTGAGCCACCCAGGCGCCCCTCTTCTCATCCTTTTAAGCTGCTATAAAACATTCACAAAATTGTGATTATATGTTAGACTGCAGTCCTCATATCGATTAATTCTAATGCATTAGACTAGAAATTCATAAAAATACTGCTTGCACGGTGCATTGCTGATAAAGTTAGAGAAGAAAAAAAAAACACCAAACCCACAACTCCCTAAAATGGCTCTCACATCAAAAGACACATAAAAATAACCAGAGCAGGAGAGTCAGGCTCTTGGAATCTCTGTGAGCCCCCAGCACAAAGCCGCTGGTGGGAGGAGCCCTTGACCTGTGTGTAGTGTGGAAAGAGAGAGAAACCCCCTTGATCAGCCCTTCCTTTTTGAAAAACCTCTCTCCCACTAATTACGCTTTTGTGCACAATTCTTAGATCTCACAGCATGAAAACTAGGCTCCCAACTCCCATCCATTCTGCGTGCCATGATTTTTCCTGCTCCCTCCTGTTATACTTTGGACTGGTGAGTGAGTGCCTGGCCCACAAGCTCTCGGTCCTCAGCTGGAAGTTCCCCGTGGCCTCAGGGCAGGCCAGGCTGAAGGCATCTCCTGTCCTTGCCAGGAGGACGGAACCACTCTGGAGTCTGAGAACAGCCAGCTATAGGAGCAGGTCCCTCTGTCTTAATCTCAGAAAGCTCCTTGAGGGAGCAGATCTGGATGTTTCTGAATCCCCCATCCTAGCGGCCCCCAAAGGGCAAATTAACTAATAAACTGTTGTCTCTGGCTGGGATCTAATAGTGCAGCACGCACGATACACATCGGACATTACTGGGGACTTGCATTCCATGCTCCCACTTGTTCAAACCTTGGACATCACCACTCTCGTCCTTATAGGAAAGGACTGCAAAATCTGGAAACCAACCACTTTTCAGGAACCATCAGAAGACGCAGGTCAAGGGCAAAGCACCGTACACAAGAGACAGGCGTATCCAGAGCGATAAAACTTAGGATCTGCTCACCCAGGCAGAAGCCCCCAGAGCCACACGCGGGTGCATAGGCTGTTATTCTGACACGCTGCTGGAGACTGAGCATGGGCTGGCCGGACAGCCAGAAAATTCTGGGGGCTGAATCTGGCCGGAGAGGGGAGGGGTAATCCTTGTGAAACACGCCAGAACCTTCTCTCTAGGGAACACCGGCTCTGCAGGGCAAAGGACTTTGCCAGAGGCGATTCCAAGTTCTCGTCCCGGCTGGGGAGACACTTTGCCGACTGGGGCCCCCCGAAGCCTTCTCGTCCGACCGACCGAAGGTGGGGACTCATCGTCCACGTGGCACAGGGCTCAAGGAAGTGGACTGGGAGTGCCGGCGTGGGTCGGGGAGGGAGGAAGTGCTGCTGGTAATGTTGCCCAGACACCCGCCCACGGCAGTCATTTCTGGGGCCGCCCTCCCAAACGCCCCACACACGGAGCTTCCGAAACCACAGACCTGTCCTCTCACAGCCCAGGGGAGCAGACGTCTGAAAACGAGGTGCTCACGGGCCGGCAGTGCCTCCCGGAGCTGCAGGGGAGGGTCCCTCCTTGCCTTTTCTGGTGTCTGGTGGTTCCAGCCATCCTTCGGGATCGGGGGGGGGCGGTGGGACTAACGTCGGGACCGGACGGAGCCTGTGCCTGAGACCTGCCCTCTACCAGAGGAAGCCGTGCCGCACGGAGTGGGTTAGCGGTTCTAGTACTGCTGCGTCCCTGTCCTGGGACCCACCAGTTCAGTGAGGGACGGCGGGTGGGTTCACCGTGTCAGAGTGGGATTTGCAGAGACGCGGCAGGAAGAGGCTGGAATGATCCGAGAGGTGACAGACACGATGAGCTCATGTTTAGCCTAATATAGACACAGATGGCTACATGTGGGCTATTTATAGGTGTGCGATACTCATGGGTTTGCACGACACGTGTGTTTCTCGCTCTGGAGTGGGAGGGTCTTGGAGCACTGACACCCTAATGGCGATGATTATATATACTATATTGAATATATATATATATATATATATATATATATATATATATATAGCATTGGATTTTGGTTCCTGGTACCATTCTCTAAAAACCAACTAAACGAAAAACGGAAAGCGAGGCTCTGGAGGAGCGGGACCGGAAGGACCGGAGAGGAGCCGCAGCCCGTCGAGCCAGGTAGTCCGAGAGCCCTCAGGACCGAAACAGAGGGGCTGGGGCCTCGTCCAAGAGCTCCCGACAGCCAAAGCTAGACAGATACGGACAACAGCATTGACGAGGGAGTGTTGCATTACAGCCCAAAGTGTAAACACCCCACGTGCTCGCGGACGTAAGGAATTACAGGGTTAACCGGTGCGGCGAGACTCACCTCCCGTACAGAACAGTCTCGCACATCAGTGCGGGTGCTCTGTCCTTGGGAAGATGGAGCGAGGCTCCTGGCTCCTTACACGCGGGTTCCTTCCAGAGAGGACCCCGCGGAAAGGGGAGCGACCCGGCGGTGGGGAAGCCTGAATGACACAGCACAGCCCCGGGGGTCCAGGGTGACGCGAGCGTGGTCAGTTGTGTGGATGGCTCGTGTCCTCCATGGGATGCGAAGGGAAAGGCTCATCACCTTTGTGGCCTTTCCCTTCCAGACCCAGAACTTAGGTCTAACCATGAGGAAAACATCAGGTAAAACCCGACTGAGAACCTTCTAGGAAATGACACGGTCAGTGTTCCTCAAAACTGTCAGCTTCCTAAAAACAAGGAGATCTAAGAAATTGTCTGGACCAGGAGTCACCTAGGGAGACATGGTGACAGAGTAAAGTGGCACCACGGGTGGAATCCTAGAAAAAAAAAGGACGTTAGGTAAAAAATGAGAAAGCCTGGGTTGAGTATGAACTTTAATTAATAGTATCGTATGAGTCTTAGCTCATCAGTTGTGACAAAAGTGCCACGTTAAGGTAATATGTTAATAAAAAGGACTACTGTGTGGCATAGATGGAAACTCTTTCTATTATCTTGCAACATTTGTGTCAGTCTGAAACTCTTCTGAAATACAAAGTTTACTGAAATAGTTTCGTAGAGGGCCGATGCATTTCAAGAGCAAACCACTTTCAGGGCGCCTGGGTGGCTCAGCGGGTTAAGCGTCTGCCTTCAGCTCAGGTCACGATCCTGGAGTCCCGGAATCGAGTCCCGCATGGGGCTCCGTGCTCAGTGGGGAGTCTGCCTCTCCCTCTGACCCTCTCCCTTCTCATGCTCTCTCTCACTCTCTCTCTCAAATAAATAAAAAATCTTTAAAAAAAAACTTCTTAAATTGTCAAAAAAAGGACAGAGTCTTCAAAGAAGAATGCGCTCTTTTTTCTTGCAAACTTACCGTTCAGGCAAACAAGGCTGCATGACAACAATACTGAACGACAAAGGGAAATCAGGAAATCAGGCAAGAAACAGCTTCACGACACCTGGTCTCTGGCTCAGCTGATGGTTGGCTCAGCGCACAAGAGGGACCAGAACCCACTCGCAACCACCCTTTATCTGAGCCAAACACTTCACGTGTGTGATTATGCGTCGAGTGCCTCCCATACTGCGGATGCTTTCGAGTGCTTTCAGCTTGCAAAGATAATCCAGAACATGCCCCCGTCTGTTCGAGTGCTCTATTTTCTTACTTTTTCAAAAGCATTTCTTAAAAGAAATAATGCATTAAAGTTCAGTGGGATCCCACCTTTTCTGGCCTCTTATCCAGTTCCCTCCTCTGTCTCCCGAGTCTGGCCTCCGGTGTCCCCCCCCCCGATTTTTGTGTTTATGAGTAAATAAGAGATTCTATTGATCCCCATTGCTTTAACATCTCTGTGTTGACAGGATTGTTATCTTTCCTTTCACAACTTGTTCTTTGTTGCTCGCCATTATGCTTCGAGTTTTATTCTCATAGAAATCCATGCAGTTTCGGCTAATTCGTTTTAGATGCTGATGGTCTTCCTTTGTATGAATATAACAAATTCTCCGTGCACCCCGTTAATGAGCGTTTAACCGGTACGGTGAGACTAGATTAGAAATCGGTTTAGAAACCAGTGGTTTCTAAAATTTCTGGATTGAAAGGTCTGCGTTTCTTTGGCTTTACTTGACATACCCAAATTCATTGCACCCCCTGATTGAATCAAATCATCCAGCCCCTGTCTGTGTCGGGGCTCTGCAGCCAGGCCGACCCCAGAAGCCCTGCTCCCCAAGGTTCTGCCCTTCTGGAGACCTCTGTGGGGCCAGCTCCCGTGCCAGGCGGGGTCAGCCAGGAGAGCGGGTGCCGAGTGCCAGGCTTCATTATAACACACTCTCTGTGCTGCTTCTGACGGGGGTTCTGGCTCTTTCCCGCGCACCCGTGTCACTGGGATCTGAGCATCTTTGCTTCCACTGCTGTTACCAAATGTCTCGGGAACCTGGTCGTGTCTGATTACTTTGCCTCACGGCGCGTGCGAGCACCCGGCCCGCTGTCGGGAGTGCTAGGAGCAGGTCGGATAAGAGCTCAACATGGTGCCGTTGTGGATGGGCTGGAGAAGACAGAGGCTGGCAAGGGCGTCATGGGAACAGAGCAAGGACCTGAAGCCAGAAAGCCGGCCACGTACTTGGGCCGGCAGATGGTGCACATAGGACACGGGGGCGGGAGCCGCTGCTGCTGCCTCTGCTGCCGCTGGCTTGCATCCTCAGCCGGGGCCTGGGGCCGCTGGTCTGCCCGTCCCAGACCAATAAGAAGCCGGGTATGCAGCCACGTGGGGACGAGCTAGAACCTGTCAGGCTCCTTCCTGTCTGTTGGCCTCCATCTCCAATCACCAGTTTAAGCGAGCAATGGCCTCTGTTACTTCTGCCTTTTCCCAAATCTCACACTCGTGATGGAATCCTGAGGGGAAAGGATGGAAGAGAACAGATTTCACCAGGCTTTACGCAGGCTGACACTGCGCGCCCCACACAGCGTCCCGGGGCCCCTGCTCTGGACCTGACCTCTGGCCCCACGTGGGCCATGCTCTCCTGTGTGTCTTCTTGCTTGTGCATCTGTCTGTCCCTTTATCCCCATCTTGCAAGCTCAGCCAGTCTATGAGAAGTGTGTGTTCATAGCATCGCATCCTGCATTTCTAGGGTGATTGCACTGGGATGGATTTTTTCTAATTTCTTGATCTGCCCTGTTGCTGGAACTAGCGATTCCAGCACAGTATGTGATGCCCGCGCACGAGCCTCCCCGGGGCAGCTCCGTGCACACACGTTCCTGATGGCGCAGGCCCACGGCTGAGAGGAGCCATGCCACGCCACGCCACGTCAGACCAGGGGCTGCGGATGAGCAGGGAGTGCACCTATCTCTGCCGTCCTGGAGATTGAAGATGCCCGTGCGGATGCTGTTTCCTTGCGGAGCTGCCAGGAGACGGTGCTCCATCCACACTGGGCTCTGTCCCTCCTGGTGCATCCCCTACCACCCCCCAGGAAGGCACTGGCTCCAGCCCAGCCTAGATCCACCTGCAGGTGTAGCCCTGTGGCCAGTGGGTCCTGGTGGGCTGGGGGTCAGCCTGGGGCCATCAGCTCTCTGCTCGGCTGAGGCAACCTTTTCCCAGCATCTGTCTGTCCCTTTGGGCAGGGACCCAGTGCCTTCTTCCTCTTCTGCTTGTCAGCCCTGGAAACCACGTGGGGCAAACACATATCCCCCATAGTTTCTCCTGCCTCAATGCCAGTCTCTTAGTCTGGTGAAAGTCCCAGAGCTTACTGTGCCCTGTGGCTTGAAGTCATGGTGGGATGACCCTTCTCACCCCGGAAGCCTCAGGGGTCCACTGTGCATACTTGGTGACATGGGCTGACATGCCCCCCCCCCCGATTCCCTATGTTGGAGTCCTGACCCCAGGACCTTAGAACATGACTGTATTTGGAAATAGAGCCTTTTCAGAGGTGATTAAGGTAAAATGAGGACATTTGGGAGACCCTGGCCCCATCTGGCTGGTGGCCTTATAAGAAGACAAGGTCAGGACACAGACACCCAAGGGATGACCATGTGAGGACACAACGGAGGTCGGCCATCTACAAGCCCAGGGGAAAGGCCTCGGGAGGAACAACCTTGCTGACACCTTGATCTCAGACTTCTGACCTCCAGGACTGCGGAGAATCAGTGTCTGTTGCCCCAGCCCCCCGCTGTCCCCCCCGTTATGCAGTCCGAGCTGACTGACGCACCTGAACAGTGTGTGTACCAGTCAGGGACCACCCCCGCCCCTGAGTGTGCTTGGGGATGGGTGCACGGGCCATGTGGGGGCTTTTCCGGCAGCCACTCAGAGGAAGAAGCCCCCCATCCCCAAAGACTCTGGAACAGGCAGCGTGGGGACCAGGACAGTGGGTGGTCACCGTGGTCCCCTCACGGAGGCAGGCTGCCTGCAGAAGCGTCGGCACAGAACAAAACAGCGCAGGGACGTGGAGGGACAGAGACTGTACTGCGGAGGCTGGTTCGTGTCCAAGCCCGGCGGTGGGTCCTGGTCCCCAGGGATGCCGGGCCCATGTCCTTGCCCCGCGTGTCCCCTGCCCCCCCCGCCGCCCGCCCACAGCCACAGCAGGTCTGCAGATGGGCCCCCTGCAGCCGTAGGTGGCCGCTCACAGTCCAGCGACCTCCGGACTCCACGGGAGCGTGAGGAGCCTGACGGAAACGCGGGCCGACGTGAGTGACGTGAGTCTCCGGCTCTGCTTTCCTTTTCTTAAGCAAGTGGCCTGATTTCTGCGGAACGCGGCTCTTCCCCGAGGGCAGCGGGAGCAGATTTCTGGAGGTTGAAATGGCAGGGGTCATTGCATTAACGCGCTCCCTCAGAACGGCTTCCTGGTTACTCTGAGAGGACTGGGCTCCGCTCCCGCCCCCTCCGTGGGTCCCCAGCGCCAGCCCGCCTCTCCCTGCTTCTCCTCAGCGGCAAAACCGGCTCAGTTTCCCCGAACTTCGCCGGGACGACGGCAAGACGAGCACCAGGTCGGCCGGTTCACGCTTCCTTCCCTCGCTCGTTCGCTTCTGGAGGCCGGCGAGGGCCACACCGGTGTAGACGAGCCGCCCAGGGCAGCCGGCATCGGAATCGATGTTGCCGGGGAAAGGACGACCCTCACTTCCACTTCACGGAGCACCCCCGCTCGTGGGCTAAAGCACCCACGGGCACGTGCAGGGGACACGCTTCTGGAGGGCAGCGGCGCGGGCGCGGGGCCTCCGGAATTGCGAAGTGGAGGCTGCCCGCGGGGGGCGGAGGGCCCGTGGGCCGGTGGATGGGGAGAAGCCCACGGGCCGAGGTCGGTGTCCGGAGACCGCCGTCAGCAGCCACGAGCCTTCCAGCTCCACGGGGCCCGGGGCCGCTGTCAGACGCAATTCAGGCCCCGAAGGGAAGCTTCGGCCCGTTTTACTCTCTCGTCAGTGTGTGTGGTGGAAGGGGTGTCCTCACTATTTGGTTTTCTTTGAACTCCGACCCCTGATACTACGGCACCGTGTTCCTTCTTCAGACCCTGTTTACGGAGCACCTGCCAGGCCCTGGGGTCACCTGGACCTGGTGATGATGTTCAGGAAAAAAGGCCAAAAGTAAGAACAAGCAGCCGTGGGGCGGGGGCGGTCGGCACCCATCCATCCGCCCTCCTGTCCTTGTCTCTCTCTGTCTCCGTCTCTCTGCCTCTGCCTTTCTCTCTCACACACACCCCCACACAAGAGCAGACCTCGGCAACCGTCCCCACGTAGTAGGTAAAGGCCGAGGGCCGGTCTAGGAGCGGAGCGTCTGGCCCACGACCGCTCTTCTGTGACGCGCTGCCTGTTGCCCAAGCGCAGCCCCCATCCGGGCCGTGTTCTCGCCCACGTGTAACCACAGGCTGGCCACGATCTGACCACGAGGGCCAGAGGAGCACGTGTGACGTGGCCAGGCCTGGACTGCGTGGAGGTCTAAGGACAGTCAACCGTCCTTCAGCGGCACCAATGGCGTGACCACGTCCGCCTCCAGTGCGCTCACCGAGACGAGCGTGTTGTCTCTAGATTAAGGGAACGTAGGACACGGCGGCTGAAGGCAGTGGCACCCTGTCTGGGCCTGGTGAACCAGGGCGTGAGTGCTCCACGGGAGGCGACAGGGGCACCGGGGCGTCCATCTCGGGCGTGGGCACCGTTCAGGTGCCGTGGGGCCGTCGGGCGTCTGTGCCACGGTCGGGCTAAGAGATGAGTCCTTCTCTGCAGAGGGAGAGCCAAAGTGTTTCTTGATTCTGTCTGGAATCGATCATTATTGATCCCTGGGGGTGTCCTCGAGCGGGGCCGTGTCTACGATAGAGATGGTGATGACGGTGCAGCTCCCGGCACCCCTGCCTCCAGACCTGAACGTTTCCAGATTCCGACGTGAAGGGTGGACGCCCTGCTGGAAGTTCTGGGGTCGGCTTCGGAAGGCTGGTGGGCGCCCAGGGGCCCCAGCCTGGGCTGGACCATGGAACCGGGGCCTCAGCATGTTGGACCCTCTGGGTCCTTCCCTCTGGGGAAGCCCGGTCCTTGGCAGCCGTGCAGGGGACAGTGTCGTGGGACTCGTACGGGAACTTCAGGTTGTTCCCATGGCCTCGTCACCGGGTCCTGCCTCCCCAGGACTGACTTGGCTGGAACCAGCCCTGTGGAGGCAGAGGCAAGAAAGTACCAAACTGCCAAGGGAAACCCTCCTCTGCCCCAGAATGGAAAATGCAAATTCTCTATGTGCAGAAGCAGGTGCTCCGTGGAGTTGGAAGACCCAGCTGTCACCCCCTGCAAACGCGATCCGTGTTGGAGGTGGGCCATGGTGGTGCGGAGGGCAGGACCCAGCCCCCCGATCATCTGGGACCCCTTCCGTGAGTGCGCTGCTGTCTGACGGGGGCCCTGGGCTCCTTGGCTGCCGTGGGGGTGGCTGTGCGCCCTCTGAGCACCAGGCCCTGGAGAGGGAAGCGTTCCCGATTTCACAGGCCAGAGCCAGGACTCGGACGCTCCACTGGCTTGGGACGCCTGGACATGAGGAGGGAAGGTGTGGGCCAGCCTGGCCTGGACACAAGTCAGTTCCAGTCGCACTAGGAGGAGGTGGCTCGGAAGGGCAGCTAGACCCTAGGACAAAGGGATAGACACACGGACATGAGGTTGAAGGCGGCCACCCTGGAAGTGTTTGGACCTGATTTCGCATCTCAGCTTTGTCGTCTGCTACTGTTTCTGAATTGAGTAAAAATAGAACCGTCCGAGCCTGGTTCTCGCATGGGGACTGCGTGGAGATGCGGAGAACAGGATGGCGGTTTCTCCCCATGCCTGGGCCTAGCTGGCGCTCAGTGAGCACACGCTTGGCTCTGGACCCATAGAACATGGGCCCGTGGTCTCCTCCACGCCACACGGGCGTCTCGTCCCCACACACAGTGCTCTCTCTCCTGCTTCCTCCTCCACGACGGCCGCTGCCGTGGTCCACCCTGCAGGGACGACGTCTGACATCACCGTCCACACGGCCCCAACCCCACACCAGGGTCCTGCGACTGCGGCTGGCAGGTCGGGCTCTGCCTCGATGCCCACAGGCCCTTTCCTGTCCGAGGGGCTGCTGTGTCCCCACCGCAGCTGGTGCCCTCAGCCCTTCCTTCTTGGGGGACTGGCCCCCCACTATGGACACTGCACTGGCCAAGGGCCAGAAATTCCTGGGAGCTGATGGTCTGGCCGTCCGCACAGGATGTGGGAGGAAATGACCGCTCCGCAGCCTGGGTGGGGACATCTTGGAATGTCCCAGAAGGCTCAGGGGAGGGCACCTTCTGTGGCATGGGGCCTGAAATTGCCCTCGTGGGGGTTCCTCCTCTTCCTGTGTCCTGTGTCGCCGGCACCTCCCTCAACCCCTCTTCATCACAGCCGGAGCTCAAGGGTCCCCACAACATAGGGTCCACTCTGGGGAGCCGGAGCTGACCATGCCAGGAGCCGGAGCAGACCATGCGGGGAGCCGGAGCTGACCATGCGGGGATCGGAGCTGACAATGCTGCCTGGTAGCTCCCTTCTCTTCGTCCTCACCGCCCCTGCCCTGGGCAGGTCCCCCACATGCCCGGGACACACCAACAGCTACCTAGGGGGCCCCCGGGCTGGGTCAGAGCCTGTCACCGGTCACACAGGCTCACGGCAAAGGTCACCTGTACTCACACGTTTGTGCGCGAGCGGCTTTGAGAGTCCATTTCCTAGCAGCCTGTGGACAACATGGGGACGCGCTGTGCCTGCTCCTGCGACCCGACACTCTCAGTACTGAGGCTCAGACGCTGCTTCAGAGAACGGACGAGGCCCGCGGCGTGGGCTCTGCGTACCCAGCGCGCGGTCTGCGCCCCCGACCTTCAGCTCCACTCTCCGTGCTCCCACGCGAGCGGCAAGCCCCGGCCCTCGCCTGTTTGCATGCGTGTAGGTCGGGCCTGTTCACCTGCATGGGCGTGTGCATGTGCGTGTGTGCGTGCGCGTGCTTGCGTGCCTTTAGGAGGCAGAGGGAGGATGTACACACACACGTCTACGCTTCCCGTCCGTCTGCTGAAGAAGCGTCCGTACGTGTCTGAGCGTATATGTCTCTCCTCCCCATAAAGAGTGCCACGACCCCCACTCGGCCCTCACTCACCAGTTCGAGAATCCTGTCGCCCCCACCCTTCTGGGGCAGCTGGGCTTTGTGGCTCTCTCTACAGGGGGACGGCGTGGAGAGTCAGGGAGGGGAACCCTGCAGTGGACAGTTACGCTGAGGACCCCAGCTCAGCCGGATATGGAAGGTCAGAATCAACAGTGACATGTCGTGTCGACAGCACGTGTCCCTGAGATGCTAGGATTATGGAGACGCTTTCCCTCCGTGGTCTTCATACCCGAGACTCGTAACCACAGTCGAACCCAGGACGAAATGTCAGATGAATCCGGTGCAGGGACAGTCTACAAAACGCCTGATCCGTACTCCTCCAGCTGCCAAGGTCAGGAAAGACAACAGCACTCGGAGAAGCTGTCACACCCGGGAGATGTCTGAGCAGACGAAATGTCATGCCACATCCCTGGATGGGATCCTAGGACAGAAAAAGGAAATTAGGGGAAAGCCAATGACATGTGGATAAAATATGAACTCTAGTTAACAACAGCATATCGATATTGGTTCATTAGTTGTGCAAACGTACCATGGGAACGGAGGAGGTGACAATAGGGAAATTGGATGTGGGTGTATCTAGGAACTCAATGTACTATTTTTGCCACCTTTCTGTAAATTCTAAAATGAAAGTCTATTTAGGGACATCCGGTTTCCACTGTGACAAGGAAGGAGATTGAAAGTTGCCACTCTCATCTTTACAATGAGAAAAAAGCTGAACAACTGAGAGCCAACGTGTCTTCTCGAACCCTCAGAGAAGGGAGGGGCAGGACATACCCCTCCCCCATCCGGAGAGACGGAAATGGGGCGACGCTCGGTTTGTCCGGAGCAGCAGCTCGAGCCGCACACCGAGACGAAGGCCTCCGTGCTGGTTTGGACAAAGGACAGAGGCTCGGTGTTGACACGACGGGACTGAGAGATGGCCGGGGGAGGGGGACGCCACTGTGGGTTTTGCCCACAGGAACCCCAATGGGTCCGTACTGTGAGGACCCCAGGAAACCTCCCTGGAGGCTCTGGCAGGGGAGGGAAAGTAGCCCTTCCCGTCACAGTGACCTGCTCTCCATGGAAACACCAGAAAGAACCTCCTTTCACTGGGCTGGAGGGGGAAGCAGTGGGCTGACTCCAGGCCCCGGCAACCCTCCTGTGTCTCCAAAGGGGAGGGAAAAAGTCAAGAAGCGCTTGTGAGGGTCACAGCACAGGGCACTGCTGACAGACAGACCTTTTGTCCTAAGACTGGACATTTCCCCTTTTCCAGCCCAACCACCGCTTCCACGACGGCACCGCAGGAACAGCGATTTCAGTCCAAAGAGACGGGATGTGCAGACTTGCAGGAAGGAGGTATTAGGAAAACCCAGAGACATCAGAGGTGACAAAAGCAAGAACGTTATAGGAATTGGAAGCCTCTGAGGCCTACAGCTACGGTGAGCATGAAATACAGCTCAACTCCTAGCCCGGGGAACATGAAACACACCAAAGGTCTTTTATCTCCATTTTTATCCAATAGGCCATGTCCAAATTTCAACCAAGAAAAATTATAAGACATACTAAAGGCAAGAAAAAGCACATCTTAAGACACAAAATAAGTGTAGGAAAGAGATTCAGATAGGACACAGATTTTGAAATTTTCAGACAAGGAATTTCCAATAATCATGAGTAAAATGTTGAGGGTCTAATGGGAAAAGTTTAGCACATGCAAGAACAGATGTGTAAGGCGGCAGAGACAGAATCAAAAGGAAATCCTGGTGCTGGGTGATGTAGGAGAGACATTAGGGTTCAAAGCTGATGGTCAAAAATGAATTCTCAAGATGTCTTTGGTATAAAAAGGTGGTTTTATCAAAGCACAGGGGTAGAACCCGTGGGCAGAAAGAGCTTTACCGCGGCCCATTATATATTTTCAAGTTGGGAGGGGATAGGGATGGTGTAAGTCTGCAAGTCTTTAAGGAGTTTTGGAAGCAAGGTTTCCAGAACCTGAGGGGGCTAGCTATTGCTAGGAAAAGGTCGTCTATTACTGTCTAATAAAACCTGAGTCATGAGACCCTTCAGATGTATATCGATGGGTCATATGCTTGGGAGATGATTGTGAACACGTACCTCTGGGGATTTAGAGGTGAAAGAAGTTTCAAAAGGAAATTTTATATGTTAGAGTAGACTTACAGGTTCCTGGAGGTCGGGCTAAGATTGCCTGTGCCCTTAGCAAAGTATTAATATTGAGGCGGCTGAGATCCTACAGGGAGGTCCCTCGGCCTGTTTCAAAGACTTGTCAATGGGTTATAGATAGAAAGGAAATTCAGTCATCTTTCTTCTGCCTTTATTTCTCACATGATGAGGGAGGAAATAATTTTCTATATCCTTCATGATTCTTCTATCTGAGAATTTAACCAACAGGAGTTAGATTAACAGGAGAAGAGAAAAATTAATTACATAATTGAGAAAAATTAATTACATAATTGCTTAGAAATGCGATTGTAAAGACAGTCAGGCACGAAGAGGTATACGTGTCCTCCTGAACGACTCACGGAGAAAGGAGTGGGTGTCTCGGACTACCAGAGGAGGGAAGCAATTCACAGGCAGATGAGAAAGAAAAAGTGTTTGGTAAACAAATGTTCACTGGGCCCCTCAGGAGCAGTGGGACCCAGAGAGAAATCAGACTTTGCTGGGTTCCTCTGTGTTTGCCGCACCGCATTCTGGTCGTACTGTCGTTATCTGTGGTGACCTCTCCCTCCCCACAGCAGGTCCTCTGTCTAAATTTGTACAGGCAGTAAGGGAGAGGGTCAATATTCTTTCCCGAGCCTTCTGTTTCCTAAAACTAATCAGCCTCCAACAGCCCACATGCTAGGGGGACACAGGTTAGGGTGGCCATTTTTGCTCCCACACTAAGGAGGACATTCTTTGTCCCGTAACAGAAATGACAAGCGCCTTGGGTGGACTCACAAATAGGCTGGATAGGGCCGAGTGGAGAATCCGTGAGGGAAGGTATGTCAACAGAACCTCCCAAACTGAAATGATGAGAAAAAATAATGAAGTAAGGACAGTGTAGTCGGTGGAGAATATACAAGAACTGGGGACAATTAGAAAAGTCTTTGCATAGTGGGAATACAGAAGGAGAAGGAGAGAAAGCAGCAGGAAGAATATTTAAGTGATAATGGCTGAAAATTTCCCCAAATTAGTAACAGACACCAAACCATAGATCAACACCAAAAATATGCTCGAAGCATATCCTAGTTAAACAAAGAGATGGCCTTGGAAGAAGCCAGAAGAACACGCAGCTTCCCTGTAGAGGACTGGGGATAGGAATGGCATCAGCCACGTCTTCAGGAGCCTGAGAACAACGAGAGAAAGGGGACACGTGCTCAAAGTGTTGAAATGAGACTAACCTTACAGGATGCTGCGTTCACAGTGCGGGCGCCTCCAAGCAGAGCAAACTGGCTCCTCTCCCTGCCCGTAAAACACCACGGTTGCTCTTTTCTTTTCTTTTAAGATTTTATTTATTTATTTATTTGAGAGAGAGAGAGGGAGAGTAAGAGACACAGAGATAGAGAGAGAGACAGCGTGAGGCGCGGAAGGACAGAGGAAGAGCTAGAAGCAGAATCCCCACTGAGCAGGGAGCTCGATGCAGGGCTCGGTCCCGGGCCCCCAGGATCCCAACTTAAGCCAAAGGCAGACGCCCAACCAAAGGAGCCCTTTGGTTTTTTATGCTTTTATTTTGAAGCATAATTCAATGGGTGCAGAATCTAAAATTCTGCACCCATTGAATTATGCTTCAAAAATAAAATCAAAACAAAGACTTCCTCAGATAAACATGAATTTGTTGCCCGCGAGAAACCCTGCAAGACGTGTTCAGAGTTCCGCAGGAAGGACAGTGGGAACGGCAGATCCACAGAAAGCAGGCCTCAGGGAAGAGATAAACAAACGGAAAGGACTATCTAATGTTTTAATTGATGTACAAGATTGCCGCTGGAAGAAATAATCATAATGATGCATTGAGTGATTAGAAGATATGGATGAGTAATGGGCTCCTGCGTGGCTCAGCGGAGGGCACAACTCTTGGTTTCAGGGTCGGGGTTCAAGCCCCATTTTGGGCGTGAGGTTTACTTAAAATTATTTCTTTTTTAAAAAGGAACATAATCAAGTTTAAGAAAAAAAGAACATATGGATAAGTGACAAAGAACAGTAGTCGGGGCACCTGGGGGGCTCCTTTGGTTGGGCGTCTGCCTTTGGGTCAGGTTGGGATCCTGGGGTCCTGGGACCGAGCCCTGCATCGAGCTCCCTGCTTAGTGGAGCTCTCTGCTTCTAGCTCTTCCTCTGTCCTTCCGCGCCTCCCGCACTCTCTCTCTCTATCTCTGTGTCTCTTACTCTCCCTCTCTCTCAAATAAATAAATAAATAAAATCTTAAAAGAAAAGAAAAGAGCAACCGTGGTGTTTTACGGGCAGGGAGAGGAGCCAGTTTGCTCTGCTTGGAGGCACCTGCACTGTGAACGCAGCATCCTGTAATTTGAAGGTGGACTTGGGTTAGTCGTCAATCTGGAGGCAAACTCTAAGAAAACCACTGAAGAGTTAGAAAAGGAATAGGATTGATATACTAAGACAGGAGCAAAATGCAACATACCAAAGGCTCCAAAGAAGAACAGGGGAAGACAAATAAATGAAGCAATGAACAAGAAACAGAAAACAGAAACACGCAGATTTGTCCAACTATATCAAAACTCTTTTAAATGTGAATGGTCTAAATCTTTGTCAGAGACACAGCTTGTCAGAGCAGACAAGAGAACCGTAAGACTCACTCTATGTTGTCCACAAGACATTCGCTTTAAACACAACGACACACAGAGACTAAGCATGAGGGGATGGAGAGAGACCCGCCACGCTAACACTAGGCAGAAGAACGAGAGAGCCGTCTTGGTTCCACATGGAACGGACGGCAGGCAGGGCACGTCATCGGGGGTGAAGGGGGCGATGCTTGTGGTAAAGGGGTCGGTTCTCCAAGACGACACCGCGTCCCTCGCTGTGGGTGCACTTAAAAGCAGAATGTCAACATGTGAGGCGAGCGCTGATGGGACTTCAAGGAGAAACAGACGCATCCACCATGACGGTCGAAGCCTCCCGCGGCCGTCCTGAGTAACTGCGAGATCCCGCCCGCACACCGTCAGGAACGAGGGCCGGCGTGAACGCCGCCGTCAATCCGCCCGGCCTAATTGGCATCCACGGAAGGCTCTTCCCAGCAACAGCACGATTATGCATTCCCCTCACGCCGGCCTGCACATTCATCAAGAAAGACCACATCCTGGGCCATAAAACACACCTTAACGAATCTAAAAGGAGAGAAATCTTGTAAACTCTGCTCTCAGACCGCAGTGGAATTAAAACAGAAATCAAAAACAGAGATCAAAAGCTGCCACAAACCAAAATACTTGGAGATTCAGCAGTACCCTTCTAAACAACGCATAGGCCAGGGAAGTCTTTGAGGAAATTAAAACAGACTTTGAACTAAATACAACGTCTCAAAATTTGTGGGATTCGGTGGACACGGTGCTCAGAGAGCATTTTTCGCCTCGCTTGCGCATCCGAGAAAGGAAGGAAGTGCTGAAAGCGATCATCTGAGCTGCCGTCTGAGATCAGAAGAAAAGGACAGATCGTGCCTAAACGAAGCAGGTGAGAAGGAATAATAAAAATCGTAGCCGAGAGAAGTGGAACTGAAGATAGGAAAACAATAGAGAAAACCAAGAAAACCGAAAAGAAGTTCCTTGAAGAGATCGGTGATAAAACTGGTAAAGCTCTTGACAGGCTCGGAAAAGCATATAAAGGCACACGCTGAACTACTCTACACTCACCAATTGGATACCTTAGATGGGGTGGAACAATTTCTTTAAAGAGAAAAATCCACCAAAACTCATACAAGGAAAAACAGGTCATCAGAATGGTCTGTATCTATTTTAAAAATGAATAAATAATTAATAACCTTCCAAAATAGAAAGCACCAGGCCCAGGTGGGTTCCCTGGTGAATTCTACCAAATATTTAAGGAATAAATTGTACCAATTCTTTACCATCTCTTCCAGAAATTACGCACAGAGGGAATCCTTCCCTAAATCACTCTATAAGGCCCACCCACGCTACCCTAATAGCAAAATCAGGTAAGACAGGACAAGAAAGGAAAACTTGAGATCAGTGTCTGTCATGACCATAGATGAAAAAACCCTCAGTTTATTCACAAACTGAATCCAGCTACGTGTGGCGTGCATTATACAACGTGGCCAAGAGGGATTTGTTTCAGGTATGCAAGATTCGTTCAACATTCAAAAAAGTCAGTTAATGGAATCCATCACATCAGCAGGGCAAAGAAGAAGATCTCATGTGATCCTATCAGTAGAGATGCAGAGAAAGCTTTTGACAAAACCCATACCCTACTATGCCAGGAAACTAGGAACAGAGGGGACCTTCCAGATTTGGTAAAGAATGTCCATAACATACCTTCGGCTCGCATTTAATGGTAAGAAACACGATCCTTTCCCCAAAATCAGGAAAAGGCAAGGATCGCCTCTCTCAAAAGTCCTACTGAACATCTTCCTGGAAGTCTTATCTGGGCAGCAAGACAAGATGATGGGGGAAAGTGTACACAGGTTGGCAAGAAATAACATTTTGCTCACAGACGACGTGATTGCCCAGGTAGAAAATCCCAGGGGGAAGACGCGGTAACTTCTGAAATTCAGACAAGATCACAGCAGGTTGGAAGACACCAGGTTATTGCGCAAGTCGATCAGTGTCTCACGGACCATCTACAAACAACTGGAATTTGAAATTCATAAAACCAAACACCATTTGTAATAGCACCTCTCCTCCTAAATCAAAACAAAACAAAACAAAAAACCCAAAACTAACCCAAAACAATACACTTAGGTATAAAGTTAACAAAATGCAGCAAGTTACAAAACTCTGATGAAATCCATGAAAATCCTAAGTAAATGGAGAGATGGTCTGTGTTCTGAAATGGTCAGCTCCCTTACTGACTCAGTGACAACCCAACAAAAACCCCAGAGAGCTACTTTGTAGGTATTAACAAAGTGATTCTGAAGTTTACACAGAAAAGCAAAAGGCCCAGAAGAGCCGGCCCAGCGGCGATGAGGCCGAGCTTGGAGGACGCGCCCGGCTGACGTTGAGGCTTAACCGTAGAGCGTGCTGGGGACAAGGCTGCGGGGGGAGAACAGGCGATGGGCAGTGGGAGAAGAAGGGGCACCCAGGGACGACGCGCAGAAGGACGGTGAACAGACCCCCGTGGCGGGAGGAAAGGCCAGTCAGGCGGAGAGGGTATCGTTTCCAACCGGTGATGCTGGAAGGAAGCCCAGAACAAGACGTACCTGCACGGCGCACCCCTCACACCTGTCACGAGAATAACGAGGCAAGAATCGCAGATAGAGGTAAAATGGGAAACCGCGAAGCTGGAAGCACGGATGAGAACGCAGGGGACCTTGGATTTCACGGCCAGACGCCAGAGACAGCCACGGCAGCGCGGCCCACGACGGAGAAACTTCTCCGCAGAGGACGGCGAGACGAGGGAGCGAAGACACGTCGGAGGCTGGGAGAGGCGAGCCGCACGCCCGGCTCAGAGGGAGCCGCGTGCAAACCCACAGGGAACCCGGCAGGAAACAGCCCGGCTGCAAAGTGGGGGAGAGGCTGGAGCAGACGCTTCACCTCCAGCAGACGCGTCGGTCGCACAGACGCCCACCATCGTCTCCGCGATGGGGCTGCACATCGGAGCGAGGACGGCAGGAGGATGCACTGTTGGGACAGCCAACACACACTCACGCGCACGCACACACGCGCACGCACACATGCGCACATGTAAACACACACGCGCGCGCACACGCACACATTAAACACTCACGCACACACACACTCACCGCACGCACACACGCACATGCACACACATAAACACACACGCGCGCGCACATGCACACATATAAACACGCACACACACACTCACGCGCATGCACACACGCACACGCGCACACGCGCACATATAAACGCACACACGCACACATATAAACACTCACGCACACACACGTGCACACGCACACATATAAACACTCATGCACACACACATGTGTACATAAACAGTCATGCACACACACGCGCACACACACACACATAAACACTTGCACACACGCACACATATAAACACACACAGGCACACGTACACCCACGCATATAAACACTCACACTCGTGCACATACACATGCACACATAAACACGCACACACAGACACACACACACAAACACACACGTGCACACACACACACCACACACACATACAACACAAACACACACGTGTGCATGCACACACACACAAACACACACACAGACACGGACACACACATGCACACACCACAACTGTCCGCACCGAGTGCCACAGGGACGCGGAGCACCGGGGACTCCCTGCCACTGGGGACGTGCACGATGCAGCCCCTCTGGAGGACCGACGGGCAGTGTCTTCTGTAGCCACAGTGTCCCCGGTCAGCTGTCATAACCTCAGGTGCTCTCACCCGCTGTGAGGACTCGCGTCTGCATAACCCGCACGGACCGTTGATGAGTCCCTCACTGACGATGCCGCATGCTGGAAGCAGCCATGATGTCCTCCAGCAGGGGAGGGGTACGCAGACCACGGTACATCCAGACGATGGAATCTTAGTAAGGGGTAAAAACAAACTGGCTGGGAAGCCAGGAAGCACGGGCCAAGCTTGCGTGCTTGTTACCTAGTGAAAAACCTGGGCACCGAGTAGGAGCCAGTAAACGACATTCTGGAACAGGCAGAATTTCCGAGGCGGTCAGATCGTGGCCTCTGGGAGGGGGCAGGAGAGGCAGGTAGACGAAGCCCAGGCTTCCTCCAGGGTTACGAGACTGTTGGGTATGACAGCTGCGTGCATGGTAAATTATACGTGTGAGACGCACGCACGTAGGATGGATGAGGGGTTCTGTGAACAGACGACATCACGCATCTGTCACAACTCACACGACTTCCCAGCACAAGAGTGACACGTAATGAGCGCCAATCTGAGCCGTCATCTCGAAGCTGATGCGACCCCAGGAAGGAAGACTGACGGAAGAGGAGACAAGCCTGCAGACGAGCCTGCCAGAAAACCTCGCTGAGCACGTGGGGCAACGTGCTGACCTCGGAAGGGTGGAAGCGAGCGGGGTCTGCCACGCCCCGGAACGGCCGCGAGCCCCGCACTCTGGCTGGCGCCATCCCCCAGGGCAGGGCTGCGGCTGCTGGCGCAGCGGGCAGCGGGCCAGGGGGCCCGACTCCAGCAGTTTAGTAAACGGCCGGCCGGCAGTGGAGCCTGGCTTGTCCCCTGGGAGTGCAGATTTACAGGTGGACAAGGAGAAGAGGCTGGAAGCATTCACGGGGTGTCGGGTGGAGTCAGGGACTCCCATACGAAGTCGCGTTGAATGTCGTGTGAGTCCCAGAGGCTGCGTGCAGACGTGTTTATAGCGATGGGTGTGCACAGGCTCGCGGGCTGTGTAAGGACGTGCACCTCGCTCTGCCAGCTCTGGAGAGGGTGTGACCACGGAGAGCCCAGCAGCGACGTGCGGACCATGTGCCCCGATCCTGGTCTCGGATACGGTTTTCCAGCAAGAGGAACCAGGGCTCCAGGAACCATGGATCTGATTCTGAGGCTGGAGCAGGACATGTATAATGGGGGCGGGGGGGGGCGGGGAGCAGGGTGTCCCCCGGGCAGGTCCAGGCTCAGTGTGAATGAGCCCCAGCAGCACGTTGCCCCCACGGTGACCCCCGGCCTTTGGATTCTGGACAAATGTTGCGTAGTGGTGTGGGCACAGAGCCTCGCCAACCCCGGAGAGAGGCTGCCGTCCCCGTGGGCCACCCCGGGAGGGTAGGAGGCCACACTGGGCCGGGGGGCTAACTCCTGGATGGGCCTCCTCCAGGGTGGCAAGCTGGGCCTGTCCTCGCCTGCCTGAGGCTTGCAGGAGCTGCGGGGGGACGTTGGCCGGAGGGTGTCAGACCCCAGCCCTCGTGCTTGGAGTCTGCCTGCTGTGGGGACAAGATGCTCACGGCCGGCGGTAGGCGGGTGACAGAATGCAGGGGTGCGGAAAGGAACCGGAACCCCAGCAGACAGATTTTGACGCAGACCCAACTTCTAGAAACAGTGGAGCGTCCTCTTGGGGGATCTTCAGACTTGGGGAGATCTCCGGGGCACCTTCCCGCGTCCCCATCACAGTGGCTACAGGAGCGACCCTCACCAGGGGGTAGCTGCACCGTGACTTCACGGGATCCAATTTTGCCCGTTTCCCACGGGCCCCACACTGTTCGGAGCGCAGAACGCTGACACCCTCTCCGCTCTCTGCACAGGAAGGTTGGTGACTTCCCCAAGGTCACACAGCCCATCGGTAGCCCAGTGGGGATTCCCACCCGGGTGGGCTGGCTTGAGTCCGGCTTCCACCCCAGCCCACCCTCCTCGCGGCCAGTTCCGGGAGAGGCAGGAGGTTTGGGCCTCAGTCTGTCACCCATGTTTGGGACGGAAGAGGTGGAGACAGAGCGCTGGTCCTAGGAGGCTGCCCGGGAAGGGGAAGCCTTCAGACGAGCAGGTACGCAGAGATCACCATGTGAGGACCCGCGTGCCCCCACCAGATCCAGGGACTGCCAGCCACAGTCCCTGCGTCGCCGCGGGCTGAGCGTGGCCTGCTCCAGCCGGGAGGCCGAGGAGGCTTGCCACAGGGGGACGGGGGAGCACCGTGACCTTCCCAGCCTGTCCTTTCTGAGACCCCAGAGGCCACCACTGAGCCTGGGTCCTGCCTTCTGTCCCTTCTTCACTCAGGGCCAGCGGCTGCCCCGTCTCTCCCTGGGCCTTCCTGGATTGTCCCTCTGAACTGATGACTTGATCCCATCACAGACGATGTACTTAGTACCTCCGCATCGGACCTGGCTTTTGTAGGTGTCCCTGTAACGTCGGGACCAAGTCATTCCTTCCTTCATTCATTCACGGCCTCCTCTGTGCCTGTCCCCGTCCTGGACTCCATGAGCTCATTAACGGACTAATCAGGCCACAATCTTACATGCTCCACTGGGGAGGAAAAAGCCGGGTCAGGGAAAAAGACAATGCAGAGGGAAGACCTAAACGGTGATAGGGACCACACGGCTCAGCCAGCAGCGTGCGGAGCCCTGCCCTGTTGCTCAGGCTGAGTGGCCTCTGTGCTGGCTGAGCTTCCTGGCAACAGAAGCAAAAGGGGAAACAAGATGACCACGTGGTGTGCGTTCCCCGGGGGCAAAACTGCCAGCCCTGATTCTCATCTCCTCTTGCTCCCCATGGCCATGAAAGACTTGGACGCTACGAGAGGAACAGAAGGAGGTTCATCTGGCGCAGATCCTGGAGGGCCCGAGTGCTGTGTAGGTAAGTGCAGCGGGCACTGGGGGCAGTGGACAGAAGCCAGCCCCCAGCCAGCTAGGTTTTTCTTTTAATATCTGGTGACTCGGAGCAAGTCACGTTGCTTCTCTGAGCCTTGGAGTTTGTATCAAAGCAGGATAAGAGCCTCCCTGCCATACAGACGGCTCTGTTCAATGAAAGAGCATATTCGAGAACACTTTCTAAATTGTCACGTGTTACAAGAGGGACGGTGAGAGTGGTCACTCGTTCTGGGGGAGGGACAGCGAGGCTGGGCGGTGGGGTGACAGGTGCCCGCTGGGCGTGCCTGTGGCCGGCGGACACCTGGGAGATGTGGACCCCTAGCCCTTCCGGAGCCCCAGGGATGAGGCGGAAGAGGGTGGGGGTCGTGGGGCGGCGTGCCGGCGGTCTCCGCTGCGGCCAAGCAACGTGGCTGATCAAGGGCGCTCCAGAGTCCTGCTGTTTGCGCAGACAGGGGGCTGGGGTGTCGCGAAGGGACCGGGGACCACGCTTTCTCTGTGGCCTCTGCACGTGGCTTGGGCCTTTCCCAGGGCAGCGGCTGGGTTTCTGGAGGGAGCAGGTTGGGCCAGCGAGTGGGAGCCATGAGGCCTCCCTCCCTGCCCCGGGAGTCACATACGAGATGACACGATGCCCCTTGGGTTGTGAAGCCCCCTCAGCCTCGCCCTCCGGTAGCCCGAGTCTGCAGCCCCGCGTCCCCCTGTCGTCAGGTCCAGGGTCTTCTCTGAAGCTGAGCTGCCCTGGGGGAGGGGCCCTGAATCAGGAGCTCTGTGTCCCTTCCCCGAGCCTGCCCTCCCCACCCCTGCCAGCTGCCTGGGGGCCCCAAGCCCAGCTCCAAGATGCCGCGTTAGGCAATGCCATCTTTAATGCCTCGTGGCCCCTCAGACACCTGGGAAGTCAGCACCACGCATGGGGAAAGGTGCTCTTTGCTGAACAGCCCAGATCCCAACAGCACTGACCTCAGAGTTGCACCAACTGTAGCGAGTCCTTTAAAAGCCTCAGGTCCTAGGGCAGGGGGCTTCCAAGCTGCTGCCGTTAATGCCCGGAAGCTGAAGAAACACGCCCAGCGTCCGCACGCTTCCGTCCTTCCCGTGGGCAGCCGTGCGTGGCCACGCCGTGTCCTTCGTGCTCACGGGACTTACGGAGCCTCAGAGAATGTTTCCAGCGCGGCAGTGGGTGGGCGCTCCCCGCCGCTCCCCGTCACTTCGCAGAACCCCTGCGGGGGCACAGCAGGCTGCGAGGGTCCGTGGTGTGTCCCGGGGCTCCCTTCTTGTTGTCTGTTGAGTCCAGCCGTGCATTCTTGATCCGGAATCTCTTCACTGGGAGTTTGCTGGGGCCCGAGACCCTCGGGGGTGCGGGCTCCTGGGCCTGACGCTCGAGTGTGTGACCATCCGAAGTCTCAGTGACCGGTGGCCTTGGGGAGGGTCTGAGCCACATCGGCGTGGCGTGCTCAGGACCCTTTTAGGTGTAGGTGTAGGTGTAGGACTTCCCCAAGACTCCCTGGTCACCCCCAAGCCTTCTGGCTGCTCCGCCCGGCGCTGAGCCTGGGGACACGGGGCTGTCTAGCTGCCCGGGACATCAGTGCACCAAGGGTGGCCCGAAGATGCTGGGACGGATGCAGGGACCTCTCCTGCAGCAACCACACCACATGACTTGTGTTTGTGACGCTCAAAGCCAGCATTTGGGGGAAGACCTCCCACTGCACCCGAACCCCAAGAACTGTTTGCTGGTGACCAGTCACGGGTGGGACCTCGTGCTGGGCTGAAGCGGGCGCCATCTCCAGTCCAGGTCTGTAGCCGGAGAAGCCGGTGTCGGCAGCACACCTTCGGCCACACGGGCTTCCTCTCCGGGACACTCAGAGCCGCGGGCCCAGACCTTCCGTTTACATGACAAACAGCCCCGCTCCCCATTTGTAAAAACTCCCCGACTTTCTCATCTGGTGGAGAGAAATCATTACAGGGTGTGTCCAGGGCTAGCGTCCAGGGCTTACATGTGGAGGGGGGCGTCTGGGCAGCTCCTGGGACGAGCCTGGGCAGCTCTGAGGACACTCCAGAAGACGCCAGGGGGCCTGCCTGGCCCCAGAGAGGAGAAGTTTCTGCATGGCAGCCGGAAGCCTGAGGTCCTGGGGACAAGTGACTGACCGACGGTCAGAGAGCTGGGAGCCGGCAGACTCAGATCCCGGTGCTCACACACGCCCAGGCAAGGCCGCCTGAAGCCTTTGCCGCTGTGTTCCAGGGATCGATGCTGGCCTGGTCCCGTGCCTGCCTCCCCGGCCACCGGCGGGTGCAGGGTGGGTGCCCCTGCCTGCCCGAGAAGGGAGAGCGGGGGGAGGGTGGAAGGCTGTGGAGGCGGGTCCGCGTCGGTGAGCCGAGGCCCGGTTGTGCGAGGCGCGCAGGGAGAGAGGCGTTGAAGCCGCAAGAACATGTGGGGTTTTGCCGGTTACAAAAGTTAAAACGAGAGGGAGAAAGGGCCTCTGATCCCCAGCACTGTTCAGTGTGGCTGACGGTGGAGACTGTCCACGAGGGGATGGAAGTGCTGGCTCCTGCCCCGAGATCAGTCCGGGCCGTGGGGTCCCCGGGTTCTAGCAGCGTGCTGGGTGACACTGTGTGTGGGCGCCCCGGCTTAGAACTGAGCTCAAGGTCAAGGCCGAGGCTGGGGCCAGCCCGGAGCGTCCTGGGCACGCACGTCCGGTGAAGACTCCTAACCTCCCTGAGCGCCGTGTCCTCACTGACGAGAGGGAGCTTGATTCAAGTCCCCGAGTGAGGCCGAAGTGACTCGGCTGACGTCCAGCGTGGAGTGTGGTGGCCTCACGGCCAGAGGCCACTGGCTCAGAAGATGAGATTACAGAAGCGTGTTCTAATCCACCCTGTTCCGGAAGCGTCTGGGGTCTTTGGGGGAAGCTTTGGGCGTATCGGATGCCTGGATGCTCCCGGGGTTTGGGCTCCGACCTGCCAGTGAACCAGGCCGGCCCCACCGCGTGTGACGGCCGAGGAGCCCTGGCGGTCTGCTGTGGGCTCTGGGAGGGTGCGCTGTGTCCAAGTGTTTATCCCCTCCGGGGCCACGTGGAGAGGGCGAGTCAGCACGTTGGGCACCTCCGGTACTGGGAAAAGAGCCCGTGCCCTGATGAATGGCAAGATGTGAACCCAGAAGAATGCCAGGCCGTCCGCATTTGAGATGAAGTCCAGCGCTGTCCTCCGGGCATGACGACCAGCACGGCTCCCACCCTCACACCTTGGCGCCTACACTGGGGACGAGCCCAGCGGAAGCTCCGGCCCGTCTCCCTCCCAGGCAGCAGGGGGCCGGCGGGGCCAGCGTGGGTCACCGGGGGCCAGGAGCCCCTGCAGACAGAAGCCCTGGGTCAGGGGCTGAGGAGATCCTCATTTAATATAGATTTTGACTTTCCACTCTGGCCTGGCTGGGAATAGTGATCAGAGCAAGCGCTTGGTAATTCAGGGTGCGGCACATTCGCAGACCCGACGTTTTATTTCTCTCTCGGTCTCTCTTTCAGACCCGGAGAATTTTTTCTACCTCGGTCGTGTTGGCAGTCTGAAGTGAAACTCAAGCGGCCGGTTCCTGAAATGCGGGGAAGATTGTGGGGCGCGGTCCACGGCGAGGGTCGGATCCCAGCGCATGGTCTGCAGACTTTCTAGGCCGCGCTCTGTCCCCCCGAGCCCTGCAAGGCTGGGTTCCCGGCTCCCCGCGCGGCCTGGGAGAGCGCCGTCCGCCAGGCTTGACGCCCAAGGAGAGCGAGGAAACGTCCGTGCTGGACCCCGTGCAGGAAGGAAACGCGGATGCTCCGCAGAAGCCCGGGCGCGACGAACGGCCCCGAGCCTCGCTCGGTCCTTCTGTCCCTCTTTGGGAAGAGGGGACTTGGCTATCTTCTCCCGCCTCCGCCAGCTCCCCGGCTCCCGGGGCCGTTCTGAGCCCCCGGTCTGCGGCGCTCACGCTCCATGGCTTTCCCCGGTCCCTTCCCGGAACAAGGCCTCTTCCCGCACCGTGTTGTAATCTTTCCTTTGCCCCGTGCTAAGCAGGGAGGTTTTCGGGCAATCGATTCTGTTCCGTTAGCGCCCTGGGACCCGCGTCCGTGTACCCGACTCTGTTGGCGGCGTTGCAAGCCGCTTGGCGTCTGGCGGAACAAGGTCCACTCGCCGGCCTCCGTGTGCACACGTGAGGATAGCCCTAGATGCCCTTTGGATAAACTGGGGAGCGGCTTTCTCACACTGTCAGAAAAATCTCCGTGGCGCTTCTTACCATTGGAATCACCTTAGCTACGCACATTAATACAGAAAAGAAAATATTCACTATTTCCTCCTTATTCAGCATCGCCAGGCACGGCTCCCCGGGGTCAGGCCATCTGTTCCCCCCGAGCACGGACGTGCTGTGTCCCTCACGTCAGAGCCACGCGCCGCTGCTCGTTGCTCCCGCGAGATCCTGCTTCCCGGCCCCTTCCCGGCCTCACCCGGACGCTCGCTGTGGCAAGGGGCCGAGCGAAGGGCCTGGGCTGGCTTGGCCAGTGCGGGAGACGCTGCTCTGTGGGCGAGAGAGCCAGAGAGGACGGCCTCGGGCTCGGGGTGACCAGCATTCTGGCTGTCCCCCATTTTTAGAAATTTATTTAAATTCAGCTGGTCAACGTACAGGGCATCAGCAGTCTCAGGGGTGGTGCCCGGTGGCACGTCGGCCTCACAGAGCACCCGCAGCTCATCACATCACGGCCCCTCCCTGCCCACCCCCGGCTTTGCATCCCCTGCCCCCCTTGGTTAGAGATGAAGGCGGCACTAAGTCGGCTTAAAGGGTCCACCCAGCAAGAAGATCCGGCAGTCACAAATACGGATGCCCCTCACTTGGGAGCAGGCAATGATACCGACAAATCAGTTGCTGAAGTACAGAAACACAGTGATGCCAACACAGTACTAGCAGGGGACGTCCACAGCCCACTCGCTGCCAGGACAGGCCATCTCCGCAGACCAGCGCGGATACAAGGGCTTCGGAGGGCACCCTGGGCCACACGGGCTTCGCAGAGACAGAACGTCCCATCCTAAAGCGGCAGAAACACGTTCTCCTCGAGCGTGCGTGGGACGTGGCCCAGAATACGCTGGGTCACAGACAGGTCTCAACGGAGACCAGAAGATGGGGACGGTTCCCTGCATATTTCCTGTTTTCCCTCTTTTTCAAGTTTCTTGGCTTTGCCTTCCCCGGAGTCTGGTGCGGACCTGGGGTCGGCTCCCCTCGTGCTGGCGGTGGGACGGGGAGACGTTCTGCTCCCAGTCTCCGTGGCTCGTGCTGGCCGAGCACACCCCACGGTCATCACCGCTTGGAGCCCAGCTGGGGGGAGGGTCTGCTGTGCCCCTTCCAGACCTGAGGTGGTTCACGGTGAGGGGAGATCTGTAGGCTCCTGGCAGGAGAGAAAGGTGAACACAGATTCGGGACGGGAACCAGCAAAGATCCACAACATCTGGAAAAGCCAGACCCAAGGGCTTAGAGGAGGCACCCCAGGGGGGCTGGGGAAGAAGACACAAGGACACACGTGAGCCCCCAGGCCTGATGTTGTCTGGGGTCAGCAAGCAGGGGTCAGGAATGACAGCTGGACCCAGACAGGAAGAGGCAGGGCAAGCAGGGCCCATGTCATCCTGCGCCCCCCCCCCCATTCTTGATGCCTCCCACACCGGACCAGTACTGGGAGTGAACCCAGCAGGACCGCAGGTGCCCAGCTGCAGCCCTGGGCCGGGAGGGAGCCCGCAGGCCAGCGGGGACACCCGTGGGACCTGCCGGCCCACCCGAACCAGAGCCCGGCAGAGGGAGCACGTCCTCACTGCCTGCTCCCGGCAGAAGCAAACTCCGGGCGGGAGCCGTGCAGTCAGGGTCTCCGGCGCCAGCGGGGCGAGGACGGTCACCCAGACCCCACTTCCCACGCCCCACGCCGGAGTTACAGGAGGACGAACTCAAGGAGCTTCAGTTCTCGTTTGTTTATTGCCGGAGTCCGACGGGGAAGTGCGGGACTGTCCTCGGGGCGGGACGAGCGCTGCGGAGTGTTCAGGGTGAAGGAGACTGAAGCCCGGGAGTCCTGGGAGGTGCATGCGGTGCGTACAGCAGGGCCCGGTAAGGGCCGTCCGGGGGGGCAGTCTGTGTGGCCCCCACGGGACTGGTGAGATCGCGGCCAGTGGACGGAGCGTCACCACCCAAGGGGAGCGAGTGAGCCACAAGGACAGTCTCTCACCCCCCACCAGTGGGGTGCTTGGGGCCGAGGGTCACAGCCGGGGGCTCGGCCGACCCAGGGATGGCAGGAGGACCCGTCTGTCCCCAGGGAGGAGCAGCTCCAGGCGGCAGCCTTTGGACTGTGCTCAGCCCAATTCCAACATTTCACGTTTTAATGCACTTGAACCTCACACGGAGCCTGACGTGCGTGTGGAGGGATCCGTGTCTCCGTTCTGTGGAAGAGGAGGCCGAGGCCAGGAGCCGTGCCAGGCCAGCCGGCGGTGGGCGGCGTCTCCGACCTCCTGTTGCCTCCCTGGCCGCGGGCCCCGCAGACTCCCGCACGCGGCTGCCCGGCCCTGCTGCTGCCCGGGACGCGGGGACCGGGCGGCAATCACGCCTCCTTCCCAGCACCCGCCTGGCCCCTTCGGCGCCTCTAGTCACTGAGCCGTGTGCTGCTTTTGGTGGGGTCGTTCCAGGCTCGGGGTCGCGCTGGCCGTCATGTCCGCGAGCTACAGCCACGGCGCCCCTGACCCGGGGGCGGGAGGGGTCAGCGCGTCTCCTGCTCGCTCTCCTCCTCAGGCTTCCCTTTGGGTCCTGTGGCCTCAGAGGGTTGGGGGGGTCCGTCTGTCTCCAGTTCTGGAGCAGCCCCAGCTCTCGCAGTGGCTCCCGGGACTCTGAGCTCCGTGGGCTCGCAGGAGCTCTGGGGGCATCTGAGCGCTCCGGGACCCTGCTTCCCGTCCCCAAAACCCCAGCCCCTGCGAGTGACCTGCCCCCGCACAGATCAGTCTCTGTGTCCTCCGTCGTTTCCGATGTCTTGGCCTTGCACTGTCCACTGTGTCTCTCCGAAGCTTCCAGCATCCTCGCGTCCCCTACATGGACCTTCCTAGAGCCCTTTATTCCCTGTTCCCCTCGGCCGAAGCTTCGTCTGCTTCGGGGGTTACGCCTGAATGTCCCAGGCCCTCCGCCGGTACACGGATTCCTTTACTTTCCGCGCTTCCAATGAGCTGGTCTGTGTTCGTGAATATTAACGGACGCAGGAGTGTTCCTGGACAGCTTCCCAGGTGTGGGATGCCTCGTCCCTTGGTGGTTTAGCGATGAGGAAGGCCAGGCCTCACCCAGGATCTTTAGTCTCCAGGGAAGGACAGGGGCTTGGCCAGGGCACCCGGTGCGGGCTGAGCACACACAGAAGGGGAGTAACTGGGGACCCCTGCCTCACCCCTGGGGCTGGAGAAAGTGCCCAAGGAGAGAGCAACTCATGGGCGGTCGGAAGGACAGATTCTGCAGAGACCCAGGCCCAGGGGGTCCAAGCAGAGGGCAGGGCTGCATGCAGAGGTGAGGGAACATGCTGAGGGTTCGCAGAGGAGGAAGCAGGAGTGTCGTGGAGGGAGCCAGGGCCAGAGCCGTCTCTCTTCCTGGGTGAGCCTCGCTTCAGGTTTGCCCGATGCCAGCAGTGGAGCGCCCCTCCCACCTCACTCCCCCCTTCCTCTTCCAGGAAGAGACCAGTGACCTGCACCCCAGAGCACAGGTACACTGGGGGCTCCTGTCCCCCAGTTTTAGGTGTAAGCACTGTGTGTACATCTCTGTGTGTCTGCTTTCCCTAGAAATCCTAATTTTAGCAAGAGAAACTACTCCGTGCCATTTCCGCTTTTGAAAATTCAGTGGGATTTTTCAGAGTGGACTAAGATAATTTTTGCCATGTCCAGGGATTCCTGGCAGCAGTGCAGTCTCCCTCTCTCTCTCTCTCTCTCTCTGGAACACTTTGCTGATGGGCATGTTGTTCCTGGGATCTTAGGCTTGGACAGTTTTCTTTCTTCTGTGGCCCTAAGAGATTTCCAGGAGTGGCAGGCTTGTATTTTTCGGTCGTTCTGGTCGGCCTGTGTAGGATAAAGCCACATCTACATTGTAGAACAAAGACCTTAACAATGCACGTGGACAGTGTCTTCACCCTGATTTTGTTTGAATCGAAATACACCGTGTTAGAAGGTACCATTGCCAGCTCTGCTTCCCTCGCGTGGACCAGGCGTAACACCCCGCAGCTGTCCTGTGTTTTCTGGGTGCGAGCCCAGGGCACCGTGCTCCCCTGAGGCCCTCCCTCCTGACACGAGCTGCGCGCCGGCTTCCAGGGCCTCCCCTCTCTCCAGCCCGGCACAAATCCCAGGGTCTCCACAGGCTTCCCCGGGCTCCCTAAGTCCCTAGAACAACACAGGGAAGTCAGGAGATCATGAACCCTGTACTGACAGCTTTATTAGAGCAAAAGGACACAAGCAAAGACCAGCCCAGAGAAAGATGCATTGCGGGCTAGGACGGCCCACCGGTGAAGCTCCCGTGGTCCCGAGGGGTGGGGGGTTGTGCCCTCAGGTACGTCCACGTGTGACAACGCACTGACCGTTCCAGCCAGGGAAGCTGCCTGAGCCTCTGCGTCCAGGGTTTTGACCCGGTTTCCTTACGCAGGTGAGGCTGGAGGAATCAGGGACCAGGAGGCCTCCGGCCCCAGCCCCTCCCGAGAGCCAGTGTTTCCGGACCCCAGCCCTCCAGTGCTGCAGGTGTTTCTGGTGCGACCAGCCCCCATCCTCATGGGCCCCCACGACATTGTCTTATTAGTGTAACCTCAGGGTGGCCCAGCCCCCCACAGCATGAATAACACAGTCCCTGCTGCCCCCGGGGGACATTCCAAAGGTTTCGAGGTTCCCTCTCAGGAAGGGGTTCCAGTAAGGATCTTACTATACGGGAAGCCACGGCCTTCAGCTTTATCCTGACCTCGGGGGTGCTGATCTGTCTCTCATTAGAAAGGTTAAGCCTCCTGCACTCAGCCCTGCTCCCACAGGGGCCGGACTTCGCTCAGCGCCCACCTGGTGCTTTCGCCTGCAGGCCTGTGGGGCTGAGCCCGCTGACCTCACGGCGGGCCGCAGGACCTTCTCAGGTCGGCGATGTTCTCAGAGCCTCCCCTCCTAGAACTCGGCTTGTCCCTTTTGGTCTTGTCTTGTGGACGTTCTGGAAATGCCCGCACGGCCTGCTCAGGGTGGGGGCGGCCCGGGCTGGGGGCGGGGGTGCGTGAGTCTCCACTGGCGGGAAATCCTCCCTCCTTAACCGGAGCGGGGTCACCGCCAGCCCAGCCCCCGCTGAAGTCTGGCCCAGACAGCTCTGGGGAGGGGCTGAGCGGGAGCCCCGTGTGCCCGTGTGCCCCCGCGGCTGCTCCCTTTGTTTGCCTCCCACTGCCTCCTGCCAGGGACCCTCCACTCCGACTGCAGGAGCTCGCACAGATTCGAGCTTCTGACACTTCCCGTCCTCAGCACAGCTGAGCCAGGCTGGAATTTTCCAAAAAGACGTCGCTAAGATCTGAGAGAAAACAAAGCCGGAGCCCGTGGAGGCACAGATGGGCCGTGAACAGACCCGAGCGTGGCGCGGAGCCCGGCCCTCGGGGCCATAGCCCCTGCGCCCGCCCGCCGGATGCCCACCCTGCAGCGGGGGCTCCCTCGGCGCCCCAGCTTTGATGTCCCCATGAGGGGCTGGGTCCCACTCCCTCTGCACGACAAGGGCACGACACTCAGAGTCACTTTGTGACCCCGGGGTGAGGTCTGGGAGGGGCGCCCCTGCTGTTTTGAGGAGGGTGTGTGGGTCTGGCAAGGCTGTGGTTGACTTAGGTTGGCTCCTTCCCTCCTCAGGGCCCTCAGGAGACCAGCAGAGACTCTGCCCCTCCGGCACACACCTGCGGAGGGAGCGACTGTCAGGTCCAGGGCCGTTACCTCCCCTCTGCCCCGTGGGGAGCCAGCCCGGTGGCAGGTGGGGGGGCTCCTCTCACAGCGAGGCGGCTGCCCCCCATTCCGTTCTCTGGACTCTTCCTCATGCCTGCAGCCGCACTCACTCCATGTCCCTCCCCTGCCTCTTTGATGAGGACAGATGGTGCCAAGCTAGGGGAGGGGCCCTTCCTCAGGGAGCGAGGGCACCAGGGGAGACTCTGCCGAGACCGTGACCCCCACATCCACCCGGGTGGGAACGGACCAGGCTCCGAGGACTCTCTGAGCCATCCCGCCTGATGTTTCCCTTGGAGGGTGGCACGGGGGCCGACGGACTGTCCCAGGCGAGGGAGCCTCTCACGGCTGGAGTCAAGGACAATGCCAACAAGGAGAGACTCCGGAGAGAGCACTGCCGTCGACCCACCGGCTTCACCCGACCATGGGAGGAGGTCCTCGGCTCCTGCTCCCCCGCCGGCAGCCGCGCTTTGCTCACAGCTCAGACGACCCCAGAAGAGTTTAAAGACCGTGAGCACTCGGCACTCCACCCGGGGAGCGTTCGGCTGAAGCCAAGCCCTTAGCAATTGAGCAAAACAGGGGGAAAAAATAAACTTCTTCTAAAAGGCGTCTATGAAACAGCTTGCCTTCATCCATCTGCCAATCCACCGTCCGTCCACCGTCCGTCCGTCCACCATCCGTCTGTCCATCCGTCCATCCATCCACTGTCCGTCCACCGTCCGTCCGTCCACCATCCGTCTGTCCATCCGTCCGTCCGTCCACCATCCGTCTGTCCATCCGTCCATCCATCCACCGTCCGCCCGTCCACCATCCACCGTCCATCCGTCCACCGTCCATCCGTCTGTCCATCCATCCACCGTCCCTCCGTCCACCATCCATCCACCGTCCGTCTGTCCATCCGTCCATCCACCGTCCGTCCGTCCACCGTCCATCCGTCCATCCGTCCATCCGTCCACCGTCCATCCACCGTCCGTCTGTCCATCCGTCTATCCATCCACCGTCCATCCGTCCATCCGTCCACCGTCCATCCGTCTATCCGTCCACCGTCCATCCGTCCATCCGTCCACCGTCCATCCGTCTGTCCATCCATCCACCGTCCGTCTGTCCACCATCCATCCACTGTCCGTCTGTCCATCCGTCTATCCACCGTCCGTCTGTCCACCATCCATCCACCGTCCGTCCGTCCACCACCCACCGTCCGTCCGTCCATCCGTCCACTTCCCGTCCGTCTCCCCTCACACCCGCGCACCATCCCCCCCCCCCGCTCCTGCCATGCCTCCTTCAACATGTGTTGAACTCTCTTCCGGTGACTGTCCCCACGTCCCGCTGTGGGCACCAGGGCCTACCGGCAGGTAGTGTCTGCGATTTCAATGAGATTGTTCTTTCTCTTCCTAAAATTTCTGATCCTCCTTAGGAGGAAATGCTTCCTACAGAGATTTCCAGGCATTGGCCCCTCAGGGCGATCACACGTTCGAAGGTGAAGCCAGCCCCCTCCGCAGCCTTCTTAATGGCCGGCACATGGACTTGGCCCCGCCTCCGGCTAACAGGCCCCCTTGTGTCCAGGTGGCTGTCAGAGGGGCAGCGTCCAGGCAGGGCAGTGTCCACTGTTCCCCGGGGAAGGGGGTACGATCGTCTAAGCCGGCTGGTGCCCACTTCATTTCTCCTGGCCAATGATTGGTCTTTGGAGGCTGCACGGCCTAGTTCTGCCCGAGACGTAGGAGGAACTGCGCGGGGGCGCGCTTCCCTTCTGAAGCGAGGACAGAGCGGCCCCAGGAGGAAGCCTCTGTCCTTCCCCCTTCTTCCCGCAGGACATCGGCCTGGACGCGGATCTGCCCTCGGGCAAACGGGAAGCACCAGGCCACTTGCTGTAGACGGTGGGACACGAGGGAACGCGGGCTCTCGACAGCCGTTCTGAGCCACCGCACCAGCCCGGCTGCCCACCCCGGGGTCTGATACCACCTTTGTTGAGACGCGGCTGCCCGTCATTCCGCTACGTTCCCGAAGGTGTTCCTGAGAGACACAGAAGAGGAAGAGGAGAGGGCCCTGCCCGAGGTGCAGGAGGGCACCTTTGTGACCCGGGAGGGGGGCATTGAGAGGTCCCTTTTGTAGGAGGGGTGATACCAGGGCCAGGGGAGGGGTCCTTTGCCCTCAGGAGGCACTGAGGTGACCAGGCGTGCCCATTTATGAGAGTGAGGCCATCGCTCTGCGGGGTCTGGAGAGAAGACAGCTTTCGGGGTCAACGGGAGTGAGTCTGCACCAGCCTTTCCTCCTCCTAGAGGCCCTGGGTGAGCCGAGCCCCTCTCTGAACCCAGCTTCTTCATCCTCAACAGGAATCACTGTGTTTTGACCCAAATAAAGCAGCGGGGCTCCTAAGTGACAGCTCGCTCTCCGGGTTTGTGGGGGTGGCGGGGGTGGGGTGCGGGGACATGACAGCTCCTTTCAGACACACGAGGATCTGTCCCTTTCCCCGGGGACCAGGGAACAGATCTGTTCTGTGTGGCTGACGGAGGAGAATAGGCAGAGCGCTGACAGATGGAAGCTTCGGGACAGCAGGTTCTGATAAATGAAGAAAGAACGTTGTGACTTTGCAACCACTCAGAGGTACCAGGCCGCCCAGCAGGTCCGAGGGCGTCTGAGCAGAGCGCGGCCGGCGCTGGTCCGGCCTCGTCTGGAAGGTGCCTGGACCGGGGGCAGCTGGGGTGCTCCTGCTCTGCGCATGCCCGCTGCCATCGCCACAGCCTTATTTAGGAAGTCGGACTGGACTAAACCCGGCGGACGGTCATCGGTGCCTTCTCATGGCTGACGAGGTCCCGTGGTTTTTGTGACATTCAGGACTGGGCGTTCGGGACACCGGCAATGTTCAGGAGACTCTAGCCTTCCTCAGGGGTCCGGAGGGTCTATGCAGGGATGGGGCCTGCAGAGAAGCCCCGCGGGAGGGGTTGTGTGAGGAGACGCCCGTGTAGGCGTTCCCAGGTGGGACCTGCTGTCAGGACACCAGCCCGGCTACTCTGGGTTTCCACGCTGGGGTCTGGGGTAACCGAGGAGAGAGAAGGGAGCGCCGTGCTGCTGGGCACCGTGGCCTGGTCTGCAGAGAGCCTACGGGCTGGTGCGGCTGCCCTTCCCCACCACCTGGGCCCTCAGGCTGTATGCCCGTGTCGTGAGAGGGACACACGGGCCCTGGACAGGGCCTGGCTCCTGGGGAGGGTCGGGGAGGAAGAACTGGCCAGAAAATGGGGGATGTGAGTCGTCTGACAGCCCGCCCGGCACTCCAGACTTTGGGAGACGTGGGGCCCGGGAGAAAGCTAGACCAAGGAGGACCATCCTCCTTTGGGTCTGGGCCACGGGGCCAGCCGGGTCCCAGACTCAGGTCCTCTCATCCTGCAGCGTCCAACCTACGTTTGCCAGGAACAGGGTCTTCGCGGGGAGTCAGACGGGACGCGATGAGCGGGGACACCGCGGTGGGTCCTCCTCTCACGTCCCCACGACTTCGAGATGCACCTCAGCCTGGAGCGCAGGAGACCCTGGACCCAGCCCCGTCCTGCTGCTTGGAGTGTTAGTAAGACCGCGGCCGGCGAGGCTGTGCGGAGCTCAGAGTCAGCGCCGGGCTCTCGGAGAGGGACATCGGCGGCCTCCAGCCCCCACCTTCCCACCACGTTGTTGGACCTCTCCGGGCTCCGTCTGCCCCTCAAGACAAGGTCCTGGGCGGGGGAGCAACGGGGGTGCCTGGCTGCCCCGCCCTTCCTGCTCTCTGCAGACCACGTCCCTCCCCGCCAGCGTCCTGCGTCTCCCTTCTGTTCCCTCTACGCCTGCAGCTACTGCAAAGAAGGGGTTTTGCCCCGTGGTTTCCACTGAGCATCATATCCTGTGTCTCTCGGTGCGTCTCACAATTAATACTTAATGGTTGCAGAAATAGTCACAAAGACACGCACATGCAGAAAAATGATGTAGACACGGATCTTACGCCTTTCACCAATGCGAGCTCCCGCTGGGTCGCAGACTTCAGTGTAATCTCCGAGACGAGAAAATAGGGGAAAATACAAACGACCTTGAGTCTGGTGAGTGGTTTTCAGACGTGGGCCAAAAGTATGATCCATAAAGAAAAAAAAAAAATAGTAAGTCGGCCTCATTAAAATTAAACATGTCTGTTGTGCACACGGCTCCGCTACGAGAACAGAAACACAGGCCACCAACAGGGACCGCGCGTGCGAGGGAGGGCTTGTGGCCCAAATCTACAGAGGACTCTGGAGAAAAGAGCCCACTGAAACGTGGCTGCGAGGTCGGCGCGGGAAGACGGCCGGCAGCCGCCGGAGGAGCCCGGGTGCTGGGAGAGGCGGGCCGGGGCTTGGGGACTCCGCCGCACACCCGGCAGCGTGGCGGAGACGCGAGGCACCGACCACCACGCGCGCCCGCACAGTCGTGGGGTGACGGGAGCCCCGGCCCACGGCCCACGGGCCGGCCGGCCGCGCTGGAGGACGGCTTGGGGTTTTCTGGGGAAGCTGAGCAGACTCTTCCCACCTGGTCCCGCGTCACGCTCCTCTGCGCTACTCCAGCGAGCCGAAGACATTACGGCCCCACAATACCCTGCGCACGGACGTTTCTCCGTTACCACCGGAAGGCAACAGGCTGCTCTCCGGTGAGCGTGTACGGGCTCTGGCCCCGCCGACCAGGGGAGATCTCTCTGCGCCGCAAGGAAATGAGCCACAAAGCCAAGTGGAGGCAGGCAAGAACCTGGAGCGCGCGTTGTTGAAGGAAAGCGGCCCCTGGAAGCTCCACGCACTCTGTGACGGCTGCTCTGCGACATCCTAGAGGAAGGGCCACTGCGGGGACAGCGGCAGGACCAGCGGTGGCCAGGGCCCGGGGAGGGAGGGACCGGGGAGCCCAGAGGGTGTCCAGGGCGTGGAATGACTCTGTCCGATTCTGTAACGACGGACACACGTCACCCCGCGTTTGCTCCGACTGCGGCGGTGACAGCACAAGCTCTCTCGGGAGCGGCTGACACGTGCGCGTCAGTATTGGTCATCGCCAGGGAGACGCGCGCTGCACCAGCCCGTGAGGGGAGCACCGCAAGCGTGCACGCGGGAGCAGTGAGTGTGTGTGCGTGCGAGCACGAGTGTGTACCCACGTGAGTGTGTCAGTGCCTGTGCCCTTGGGAGTGCGTGTGAGTCCTTGTGCATGAGAGCGTGAGAGTGCGTGTGAGTGTGTGTGAGAGTGTGTGTTGTGTGTGAGCGAGTGTGCGTGCGTGCAACAGAAAGGAATTCCTTGGGCTCTCTCTTTTTCTGGAAACATAAAACCGTTGTAAGAAACGGAATCTGTTTCCTGCGAACAGACACTCATGACGGGAGAAGGAGCAGAATGCACTCGCGTCCGCGCACGCAGAGGTCGCGGGACTACGACATCAGGGCCAGCAGTGGTGGTGAACGAGACGACTGGTCGTCCCCGGCACGCACCCCCGTCTCGTCACATAGCCACACCCTGCATTTCAGCTGGACACGGGGTCCCCACAGCGGAGACCTCTTCCCCAGCCTCCCTCCAGGCTACATGTGGCCACAAGACAGCGTTTTGGCGACTGACATGACGGGGTGGCGCGTGCGGCGGGGAGGAGCTGCCCTGGGCCTTCCTCGTCCGACTTCCAGCAGGCAGGAGCCCAGACCAGCCGGACCGGGACGTGAGCCTGGGGCGGGAGGCCCCGTGGGGGGCCCAGGAGGAGCTGGGACACTCAGGCTGCGGACCTCTGACCCCAAAGACCTCCTGGGACAGTCAGGACCCCCGCCGCCCCTCCATGTGGGGCGCTGCCGCCAAGCTCAGCCTCCGCCAGGCCTGCGCCCGCCCGCTGTTGCTGGGGAGCTCACAGGGGCCTGCGGAACTTCACTGAGTGCTGTTCGCTTCGTCCGCCACAGGCACTGGGGTGACACTGGCTTGCACGCAGGAGGCATACTCGGGGTGAACACGGGCCGATCCCATAAACCCGTGCTAACGTGGGGGTGGGGGTGCAGGCGTGGGTCTGGGGGGCTTGGGGAGCCACCTCATGCATCCTGCGTGGGGCGACCCCAGCTCCGGAGGCCCCGGGCCACCTGTCTCCGTAGCGACAGCGGCTTTCCCAGGACCCCAGAGCTGCGTGTCCACACTACATGTAGGTACACACACACGTTGCTTCACACAATATTTTCGTAGAAGCTGATACCGTTTCAGAAACAAAGATGAAGCTAGCTGGCATTTTCCTCTAGGAAGCAGTTTTTACTTTCCTGAAAATCCACGTTTTGGGACACCGGAGTTTATGAGATGTGAGCACGGCGTCCCCGTGTCGATTAGCCCAGTGGGCTCCCGAACTCTCTGTGGTTAATCACGACTCACTCGATGCCCCCGGGTGCGGGTTCCGTTGGAACAACCAGAATGACATGGGTTCCCGTGGAGAGAGGTCATCCGATCATTGGGGGGCGTCCCCAAGACCGACCAGTTTGTCAGGAAGCCTGCTGGCATCGGGGTTGCCCTCTCATGCCCAGGAGGCTGGACAGGTTCCAGCCCATGGTCTCCGGCAGGGTCCCGTGCAGCTGAGGGTCTCCGCGGGGTCTCCAGGCCCGGCTGGAGCTCTCCCGGCCTCCCGGCTGTGGGGCTGCTGGGTCAGAGGAGGTCTGGCGGTCCGGAGCTGGAGGGGGAGATGGACCCCTTGTGCTGTCGTCTGGTTGCTTCCCGGGACTGCCACTTGGCCTTGTCACCAGGAGGTCGGAGGGGCTCTGGCTGGAGCAGGCCCCCTGCTGCTTCCAGTCGGCGTGTCCTGGGAGTCGTCACAGCACCCCAGAAACTTGGTTCCCTTCTGTGTCGGGGACAAAGCTCGCATGCATGACAAGGTCCTCTGAGGTCCCGAGCGTCTGTGAGCTCCCAGGCCTCACCCCACGGGCTACCGGCCGCTCGTGAGGGGTCCGAGTGTCCGTTTCCAGAAGGTCTCACTGTTGTCAGCCGGCCGGCCCAGAGCGCTAGCTCCGTTATTAAGGATCCTTTGGTCCCTGGAGACAACTCAGCAGGAAGAGCTCTACCAGCTGGCCTGAGCCCAGAGGAGGGCAAGATCCGCGGGCCCCGGCGCTCCTGTCCTCGGAAGGAGAGTGCGGCGCGGCTGAAACCCCCTTCCGCGGCTTGCTCTCTCCGGCACATACGACATGGCCTCGGCCGGGCCCCTGACCTTGGCTCCTTCCCGCACCTGCTCACTCTGCCCCGCACTGTGGGCAGAGTCCCTGTCGTCCTGCGCCGCGGGCAGAGTCCCTGTCGTGGGGGCACTAGCTTCTGCATGGGCCTTTCCACAACGCTTCCCAGGTGTGTGGGACATCACCGAGACACCCTGTCCTACCTTGAGGTGACACGTGAATGACCCAGGATGCTGACCTCTCGGTATTCTGTGCCCCGCTTACCCTCGTCCCCTCGGGAGTCCTGGTGCCATCGCCCTGTCCTCCATCCTTCTAAACTCATCCTGGAAGACAGCCCGGGGGCGGAGGGATTGGGGCAGAGCCGGAGCCCTGCCGGGCGGGCGCGTGCTTTCAGCAGGGCCTCGGGGAGACGTCCGAGCTCCAGACAGGCGCTCTCCTCTGCGGAGAGGGAGTGGGCGCTCTGGCCTCCGCCGCGCCGTGCTGCCCGGGGGTGAAGCTGGCTGTGGCCGGCGCCGGCAGGCAGAGGGGCTGGGCAGGCGCTTGTCCCCTCGCTTGCCCCTCTCGCCTTATTTCCCGGGCCTGGGACCGTATGTTCAGCCTCGATGGTGTTGCTATCAGTGCTGTGTTCAGTCCAGGGAGCAGATGGGAAGAGCAGGCAAGTCGGTGTAGGTTTCTTTGCAAGTTTTCCTATGTGCCACTTTCTATTTTGTTTAAGGAAACTGGGGAATCTGTTCTTTTCTCTCTGCCTGTTTTTCTTCTCGGTCTTGGTCGGTCTTCTTCTTCCTGACTTAGGAGGGAGCCCCTTCCTCGAGGCTGGGAGACTTGGGGTTGCTCCCGAGAGCCGGAGCTGGGGAGACGGTGCTGCCCCCACGTCCGAGCCCGGACCCCGGCGCCCTCCCTGCCGTGGCCAAAGAGCCGGAGCCCTGTTGTTCCTGCCGGCTCCTCGCCCGAGTGAGAGGCAGTGTGGACACCAGACATATTTTTGGTAAGTAGGGCTGAGTTTAATACATTCTCGGTGCTGGAGAATCGTAATGCTAGACTGACTAAAAATACCCCAGTGGAGACGTGATCTCAATAAATACAGGAATTGACTTAGCCCGCGGTTCAGTCCGTCTCCTCCGGCTGCCCGTCTCCCGACGGTTTGCGCAGCGTGCGGTTGTCCCCCGGGCTTCCAGGACACGAAGCAGGGAGTCTGAGCATGGACGACAGAGGCGCGACGTCTGGGCTCCAGTCCTGACCTTGACTCTCCGCTGTGTGACCTCAGGCAGGTGGTGAAGCCTCTCTGTGCCTTGGTTTCCTTCCCCGGGCCACGGGGGTGCTCCGGCTGCCCTGCATGGCCTGGACGGAGTCTCTGCCTGCACAGCGTCTAAAGCAGCGTCTGCAAACAGCGGGGCTTCGGCGGTGCTCGCACAGAAGCGTCAGGGACGGTGCAGCGTCAGCTACCCCTGGGACTTGTGTGTTCAGGCAAGGCTGTGTCAGGGGCTCCGAGGGAGCCCGACGCCCCTCCAGGACAAACACAGAGGCCCAGCTGTCACTTTGGGCAACGACCAGGTGACGGAGAGCCAGCCCCTGCACACCTGTCCCTCCACACCGGTGCACATGGCCATGGCGACCCCATCGCGGGGATGGAGGACTTGCCCTCGGAGTTAGGGGTCTCGTCACCTTGTTAATCTATGAGAAAGCCTGAATGTGCCTTCTGGGGGGTGACCTGCAGAAACCCTGCTTGTGGTCTCAGGCAGGTGGTGACCTCAGGCAGGTGGTGAAGCCTCTCTGTGCCTTGGTTTCCTGCCCCATGGCTACGGAGGGGGACCTGTGGGTTTGCTGACAGCAGTAAGAGACCAAAGTACAGCCATGCTCTGAAGGGGTCATCGAGCCCCGGGCCTCCTTTGAGGTCCCCCGGGAGGAGATTCTGAGCCAGAGATTCAAGGACGGGGGCCACGTGGTGTAGGGGAGTCGTGGCGGAAGCTTAGCCCAGTCTTCCTGCTGAACAGCAGGGGCTTGAGACGAGCTGGGAGGCTGTCCCCGCCTGGGGCAGGGGTCTCTCTGTGGGCACGGATGCTGGCGAGTGGTGTGCGTGGCTGGCCAAGCACTGGGCACGGGCTCTGCAGTCCGATGGCCCCGAGTCCCCCCGCCACAGAGGCAGGTGCTGGTTTCCGGGAGTCAGCCAGCAGGCGCAGGCCCTGGGGGACCCACAGGGAGACTGTAGGGCCCCCCTCACCCCGAGTCTGCAGCCTGCGGACTCAGTGTCTCCGGAGCAGAAGCCAGGTCTAGAGAACGGCCTGGGGAGGGGGTGGGGGACAGAGGGACCGTCGGGACCCAGCCTCGGTAGGACGGGGCTCCTAAGCGTGAAGATGCCTGTTGCTCCCTGGAATCTGGCTTCGTCCTTGGTTCTTCTTTGTCAGAAGCACGATCTCGAGGACCCTCATCTCCCGGACTGACTCTGCCTCATGGAGAAATGTCCCGAACCAAGCCTGTTCCAGACTTCACACTCTGCTTCTAAGACCCTGTCCTCCAGGAAGAACCCGTCCACGCTGGGCAGGCCAGCCGGGAGCCTGGGCACGTGGCCTCCCGTGCGGGGACTCGCTGTGCTGACTCACGAAGGGCCTCGGGCAGACCCAGAGTTGCCCCACCATCGGGTCTCCTCCGTGATCCCTCCTGGGCCAGCGTTTCCCCAGCGCTCCCCTGGGACCCGGTGCGTGCTGGGTCATCGCCCTGCTGGCCACAGGACATTGCCATGAGCCGGCCTCTGCTTCTTCTCCCTCCGTGTCTCCAGGTCCACCTCTGTGACGTCAGAACCCAGCACAGATGCCGGCGCGCAGCCGGCGAGTTCTAATGCTGCGTTTGCACACAGATGCCCTGAGTGGTCACGCGTCTCCTCCTTTCCCCTCGACCCTGAGCTGCTGAAAGGCAGAGAGACCCATCTTGCCTCAGGGACCTCGGTGCCCCCTGAGGGACTCGTGCAGAGCCGGGCGGATGCTCCACACCCACTGCAGCAGGGGCGCTCGCTGGCCGCCGCTGGAAGGTGAGGTGACACAGGAACCTCCGTTCCGCCGCCCTTCACACGGCCGGAGCAGGCCGCTAACCCTCCTGAGCCCCCCATGCCCCTCAGCAACCAGGACATGTGCTCCACCTTTCAGGGTCTCCCACACTACAAAGTCTGTCCATAACTCCTCGGAGTGCTGGCCGTGCCCTGGACACACGGAGACAGACGCTTGGAGCCGGAGGGGCTCCTGGAGCCCCTGCCTCGGCCACAGGCCTGCCCTGACTCCTTCCCACAAAGGGGCATCTCGGTTTCTCCGGCTTCGGGGTCATGTGAGCGAAGGTCTCCAGCGGCCCCCTGGGCACACGCTTTCTGAGCCTTCTTTGCTCTCATCAAAGCCCCTCGGCTCCCCCAATAAAGAGCGGGACGTTCAAAGAAATCTTGATGCACCTCATGTCTTCTCTACACTGCAGTGATAGGTGAGAGCTTCTCAGAGGGCGTGCGCTGTGTTCCGGCCGGGGACGAGGGACCTAGCCCGATGGGTCAGGTGTGGGCAGGGGTGGAGGTTCCCGTCGGGAAGGAACCCGGCGGGAGACAGTGGCCACTCGCTACACAAGTGGGTCGGGGGCGGCCCAAGCAGGACCCGTGTCCCGTTTTTCATTCTTGTCCCCGGGATCTCTGTGACGGTGCAGGGGACGTGGCGCAACACCTCGCTCCCCGTTCCGGTTAAAGCCAAAGTCTGATTTTTCGGAGAAGTCGGCTTCGAGCGCAATCCTGTTGCAGGCTCGCTATTTTTATACGGTTCACCCTATTCTCTGTTACTTTTAAAAATAAAATTGTCAACAGCTTTTCCTTCCCCTGTAACATTTCCGCCACCAGCCAAGATCTCCGTGAACCCCGCGCTCGGTGAGGGGGACGAGGCGGGCGGGGCCGGCGGGCGGCGGGAAGCCTCTCAGGGAGCGGACCCTGCGCCGCGGGCGCCCGGCGCGGCCGAGCAGGCTGGGACTCGGGGCGCTGAAAGCCCGTCTGGCCCATGTCAGCCTTGATGCTTTCAGAAAGACCTACTTCTGGGAAGAAAAACACCTATTTTTACTCGGCTTGGTAGCGGCCACTCTTGGGCTCTGAGTGACGGGATCCAAAGTGTATTCCACCCCCGGGGGCCTGGCCAGCCGTGCAGACCCGAGCGGAACCCCGGGCCCCCTGCCACGCCTCGGGGCCAGGGGCAGCGCCGTCCCGAGAGCCACGCCACCCACTCCCAGCAATCCCTTCGCCGTCCCCAGGACAGCTCCGGCGACCTGCTTCGATCGCGGGTCATTCCTCGACCAGGAGTTCGGGGCCTCGTTCTGGTCCTTACAGCAGAACGGTGCCCCTCGTCCCGGGGACACCACTCCCTGCTCCCTCCCTCCGCCCCTGCTACACGGAGCTCGCCGAGGGCAGACTCGGAGCTGCCCGGAGCGTGCAGACGGCCCGGGGCCACGTGGCTGCCCCAAGCAGAGGAGTCAGGGGAGGGAAGGGGAGTGGGGACTGGAGGCCACGTCGTGGGCCAAGGGTGACCGGCAAGGTCTGGGTGGGCACAGTGCTGGCACCGTGTCCCTCCTGGAAGGGGTCCTGGCACGCGCCAGCTCTGCCGTGTCCATGCAGAGCTGTGGATCCCGTGGAGCCGGGGCCGAGGGCCCAGGGTCGCAGGGACCCAGTGCTGGTTTCGTCGGCAGGGGCTCTTCTCTTCCGGGGCACGGACGGGCAGGTGAGGAGGGACCTGAATGAGACGGGTCTCGACGCCCCACCCGCAGCGTGGGGAAGGGTTTCTTTACCTGCGTGGGGACTTGACATACATGGTTGCCGCCGTGGGTGACGCATTTCCCTTCGAGGACAGCGATCGGGAGCAGGTGGGCGCAGGGTCGCGCTAGCAGGCAGGGGCTGCTTCTGAGGGAGATTCAGAGCCACAGGCTACGTGGGAGCTGGGGCGACCTCAGCTCTGCGCATGGCTTCGGGGAGGGGCCGCCCCTGCCCCCCACCCCCGCCTAGGGCTTGGCCGGAGTGAAGTTGAAACGTCAACGTGGGGCCACGAGGGAGCGTCTGGGAGGGGAGGGGGTCCCAGCCCGAGGGGCGGCTCCCACGGGGGCCCCGGGACCGGCAGCGGGTCCCGTCCCCGCCGCAGACCAGACGCTGAGCCCGCGGGGTCTGGGAGGTACGGCCGGCTGCCGCAGCTGGCGCTGTGCTCGGCGCTCAACCTCGTCCACGGTCCTGCGGCTCCTGACCTGGGGAGAGCGGGCGGCAGTTCCTCCAGGCCCTCGTCAGAGCTCGGGGTTTGGGGTTCCGGAACACAGGCCCCCGCGTGCGGGAAGCTCGGCCCTGCCTCGGCCTCTCTACCGGGAGCTGTTCTGCATGTTTCTGGGCATCTCTGTGCATTTGGGCCGAGGTCACGGGGACTCGCTCCCTCTCTGTCACACTCGGTCTCCACCGGGGACACCGCCAAGCCCCCAGGCTCAGGACTCTCTGGCGCTGCTGTCCTTTCTACCCGCTGTCTCCAAAGCATTTTCACTTCTCATTTGAATATATTTCGACCAAAATGTGCTGTCCCGGGGGAGGAGGGGAGGGCAGCTGAGCGAGTGGAGGTGGGACCCGCGGAGAAGGCCGGGAAGGAGCTGGGGAGGGGCGCGCGGCGGCTGAGTGTGGGGAGCACAAAACTGCCGTCTGGAGAACGTGGTTCCCGACGGCTTCGGACACGGTGAGGGGCAAAAGCCACGTGTTGGAGGGTCTGGGTCTTAGAGTCGGGCCTGTCCCCCTCCCAGCCGCCCTGGGCCAGCCCCCAGCTCCTGCCCCCCCATCTAAGGACCCGGTTCCTCACGTAGCCCTCTGACTCCGTGCATCCTGCCACCGGCTCCCCAACACGTGTGGCTTCCTGCGGGGCCGGGCTCCACCTCCGTGCCCACGGCCAGCCCCTCCCTGTCCCTGCCCAGAGTGCCAGAGGCCAGAACTAAGAAGGCCTCCATGTCCTTTCCTGGGCTCCCCAGGGCGTCTTCCAGGCCAAGGCAGGAGGCTGTGAAGGACACACTCCTGGGTAGCTCCGCCCCGTCCGGCCCGTGACCGTCAGCCTGCCAGGACCTTTCATCATCTCGGCCTCAGACGTTAAGTGAGGCCGTTCGTGGTTCTGCCACTTTCTTCTGCAGGAAAATGCTCAGGACGGAACGATTAGACGCGTGGGTCGGCACCCCCGTGGCTTTGCGGCTACCTGCACCGTGAGCGAAGTCAGGATCCTGCCCGGGAGCCCGTGGGAAGCTGAGTCACTGGCAGCCGGATGCGGGGCTGCCCGGGTGCAGTGTCCGTGGGGGTCCAGAGCGGCGGCGGGAGCTGTGGTCCCCCAGCACCCGGGTCCTGGGGCTTGTGTCCGTGGGCCGCCCGGCTTCCGGAAGGAAGGGCCCCTCTCTCAGTGGGCGAGTACGTCCACCCCGGGAGCCACACACACGCAGGGCTTCGGCACGGCTCCACAGTGCAACTGGGGTCGGGGTGACCGAAGGTAAGAGAGACCCCCAGTTTCTCCCCAGAGGCCCCCCTGGTTACCTGCCGTCACAAACCAGGACGGAAAGACTTGCCCAAGGTCAGCAGGAGCAGAGTCCAGGTCCTGGGGCTCCAGTCCGCACGCTCAGTGCTCCCAGGCAGCCCTCCCTGGGGGCAGCGGCCGTCGGGGGCCCTTTTCCTCGGGCAGGCGGCCTGGAGCTCCAGCTCCGGTGAAGGAAAGCCTCACTTTGTGTTTTTCCCTACAAATGCACTTTGCAGAGGGGGAGGACGGCGAGGCCGTCCCAGGAGTCCTGCGGCCCTGGTGGGCAGCTCAGCCAGCGGGGGGGGGGGGAGGTGCGGGAGTGGGGGGGCGGCCCCCTCCCCCCACAGGAGGGAACCGACGGAGTCCTGGCCCCGGGAGGCGCTCCAGCTGGAGACCCAGCCGCCTCAGCAGAGGTTTCGCTGGGTGAATGGTGACAGAGCTGTGATCAGTTACCATGGGCAACCGTGACATCTGAGGGACGTCGTTCATGGAGGGTGGCCGCTGCGGAGGGAGGCTGGCCTGCTCTCAGGGCCCCAGGCGGGAGATGGCGGCCTGGGCCTAGGTGCTGGGGCTGGGTTGAGTGTGCGGGTCCCGGACCCCAGCCCAGCCCAGCCCAGTGGGGCCCTGGAGGTGGCTCAGAGGGGCCTGTGACTGCTGCTGCTCAGGACGAGGTTTTGCCTCTGGGCTTGGCCACGTGGTGGACACACAAGGTCCCCGCCCCCTGCAGCTGCCTCCCCTGTGTGGGGTCCCTTCCTCGCTCTGTGTGGGGCGGATGGCTCCTCGCTGTGGCTGGGGGCTGGGGAAGTCACTCCTCACCCCGAGTGACTGCCCTCGGACCCCGGCGCTCACTCGCGGATTCACTCCTCCCCCAGGAGGGTCACCTGCCAGAAAGACGGCCAGGCCAGTCCTGTGGGCTGCGCCACCCCGGACAGCCGAGGTGGGAGCCTCTGATGCGGCGGGTTCCCAGCGGGCCTAGCTTTGGCTGAGCGGGCAGGCCAGTGGGCTTCTTCCAGAACTGGGAGGGTCTGGGGAGGTTTGGGGAAGCATGACAGGGAGACACCGGCATGAGGAGACTTGGAGCAGGTGTGCAGACCGGTCCGAGCCTCCAGAGGCCTCACACACCTGCCCGGCGGACCCGAGGGCTGCCTGTCACTGTTCCTTGTCCCCCGGAGCCACGGCTGCCCCGGCCCGTCCCAGGACAAGAGCCCAGCTCTGGTCTGGCCTCCATCTGAGCTCCTTCGGGAAGGTGGTTCCTCCCACCCCCGATGAAGGGGGTGGTTAGGGCTCCCGCAGGATGTCGGACACTCCACAGTGACTCCTAAGGGAGAATGAGCCCGCGGCCAAACCCTGGCCCAAGAGGTGACCTCCCAGGTGTTCAGGGGACCCACACCGTGAGCCCAGCTGGGCCGGGGCCAGGGAGGGAGGAGGTGGGCTGGTGGAAGGTTCTGGGAGCGCCAGCCCCCTGGTTTCCTGTGAGAAGACACATAGGCCTCCGACCGGGGACCCGAGGAGTGCAGACAGCTCCCAGCAGCAAGCACACCAGCGCCTGGTGTGTGTCTCTCCCTGAAGTCTTAGAGCTCCTCGGACATGAAGCTCCCATCTGAGCGCACTCCCGACACTCCCGCAGGCCTGGTCTTTGCGGCCAGCTCCCTGGGGACATCACCTGTGCACGCCCAAGGCAGAGCCCCCGGGGTCATCCGCTACCTCCCCCTCCCTGCCCCTGCACCCCACCGCCTGGATCCCCCCTCCTCCCGCGTCCCACTGCTGTGGGCCGTTCAGCCCCCTGCTCCGGGCTCCCCTGCCACGGGGCTGGCATCCCTCCCGCCAACAGCCGCCGCCTCCTCGGCCCGCCCTGGACTCCAGCACAGGCTCCCCCAGACCCGATGAGGTTGGTCCCCAGCCCCAGCTCCTGGGGGACTCCAGGGAAAGCCTGAGCCCCAAGAGCGCATCAGTGCCCTTCCTGACCTGACCCAGGGCAGCCATCTCTCCAGGCAACCCCCCTCCCGCCAGCCCCTGTCACCTCCGGCGCCTGTTACGGGGACTGGTGGAGGAGCTCCTGTGCACGTGTGCTGAGCAGATGCGGAAGCCGGTGGCCCAGGACGCTCTCCAGCCGTGGGGCAGGCGAGAGGGGCTGGGGGGCAGTGGTCAGAGCCGGGCTGACATCTGTAAAGCTGAGGGGTAGTGGCACGTGTGCAACGTCCCATCCATCACACCTGTCACCTGCCACCCTATAGGGGGCCTGGGGCATCACCAGCACAGCTGCAGGCAGGAAGGCTAAAAGGGGACAGAGCAGGTATCTGCGGGGGCAGCTGCAGTGGGGGGCAGGTGCCAAAGGAACAGTCATCTGCAGGCAGAGGGTCTGGCGGGGAGGGAGGGGGTCGATCAGGGAGGGGGGCAAGCCCGGCTGCTTCTCCAAGTGATTTGGGATGGGCCAAGGTCCGACCAGGCTGCCCTTCCTGGCTGGCCATGGGGCAGCTGGATAGCTGTCATCGCCACAGGGTCAGGAATGGCAAGAGAAGATGAGACAGCGGCCGGCATCCGGGGACACACAGACGCTCCCCAGTGTGACCACCACGGGATTGTCGTTTCTACTTGAATGCGGCTGCCTCAGGCAGACCTACTCTCCCCGGCCGCGGTTACGGCACCCGCCACCCACTCGGGCCTCTCTTCACCCTCAGCCTCCCCACTCTGGGGTTTCCTAAGAAAATTAAAAATAGAATTTCCATATGGCCCAGTAATTCCGTTTTTGGATGTATCCCCAAAAGGATTCGAGAGGGGCTGGTCCGCTATGCTCATAGCACCGTCGTTCACAGTAGCCAAGAGGTGGACCCCATCCACGTGTCCATCAACAAGCGGCGGGATAAGCGAGACATGCTTGGTCCATGCATGGAATATTGCCCGGCTCTGGAAGGGAAGGAAGGGGCTTCTGACACCTGCTGTGCCGCCGTGAGCCCGGGGGACGCTGTCCTCTTGGAATAGGCCGCCACAGGACAGATCCGGCACGGGCCCATCTCACGGGAGGTCCCTGCAGGAGCCAGGTTCCCAGAGGCGGACGGTGGGCTGGGGGACCAGGGGCGGGGGCGCAGATGGGGAGTGAGGGTTTCATGGGGACAGGGTGTCAGGACGGCAGTGACGGTCACACGACAGCGCACACGCTTGATGTCCTTGAACCGCACGCCCACCAATAGTTGACACAGTGCGTTTGTGGTAACACATAATTTCCACAATAAAAAATGTGAAAAAGCCATCATGTGTGTTCGTATAATAAATCTCTGGAACAAAGACCTGCCATGAGAAGGGAAAGTGTCCCAGGGAGGACGTGGATCTGTGGTCACTGCTGAGGGTCTGTGTGCCCTCGGCCACCTGCTGGCTGTGATGTAGGGGACACCGTCACCCCTCTTGTAGCCCCAGATGGGGCAGGACAGCCCTGGCTCTCTCCCCACACTGCTCGGTGTCCTGAGAGGGAGAGCCGGTGGTGAGTCTGGAGGAGACAGAGCCTGGGGCCTGGGGGGTCAGTCCTGCCTCTGCTTTTCCTCTCCCCAGCGAGCTGGGAGCAGGGAGCTCGCTCGGCACTCTCCAGGCCCCAGCAGGGTCTGCCAGCTCCTGCTTCTGTGGTCTAGCTCACCGGGGTCCAGCTTGAGAAGGTGCAGCTTGAGAAGGCCCCTGGCCCTCCCCTTTAAACCAGCCCCTCTGACCCCTCCCCTTAGACATGAGCCTGGGGAGGGTGGTCCTCTGACCCCACCCCGCCGCCTGCTGAGCTCAGAGTGGGCAGGAGGCCTGCGGTTCTGTGGGTGTGATGCGGCCAGACACTGGGCCTTGGCTCTTAAGAAATTATACACAGAAAAGTAACGTTGACCCCAGCGGCTTTGTGGCCCTGCCCAGCTTTGTGACGCTCAGTGAGGCTCCCAGCACAGCGACTTTCATCCTCATGGTCTCGGCAGCCCAGATGGCTCTGCACACAGCCAAGGAGCTGCCTCGATGAAGCTGGTTCCCTGTTCAGGGAGGCAGGGGTCTCAGTGGCCTCAGACCACATACACTGCAGGGGCAGGTGGGTCGAGGTCGGCTTCAGGCCGCCATGGGCAGACAGACATACAAGACAGGGAAAGAAGCCTTCTCCGGATCACTGGGTGTGGAGAGGCAGAGCAGCGGTGTTTGCTGCTTCTGAGGGCCAGACGGCGGGTGCTGGCAGCGGAAGAGCACCATCAGGGTCCCAGCGTGACCGCTGGCACAGGCAGCTGGAGAGCGCCATCAGGGTCCCAGCGTGACCGCTGGCGCAGGCAGCTGGGAGCGGGCCTGGCTGCTCCAGGCTCCGTGCCGCGCGCACCAACTCCGGGGGCCGTGGGTCTCCTCTCTGCTCTAGGGATGGGTGCCTTGCTCAGAGCGTTTTCCCAGCTGGGTCCATGATCCCAAACCAGGGACGCTGGACCACTGGCATCCATTGGCTGGCATTGCTGAAAGCCAAGCCAAGAAGAGTTTGTCCATCACCTTCCTTCTCAGAGATGCACTGTGTCTGTGGAGACCTTGACCACACTAAGCACTGGGTTCTGGAAAGACCATTTTCCTGGGGTAATCGCTATAGGGACCAAAGCTTGGCTTGATGTCTAAGTGTGGTGGGCTTGAGGCTAGTGCTGTATTACCCCATCTGTCCCATTAACGATGGGAATCTTAAGACATTAGGCTAATGAGACACTTCCTCGAGCTACCATCCCTTCTGAGTGAGAGATGCTCAGCCCCAGCCCCAGCCCCAGCTGCATGGTGATGGAGCCCTCATCCCGCCCCGACATTGCCAAGCAACCTGGTTGAGAACTAGGAGAAACAGGTGTCAGAGTTGATGCTGATTCTCTGAATATTTATTAATAGGGACCCAGGGACTCTGATCCCTTCGGGCTTCAGTGTTTTTCAGCCGCCACTTATGGAGGCACTCGATCTTCAGAATTCAATCCCTACCCTGGCTGGCTCACAACTGCGGGAAGTTTGTATTTGCAGGTGTGTCTCACTGTGCTTTTGCCACTTTATTGCAGAGTATCTATGTTTATGCTTCCCCTCTTACTACTGAAACATTGTAATGTGGAGTTCACTGTAGGACCTCCAGTGTGTTGTCTCGGACAACATGGCAGGAGGCCTCAGGGGATGGCATGTCAGCTGTTTACTGCTGGATAACAGATGGCCTCATAGTCTAGCAGCTTCCAACAACCCTTCATTGTCACACGTCTGTGAGCCGGGAGGCCAGGTGTGGCTTGGCTGGAAGCTTCAGGCATAAGGTGTCCTGCGAATTTATGCTCCTGCCTGTGACTGTGGTCTCATCCGAAGTCTGGGTGGGATGGGGTGTGTTCCAGGCTTGCTCCCTGCGGATGGTAGGATTCAGTTTCTCAAGGCTGTCTGATAGGAGATCTCTATTCCCCCCACCCCAGTTGTTTGCTGAAGGTCCCTTAGTTCCTTACCACACAGGTCTCTGCAGAGGGCAGCTCAGAGAGTAAGAGAATAGTCTGCTCCCATGACAGAAGATGCATTCCTTTTGTAACCCAACCTCAGAAGTAATGCTTGACCCTTTTGCTATATCCTCTTTGTTAGAAGCAAGTTATTAGGTCCAGCACACACTCATGGTGGGAGAGCACAGGAGGGAATGGACACCAGCAGGTGAAGGTCACTGGACCACAATAATTCTTCACTGTGCCTCATGGTTCCTGTTAGCCCGGGATCCTGGGAGGGCTTGCCTGAACAGATCTCACTTTGATCTTCCCCACAGCTGCCATCATGTATCATTCAGGCTGCTGTTACCTGTTGGCTTGGCTGGTGCTGTCACATGGGAGTTCCTGGTGCTTCCAGAATATGGGCTGAGCACTTAGGGTGATGGGATGGCAGCAGTGCTGAGAGTCAGGGGACGAGGCAGAAATAAGCCCTCCTATGGGACCTGTGGCTTTGTGGGCTGGAGATCAAGTAACCCCAAAGGGAACAGATGTGTTGTAAGTGACAACAATGTCTGAATGGGAGAGCTGGAGGGCCAGGTTCACCACGTGTGTGTGTCTGCATGTGTGTGTGTGAAGAGGGATGTGTGGTCACAGAAGGCTTTTCTGAGGGTGTGACACTTACACCAAAATGTGAACATGGGGAGTTAGCCAGGACCAAGTGGGTACAATAATGACCCAGAAGGGGGTTGGTGTGCGTTGGGGAGAGCAGTGGGGCTAAGGCATTGCAGGAATGAACCATGAAAATTCACCCAGAGCCAGGAATTGGTCAGGGATGCAGAAAGAAAGAGGGCAGGAGCGCAGTTGAGGAGGGTCCCTGCGCCACTATGACCTGATTCGGACAACTGTGTGGAAGGCCAGTGGATTCTAAGCTAGCCAGGGAGGAAAGGTGGGCAGCAGGACAGAAGAGAAGTCATGGCTCCCGATGTGCCAGGCAAGGTAGGGCTGAGAGCCGTAGCGGGTGTGTGTGTCAGGGGAGGGTTAAGGGAATAAGTTGGAGAGACAGGAGGGTAATTTGGGGAGGGCCTGCTGGAGCTTGTAGTTTGGACCTGGAGTTTCCAGTACTGCCAGGTCCCAGGGTGTGTCCATGGGGCGTGTGGGTGGTGTGGAGTAGAGGGGGACAGGGGACAGGTCCAAGTGGTCTGCCTGGATCGGCCATGGGTGTGGGCTTGGCGTGGGGAGGTGTGCTGACTTCAGGGGTCAATGGGCTTCCAAGACTGGGGAGGCATGCGGGGGCCAGGACCAGGGGGCATGGAGCTTCTGTATGAATGATGATTACCAAGACTCAATTCTCCCCTATGGCTGGAGTGAAAGTGCAAAAAGAAACATTATAGCTAATTAAGGACGAGAGGAGATGCATATCTGATTGGCCATCAGGATCCCCCACCCCGCAGCATCGCCGCCATGAGTGTGAACAGGCCTCACAGTGGCCGGGCTTGTCCCCAAGCTCTGCCCTCCTCATTGCTTGCTCAAAGTTGTCTTCTTCATTTAAGTTGAAGCCCAAATAAAATATGCAAACCTGGCTTGGCAAGTGTGGGTATTAGAGAGGTCATGGCCTGCTCTGCTGAAGCATTCATAGTTAAGTTTCTTAAAGGAAAGTCTGTTTCTATAGCATTTACCTGGGTTTGGTTGACACAAATTCAAATGTAAGAACACCATTAACTCCAAAGGCAGCCACGTCTTGGTTGCTACCAGCCAGAAGCCTTTGACCTCGCAGGAGTGGGGTGCAAATTCTTTGTAATGAACCCCACCTGAGGCTCGTTGCTCATTCTAATACATATGCCTCCCCCCATCCACTTCGACTTCTACCCAAGATAAATCTGTTTTCCAAATCCCTGGCAGACACAGCGATGGTGTCAAATCAAATCAGTATTTTCACAGACGGTGTTCCCTTATATTAAAGTCGACCCTGGTCACCCCAGAGAAACATGACAAAAGGTTTCTGCAAACTTACACAATGGTCCCTAAATGCAAAGTCCTGAATAGGAAACCTGATTATTTCATCTCTGGGAAGAAAAGAGATGAGTTGCAGGAAGACATAGAGGGGATTTCTGACAGGGGACCGAGGAGTCTGCTGTGCTTAGGGCTTTGGAAGTGAGAGGCTACTCTCTGCAGGGATGTTGGTTGGAGCCGCCCTGGCTCCTGGGGAGTGGGTGCTGTGCCTGGTCTGTTTAGGGAGAAGGCCATGTGAAGGTGACACTGGGCTCTGGCTGAGGATGAGCCTTCCTTTGGACCAGCATCCTCTTCAAGATCAGCTTTTGAGCACATGGGCCTGAACCCCAGAGCCTGACACTCAAGGGTCAGGTGTGTCTGTCCAGAGGCAGCTGTAATGGACACCCATCAACTTGGGGGCGTCTAACAATAGATGTAGGCTTGAGGCCAAAGGTCCAAAATGAAGGTGTCTGAAGAGCCATGCACCCTCTGGAGGCTCTAGGGAAGAGTCTTCCTTGTCTTTTCTGGCTCCTGGAAGTCCATGGACTCGTGTTCGTGTCATCCAGGCCCCACCTCTGTCTTCACCCACGTCCTTCTCTATGTGTCTCACTTGTCATTTGACAGGGGGATAGCCTAGTCCAGGATGATCTCATCTTGAGCTCATCAGCCTAATTTCACCCGCAAAGGCCCTCCCTCCAAATAAAGTCACATTCAGTTTCCAGAGATTAGTTCACAGACATGTGTTTGTGGGGACGACCATTCAACATGGTACAGATAGTGAATTTTAGGGACTGAATCATGTCCCCCAAAATCCATGTGATGAAATCCCATCCCTAGGACCTCAGAATCTAATCACTTTTGGATATAAGGTCTCTAAAGAGGCAATTTAATTTCAGAGGCCAGTAGGGTGGGGCTCTAATCCCTAATGGCTGGTGTCCTTACAAGTAGAGGTAGAGACACCAGGAGTGTGAGCACAGAGAAAGATTAGGTGAGGACACAGTGGGAAGATGGCTGTCTACAAGCTGAGGAGAGAGGCCTCAGGTGAAACCAACCCTACTGACACCTCAGTCTCAGAGGTCCAGCCTCCAGCACCAAGAGAGAACACATTGTTGTTGTTTGCAGTGGTAAAGGAACTAATTGATAGTGATGTGATAACAGTAGGGAACAGTAATACCCCACTTACACTGATGGACAGATCATCCAACCAGAGAGTCAACAAGGAAACTGTGGCTTTGAATGACATACTGGGCCAGATGTATCCAACAGGTATATTCAGAATCTTCCTATAGCAGCAGAATACACAATTAGGTCACATAACAAGTCTCAACAAATTAAAAAAAGAGTGAAGTCTCATCACACATTTTTTCTGACCACAACACTATGAAACTAGAAGACAACCACAAGAAAAAAACCTGGAGAAAACACAAATGTATAAAGGCTAAACAACATGCTACTAAAGAATGAGTGGACCAACCAACAAATCAAAGAAGAAATTAAAAATATATGTGGGGGCACCTGGGTGGCTCAGTGGGTTAAAGCCTCTGCCTTCAGCTCAGGTCATGATCCCAGGGTCCTAGGATCGAGCCCCACATCAGGATCTCTGCTCAGCGGTGAGCCTGCTTCCTCCTCTCTCTCTGCCTGCTTCTCTGTGATCTCCGTCTGTCAAATAAATAAATAAAAATCTTTAAAAAAATATATGTGTGGCTTAAGTGGGTAGGAGAAGAATAAATGAAACAAGATGGGATTGGGAGGGAGACAAACCATAAGTGACTTTTAATCTCACAAAACAAACTGAGGGTTGCTGGGGGGAGGGGTTTTGGGAGAAGGGGGTGGGATTATGGACATTGGGGAGGGTATGTGCTTTGGTGAGTGCTGTGAAGTGTGTAAACCTGGTGATTCACAGACCTGTACCCCTGGGGATAGAGTATTATGCCTCCATCAGAAAGGATGAATACCCAACTTTTGTAGCAACATGGACGGGACTGGAAGAGATTATGCTGAGTGAAATAAGTCAAGCAGAGAGAGTCAATTATCATATGGTTTCACTTATTTGTGGAGCATAACAAATAGCATGGAGGACATGGGGACTTAGAGTGGAGAAGGGAGTTGGGGGAAATTGGAAGGGGAGGTGAACCATGAGAGACTATGGACTCTGAAAAACAATCTGAGGGTTTTGAAGGGACGGGGGGTGGGAGGTTGGGGTACCAGGTGGTGGGTATTATAGAGGGCACGGATTGCATGGAGCACGGGGTGTGGTGCAAAAATAATGAATACTGTTATGCTGGAAATAAAATAAATAAATAAATAAATAAACAAATAAATAAATAAATAAATATATGTGGATACAAACGAAAAGGAAAACATGAACATCCAAAACCTTTGAGATGCAGCCAAAGCTGTCTTAAGAGGCAAGTTTATAGCAACAGAGGCCTTCCTCAAAGAACAAGAAAAAACTCAAATAAACAACCTAACCTTACACTAAAGGAGTTGGAAAAAGAAGAACAAACTTCCAAACCAGCAGAAGGAGATAAATAATAAAGATTAGAACAGAAATAAATTAAAAACAAACAAAAGAGTGGAGCAGATCAATGAAACCAGGAGTTGGTTCTTTGACATGATCAACAAAATGGGTAAAACTTTAACCAGACTTATCCAAAAAGAGACAAAGAAGGCAAGACAAAAGGCTCAAATAAACAAAATCTCAGAAAGAGGAGAAATCACAACCAGCACCACAGAAATGCAAAAGGTAGTAAGAGAACATTATGAAAAATCACACACCAACAAACTGGACGACCTAGAAGAAATGGACACATTCCTAGAAACACGTAACTTCCCCAAACTGAAACAGGAAGAAATATAAAATTTGAATAGACCGGTTATCGACAAAGACATCCAACCTATAATCAAAAATCTCCAAACAAACAAAGATCCAGAACCAGACAACTTCCCAGGCAAATTCCACCAGATGTTTAAAGAAAAGTTAATACTTACTCTTTTCAAGCTATTCCACAAAATAGAAGAGAAAGGTAACTTCCAAACCCATTCATGAGGCCAGCATTACCCTGATTCCAACAGCAGGTAAAGACTCCACCAAAAAAGGGGACAACAGGCCGATCCCTCTGATGAAGAGGAAACCAAAATCCTCCACGAAGCACTAGCAAACCAAAAAAATCCCTTACCATGATCCGGTGGGATTTATTCCTGAGCTGCAGCGTGGTTCGATGTTCTTCAACATTCGCAAATCAATCAACGGGTCACATCGTGTCAAGAAGAGAAAGGACGAGAACCATATGATCGTTTCAACGGATGCAGACTAACATTTGACAAAGTGCGAGGTCGATTCATGATGAAACTCCCCCACAGACTCGGTGAGGAGGGGACGGAGCTCCACGTAAGAAAGGCCATCGGTGAGAAGCCCCAGCTCATAAAGAAATGTGGTTCAGCCGGAGAAAGCCTGGGCTGGGGTGAGGTACAGCGGCGCGTGGGTGGGTCCCAAATTGGCCCCATGACATTGGGCCGTTTCTTCATTGGCTCAGTGCCGGTGGGCTCGTCTGTGTCGAAGAGACGCTAGAGCCCACCCCACAGCCTCATCCTGAAACGTCATCGTGGAAGTCTCTCCGTCCCGACGCTGGGTGAGTACGCAAGGACGACCGGTCGCCGTCATCATTGTTTCCGGAGCGTGGGCACTGGATCCTCGACATCTGGGAGGCGGCTCTCACCCCAGGGAGCAGACTATGTCCCGCAGAGACAGGGTCACTTGCTCAAGGGCAAGGCTTGGGGAGCAGCGGCTCAGAGACCAGCACCTCCGTTTGACCCCTAGAATTTGATGCTTACACTCAATTTTGTCTCTCAGATGTTGGCCTCAATGGCCCAGTGTCCACGGCTGCCTTTGAGTGATCCCCAGGAGGGTAACCTAGGAACACAGGTGTCACATAGCTGGGAGTGACGTTTCTGCACGGAACGAGGCTTGAGCCTCTTAGGAAAGGAGTTCCACTTGGGAGGGAAGAGAGAGATCATTCTGCTTGTCCCTGAGAGCAGAGCGCACTCGTTCGGACGCCCTCAAACGTTTCTGTCTTTTTGTGTGCAGAGGAGATGTTCCATGGATGAAAGGGGGCGGCCGTTTATCCTGAGTGTCAGGGGTTAGTGGCCTGCTCCCGGACACACCCAGTGGGACGAGGTATCTCCAGTGCCCCTGTTCCCTCAGGCTGCCTTGCTGAAGGTTGTGCTCTAAGGGGCGCGTGACCTTGCCCTCATGGGTCCCCAGCCCCCAGCTTGGCAAATGGGGAGCACATAAGAATTGTTATCTCGGAATGTGGAAGTTTTACAAGTGGAGGCAGACAGGTCAGCAGAGCAGGGCACGAGCATCAGAGACAGGCGTGGTGGTGGAGGTGTGCAGGGGTGTGCTCAAGCCGTGGGCTGTAGGCAGCTTGTGGGTGCCTGGCAATGGGCCGGGTTCCTGACACGCATGTGCACGCTTCCGGGGGGCGTGTGTCCCCTGCGTCCCCGAGGCAGCTGTGATGGGAGGGGGAGGGCAGCGGGGAGAGCGGGGGTGGACCAGCCACCGTGAAGGCGTGTGTGTGGGGCTGGCACGAAGCCCACGGAGGAAGGCGAGCCTGCTGGAAGCACCCAGGAGTCCGCCTGCCCCGTGTGAGCTCCCGCCTGCCGGTCCTCATGGGAACTCCTGTTCTGTCAGGCGATCGCTGCAAAATAAAAACATTTTCGTGCACATCGCAATAAAGCAAATTGGGGAAATATTTGGATCCTTCAAAGAATTTGGAATCTCTGATTTTGAAAACCGTTGCAACAATGCAAAACAGATACTTACACCTTAGAAATAGAAAACAAGCTTGAAATCATCGCATTTCATGGAAAAAATTACTGTTTTCGTATGAAGCTTCAGATAATCCAATTATTAGTGAGGAAGCCCTTTTGAAAATTAATTTTTTCTTGTAATTGAAGATGTAGCTTTGGAAACAGGCATCTGAGTTATCGCAAGTTACCGAGACCACTTTGGGTTTCCTGATCATAGCACCAATCGAGTACCAGGAGAAGCTAGATGCATCGTATAATTTCATATTTGAAATTAATTTTAGAATTACACAAAACTGATTTGTAGGAAGAGCTGAATCATTGCAGAAAAACCGTCGTACAAGAATTATCCGCCGTAGATGCTTTCACATTCATATTTCAAACTAACTTACCGAAAGGGACCCCGGCGCCCTCCCCGCTCAACACTCCTGGGGGCCCTGGGAACGGCTGCATTAGCAGGAAGATCCTTCTCAAAAGTAAAAAGTATCAAAGTTATTTGTAATCTTGTATCCGCCATCAACTTCAATTACTTCGGGGAAAATAATGAAGTGGCCAGAGCTAACGATTTGATGACCTAATAAAGACAGTTGTAGTCAGAAACATGATTTTATGACCGATCGAGACAGTGTATTAATAAAATATTATTATTTATTATCTTACATGAGATGATGAGCCTGGAAAAATCATTGCTTTGCAGTCTGTAAGTTTCTGCTGTTACTTGTGTGTCTCTCGTCCCCATGATGGCTTCAAGGTAATAAAACATTTCACAGGGAAAAGCTTTATATTTTAGAATCATGATCAGCACCTGCTTCGTGGCAAGAGATACCAGATTGTGCATTTTTCACTGGCCTGGGAGATGATGTTGCCGGCCTTGATCCGAAGATCAAGGCTAGAGATGAGAGTCCTAGAAGCTAAAAACAAAAACAAAAAGAGACTAATGAAAGAAAATAAAAAAAGGGCGAGTGCCTTAGAGCTCATCGCAGTCCCCAGTGTCACGCGCTCCGGTCGCCAGGCTCGTGAGCGTGGGCAGCCTGTGGCCCCAGGCCCTGGGACTCACCTGGCCTGAATGTGCCTTGTCCCTGGTCCAGGGTGCTTCCTTGTGTGGGGCCTGGATGGCAGGCGTGGGCCCAGGCTGCCGGACTGCGCGCTGTCCTAGTGAGGGTGCTGCGGGGCTCAGTGTCCCGGCTCTACCTTGAATCGCCCTGTGCGATGTGGAGGCAACTCCCCCGTTACCGCTCTGCGCGCAGCTCCCACCCCATCCCCTGCAGGGGTGGAGGGCAGCCCTGGGACCTTGCCTTGCTGGTTTGCGCACCCCCTGGCCTCCTCAGACCCACTGAGCCCTCCTCGGGGGCGGGACTGCGGTGTCTTCCCCGTCCTGTGGGGAAGGACCCTGAGACGCAGAGGGACTCCACAACAGGCCCAGGACCTCTGTGTGGTGTGGGTGGGGTCTGCACCTGCACCTCCGACCTCAGAGCGGGGCCTCCTGCCTGCGGATCCCCCCTGCCAGCGCCCGGAAGGGTGTGGTCCCTGCGTACCTGCGGAGCCCGATGAGGTGGACGGGGGTGCAGAGCCCTGGGATCAGGGGACCTGGCTCTGAGCTCTGTGGCCTGAGCTGGCCTCGGCCCTCCCTGGGGCCCAGTTTCCGGCCCAAGAAAGGGGGCATTTTCACCCACCCTCCGCGGGTCTTGACGGGTGCACCGAGAGCTGACGTGCATTGAGGTATCAACGGGCTCAGGGAGCATGAAGGCTGTGTCGGGGGCCGAGGGAGCCTTCTGGGGCCTCACTCCGGTGAGCTGGGTCCCGAAGAGACTCCAAGACGTCTGAGCAAAGAAAGGAAAAGTCGAACCTGGAGGCCCGTTTAAGAATTTGCTCAGCTCACAGGACTGCAAGAATTCTGCCTGTGCGTGTGTATTTGAGCTGCTGATGAATATTGTCTATTTCTACCCCTTATGTAAGTCTAACGGATGGGGTAGAATTTGCTGAGTATATCAAAGACCCATTTTTAATTCATGGTGGGCTGGAGAAAGAAAACTTACTTTTTTGAGTAAGAAATCTACAAGGAGATTTTGGAAGCCAACCAGTTTAATAAACACAGGCTCTAAGTAAATAGCATAAAGAATTTATGAACATTGCTTTCTGCACTTATGTATAGCTTGCTGTGTGGGGTCCAGAAAAAGAACAAATCATGTCTTTACAGTCTTTCCAGGACTGCGTTTCCTACCCTGTGTGGCCCGAAGTGGCCCAGCTGTGCGAGGCGTTGTGGGGAATAATGTGTGTTTAATATGGAGTGCGCCGGCATCAAACTGTCTCCAGGCTGAGCCCCCGGGAGACGGAAGAGTGTGCGACGTCTTCAGATCGGGTCTTTAAAACTTGTTCCGGGCGACAGCACACCCGCAGAGCAGGACGCGGGGCCTGGGGCCGCGGAAGGCAGCTCGGGGCTTGGCAATTCCCCTGTGGCCCCGTTCGTTTTTCTGGGGTCCCAGCACCCCGACCGGCCCGCAGCCTCCCCGAGGGGGACAGCCCCCCCTTGTTCGTCCTTCCCAGACCTGCCTGGCCTCTGGGTTTCAGAAGCAGGGGCTCCGTGGTCTGAGGGCAGGGGACGGTCCTGGGGCTGTTCAACTGGCCCCTCTTCCTGGCCCGCCCAGGTGGGACCATGTACCCGTGCAGGGGACCCGACTCTGGGCCGGGCCCCCCAGGCCCCATGGCCAGGCCTGGTCTGGGCGGTCTCGCAGTCTGGCCGGGAGTCGCGGAGGGCTGGCTGGGGGGGAGGGGACCACAGCTGGCCCTGGAGGACGCTGAGGCTCCGCAGGTGTTGCGGCAGTGGGCGTGCCCCGGACGTGGCCAGAGCCGAGGCCCGGACTCGCCCTTCGGGGGGGCGGGCAAGGCTCCAGGAGCGCAACGCATTTCTGTTTTTAAACATTTTTTAAAAATTACGGTAAAATACACATAACATAAAATGTATCATTTGAGTCATTTTTAAGTGGACGAGGACATGCACGTTGTCTGCCCCCAGGACTCTCGTCTTTGCTGTTGGAAACAGTGTCCCCATCCGGCACTAACTGCCCAGCCGTCCCCCAGCTGCCGTGTGGGGGCTGCTGAGCCGCCCTGGCCGGTGCTGGGGGCCGGGGGCCGGGGCCGGGGCTGGGCCTCCGACACTGCGGGTGGGCTGAGATGGGCAGGAACCTGTTCTTGGCGGGGGCCGAGCGCAGCGGTCTCGGTTCCACCGCCCCCGATCGGTCCCCCAGTGGCCAGCACCACGGATGGTGTCCGGAAACCAAAAAGAGAGATAAATAACAAGCCTGTGTTCATTTCAAGCCCCATTACAAGCACATTAGAAACGAATCCGTAGTGGCCTTGTCGCTTGGAGAGGCATGCGCTGGGCCCAGGAGTCAGGCGCGTCTCCGAGCTTCCGGTGTTCAGTAAACACAGCGACAACACGGCCTGAGCCCGTGGCTCACCCGTCCACGTCCTGTGCCCGGGGCACCGATGTCGGCTGCACCCCTTCCCAGCTCCCCACAGCCCGTCCCACCCCCACTTCCACCCTCTGGCTGTAGGCATAGCCGGGGAGGCCCCGGGGGAGGGGTACTGCCTGGAAACAAGGGGCCAGCGGCGGCAGGGGTGGCCTTGCAGGGTCAGGAAGCCCCGGCCACCCCCAGGCGAAGTCCACTCAGACCCTCCAACAAAGGGGGCCCCGACTCCCATGACCCCTGCCCACAGCTTTCCAGGCTCCAAAGAGGGTCCCTGAGGCAGGTTGCGGGGGTGGACATATGGGAGACCGGCCTTGGCTGTCCTGGTTCCATGGCCAGGGCTCTCCCCATGCCTCCTGGACCCGCCCAGCCTCACGCATTGGTGTGTGGCAGGGCAGGGGGCGGCACTGGACGCCCTCCAGGCTCCCTGCCCCACCCTGTGTCCCTCTGTCGGGCAGGTCCCATTCAAAGGCCCCACTGGGGCTGCACCTGCTGCACAGCCAACAGGGGCGAGGTGCTGTCTCATCTCCGACGACGATGAGGGCCACTTGGAACCAAGGGCTGGGGAGCCAGGAGCCAGGAGCAGGGGCCTCCTGGATGCTCGCACCCTCCCGGCCAGGCTGGGCCTGAGAGATGAGGCAGGTGTGCGGGTCAGAAGTTCCCTTGACGTGGACCCTGCGCTGGGTTCCCATGTCAGCAAACCCTCTGTCCCCTGGCCAGACCACAGGGCAAACCACTGGGAGAGAGGCCGTCTCCCAAGGTCTGGGGCAAGACCTTAGCTGACTTGGGACAACAGCTGCCGAGTGGGGGTGCCCCATCATGAACCTCAGAGGTCTTCCCAGAGTGAGATCCAGGGGGGTGTCAGCTGGGAAGGGGGGTCCCCGAGGCATTCCACGGGCAGACAAGCACACACGTCGTGCACCTGGGGCTAACGGCCCCGTCCGCTCCCCCACCGCCCAGCACTCCTCTCTCCAGGAGGATTGTGGGGTTGCAGAGAGAGCTGGGGAGCCCCGCAGGTCAGGCTGCCACCTGGCAAGGCAGGGACTGAGTAAGCCGGTCTGCCCCAAGTACTGAGGGTGACTGCTGAGGTCTCTGAGCCCTTTGAAGGAGACCCCCCAACCTCCACCTCTAATGGTGTCCCCATCTAACCTTGGGCCAGAGTCCAACGTAAGGGTTGGCAGCTGACCCAGGCCTCCCGTGAGAAGGGGCCCCAGTCAGGGGCTGAGAGCAGCTGGAGTCTGCGGCTCGAGGTGGGGCGGCTGGGAAGGATACAGTCCAGACGGACGGGCCTGGGACCAGCCAGGAAGTCCGCGCCGGCCCCAGGGGGAGGATGGGGACACTCACTGTGGGGCTGGGGGTGCAATCTGGGGGAGGGGGGCCAGGGAGGCCGGGGCACCCACAGCACCCGGAGCCCGGCCGCCCGTCTTCCCTGGAGTCAGTGACTCGGGCTGAAGCTCACAGGGGCGGCCCCGGGGTGAAGGGTGCGTGTGCACGCCTGGCTCTGTGCGTGTGGCTGGGGCACACTTCCCCGCAGCCCTGGCAGCAGACCCGGCCACAGACACCTCTTCCAGCCTCGGGATCGACCCTCCACGACTTCGTCTCGGGTCCTCCAAGCGTCCTTCTGCACACCGAGCTTGTCACTCCTGCTGTGGCTAACAGGGGACAATTTACTGGGCATGTCCTATGTGGCCTCGAAATAACCCTGTGCGGGGGCACTATGGACCCTCGTATCACAGGTAAGAAGACCAGGCGCGGGGGCCCTCAAAGGCCACATGTGTGTAGGGGGCAGCTTTGAACGCACGTCCATTCAACTCAGCCCGATGCTGGCCTGGTGGACACTGCTCAAACCCCGACGTGAGAGGCTCTGGCATCACGGAGTTGCCCTAAGAAGCCAGGGTGTTCCATGCAGGGACGCCTGCCCGGGCAGGGGCTTGGCTCAGGTCCCCTCGGGGGACCTCCCGGCCCTGGCATGTTCCACGATGCCACTGAGTTCACCTGTTGGAGAAGCTGGTGAGGCTCTGGACAGACAGCCAGGTCCGAGAGCCTGGGGGTCACCCTGCTGAGCGCTGGGCGCTGGTGGAACCTGGAGGGGAGGGACAGAGTGGGGCCAAGTTTCTGGCATCTTCTGCGTGCCTCTGCCTCCTGCCCTCAGGCACCCATCCGTCCTCCACCCAGTCCCTCTGCTCACATACAGACACCATCCAGAGGGGCGGCCGCGCGGTCCGCAAGTGCCAGAGGCACGCAAGATCGAGGCAGGACGGCGTCCGGTGAGACCAAAGGGAGAAAAAAATCAATTTTCCAATACTGTCTCTTGAAGCGATCTCTTGAAACCGACTCAAAAATGATATGGTCTGACATTCAGCGGGGGCAGCTCACAATTTCCTACGCGCGGCGATGTCATCGCTTTCAGGCCTCAGGACGAGCTTGCCGCGAAGGAGCCTTATTGGACTGAGGGAGAGCGGGAGCGCAGTGAGGGTGAGCCTTCCATCAGGGCGCAGGGCGTCCGGCAGGACTCCAGAGGGTGTGTGGGCCCTGCTTCCTGCCCATGTGGACTGCCCGGGCCCCCAGTGCCAGGCCAGCCTCTGGTCACCTGCCCCTGTCCCTGATGCTAGGGACCAACTGGCCCGGGGATGCCTCCTGCATGTGACCCCAGAGGAAGCCCAGCTGGCCTGGGGAAGCACCCAGCTGCTCAGTGGTCAGGGCTCTCCAGTGGAACACGACGGCCACACACTCACGCACAGGCACACGCACACACACTTGCACATGCACACGCAGTGTACTGCACGCACACCATACCATGCACACACTCACGCATGCACACTCACTGTCCTATGCACAGCACACTCACCACACTACCCCCTGTCACACCATGCACACGCCACATCACACACAGAGACACATCCACCGCAACACGCACACGCGCTGTACCACACACTTATGCACACATGCTCACCATACTATGCACAGGCACGCACCCTCACACACACACGGAAACATTTACTCAAAGGCATCGGCGCGTGAGATGCTGCGGTCAGTAGGGGCGTGGGGAGCGGGACGGGCAGGTTGGGGGCACCCGGGGAAGAGCCGACATTGCCGTCTGGTCTGCTGGCAGAGCTCCCTCTGGCTGGGGGAGGCCAGACTTCTTTCTCTTCTGCCTTCAGCGGATGACGTGGAACCCACCCACCTCAGGGAGACGGTTTGTGTGGGGGAACCCACTGATTGCCGTGTTAATTCCATCTAAGAAAACCCACCTCATAGAAACCCGGCCAGGCTCACGCCTCAAATGAACCGGATGGCCGTCACCCGGCCAGGCCGCCGTCTCCCTGCCCCGCTCCCGGCTCTCCGCCCCAGGTCCAGCCTGGTGAGAACTTTGATGCCCCACGGTGCCCTGGAATGATGTCACGGCCACAAGTAGGCATCTCCTGGTGTCAAGTCCTGCGGGCTGCCGGGGTGCCTGCTGTGTGCCGGGGGCCCCCACGCCCTGGTGGGCTGGGTGGGGTGAGGCTCAAGCTGCCGCCGCTCTCCATCTGTGCACTGGGAGCCGGGCCTGGGGGCACAGGGGCCATGCTCCGTCTCGAGCGACTGCTCCCCCAGAGCTGCCTGTACGCCTCCACTGACCCCTCCTGGGACCGTGGACCTCCATTCCCACTCCCTCCTCCTCCTCATGGGCCATCAGGGAGCCCCTCTGCTTGGCCTCGTCCCCCCGTAGCTTCAGCGCTGCCCGGCGGCCGCCGAGGAGGTACCGGCCGCCGAGGAGGTACCGGCCCCGCCTTCCGGGTCAACAGTCCACTGAGCGGCTGCAGGTGGCAGATGCCCGGTCTCATTCTGTCTTGCTGCCACAGGCTGGGCACGAATCCTCTTTGTCCTGCCTAATTGACTGGAGGGCGAAACCCACTTGGGTCATCAATAATCTGTAATTGGGGCTGGATCCAGACTCCTGGCAGAGCGCAGGCCAGCCTCCAACCCTGGACCCTTTCCCTTCCCTTCCCGGAGCCCGGTCCAGCAGGATGATGCCTGCCTGGGTCGCTCAGGGACCAGGTGACCCTGGCATCCCTCGGTGCTCACAAGGCAGGAGGGCCACGGGCCCGGCCGGGCTGTCCCATGGCCACCTTCTGGGCCCACCAGCAGCCTGCCCCTCGCTGCCCGGGCCACCTGCTCTGCTTCCCCTTCCAAGGGCAACGTGTCTACGGTGGGCCCCAGCACGCACCGCAGGGCAAGCTGGCTGCTAGGCCGTGTAGACCAGGAACACACGCAATACGGAATCCGCCAGAATGTGGGCTCCGGGGGGCTTGGCGGAGGGAGTAGGAGGTGGTGCTGATGGAGGCCGGCCCAGCCTCGGGTTTCTGGTGGTCCCTCCCCGGCTCCGTTTGCTCCTGCCAGCCAGCCAGTGACCTACAGCCCGAGAGCGCTGGCGCTGCCGCTGTGCGCGCAAGGACAGACGTACGGGAAAAGAGGACAGATCCCGGTTAGCCTGGCGGGCATCACGTCCGCTGCCAGTGATTCCCGTGCTGAGCCTGCAGGAGCGGTCCTGGGGGGGTGTGGACCGCTGGGCTGCCCTGTCCCTGCTGCCCAAGCTGGGGTGACCGGGGGCACACGTGCTGGGGAAGCTCGCTTTCTCCACCCGGACTCCAGGCCAGTGGTTGGACCCAGCAGAGGGGAGCGAGTTCTGCAGTTAGATGGCCTGGTCTCTGCCAGGCGCGGGGCGCCGACGGGAGCAAGAATCGCGGAGGCGTGTGGAGCGAGCAACGAGCGTGGCAGACCGTGTCCCCTTTCGTAGGGCAGGGGCTCAGAGCGTGGCCGCAGGGTGTGGATCGGAGAGCGTGCAGGGCTCACGCGGACGTCCAGCCCACAGGGGGCACAGCCCGCGTCTGATCCGGAAGCCCCTTGCTGCTCTCTTCCCGCCGACCCCGTTCTGTGGTGTCGGGCGGCTCAGCACACCCCTCCCCTACCACCCTCCCACCGTGGGCGGTGCTGGGGTCCAGCTCGGCGGCTGGGGTTTGCTCGATGGAGTCACGACAGCCGACAGGTGGCAACAACCCATGTGTCCCCTCCGCGGGTGAGGACAGACAAATGAGGTCCCTCCGGACAACGGAGGAGCCTTAGAGGGGTGGGGTCCTGACACCGGCTGCGCCAGGGATGGACCTTGAGGACATGTGACAAGTGGAATAAGCCAGGCTCAGAGGGACCAGCACCGGGTGACTGCACGGACACGAAGCAGGCAGAGTGGTCGGATCCATGGAGTCGGAGCGTGGACCATGTCACCAGGCTGGGGTAGGGGCGAGCGTCTAACAGGAACAGGGTCTCTGTTCCAGAAGAGGAAACGGTGCTGGACTCCGAGGGTGATGCTGGCCACGCCACTCCCACGTCCAGCCAAGGTCAGTGTGGCTCCTTCCTCCCGCTACGGAGTTCAGCAGAGCCGACTTCTGTGCGGAGCTGTCACACACATGGCTTGTCCCCCTGCCCCCAGGGACACAGGCTCTTGTTTCTGAATCCCCCACCCCCCAGCCCCCCAGACAAGTGGTCAGCCGAAGCCAGGCCACCCCCATGCGATCTGAGCCCAGGAGCCAGGGAGCCCAAACGAGATAAAAATGTTCCCACCCAAGAAAGTTTACGGTAAAAAAGATGGCGATTAATTTGGCAGAAACGCTGTGAGGAGTAGCCTGAAGAGGAGAATCTTTCGGAAGTGTTCGGAGATCCCCGTGGGAGGATAACCTGCCGTGGGTGAGCACCTCCCCACGAACCAGGCCGCAGGGCCCAGAAGAGGAAGGAGCGGGTCACTCGTCCTCACTGAAGCAGAGAGCGAGCATGGCCAGAGAGGCCTCAGAGAGACCTCAGGGCAAGCTGTGAAGACCAGAGGACGCGGCGAGTTACCGGGCCCTGGAGAGAGCGCGCGGGGCTCGCCGACGGCCTCCGTGGCAGGCCGGGCCACCGCACACGGAGATGAGTAACCCGCCCGCCGTGATGCCAGGGAAACCATGCTGCTGGCTGGCAGATGGGCCGTCGGGGGCGGCCAGGTGGCGGCTGGAATCCACAAACCCTTCCGCCTTCCGTCTGCCCCCGCGTCCAGCGCCCGCTCTGATGGAGGCCAGGAAGGCGGCTTCTCCTCCAGATGTTGTCGTTAGCTTCCCACCGAGTTGGCTTCATGGGCCGTTACCTGGCAGCTGCTGCGGACGGCTGGAGGGGCCCGGGCAAGGGCACCGAGGGCAGCTCCTTGGGTCCCGTTGCCTCGTCTCTGTGCCCCACGGGCTCGGAGGCCTGGGAGCCCCGTCACTCTGCACCTGCTCGGAAGTACTGTCCTGCTTGCTCTCTTCCACCTGGGACAGACATGAATACGCGCTCATCTGCTCCGCGTTCGTTCATTCATCCGTCAAGTCCTGGAGCCCACACGTGGCCGCAGACCCCGGGAGCCACAGACTACTGAAAAGCACAGAACTCTGCAGGCCTCCTACTCAGAAATGCGTACAAATTGCCGTGTCATGTTTGTCTAATGATCTCATTACAACATCCAGCTCCTGCTGGGAGCGCGATCCGAGGTCAGGGTCTGTGGGTGTGGGGGGGGGTGAGGTGAGGGAGGAGCTCACGGAGGACGTGGACCTGTTCCGTGAAGCGGGGAAGAACCTCAGGGACTCCCTCTGGGTCTCAGAGACCAGAACCCCGAGTCGCAGGGAAGGCCAGTGTCCTGCCCAAGAGTTGGCAGTGAGCCGTGGAGCCGAGCTCAGACGGGCACACGGAGGGCTCCCTCCCTCTAAGGGGGAAGTGTCAGGGCTACAGATGTTGAGAGGGAGATGCCCCAGGTGGAAGGGAGTGACAGGGTCCAGGCAGCGGACGGGCCCAGAGTTAGGGGGCCTGGCGGGGGTGCTGTGTGCGAGGGCAGGCTGCTGATGGGAGCCCCGGGCAGGAGCAGGAGGTCCTCTGTCCTCGGTCCTTCTCGGCTGTAACCACACACCCCCACCCCGCACGGTGACCTTCTGGAGCCCCTGGGGCCCGGGGCCAGTAGCTGACGGCCAGCCCTTCAGGGCTGAGCACTCAGCTGCTCCCAACACGAGTGCTGGCCCGGCTGCCGTGCACACGTCCACAATGTTTCCATTTTCTGGATGATTGTCGGGGACCGTAGGACACGGCGGGGATGGGGCAGGCTCGCTCTAGTGTCCCCTTAGGACACACCCTCCAACCCCATTTCTCGAGGGAGACGTGATTGACAAGCCCAGGCCCCTCCCTCCCACCCACTGAGAGGACCCCCCCATGGCCACACCCAGAGGTGGGTGCTCCTCCCTCTGCGCCGTGGACACACCCACCAGACAGGCACGTTCCGCTGGGACATCTGCAGGCACCTGCGAGGGACATAAGTCCTGGAAGAACGGAGCAGAGGCTCCAGGTAGAGGCCGCAGGCCAGGGGCATCACAGCATGGCTGGACGGACTCGCCACCCCACAGCCTGCCCATCCAATCAGCCCCCGCGTCTGGTTTCCCCGCCCGGAAACAGTGCTCAGGAGCATAGCCCGTGGGCCGGGGTCCTCGGGGGGTTTGGGGAGCAAAGGGCTGGTGTGGACGTGTGGGGGTGGGGTGCAGGACGGGGACGGAGGCCCTGCGGCTCCGTGGTCCAGCCTGATCTGGGGAAGGGCCACCCCGTGCTGCCCCACATTGCTGCTCTCGGACCCAGGTGTTCGGGGCTCTTGGCACAACGTGTTCCTGTTTTATTTACTGACGTCCACAGCGTTTCCATATTCCGCGGAGATCTCTGCACCTTCAAGCCCCCTCCCTTCCCCCGGCTGCTCCTCTCCAGTTTCAAGGCTGCTGGTCCTTCTGCAGAGCTTATTATCTGCCTCAGGGATGGTAAAGAAATCAGTTTATTACAGCATCTTATCTAAGACAAACCTAACCGTGGCACAGTGTGGGGTGAGGGGACGGGGGCCGGTGACCACCTCCCGGCAGCTGCCGCGCCCCCGCCCCAGGGAAGGGGGCTAGTTACTCGGGGCACCTGAGCTCCCCAGGTGGACAGGGCCGCAGGATGTCACAGGACCCCGAGTCAGCAAGATGGTCAGCTTCACTGCCCGGGGAGCTCCTCCCACAGGTCAGAAGCGGCTGGTTAACCACTGGCTCCGCGTGGCTGGTTAGAGTGAGTGACCGAGTGCTAACACCAAAGCTTCCAGATCCCTTAGTAAAGGGAGGAATCTCAGGGCACAGAGACTCCAAATCCATCAGACGGTACGCCAGGTCCGTATTAGACCCCCAGGAGCCCCCAGGGTCGGCCTCCGGGTCTGCAGGCACTTGTGTGCTGTCCCTGTGCCTGCTGGGTACAAAGGAAACACACCAGGCCAGTGGGGCCGGGGCTCTGGAGCTGGTCCTCAGGGGCGACGGTGCTGGCCTTCTGGCTGTGAGTCCATCCACGGCCTCGGCCGAGGGAGGACGCCTGCTCCACATTTCCAGCAGGTGGGCAGCACCCCTGGGACCTTCTACACGTCCTCAGGAAGTGAGGTCGGCCACCTGCGGCAGCCTCGTCCGGATCCTCAGTCTGGAGCAGGGCTGCAGTCGGCCAGTGCCCAGCATGGGAGCCAGAGGCTGGCCTTCTGCCCCTGCAGACCCCCACCCAGGGCCGCCTTCTTTGCCCCCAACAAAGAGTGGGGGTTGTCAGTCCTGGGTCACAGCCCTAAGACCCTCCCACTCAAACTGCTGCTTGTTGTCTCCTGTCCCACAGTGCCTGTGTCCCCATCCACCTCCAGCACGGCTGGGTCTGAGGACCGCTGGGCACTGAGAACTCATGCAGCGTCCAGGGTCCCCGCCGGGCACAGGAGCCTCGTGTAGCGTCCTGGGTCCCCCTTGCTGGCCCCAGAATCAGTGCTTGGGAGGAGGCTCAAGCTGAAAGACCCCATCTGTGGCTCAGACGGCTGACCCCAGGGACGGACACAGGGCAGCCAAGGGAGAGAAAAGCCTCAGAGTCGCAGCCCAGACTGGGGAGACCAAATCCAGGTGTAGGCCGTCCGGTGGTGTGAAGATCGATGGAGAAAAACCCACGTGGTGAGGAGGCCCGAGAGAGGAGGTTGAAGAGTCCTCACGTCATGACGATGGTGGGGAGGGGTCCTCTGGGGGCTCGCTGCAGTGGCTGTTTTTATCTTACTGTTTTGTTCACAAGCTCTTGGGAAGGAAACGTCAGGACCTTGGTTGTCTGGATGGAGACAGTGACCTTAGCCTAAGGATGTTGTCCCCGTGTGGCAGTGACATTAAGAGCACAGACCAGCCCGGAGGAACTCAAGTTCTTCCAAAAATGCAGCTGGAGTGCCTGGCAGCCGCAGGTGATAGATGGAGATCCAGGGAAGACAGCTCCTCCCTCGTGGGAAGGGGGTGGAGACGCGTCCGGTCCCACCTGCGCACGAGAAGGGAGAGGCGCGGGGGAGCGCGTGAAAGCTTGCCGCCGAGCCGAGTCTGCAGCCCAGCCCAGGACGGTCCTTCCGCTCAGCTCCACAGAGGACCTCAGCAAGGAGGGTATTAAACGGTAATTCAGGGAAACAGACCTAAGAAGGAAATGAGCAAACAGTGAAGCAACATCGGGGAGGGGAGGCCGAGGGCATCACGAGGAAAACGATCCGCACCGAGACCTGCAGGTAAATTGGAAGTGACGCGGACGGGCGAGTCTGGCTTCCCTGGAATCACCAGCACAAGGAAGAGCCGGACCATCACAGCAACATGCAGGGAAAATGCAGACAGGGTGACGAGGCAGAGGAGGACAACCGCGGAGGACACAGTATGAACAGAGACTACGGTGGGAGGCAGGGGGCTCTCGAAGGGAACGTTAGGGAGAAAAACCTCCCAGGGGTGAGCAAGATGACAACGTAATCCCAAAATCGGACACCGAGATAGCTCGAGATGAATCTTGACCAGGTTATTGGACTTTACAGATAATAGCAAAATAATAGCAAAATAATTCTCTGGACGTGCAGGCAGGAACAGAAAACTGTGGTCACCCACGAGATGCTGGGGTCCTCGTCATCCCAGGCTCCGGCGCGGTGGGCCAAGGGCAGAAGAACTCAGACACCGCATGCATAGAAGGTGGCGCTGGGGTCCGTGTGCCACCCGGGCTCATGCAGGAGAACCGTGTCTGCCACATTTTCAGGGAGTCACTGTGACCTAAGCGTTTTTGTCATTTAAGTAGAGCATTTTGTATTTAATGTTTTTCACTCAGCCATCCTCAAGCATGAGAGAGCATAGGGAGCAGGTTACCGGGGACGGATTCTTGAAAACAACGCATAATCTGAAAAAGAAATCCATAATCTGCGCAAATGAAAAATGAAGACACCCAGTTCTATACTGTATCAGTTCCAGAGGATGAATGCGGGGTCTGTCCATGCAAAATGAACCAACCTTTCAAAATTCCTAAGTAAAGGGAAAAGTTTTATCCCAGCCCACGTTAGGGCAGCCGCCTGGATTCAAAATCTTCATGAGGAAGGCTGTGCTCCGGGGAGGGGGCATTTGAAGTAGGTTATGCACAGTTTTTACATAAAAAGTTATGGATTATTAGAAGGTTGCGGACCTTATTTTAAGTTTCTGAGATATACGGGGCTGTATGATTTTAATCTTATGGGAACCAGGGAAGTTGGTCCCTTCTTATCTTGTGTTCAGAATGCTCCTTTTTGATTATTTCTTTTAATGAAGCAGATGTCCAGTGTGTGCTCGGGGCAGAAATAGAGCTCATGCTTTGAGGTTTCCCTGAGTCATTTTGACCCTTGTTAAACTTTAAGGATAACTTCCTGAAGAGCCCAGAAGTGGGGCCCACAAACATTAAAAGTTGGAAATTTCCTTTATCAGTTATGCCCTGGGGAATGATGCATTGAGCAGAAATTTTATATCCAGCTAAATTGTCTCTTGGTGTCCAGTCGCCCCACAGACCTTCCCCAGCACAGGAGACTGGAAGACACAGCCCTGGAAAAACCCCATTCGAGAGTCCAGATGAATAACTTGGTTGTGGAGATGGGGGTGAAAGAGGGGGTGGGAGTGTGTGTCCAGGGACGGGGTAAACACAGAGCCCTTTAAAAATTAGGACAGAATGAAAAATACCGTGTGAACTGTTGTCTTAGAACCGCACTGACCTCTGCAAGAATGAAAGACTATCGAAGAAACACCAGGGGAGCTGGGGGCGAGGAGGACAGGGTGGCGAGAATCGTGTCCCCGTCCCCTGTGGGGAGCCACGGTACAACAGACAGTGAGAGCATGCGGAGGGAACAGTAACAGTGTCAACCGAAGGTTTCAATGTATCTATTTTCCTTCTTGGAGGTAGCAGAGAATAATAATAACAGAAATTCCTGCAACCTCTCTTCTCTCCCTTTTTATCCTTTTGATGGGAGTGAAATTAAACCCACATCTCGCCGCACATGCCCTCAGTACCTCCTCTTACTAGGTACGGTGACGGCGGCCATGCGCCCGCTCCTTGACTCCTCTCCGTACGTCTCTGCATCTCTCCGTCTCTGTCAAGAACGATCTGGAGTCTATTTCCCACCGTGATGTTGTTTCTGGGTGGTTGTTTGCTTTCTTCTTTGTACTTGGCAGTTGCTCTAGTTCTTTTTGATAAACGAACATCACGTTTGCGAAACCTGTGTCATCACCCTGAACAGAAACAGATGAGCTGGATTTGCTCTTCCCTGTGGGGCCGGGACAGGGGGCCGGGACAGGGGGCTGGGACAGGGGGCCGGGGTCGTGGGCGCAGAACATTGAGCCGTCGTGGGGCCTGCTGGGCACATGGCACCCGCTGATAAGCCACTGTTCACCACGTTCAGGATATTGGGACATGCGGTGAAAGATCACAGTGACTGAGTACATCCTGGGATCAGGGAGACGGTGGTCCCACCAGGTCCTCTGTCCCCTGGGGCTGCCCCCATGCCTCATGTGCTTGCACATACCTTGGGGGAGGTGGGTTGAGAGGACCTTCCGGTGGTGAGTGAAGCAGGCGGTGGGCAAGGGACGCCAGAGACGCCTCCGTCCCCACCTTGGTAACATGCACATCCTTTAAATGCAGTGTTTACCTCCTGGTCTTGGTGTCTGCCCCAGATGGCTGGTGTCCTGAGGTCAGGAGCCACCTCTGTCCCTCCACATGTCTGCCCACGGCACGGCGTGGCGCGGCGTGAGTGTTCCGTGTGTGGCGCTGGCAGGAACGAATGGGTTTAATTTGGCTGTGCCCGCAGGTGCGGAGGCCTCCCCTCCCCTCTCCGATATGCAGTCCTCCAGAGTCCCGGGCTCCTGCCGGAAACCTCGCCCCTCACCATTAAATTACTTTCATTTCCCTTTATGAACTGAAGCGTGTTTAAATGACCCGAATTTCCATGTGCTCCATCCAAAGGCAGCTCTTTTTTGAGGGGGGGCTTTTCTCCCACATTTTCCCCCTCGTCCGGGCTAAAGAAAACATCAGGAAAATGGCAACTTGAGTGGTATTTACTACTTTGAATAACTCAGGTTGCTTTTGGAAAGGGAAATACGAGCTTCCAGAGCGTTTGCTCCCCATAAAACTGCTGAAGCAAGGTCAGACATTCCCGGGAGGAGATAAAATGTTAATAAATGACGGCCATTGTCCCACATTTCTGAATTTATGCAGTACATCTCTATGGCGTTGCTCTCTCCTTGGTTAAATTCAGTGAGTAATTTCTGACTGCATTCATTGCCGGAGGATATATTTCTTTGGAGTCAAATATCACTGGCTGTGCGTTTGGCTCCAAGGAGCGCGGCTGCGATTCGTACCCGACAAGATCGTCCGTGGCTCTGGGCTGCGCGGAGGAGCAGGCGCAGGAAACGGACGCGGCGCCCGTGTTTATTTTAGAATTCATTCGTGAGGAAACATCATTTCAGATTCTGCTGTCAAGTTCTCATCCCGGATTGTTCGTTCCTTCAGCGGACACCCAGGGCCGGGCAGATGCCCGAGACGGGGGGCCTCCGACACCCCAGGCCCTGCCTCTGCCCTCCCGCGGGCCGCCCCCTTCCCTGGGCAGAGCCCCCTGGGCCCCGGGCAGAGGATGGGACGGGCCGCTGCATCCCGGCGCGGGGGAGGCCTGATCCCGGAAGCCCCAGAAAGCGCACAGGTGAGGAAGGAGACGGCGGTGGCCTGAGGGGCGCCCGCACCTTTCTGCTGGGGTCCCAGGGGGTCCAGAAGGGGCAGGGACGGAGGTCCGCAGGAATTGTCCCTCCAGGAGCACCCTCCCCTCGTGCTCCCGTCCCTCCTCCTCTCCCGTCCTCCCCGACTCCCGCCCCTCCCCCTCCTGCCCCATCTGCCGCCCTCTTCCTCACCCCTCCAGCCCTCTCCCTCTCCCATCCCCTTCCCTCCTCTGCCTTCCTCCCTTCCTCTCCAGCCTTCTTCCTGGGCCGAAGGTGGGGACACGGGAGCCCCGTGTCTGGTCACAGTCCCTGGGAATCCAGCGCAGCACACTGAGGGGCCTCCCTTCTGCTGTCCTGCACTCCTCCGCTGAAAGTCTGCGTGCGTGAGCCAGGTGCCCCGTAGAAGCCTAACCTTGTCTGTGAAATGCAAGCCGCCCTCTTTGAGTGAACCGAGGGGACCCTGCAGCCCAGCTGGCCTGCTGGAACCCGCGCGGCGGCCTTGGAACCCCCCTGCCAGCACCAGCGTGCTGTGTGACCCCGGGCACGTGTCCTAACCTTCCTGAGCTGCAGCACGCCTGATGTCGCCAACCTCAGAGGTTTGCCGCGGGAGTCCGGCTGATTGTCTGGGTGGGGCAGGGGCCCAGGGAGCATCGGCCCCCACCCCTCCGGCTTCACCCGTCCATCCTGAGATAGGCACGTGCTTACCCTTCGTGGCTGCAGAGGGACACCATTGGGGAGCTCAGGTGACCTCCATGGCGATCCTGTCTGTTCTGATTCCTAACTTTCAGGGACATTCCCGGCTGCTGTCCTCGCTGGGCCTCCCAGCCAGAGAGGTCGCGATGCGCCCGCTGCCCATCCCAGGGAGGCGGGGCGGTGACCTCCGGGGAGGCGGGACGGTGACCTCCGGCCAGCGCCTGGGATCCGCTGACACTCGCAGTAGGTATCTGTTGTGTCGCTTACTTTCTCCTCTTGCTGTGAGGGGCAGGTGCCGACCCCAGGGACGCTGGACCGGACAGAACAGCTGCCTGTCAGTCCCTCCGTGAGCAGCGCCCCCATGGCCACGGGACAGGTCCGTGGGCTGCCCGCTTCCGGCCCGGAGACACCATATGGCTCCAAGCACGCCCCAATGTGTACTCTTTGAAAATAGCACCATTCTGAAGCCTACTGACAAATTTTATGGGTTTCTCTCTTGTGCTAATTTATGGAAAAATAGCTCTTAACCATTTATCCACAAAAGGGCTGCCAGAGCCAGGCTACAAAGACCCACTGGCAGGACAGGCTCTCAGTTCCTCGGTCAGTGGCTGTCAGTTTAGGGCACATACCCTGGGAGAGGGTTTTCCTCAATGAAAATGTATCTGGGCGTCCCCTCCTTCATCAGTGGTGGTGGGGAGCATCCCAGAACTTGGCGGCAGAGACTGTGCAGGGCGCTGGGCTGGGGGCCTGACTCTGGCTCTCTCGGGGTGGGCACTGGCTGCGCCTGTCCATGTCTACGACACGGGCCCACTCGCCTGCAACAAGCGGCCCCGCTGGGCTCAGGGGGCCACAGGGACGACACGGAGGCTGCTGCTGGCTCCGAACGCCCCGGCGGATGCTCATGGAAGACGCAGAGTGCGGGGCCCAGGGAGGGAGCTGGCTTCTCCGCGGGCTCAGCTCTGCATTCCACGCAGCTCTGTTCAGCGTCTCTATGGGACCCGTTGCTAAAGGGACCAGCTTGGCTCCCAGGCAAGCGGACGGCCTGGCGGGGGTGAGCGTGCGGGATACCGGGGCTTCTGGAGTCCTCAAGAGGCTGTAAGATCAGGGTTCTCTCGCCGTGTTCTGGGACCTCGGTGTGTTTTCTTGGAATAGAAGCCTTGGAGATGTGCTGGCTACTCTCATCTTAGGGCACCCAGAGCTCTGAGTGGCCGGGTGGCCAGGGGAGGCAGGACAGGGGTCTGCCTTGGGGCCCCTCTTGTGTCCTCTATGGGGCCTCTGTCCTTCTTCCTGAGTCAAGCTGGCTGAGCTCTCCGTGCACAGGGAGAGAGAGCCAGGGTCCCCCAGCCTCGCCGGGCCTCCGACGTCCCACCTGGAGAGTAGAAACAGGGAGCCTCCCTCGGGCTGCCGGGATGACGAGGCGGGCCCGGACACGTCCTTCACTCTGGGCTCCAAGCGGCAGTGGAGGACGCCAGGCCGCTTCCCCTGGAGTGCCCTGAGGTGGGTGGTGACCTGTCGGCAGGTTTCCACGGAAGGACCACCTCCGAGGGGCTCACCTTCTCGCCACTCGCCCTTTGCCCCACCAGTGCTGCGCCCCCGTGCCACCTGCTGACCCAGGACGGAGCCTCAGGGACAGACCACTCCGGAGGGCAGAGGAGCTCCGAAGCCTCCCACGGCGGTCCTGCTCACCCGAAGGGATCCCCCGCCCCCAAGTGCTTTCTGGAAGCAGACATCTGTCTCCTTCCCGCAGCCTGCAGCCAGCCTCTCGTTCCTGTTTTCCCCGTGGGTGCGAGTGCACAGCCTCCTTCTAGAGGACCGCTAGGGCCAGCATGAGCCCAGGACCTCCTCTGGTCCCTCAGGCGCAAAGAACTTGGCAGAGACCAGGGGGCGGTGACTGTGGGGTGTGAGCCGCTGCCAAGCCGGCCTGACTCTGGTGAGCGGGCCCAGGGACGGAGTGCTGCCGCCTTCCCTCTGGGTCCAGAATGGCTCCAACTTTCTCCCTGTCTGGCCCCCGGGCACCTGTCCTTCACCGCACCTGCTGCCGGCCAGCTGGGCCTGGATGTCCCGCTCTCATGTCCACAGGTCATGTCAGGGGGCCCCATGAGAACATGACTCCGGGCTTCTGCTTTCTCTAACCCCTGCCTGCCTCTCTCCTGCGCCAGAGCCACATCCACGGGGACGGTCCAAGAGCCAGCACCTTCCTCCCGAGGGGTGTGCTCTGCGAGAAGCCCCCGCGATCCTAGGCGCATCGGGGTCTGTTGTGTGGCCCCTTCCTCGCCGGCCAGCCCCCACATCCCAGACCTGAGGCTCACCTGCTCTCTGCGCTGTGCACACCTGGTCCACGCCCAGCACCTGTGCCCTGCCTTGGCTTCTCTGGAGCCCCAAGAAACAGCTTTAGGACCGTCCTTGTCTGGGGTTGAGGAGACGGACCGTCAGGGTTGAGCAGTAAGCTGCTGGCATGGCCGTGCGCTTGTCTAGTCCTACTCCAGACCTCCTCATAAGGGTGTAGCTGGAATCAGGGGCTCTGGCCCTGTGCCCTCCGCGGCCCACGCCCAGCCCACCCCGCAGCCGGAGTGGGGGATGGTCTTCGGCACACACGTTGCCCATGGCCCGCCCCCCCCCCCCATTCCAGGTCTCGGCTATCAGCCTCAACGGAACCCGGCTGTCCATGCGTCTCTGGCCTCTTCTGACTCTGCATCACACCTCCTGCGGAAGCCTCCCACGGCGCTCCTGCCTCCCTGCTGGCCTGTCCCCCTGAGCTCAGCAGGGTCCTGGAGTGCATGTGCACCACGGTGGGCCCACGGGCGTCCACGGCTGCGGTGGTGATGGCGGTGATGGTGGTGAAGCCTCACAGGCTCCCCGGCTGAGTCTGCCTGGAAACTTCAGGGACATTAGCCTCCAGAAGCCCCTTCCTGGATTCAGGGGGGACGAGGGGATGGCCTATGGGTTCCTGTGGGCTCCGGATGGCTAGATTGCCCCACTCGGGGGCAGGGCATGGAGGAGGTGAGGCCAGCGGCGCTGCACCCACTCCCCTCCTGGGACTGCTCTCTGTTCTTCTCCAGCCCACCACAACCTGCCCTCCCTAGCACCCCAGCCAAGTTCCACCTCCGCTCAGACCCCTTCCTAGCTGTCTGGCAGCTCTCCCCTCCTCTCTCTGCAGTGGACAGACAGAGGGTCCACCTCAGGTCTCCCCACTCACTAGCTCTGTGGCCTTGACCGGGAGCTGGGGCCAAATGCTTAGCCAGCAGCGGTGGGGACACCCGTGGCCTGCTGTGTGCAGAGCGTTGGTGCAGAAAAGCACTCAGCGAGTGCTCCCAGGCTGAAGGGAGGGGTCTGGCCCCAGGTCCCCCAGACCCCAGGGCAGAGGAACCTCTGGCCGGCCCACGAGGTGCGGTTGCCCTGGACGGCGTCTTGCTTCATGCGCGTGTCCGTGGATGACCACCGTCTGCTCCTCAAAGGAAGGGCCCTGTCTCGCACATTTAAAAATAGCCCGCGCCGTCTCTCTGGGAGGCTGGTACACGGGGGGGCACCGGCTCTTTTGTGACTCAGTGTCAGAAATCGCATCCGAAGGCACAAGGCATGAAAACATTTGTCTAACGGACCACTTGGGCCCGGGGCTCCCCCAGCCGGCCAGCAGCTTCAGGTCAGCGCGTGGGGCGGTGCCTGGGTCGGAGGCAGCCCCCGCCCTCCCGGGCCCCCTGCTCTCCGACTGGACAGGTTGCCAGGGGCCCGCCAGGGTGTGGCAGGGACAGGCCGGGTGGACCTCGGTGACCCTGATGGGTGAGTCCCAGGCCATGCACCCGGAGACCAGCCTCGTCTAGAGGAGCCTGATGAGAACAAGGTCTGCGGGAGGCGGCGTTTTCTGGCTCAAACTAACGAAGACATTCAGAGCGTGAGCCGGGAGCCAGCCGCTTGCCTGTCTTCCCGGCTGCCGGGCGGGCGGGAGGCGTGTTCAGGTGTTGGAGATCTGGTGAGTCCTCGGGCTGGTCTCAGCGGCCCGGCCGTCACTCAGGAGAGGAATGAAGTGGCTCCAAGAGGATTTATCTCAAGAGGAGGGAAGCTCAGCGGCGTTCTCACCAGGCCCCAAGGCCCCCGGCCTCCCGCCCGCCCGCTCCGAGGCCCACCTGCCGCTCGCCCCAGGGCCCGTCACTCCCGTGTTAAGAGGTATTTGTCCGTCCGAGAGAATTACACGCTCACCGCAGAGAACAGACAGAAGCTGAAGGAGAATAATCCTAATCCAGTCGGGCAAGCTAAAGCTATTACTACCTCTTTCTTTTCTTTTCTGTGTATTTTTTCTGTGTGTTTCCTTCTAGATCTATCCTTTGTACCCAAACACCCACCGGGAAGAGCGGAGGGGCCGTGGGCCTGGCCCTGTTCCCAGCACCCCGCGGGCCCTGTGTCCCTGCTCCCACCAGCCGCCTAGAAGATGTGGGGTCTTCCTCCCGCAGCGCAGATGCACGGGGGCTGCCTGGCTGCCCTGCAGTCCTCGGAGTGTGGCTGAGCGGGGACAGGGCCTAGGCTGCCGGGCCCCACACGGTCCCCCGCGGAATCACCTGCAGCTGGAAGTGCATGAAGCGTGTCTTCGTCATTTAGGAGCCCCGGGCTCTACTCCATGACCGTGTTTATGATGTGGCTGCACCACCGCGTGGCTCTCCGTCTGTCTGTGGCTGGGTGTTCTGGGTCTTTCCAAATGCTCCCGGGATCGGCGAGTCCGCCATGAGGACATAGGGCTCCCTTCTTTGTGGCATTTCAGGTTCCGGACCAGAGGACTTCCTCGATCGGGTGACGGTGGTGAGGCTATGCGGGGCACTGAGCCGCGTGGCCGTGGCGGCCTCCATGTGTGCGGGCAGCAGGACTGGCGGGCGTCTCCCCCGCTTCGCGCATGAGTCTCAGACGGCAGCATCACCCCTGTCACTGCAGTTGCTGAGTCCGGAGCCAGGATTTGGACCCAGGTCCCGCTGGCTGCAAACCCCACGCCGCGTCCACGGGACTGGGTGCCTCCCACCGCACTCATTCAGCAGGGCCGGCTCAGCACCCCTCGTCCAGGCACGGAGCTCGGCACGCAGTAAACATCAGTGCGCAGGGTGAGCGAAACCCACCCCCAGGAGCTTGCGTCCACGTGTGTGGTGTCGTGCTGGGTGTGGAGTGTGTGTGCGGAACGTGGTGTGTGTGTGTGTATGTGTCAGTGTGTGTCCAGACACAGACAACAACCCCGTGAACTCGTATGGAAGTGAGATCAGCCCTCAGTGTGGTGTCTATGGAGGGGGCACCAGGGCAGGATCCTGTGGTGGGGGTGCCTGGAGGGGAATGTCGGGTGCTACCCCGGGTGCCCATGAAGACACTTCCCAGTAGGCATCATTTAAGCTGAAGACCCTTTGTTCTGGGAACATGGAAACCACGCGGATGCTTTTAAGGCTGCGGACCGCACATCCCAGGAACGGAGATGAGGGACAGGTACCGGCAGGTGCTCGGAGACGGTCCAGGCAAGGGCTGGCTGGCTCCGCTGCCTCCGGCCTGAGCAGAATGGATTACAGAAGGCCCCGTGTAGGTCCTGCTGGGCCCTGGGCATTTCTGGGAGGTCCCCTTTGCGCAGGGGTGCAGGAGCCCCAGGCAGCACCTGAGGGGACCCCTGGAGCCGGGCGCACCCTCAGCCCCATGAGGGACAAAGGTAACGTTTGAGGGCAGAGCTGTCTCCCCGTCTCCTGGGCCACGGCTCTGACAAGGGACGTCTGCTGGAGGCCCCATCTGCTGGAGGGCAGCGAGCCCCCAGCGGGGCGGGCCTCACTGCTCCATCAGCCCGGAGAAACGCAGGCTGATGGGCTGGAGCCGGTCGGGCTGCTGCTCTGAGGGCTCCACGCTGGGGGTTGACCGTGGTGGGTCCTTGTCCTGGAAAGCAAGAGGAGGGGAGGTAGGGACAGCCTCACCTCGGGGCATGACCGTGGCCTGCAGGTTCCTACCTGGGTCAGGGTGAGCCTCCAGGACACAGGGCCAAGCTCGGTGACGGCCGTGTTTGCGGGGACAGTGCCCAGCTCACCGCAGGGCGTGTCCAGGGTGGCGAGTGACCAGCCTGGGGGGCTATGATGGACCTGACCTCATGGCACCTTAATGCCTCTTCCCCTGGGTCTCCCCCCCCCTCAGTTCCCGCTGATCTACGTACAGTCGACTCACATCGCTTCACGGGACTCAAAACCACGCGGCTGGGTTGACAGGAATTCCAGCTTCTCAGCCCGACACTCTGTCACGGGCTTTTCCGGCCCAGCCACCTTGACTCTGGACCAAATGTGTGGCCGAGCGCCGGCTGGGCGGAAACGGAGGGACCATGACCCACCTTTCAGACGTCTGTGGACGTCTGTGGACTAAAGGAGGTTGCTTCCCAAGCACGACAAGAGCCAGGGGCCATCTTCTTCATCACTTACTTAATCGTTCATTGACGATGTGACGGGCACGTGCCAGGCCCCGAGGTCTCTGCCAGACCCTGCAGATCCAGAGCCGAGAGAAGACGGGGCGGGGGCTCCTCCTCTGGTTTCCGCAGGCTGAGGACTTGGGTGCAGCCCGCCCCTGAGGACCACAGAGTAGGAGCCATAACTCTGCAACAGGCCTGAGGAGTCCGCGAGCCAGCGAGGAGCTTCTGACAAAGAACAGACGTCGTCCCCGAAGGCAGTCCCCTGCCCGTGGGGTGTCGTTCTGTCGCGCTGGACCCGTCCACCAGCGTTTCGCCGAGGGATCGTGCGTCTGTGCTCGTGGAGACACTGTCTGTAGCTTTCCTCTCCTACAATGTCTTCGGATGGTTTTATTATCGGGGTCATGCTGGCCTCGTGGGCTGGGTTAGAAAGTGCGTCCTCTGCTTCTAGTTTCTGGCAGGGATGTGACGAATGGATATAATTTCTTCCTAAACGTTAGACAGAATCCACCACTGAAATATCTGGACTTGGTGATTTGTTTGTTTGTTTTTTGTAACATATATTAACTATGGACTCAATTTTCTTAATGGCTATGAGCCATTCAGATGATCTCTTTCTCCTTATGTACGTTTTGGTGGTTTGTGACTTTCAAGGAATTGGTCCATTGAACTTAGGTTATCAAATTTGTGGGCATACAGTTGTTTGTAGGATTCTTTTGTTTTCCTTTTAATGTCCATGAGATCAGGTATGTCGGACTTTCATTTCTGACATTAGTAGTTTATGTCTTTTCCTTTATTTTCTTAGTTAGATTAGCTAGGGGTTTTCAATTTTACTGATTTATTTAAAGAACCTGTTTTTTGGTTTCATAGATTTTCTCTGTTGGTTTCTATTCTTCACTCAATTGACCTGCTCTAATTTTTATATTTTTTCCTGTTTAAGTTTTAATTACTCTTCTTAGTTTCATATGTTTGAAAGTTGATTATTGACTTAAGATTTTTCTTTTCTAACCCGTATACTAAATGCTATAAATTTCCCTCAAAGCACTGCATTCACTGCATCCCACAAATTCTGACATTATATATTTATTAAATAAACTTTTAAAGCCTTAGAGAAGTTTTAGTTTTACATGAAAATCACAAAGATGCTAAGAGTTCCCATATGTCCCACATCCAATTTCCTCTATTTTTAACATCGTACATTAATGTCTATTTATTACTATTAACAAATGCATGTTGATGCAACATTGTTACCTAAAATCCATACTTGATTCAGATTTTCTCAGTTTTTAACCAATGTCCTTTTTCTATTCTAGGATGCCACATTACATTTAGTCATCACGTCCCCTACACTCTTCTTGGCTATGGTGGTTTTTCAGACATTCCTTGTTTTCAGTGACCTCAGCAGTTTGGGAGAATACTGATCATGCCTTTTACAGGATGCCATTTAATTTGTTGTCTTCATTTAGTTTGCTTGAACTTTTCTTGAATCTTCTTCTTTAACCCATGTGTTATTTAAAAGTGTGTTATTTCATCTGAAAGTAATTTGGGATTTTCCAGATACTTTCTTGCTCTTTATTCTTAATTTTTTTAGTAGTCTGGGAATATATTCCATCTGATTTCTGTTTTTAAAATTTCTTAAGTTGTGTTTTATGGCCCCAAATGTGGTCTGTCTTGGTGAATGTCTCATAAAAATTCAAGAGGAATGTGTCTTGAGCTATTGTTGGATGAAATATTCTATAAACATCAGTTAAATCAAGTTGATCAGTGGTGCTGTTCCTCACTAATACACTGGGTCTCTCTATTATGAGCAGAAAAGTGTTGGACTCTTTGACTGTCGTAGTGGATTTGTCCGTTTCTCCTTGTGGTTCTATCAGATTTTACCTTGTGTGTTTTGATGTTCTCTTGGTATGTGCATACGTGTTTAGGATTGTGATGTATTTGTGGAGAACTGACCTCTTTACCTTGTTCTGAAGTTGCCTCTCTCTGTAACTACATAATTATTCCAGCTTTCCTTTTTTAAATTTAAATTCAGTTAGCCAACTTACAGTACATCATTAGTTTCAGATGTGGTGTTCAATAATTTATCAATTGTGTATAATGCCCAGTGCTTATCCCATCACATGTCCTCCTGAATACCCATCACCCAGTTATCCCAACACCCCCACCGGCAAGCCTGTTTGTTCCCTATAGTTAAGAGCGTCTCATGGCTTTTCTCCCTTCTGAGGACTTCTCATTCGGTTTTCCCTCCCCTCCCCTGAGACCCTCTGTGCTGTCTCTTATATTCCGTGTAGTTTTTTCTTTATTAATGTTGGTTTGACACATCTTTCTTTATCCCTTTATTTTTAATCTCTCTGTGTCTATTTATTTATTTAAATTAATTTTATTTCTCAGTGTTTTCAGATTCATTGTTTATGCACCACACCCAGTGCTCCATGCAATCTGTGCCTTTCTTTTTAGAGTGGGTTTCTTGAAGACTGCTTATAGTTAGATCTTTCTCTTTCTTCTTATCCACTATGATACTCTGGCTTTGAATTGGTGTATTCGGACCATTCCCATTAAAAGTGATGATTGATGTAGTTGGGTTAGAATCTACCATGTTGGTGATCATTTTCTACTTACGGCATTTGTTCTTTATTTCTTCCCTCCTTCTGTTTCTCCTGCTCATCATAGTTTGAACCGGGCGTTTTATGTGATTGAATTTCATTTCCTTTCATCTCATGTCATTTCTAAGCAAAGCAATTATACTCATTTTAGTGGTTGTCCTGGAGTTTTTAATATACAGTTAAATAGCTGAAGTCCCTCTCCAGTAATGCCAGGCTACGTTACACAGAGTGTGCTCAAGTACCACGTTCTCCCTCCCATCACTATGGCACTGCTATCGCTGATTTTAGCTATCCATATGCTATTATCTCCCAATACATTGTTATTAGTTCAAGAGATTGGTTATCTTTTAGATCCATTAAGGATAAAAATAAAAGACTTTTACGAACATTTATCTCTTCTCTGTTACTCTTCCTTTTTTATGTAGAACCAAGTTTATGACATCTATCATTTACCTTCTCCTTGAAAAACATTTTTTAAAAACTTCTTGCAGAACAGATCTGCTGGTGATGAATTCTCTCAGTTTTGTTTGTCTGAGAAAGTAAATGAAATGTCATCAGAACACTAACAACCGCCATCATAATAACAGATTTCTATTCTGTAGCCCTTTATAGCGTGCGGAGCTCTTGCGTTGACCTTCTTTTCCCCACAGAGCTAATTGTTTTATCCTTGGCGCCCCATCTCCTGTACTTCCTGTTTTGCATTTGTCCACACTCCATAATTGCAGACTTATGTTGCTGTCTCTTCTACCAGACAGCGCGTCGTTAAAGGCAGTGGCTGTGTCTGCTTAATTGTTTCATCTTCATAAACCTGACAGTTTCTCAGTATACACATTTTTAATTAATAGACTTAATTTTTAGAACAGGTTTAGATTTACAGAAGAATTGAGCAGATAGCACATAGAGTTTCCTTATGGCTCCATCCCCATATACTTTCCTCTTTTATTAACATCTTGCATTAGTGTGGTACATTTGTTACAATTAATGAACCAATATTGATATATTATTATTAACTAAAGTCCATAGTTTACACTTTGGTTCACTCTTTGTGTTGTAAATTTCTCTGAGTTTCAACGAATACCTAATGTCATGCGCCCACCATTACACTTTTCCTCGGACACTTTCTACCCCCCACAAATTCCTGTGCTTCACCTACACGTCACTCCCTCTCCCCTCGCAACTCTAGGCAATCGCTTAACGTTTATTGCCTCCATAGCTTTACCTTACTAGGAGGCCAAATAATTGAAACAATATATTATGGAGCCTTTTCAGAGTGGCTGCTTTCACTTAGCAATATACATTTAGGGTCTGTCCATGTCCTTTCATGGTATGACCACTCATTTGTCTTTAACTGTTGAGTAGTATTCCAATGTATGGCTGTAATACAGTCCCTTTATCCTTTTGTCTATCGAAGAACATCTTAGTTGCTTCTGTTTTTTTGGCAATTGAAAATTGTGAACAAAACCACATTAAACATTTGTTAGGTTTTGTTGTTGTTGTTGTTGTTTTTATGGACCCGTCTCCCAGTCAGTTGGGTAGATACCTAAGAACACAATTCCTGATCTCTTGGTAAGAGCACATTTGATGCTGTAAGAGATGGCCCAGCTGTCTTCCAGGGAGGTTGTACCACTCTGCATTCCCACGCTGCCGACGAACGGGAGGCCTTGTTGCTTCTCATCCTGCCTAGCACCGCGTGTTGTCAGTGCTCTGACATTCTGGTAGGTGTTCGGTGCGATCTTCTTGTTTTACTTTGCAATTTTCTGACATACAATGTTCAAAATATTTTTAAATGCTTACTTGCTGCCTATATATCTCCTTTGGTGAGATTTCTGTTTCAATGTTTTATTCGTTTTTAAAAACTGAGTTGTTTTCTTATTGTTCTTGTAATAATTTCGAGAAATTTGATGTTAACAACTACTTTGAGTATTTTAGATATGATACTTGATCACATATGTACTTTGTAACAACTGTCTCCCAGTCTGTAGCTGGTCTTCATTCTTTTAACAGTATTTTTGGCAGAGTAGGAAACTATCAATTTCAATGAAATCCAGCCCATCAGTTCTTTATAGATCATACTTTTGGTGTGGTGTCTGAACAGTCATCTCTAAACCCAGGTCACCTACATTTTCTCTTATGTTACCCTTTGGAAATTTTATAATTTTGTGTTTTAAAATTAGGTTCATTATCTATTTTGAATTAGGTGTGTGTTTGTGTGTGTGTGTGAGAGAGAGAGAGAATGAACACACACACACACATACACCCCTAACTTAAGATGGATTATGAACCTAATTTCAAAACACAAAATTATAAAATTGCCAATTTTCTATATTATTACAATATATATATTATGTTATATATATAATACAATGTATGAATGAAGTAAGGTTTGTATATGAATTTATTTCTCTTATTCTGTATGTTTGTGCAATTGTTCAACACTATTTGTTGGAAAGACTCTTCTTTGAACTGTGTTTGCTCATTTGAAAAGACAAATCTCTTATATTTGTGTGGGTCTGTTTCTGGGCTTTCTATTCTATTTCATTGATTTTTTTTATTTTTTTTTGAGAGAGAGAGAGAGAGAGAAAGCTTGCAAGCAGCAGGGGTGGGGCAAAGGGAGAAGGAGAGTGAGAATCTCAAGCAGGCTTTACCCCAGCATAGAGCCCAACATAGGACTCAATTCTATGACTCTGAGATCATCACCTGAGCCAAAATCAAGAGTCAGATGCTCATCCAACTGAGCCACCCAGGTGTCCTGATCTGTATTTTAAATTCTTATCTAATACCACACTTTCTTGACTACCATAGCTTTATAGTAAGTCTTGAGTCAGATAGTGTCAGTCTCCCACTTTGTTCTTCTAAAGTATGATGTTGATTATTCTGGATCTTTGCTTTTCCATAGAAAGTTAGAATCACTTTGTCCATATCCACAAAAAAAAAGGTAGAATTCTGATTGTGGTTGCCTTGACTTTGTAGATAAAGTCGAAAGGAATCGACATCTTAACGATACTGGGTTCTCTGTCCATGAAGATGAAGCATGTCTCCGTTTATTTTGATCTTCTTTGATCCTTTTCATCAATTTTGTTAGTTCCCTTATGTAAATCCTGTGCAGATTTTGTTATATTTAGACATAGATATTTATTTTTTTTTGGTGTTAGTGTAAATGATACTGTGTTTTTAATTTCGAGTTCTACTTGTTCATTGCTCATATATAGGGAAGCAATTGACTTTTGTATACTGACCTTGTATCCTGTCACCTTGCTTTATAACTTACTGCTTCCAAGATGGGATGTGTCTCTGTGTGTGTGTGCTTATGTGTGTGTGTGCATATGTATTTCTCTAGAATTTTCTGCAAGATAAAGATAACATCTGTAAAGAAGGACCATTTTATTTCTTCTTTCTCTATCTGCATAGCTCTTTTTCTTGTCTTATTGCATTAGCTAGGACTTTTAGGACGATTTAAATAGAAGTGGTGACAGACTAGATCTGACAACTAGTAGTGGGTAGAGTTGTTCATAAATTCCTTTTATCAACTTTTTAATGTCTATGGAATCAATGGTGATTATGTCTTGATTTCCAATATCAGTAACTTTTGTCCATACTTATTTCTTAGGTTAGCTGGAAATTTGTCACATTTATTACCCTTTTTGAAGAACCAGCTTTTGGTTTCATTGCTCTCTATTGATTTCCTATTTTCATTTCTCCTCCAATTTTTATTATTTATTTTCATCTGCTTACTTTAATTTGCTCTTATTTTAAGAGTTTCTTAAGGTAGAATACTGATTTTTCATCTTTCTTCTTTTCTGATAGATGCACTCAATGCTATAAATTTCCCTCTAAGCATTGTTTTTGATGCATCCTACACATTTTGATAGATTGTGCTTTCATTTTCATTTAATTAAATGTATTTTAAAAACTCTCTCAAGATTTCTTTGGCCCCATGTGTTATTTAGCACTGTGTTATTTACTCTCCAAGTATTTTGAGATTTCCCAACTCATTTTCTGTTATTGGCTTCAAGTTTAATTCTGTTGTGGTATGCAAGAATACCTTCTATGATTTATATTCTTTTAAATTTGTTAAGGTGTGTTTTATAGCTGAGAATGTCTATTTTGGTTAATGTCCCATGTGAGCTTGGGAAGAATATGTATTCAGCTGTTGTTGAGTGAAGTATTCTATAAATGTCAATTATATCCAGTTGATTGATAGTCCTGTTCAGTTTAACTATGTCCTTCCTCGTTCTGTGTCTCCTGGACCTGTCAATTACTGATGGGGGGTGTTGAAATCTTCAGTTCCAATAGTGGATTTGTCTTTTTCTCCTTGTAGTTCTCTGTTATTTGTCCCACACATTTTGACACCTTCGTTAGGTGTGTGCACGTTAAAGATTCTTGTATATTTGTGGATAATTGATCCCTTTATTGTGATGTAATGCTTAAAAATTAATAAAGCCACTTAAGCTTTCCTTTGATCATTATTAGCATGACATATCTTTCTATATCCCCAGATTTGATATATCTGAGTCATTGTATTGAAAACGGATTCCTTATACATCACACGTTGCTTCTCCTTCACCCACTCTGACAGCGACAGCCTTTCATTTCCTGTACTTAGACTATTCACCATAAAGTGACTACAGACACAGCCGGATCACGATTTACCGTGTCTGTAACTGTTTTCTCTTCATTGCACTCGCCAGTTACTTCCATTCAAAAATATACTTGTCTTTTTCTGCCTTCTCTGGTTTTAATTGAGCATCTTATTATTCCATTTTTTGGTTCCCTGTATACAATTATATATAATTAATAAGTATTTAATACTTCTAATTATATATACATATATTTAAATTTAGTGGTTTCCCTAGACTTCCCTACACCATATATGTATAAATGCATGTATTTATATCTATAAATATATATTTAATTTTAAATTTAGTGGTTTCCCTAGACTTTGCAATGTGCATTCCCAATTGATCTAAGTCCACCTTCAAATGACACAGTGTAATCTGTTCACAGGTGATATACTAAATAACATGGTTTTCTGGATCTCTCCCTCCCAGTCCTTATAGCGCTGCTGCCGTTCCCTTCACGCATTCGTATGTTTTAATCACTTGGTACACTACAGTGATGACTACTTTGAACAGCTATCTATTAGACAAATTAGGAATAAACAAAATAAAATATTTCACTTTACTTTATTTCTTTTTGTGATGCTCTTCATTTCTTTCTTTACATCTGAGTTTTTTATCCACGTAATTTCCCTTCTTTCTGAAGAATGTCTGCCATCATGTCTGGAAGAGCAGGTCCCCTCTTGGCCAATGTCCTCAGTTTTATTTGTCTGAGAAAGTATTTCTCCTTCACTTCGAAGGGTAGCTGTGCTGAATACAGACATCTGGATTGGTGCATTTTGCTTTCAACTCTTTAAATATTTGACTCCAATCGCTTCTTACTTTGGTGGTTTGGGTGAGGAGTCTAGTGCAATTCTCACCCTTGTTCCCTGGAGGGGAGGCTTTTTCCTCTGCTTTCTTTCAAGGTTTTCTGTCTTTGGTTTCCTTCAGTGTGACTATAGTGAGCCTACGCACAGAGTTTTTGAACTTGTTACGTTTGGTGTTTTCTGAGATTCTGGGATGTGTGGTTTCATTTCTGTGATTAATTTTGGGAAATTCTCAGCCATAATTACCTCAAATATTGCATATTCTCTAACCTTCTGTCTTTTATCTTTCTGGTATTCCATTATACATATGCAACTCCTTTTGTCATTATTCTGCATTTTTGGATTATCTGTTCCATATTGTTCATACTTTTTTTCCTCTTTTTACTTCATTTCACAAGTTTTACTGATGCAACTTCAAGATCACTGATTTTTTTTTTTTTTTCTTTTTTTGGGCCACATCTGGTCTACACTGATAGCCTATCAAAGGCATATTTTTCACTTCTGTTAAAATGTTTTTGACTTATGTAATTTCCCTGTGATTTTTTTTCTTATAGTGTTCATCCCTGTCATTAAATTACCCATCTGTTCTTGAATATTGTCTTCTTTCCCATTGAGCCCTTAGCATATTAATCATAGATGTGTTAAATTCCCAGGCTGATAATTCCAGCATCTGTGCCATGAGTCTGCTTTGTCTCTTCAGACTGTAGTTCTGTTCGCCTTTTGGCTTCCCTTTTAATATTTTTTACTTGAAAACTGGAAGTGGCATATCTGGTAATAGGAACTCAGGAAATGAGGCTTTTAGTGTAGGTTTTAACTGCTCTGTTGGAGAGCAGGGCTGCATTCGGTGGTTGTGGTGTGCCTGAGCTTCCAGTTCTCTTCCTTTTCCGCGGTCCCCCTCCCCTCTCCAGTTGCCTCTGGGTTTCCCTAACACCTCCTCCTTAAATAGAGTCTGTATCTCGCAGCTCTTTCATTTGCAATCCCCTGCCATCATACTGGAGCCTGGTTGGTGGTAAGGTGTTGGGTATGACAAGTGTTTCCCTGTTTTGTGATTACATTTATTTTTTATTTTTTTTATTTTATTTTTTTATTTTTTTATTTTTTTTAAGATTTTATTTATTTGTTAGAGAGAGAGATACAGAGCGCAAGCACAGGCAGACAGAGTGGCAGGCTAGAGGCAGAGGGAGAAGCAGGCTCCCTGCCGAGCAAGGAGCCCGATGTGGGACTCGATCCCAGAACGCTGGGATCATGACCTGAGCCGAAGGCAGCTGCTTAACCAACTGAGCCACCCAGGCGTCCCTACATTTATTTTTTATTTTTAATAAAAAAAGTCTTTATTTATTTGGAAGAGAGAGAGAGAGCATGAGTGGAGGGGAGGGGCAGAGGGAGAAGTAGAAGCAGACTCCCTGCTGAGCAGAGAGCCCGATGCGGGGCTCGATCACAGGACCCTGAGATCATGACCTGAGCTGAAGGCAGAGGCTTAACTGACTGAGCCACGCAGGAACCCCATATTTAATTTAATTTTATCTTTTTGTGGGCCTGAGTTCTTGAGCTATGACCTTCAGAAGTGTTTCTTAATCCGTGTAGTCTCATTTGTTGAGACAAGAGTGCCAGACGGCAGGTAAGGCTCCGGGGCCTTGAGGACGGCCAGGCTCTGTCACCGAGAACAGAGTGTCCCGCTCCCAGGCACAGCCGCTTCCTCGCCTCCGCCACGTTCCTTCCCTGGTGCACCGTTTTTCTCCCATTTTTGCATCTTCACCCTGAGACCCAGCTGGGAGAAAGGCTACAAAAGCCTGGGCCCCGAGGAGATTTTAACTTTCCACACGCAGCCTCCAGTCCTTCACACCTCTTGTGGGATTGTCCTACCGGCTCCTGGGCCAGCAGCTTCTGCCCCAGTGAGCGATCTCAGCTGTGGTTCCCTGTCTGTCTCTCTGGTTGTCAAGATGGTATTTGCTTTGGGACGTCTATTCCCTGATAGACCGAAGTTGTCGATTCTCAGTTGGCTCGTTTCAGATTCCTATTGTGCAGACAGGAGTGATGACCTTGAAATCCTTCATGTTGGAGATGAAGCTGGAAGTCTTTCATGTATTTTTCCAGTGGGATCCCAGCAGCCTGGCAGGTGTGTCATTAGAGCCCATTGGTAGGAGGAGAGAGAGAGGCTCACCACTGGCCCCTGGTTCCTTGTTTCTTCCTGATCCAGTGGAGCGGTGGGGACAGACCACCGTGAGCACAGGTAGCAAATGGCATTGCCGAGACTGGTTAAAATATGGGCTTGTGGGGAGACGTTCTGCAGGCATAATTCTGTCCCAGGGATTCCTCAGCTGAGCCACGCACCAGCCCTAATTCGAGGCTGTAGGATCTGTCCTGGCTGTGTCTGCATGCGGCCTGATGTGTGTGATGGGAAATGGAAGAGTCAGGATGGCCCGCACTGGTGTGGCAGGCGGACTGCACGTGGGCGTGAGGGGACGGACGCATCGGGGCCGAGACTTGTGACTTCGCTCTGAGCGGTGACGGTGCCGTCAGCAGGCCTCGTGTGGGTTCCCTTGCCTAGATCCTCCTGCCTCCTGCTCTGCGCCCACACAGTCAGAGTTGCACAATCTCCAACCTGCAGAGCCCGCCGGCGTCTGCACAGCTCCCAGCTCCTTCTGCCCGCCCACTCTATTCCCCGCTCTGCGGCCCGGGCGAGCTGCAAAGGAAAAGATCAGACAATGCTGCTCACCGTGCTCCATGCCTCCGAGCTTCCCCTATTCCCAAACTAAAACCCAGGGCCCTGCCCCTGGTTGGCGACCCCTGGGCCTCTCCGCTCCTTCTTCCTGGGCGCCGGTGGGCTGACCCGCCGAATGGCCCTGTTCCAGCCACGTGGCCTCTCTGCTTCTGCTTCTCCCGAAACTCTGCAAGCTCTTCAGATCCTGATGTGCACGCCCGCACACCCCTGCCAGGACCTCTGTCTTCAGCGCCGCCTCCCCCGACCCCATGTGCAGTGCCACTGTCCTCGCCAGCCCAGACTCACTCGCACTTACCCTCTCTTCACGGGTCAGGCCTCCCGCAAGAGGAGAGCGTGTTCACAGCTATGACACACCTCAAGAGGGCACAGCGGAGTGTTGAGCCCAGCACAGGGCCCTCCGGAGCCAGACCGGCCCGCCGACTATGCGTGTGCTGGCTGTCACAGTGCATCTTTCTATGGTCACGCTCACGTCTGCGCTCTGTGCCCCTGGCCTTCAAAGGGCATTCGTCCAGCGCGTGAATGAAGCCGGAGGACGCTTGCCTCCCTTGCGGGGCTGCAAAAGGATGGAGGACGGGGCCGCACGGGTTCGGGTGGGATTCCCGGCACTGCATTCCCAGAAGGGCTCCCCATTCCCTGCAGGGGCCGCCACACCTCCCGGGGCACAGCGACAGCTGTCTGAAGACCCCCCGCTCTCGGAAGGCAGGACACAAAAGACGAGGTTCTGGGTGGGGGTGAGAAAGTAGGGAAGAATGTTGAGCCGATAAAACCCCTTTTACATTTGTGACTGTAAAACTTTATAGAGATTTCTCAACACAAGACATGAATAGTAACCATGCTTTCTTTTCAGTAACTGCCAAAGCCGCCAACACCCGTGAGGCCCTTTGCAAGCAGGATAATCCCCGGGCGCCCGGCCCTGGGCAGGAGGCCCCGGAGAAGGAGCTCGGTGTCCAGGCTGGCCTGAGAACCGGGCAGCTGCTTTCAGAGGGAGCCAGCTGGGGTCTGTCCACCCCACGCTGCTCGGGCGGGGACGATGCTGTCACCGGGCAACAGAGCCTGGTCCACAGCAACCTCCAGCGGCCTCTTCCAGAACCTTCTCCACTCCCTGGACCAGCTCGGGGGTGCCTCCCAAATGATGGCGTGCTCCGTCTTGGGCAGGATTCTGCCACCCTTAAGTGAGCCCCCCACCCCCCACCCGCAGCTCCTGAAAGAGAGAAAGGCCTGGTGGCTTAGCTCTTGTACCTGCCTGCCCTGATGGAGAGAGCCTGGTGGGGAGCGGCGCGGGGCCAGGCTGCGCAGGACGCGGGGGCCCCAGGGTCCAGGCCCAGGGGTAGGGGCAGAGCCAGAGGAAATCATGTGCGCCGGGATAGGTGGGCACGGGCTCGTGAGCCCCAGCTGCGGGCTGCCCGGTGTGCCCACGTGTCCCGCACCTGCAGGGCTGCCCCGCCCTGCCACAGCTCTCACCGCGCACAGGCTTCACCCACGGCTCACGCAGCAGGGCGCCAAGGACGGGACAGACGTGTGCCAGGTTCATGGGCCTCCTGACTCTGAGCCTGGGCTGTGTCCAAGGCCCACACAGCTGAGGACCTACCCACAACATGACCCTTGCCCTGTCGTTGTCCTCAGGTACCTCCCCCACCCCTTCGTGACATCCTCCGATGTCCAGGGGCCTGTGACCTCCCGCCCCAGGGCTGGCTCTCTTTCCCAGCTTCTCCAAGGCGGCCCATCATGCCCCTGTCTTGTCTTCTGCTGAGGAAGGTTCCTTAAAATCTCCGGTCAAGGGATGTTCGTCTGAGGTCTTCTCAGAGTGGCCCTGCTGGAACCTGCCCTATCCTCGGGGTCTCAGCACAGGGGTCCGTGCTAGCCAACAGCACAGAAGGACCGGCTTGGCTGCTGTCATTCTTGGCATCCTAATCAGGTGGTGAGTTTCTTGGTGACGGGACCTGTGTCTGGTCTCTTGGTTCCCCCAACCCCACCCCATCCACAGCTCAGGCTCTCCAGAGACAAGGACACATCTGCTTGGCTCAGGAGCCGGACAGAGTTGGAAGCACAGCCCGTCTCCCTTGCCTGGCTTCGTGAGCATTCCATGCACCCCCAATCAGAGCCATTCCCATGGTCAAAGCAAGGTCCCCTGTGCTGTGTAGGCCCCTGGGGAGTGACAGCTGCTTGGTGCATGGACACTCACACTGTCTAGGACTGACCCTTCCAGAACACACGGGCTTCTCAGCACATAGGACCCTGAGCGGGATCCATGGCCCACTTGAAGGAGGAAGTGACCCTTCTACCCAGCAAAGGCCTGGAAGTCACCTGCCTCTCCCTGTCGGTCTCCCTGAGCTCAGATGACTGAGCCGCACCTGCACGGAGCTCGAGCCCAGCCCCAGCCCTTCCCTGGCGGGTTTGCAAACGGCAGCCAGTCACCACGAGCTTTGACCAATTGGGTTATGTTTGGGGAAAACTCGGGTTCTTCTCCAACTCGAGAAGCCACGCTGTGCCTGGGGTTCCTTCCCGTCTTCAAGGTGCCACACATGTGAGGCTGCTCCTGGCCCTGAACGTGAGCACGTTGTGTGCCCTGGTGCTCTGGACATGTTCTCGCTGGCTGGTGGTCCGTGTAAAGAAGCCCCAGCTCCTTCCCCGGGTAAGCGTCACACAGCCATGCTATGCTACACACTCAGTTTGGCAGCTTGTGTTTGTAGTTGGTGTTGTATGAAAAGCACTTTTTGTTTTATTACACGAACTTTCCACAGTGACTTTAAATGCTAATAGCCCATAGAGTAGATTTGTCATAATTTACTCACTTTCTGCTCCACCCCCCTCCCCTGAAAATACACCATTGATGTGCTCTTGTCTGTTGGCTCATGTTCTAAAAAGAACCTTCTGGGTCCTCCACTGGACAGGATGGTTTGGGAAGCCCCAGCTGGAGGCTGCGGCGGCGGCGGAGTCTCTGGTAGAACACGCCTACACAGGTCCATTATTTCATAATTATTTCTTCCCTTCCTGAGACTCTGAACAATTCAAAACCAAGGTCTCTGTCTCGTTCAGCTTTGCACAGTGAGTCCTTCATGCAGGGTGTGTTCCCAGGAGGCATCCGGTGACTGTAGACAGAACACGGAGTGAGCAGTGAATAGTCATGAAGAGCAGGACCATGAAGCCCCTGCAGGCCAGAGAAGGCTCCCAGAGGCCCTGATCAGACTCCTGGATACCTGACACAGGGGAGAGGAGCATCTCAGAGAGCAGAGTTAGCACCAAAGGCCAAAGCCTAGAGTAGGTTGGTTTTGGTTGCATAAAGGAAGCCTTTCAATCAAGAGTGGTTTCCCTTGGGAATGGCTGACTAAAGGGCGTGTGTGGAGGGTTACCTCATCACTTTCCGGTTCCTACCGCTGCTTATTTTTCTTCACAGTTTGGAACCTCCAACATATTACACATGTGTTTGTTTTTTGTTGTTGTTGTTTGTCTTTCCTTGTAGAGGGAAATAATTTCTTTTTTCACTCCTAAAACCCCAATTATTCTAACTAGGAAGCATGCATTGGAGGCCGCCAAATAAAATGTTTTGAATGAACAGATGGATATGTAGGTGGATGGACGCATGTGTGGACGGACGGATGGACGGACGGATGAAGATCTGGACAGATGGATGGGTGAATGAGTGGGTGTGTGGGGGATGGGTGCCTGGGTGCATGGGTGGGCAGATGGACTTCGTCGGACTAGACGGCCCCCAAGGCTTCATTCAACGATGGAATCCACCACTGAGATCTGCCTCCTTCAGTGCATTATCTCACCAGCTTCTTGACCTTGAAAAACTTGATGTGGCTCTCGGGGTGTCCTTGGCCTCTGGCTTCTCCACATCTACCTCCCGATGGAGTGCCTTCTCTTTTCTACTAGTCGTCACCTTGGACTAGAGGTCTGTCCTCTCCTACCACGGTACATTTGAGCAAAAGGGGCTGAGACCTGTGTTTTACCCAACTCCTTCCCATAGTAACACGTGGATTGAAAAACAACGTTACTTGTCTGAACGCATTCAGTGGAACAGTTCCCTGGGTCTTTCTCTTGGAGATTCAAAATGCTCACTGGCATTTCTAAGGCTCTAAAATGCTCTGTGTCAGTCAGGGTCGTCTGTGTACTGAAGGGTTCCCCAAACCAGGTGACCATGAAGCCCTTCTGTTGTCAGGACTGAAAGACATCACCTAGTGGGTAAGACTGTGCATTGGGCATTGCACAGACCTGGGCTAGAACTTGGGGTCCATTTCCCACCAAGCAGACAGCGTCCCTGCCCTGTGTCTTCATTCACGAAACACGGATGGGATCTCATTGGGGTACAAAGGACAGTAAGAGAAAGCATGGCAGCATTTAGCTCAGCGCCTGGTGTGTGCGAACTCAACCAATAATATGATGCATTCATCATCACTTTTATTTATTGCCTATTTATTTTTATGGAGGCACAACTGACACGGAACATTGTATTGTTTAGGGGTACAAAGGAAGGCCTCCGTGTGTACACGCAGAACGAGCTCCTTGTGTGTACACGCAGAACGAGCTCCGTGTGTACACGCAGAACGAGCTCCGTGCGTGTACACGCAGAACGAGCTCCGTGTGTACACGCAGAACGAGCTCCGTGCGTGTACACGCAGAACGAGCTCCGTGTGTACACGCAGAACGAGCTCCGTGCGTGTACACGCAGAACGAGCTCCGTGTGTACACGCAGAACGAGCTCCGTGCGTGTACACGCAGAACGAGCTCCGTGTGTACACGCAGAACGAGCTCCGTGCGTGTACATGCAGAACGAGCTCCGTGTGTACACGCAGAACGAGCTCCGTGCGTGTACACGCAGAACGAGCTCCGTGTGTACACGCAGAACGAGCTCCGTGCGTGTACGTAGAACGAGCTCCGTGCGTACACGCAGAACGAGCTCCGTGCGTACACGCAGAACGAGCTCCGTGCGTACACGCAGAACGAGCTCCGTGCGTGTACACGCAGAACGAGCTCCATGCGTGTACACGCAGAACGAGCTCCGTGTGTACACGCAGAACGAGCTCCGTGCGTGTACACGCAGAACGAGCTCCGTGCGTACACGCAGAACGAGCTCCGTGTGTACACGCAGAACGAGCTCCGTGCGTACACGCAGAACGAGCTCCGTGTGTACACGCAGAACGAGCTCCGTGCGTGTACACGCAGAACGAGCTCCGTATGTACACGCAGAACGAGCTCCGTGCGTACACGCAGAACGAGCTCCGTGTGTACACGCAGAACGAGCTCCGTGCGTGTACACGCAGAACGAGCTCCGTGCGTACACGCAGAACGAGCTCCGTGCGTGTACACGCAGAACGAGCTCCGTGCGTACACGCAGAACGAGCTCCGTGCGTACACGCAGAACGAGCTCCGTGCGTGTACACGCAGAACGAGCTCCGTGCGTACACGCAGAACGAGCTCCGTGCGTGTACACGCAGAACGAGCTCCGTGCGTACACGCAGAACGAGCTCCGTGCGTGTACACGCAGAACGAGCTCCGTGCGTACACGCAGAACGAGCTCCGTGTGTACACGCAGAACGAGCTCCGTGCGTGTACACGCAGAACGAGCTCCGTGCGTACACGCAGAACGAGCTCCGTGTGTACACGCAGAACGAGCTCCGTGCGTGTACACGCAGAACGAGCACCACGACGAGCCCAATCAGCGCCTGTCCACACACACAGTCACAGATCTCGTTGCTTGTGAGGACTGCTTCGAGGTCTACTCTCTTAACGGCTTTCAAATCTGCAGCCAGTGTTGCCTGTGGTAGTCGCCATGGTGCCACCCATCACTTCCCCTGACTCCGCTGTTCCTTGTGACCCCTTCGCCCGTTCTACTACGTCCGTCCCCATCTCTGGCTGTTCTCTGTCTGTGAACACCCCCTCCCCCTCCTCCCCCTCCTCCTCCTCCTCCTCCTCCCCCTCCTCCTCCGTCAGATTCCTCTTGCCAAGTGAGACCATTCGGCATTTGTCTTTCTCTGACTTATGTCTTTGAGCACAATGACCTTGAGTCCATCCGTGTTGTGAACGGCACGACCTTGCTCTATTTGATGGCCGAGTGATACGCCACATCTTCACCGTCGGTCCGTCTGTGGACACGGAGTACAGGTATCACTTCTGCTGCGGTGCAGCACACACCGCAGGGCATGTACGAGCAGGGACACGTGGTGTGTTCGCGCTGTCACACAGCTGCCACCACTGTCTACCTCCACATTTTCTCACCCTCCACAGAAGCCGTTTGTACCTCTGGTGGCCGTTCTCTGCTCCTCCAGCCCCTGGTGGGACGAACCCACTTTCTGTCTCCATAAAGATTCCCCGCTTCAGCACGCGGCTTATCAGGGGAATCGAAGGACCCGCGGTGCTTTTTGACTGGGCCCTTTCACCCAGAGCCGTGCTGTCAAGGCTCCAGCCCGTGCTGGAGGCACAACATCCTGTCGTACAGAGAACACTCGTTCTGTCTTTCCGCTGGTCATCGGATGGACATCCGGGTGGTCTCCACCTTCGGGATGTTGAGAATAGGGTCACCATGAACCCGCACGTACGTGTTTTCATTTGGGGGTCACATTGACGTCACGAGGAACACGAGTGCTGGCGAGGCCAGGGAAGAACGCTTGGGCTCTCACAGACCCCGCGCTCCGTCCTCCGCGGCTGTCAGTCCATTAAATTCAGCACCTCGTCTGCCACCCTGTGCACCGTGTGGATAAGGACCCCGACCCCAGAGACACACCCAGGGTGACCGCAGGGAAGGGGTCCCTCTTGGCTGTGACGTGTGACGTGCAGGTAGATCTGCCGCCCAGCCCCCCCCCCTTGGTCCCTTCCGTTCTCTGCGTCACGTTTGCTCTTGCCTCGTGCTCGGGAGAGACTGTGGTCGAAAGCGGCCTTGTCGCAGGACGTCGCAGAGGAGACTGGGGGAGACCGGGGGAGGCGCGTCATCAGCCGCCCGTGACAGGTGGCACGGAGCTCATTTCCTTCCCTGTGTTCTAATAAAGCTCCCAGGCTCCCAGGGTCTCGTTCGAGAACAATGGTGCCGCCTGTCACCCCCTTCCTTGGGATCCGGTCCAGTTTGTCAGAGTCTGTAGGAGCCCCGTGTTCCCTACCCACGCACACGCCCGGTGAAATATTCATGCGGCGCACCGCCCCGGCGAGCGGCCGACGCCGTCGTGCTGCGGGGAGCAGAAGAGGGGCCCCGCGGCCGCACGCATGCCCGTGGGTTCAGCATTAAGAGGAAACCACTGGGATGCAGACAAGACGAGAGTCTATCCTTCCCGCTGCTTGAAGGCACAAGCCGCAAACAGAAGCCCACGGTCCAGACGGGTGGGGGTCCTCTTAAGGACGTCACCTCCTTCTTTCCACGGGTACGTGTGACTGGCTCAGTGTCTAGCTTCCCCACGCGAGCCCCCGCCCCTCTCACGGCCTGGGTCTCGGGACTGGCTTCCCCTCAGCTGTTTCAGTGAACAAGGCAGATGGTCTGCGCCCTGGGAAGCCAAGAGGAGAGCCGTGCCCACGTGCTCTCGGTAGGGACCAGGAGCCCGGGAAGGGGCTGGGCACGTGCTAACTCTTTCTGGAGAGAGGTCTAGAGACGCCACGAGACCCTTGGCTCAAGGATTTGCAGGGCGCTTTCCCTGGAGCCCCCCAGACGCCCCTTCCCTCCTGCATTATCCGTTGGCTCCCAGGGGAGTCTGGGGCGAGCTTCGGGGGTGGAGCATTGTCACAGGACAGTCTGTTCCCTGTCCTCTGTCTCTGGGCGATCTCGCTAGTCCGTCCCTGCGCTCGGTGCCTCCAAGCCCATCGTGGGTGCCTCCCCATCACGCTTTGCCGTGTGGCTCCAACAGGCCCTCTTCCTTCCTCAGAGGGTGAGCGACCCTGCGTGTACCCGTGGCTCATAGTGATGTTTGTGAGCTCAGAGGAACACGCATTCATTCAACAGAAACACCTCAGCCCTTGCCACGGGGAAGGCACTGAACTTGGCGTCCTGGGAGCCTGACATTGTCCCAGGCGTGGGGGAGCTCGTGGTCCCGAGAGAGGGCACCCACTGTGGTTGGGAGATGACGGAGAACGTGGGAAGAGGACGGGAAGACTCGTCAACTCTGCTGGGAGGAAGAAGGATGGGCCTGCAGTGAGGATGTTTATTCTGGGTTTTGAGGGGTGAATAGGAGTTCATCAGGTAGAGGGTACAGTAGCACCTTCAAAGGCTCAGGGCGGGAGAGGACATCGGTGTTTTGCGGGTGCCATGGGGTGGCTAGAGGGCAGGTGTGTCCAGAGGCAGTGAGTAGGAGGGAAGAGGTTGGAGAGATAGGTGAGTACTGGAAACTAGGGAGTTTGGGAAATCACTTCACGTTTCTGAACAGGAAGTGGTTAGAAGCCTTATTTAGATTTATAGATTTATTGTATGTATTTTAGAAGTCATAGTCATAGTTTTGTTGAGGAGAGTTAAATCTGGTGAGGCCTCGAGGCGTTTTGAGGGCAGAACTTCAGTGACCACGAAGAGAGGGTGTGATGTGGCCCCGGGCCCTCGCCTCCAGCACCAGCTTCGGGACGTCGCTGCTGGGACGCCCCGGGCCTCCCACTTCAGACACATCGTTTCTGGAAACCTGCCGTCAGCCCAGCGTGGCCAGCTCACTCCTCCAGGCTCCATGGGAGGGCTGAGAGCCTGGGCTGCGCCCGGAGGCCCCACGAAGCAGAGCGCACACTGCGTCCCAGGCTCGCCCAGCAGACGCCTCGGCCACCGGAGATGGTCAGGGAAGCGCCGCCCCGACGTGAGTCCTCACGGGGAAGGTCACATGGGGGGAGGCCAGCTAAGGCCCGTCTGTCCCCACCCGTGGTTCCTCACGGTCCTGGCAGCTCTCCTCCAGGGGCAGAGGAGAACGACACACCGCACAGACGACAGACACACGGACGCAGGGGCTCAGAACCTGTCCTCCGTTCTGCTGCCCTCTCTCCCCGCCTCTGCTCCTGGGGAGTCGGCCTCCTGCAAGCTGGAGACCAAGGCAGCAAACAGGTCTGAGCTTCCCTCTCGTGTCTTTGTAACCCGAGAGGGAAGACAAGCCTCGCTGAGACCCCGTTTGGAAGACCCTCGGGCCGTCAGGTTGGTGTGGCCATCGGGCCTCGGGGTCTGGAAAGTGGACACTGGGTGGACCTGTTTGGACAGCTTTCAGGGGGATGTCACAGCGGTCTGTTCTCGTGCGTGTGCTGGGCCAAACCCCTGGCCGTCCACACCAGGAGCCAGGCACCCGACTTCTGTACCTGGACTCGGGGAAGGCAGGGGTCGGGAGTGCTGGGTCCCGGGCTCCCCCTGCTTCGGGAGCCCTGACTCTTGCATGAGCAGCAGGTGTGCTGTGGGGAGGCTAAGGCCCCACGTGGCCGCTCTGGGTGCTTACAGCAAGTTCACGGCTGCTGGAGCACGGCCCGCTAGCACCGCTCTGGTCGTGACGTGTTGGTGGGGGAGGGAGGGAGCAAAAGACCTTTTCTTTTCTTTTTTCTTCCAATTTGTAAAATCATGCCCTCTGAGAGCTTAGTGCCTCCGGGCTCCAGTACAGAATTTGAAAACATTCAATTAAAAACTTTGGAGTGTCCTTTGGGGGGCTGGGTTCGCGTTGCTCTGCGCAGGTTGTCCAGGGCGTGCAGAAGCCCTCACGGGGGCCGGGGTGGAGGGCGCGGCCAGGGCCCACTGGCGAGAGCGGCGGGCAGGGCTGCGAGGCTCTGTCACGCAGGGTCGGCGGTAATTGTAGTCTGGGGAGCGGCCAGGCCGACGTCGTGGCTTGTGAGCACAGGCAGACGAGGTTTGCAGGGCCCTGGGGTGGCCCCTGTCCAGGGGACCTCTCTGCGGCTCCCTGTCCCGGCCGCCCCGCTCGGGCTGGGCTGGCTGGGACTCCTGTCGCGCCGGCAGGTCTCGGGGAGGTGGTGAGCAGAGGTGTCCGCGGTCTTGGTTTCTGCTCCGACATCTCTTCCGCAACTGGGGGGCCCCTCAGCCTGGGCTGGGTCCTGGCCCTGGCTGGCCTGTGCCAGCTCTCACGAGGGGCATCACCTTATTTGGAAACGGGGTAAGGCCACGTGATAATTGTCTTTCTCTGCTTGTTTCACTCATGTGATCTCCTCCAGTCCCGGCCCTGTTGATGCAGAAGCCGGTGCTCGTCCGTCCTGACGGCTGAGTCAGAGTCCCTCGCGCGGATGGACCACCCCTGTGTCCACTCGTCTGACGACGGGCATCTCGGCTCTTTCCCTCACTTGTGGAACACACGGGATAGCGCGGAGGACATTAGGAGAAGGACGGGACGTGAAGGCGGGGGAGCCAGAGGGGGAAACGGACCGTGAGAGACTCTGGACTCCGGGAAACAAACGGAGGGTTTCAGAGGGCAGGGGCGTGGGGGGACAGGTCGGCGCGGGGGTGGGTATTCAGGAGGGCACGGATCGCACGGAGCCCTGGGTGTTACACGCAAACAGTGAATCACGGAACATGACATCGAAACCTAATGACGTACCGTATGTATAGTGACTAACGTGACATAATAAAAAATAATAAAAATAAGAAAATGGGGTTAAGGTATGGTCCCTGGGTGGGCTCTCATCCGCGTCCACTGGTGTCCTTGGGGAAAGTGGAAATTTGGCACGGACACACACACACACACACACACACACACACAGCGAGGACACACACGCACACACACACACACAGAGCGAGGACACACACACATACACACGCACACACAGCGAGGACACACACACACACACAGAGCGAGGACACACACACACAGTGAGGACACACACAGCAAGGGCACACACACACACGCACACACAGTGAGGACACATACACACAGAGCGAGGACACACACACACACACATGCACAGCGAGGACACACACACACAGCGAGGACACACACACACACACACAGCGAGGACACACACACACACAGAGCGAGGACACACACACACACACACATGCACAGCGAGGACACACACACACAGTGAGGACACACACACACACAGAG